>NC_141693.1:1672514095-1673153381 GCF_964263255.1 Lissotriton vulgaris | reverse complement strand
TCTTGGGGACGGAATATATGTGCTTCGACCAGTGCGGTTCTGTGGGCCCTTCACACACTATGTGTCTTGGCTAGGGCCACTTCTTGCTTGTGGGACTTGGCAGAGTCTCTTGGGTCTGCCACCCCTCAGGAGGCTCCTGGTGTTGATTTGCGGCACCATGCGTTGGATGGTCGAAAGCTGGTGGCGTTTATTCTTCGCTCCGCTCTGGACATCTCAGAGGTGCTTGGTCATGCCATGGCTTTTTCAGTTGCCCTTCGCGGCCATGCTTTGCTTTGGGACAGTGTGTTCCCAGAGAATGTTCGGGAACGACTGGTAGACCTTCCTTTCGATGGCACTTCTTTGTTCCCCGCCCCTGCAGACTCGGCCATCCAGAGGTTCTTGGCGGGGCTTCGTCCTCCTCCTCCTCCTCCTCCTCTTCCTCCTTCTTCTCTCGCTTAGTGACCTGTGAGTTGATCTGGTTTTTGGGAGTTGTTATTTTGTTGGGGCGGGTCGCCCCACTTGTGTGGCCTGTGTGCTCTTGCGCATTTGAGTCCTCTTTGGGGGACTGAGGTTCTGTTGGCTGCCGGCCGGCCCTTCTTTACTGTGTGTTTTTGCTTTGGGTTATCTACACCAGGTTGGCTCTGAGATTAGGCCTTCTGGTTTCTCTTTGTCTGCTTGACAAGCCTTCTGCTGGGTTTTTTACAGTGGGTTTTTTTCTTTTGTCCTCTGTTGCAGAGGTTTTTTCCTAAGAGGGTTCCCATGTCTTGGGACTTAACTTACCCTATGTGGGGTAGTGGTAGCTGTTATATAGCTTGTTCTATGCTTGGGAGCTGTGGTTGCCTTCAGCCCTCTGCTCTCCATAGAGTTGAAGTACATTGCAGGTACAATTCCCTTATTGTTGGCTGGAATGCTTTGGGCTGCGTCCTAGAGTGTTCCTCTCCGGGGTCGCTGTGCTGTTTGCCTGGTCTGGCCTGCTGTCTGCGGCCCAACGTCATGGCTCTGGTTCTGCTTCTTTTTGTTGCGTGTGTGACCTCCTCCCTGACGCATGTCGGGGCCCTTCTTCGCCTTCCTGCTCTCTGTTCTAGGCTAGCGTCTGGTTTGCACAAGTGCATTGTCCTGTGGTGTTCTCTGCCTCTCCTTCCTGGGCTGAGATGAATTTATGTCCTTCCTCTTTCGGGTGCTGCCTGTCTGGTTCTTCCTGGGTGCCCCGGGTACCTCTTTCTGCCTTCACCTGCTTGATTGCTGTCGGCACCTTTCTGTCTGGTCTATTGCCTTCTGGCTGTGGTAGACTTAGCGGCCCTCTTCACGAAGTGTGTTCCCGGTGGGGACTTGCCTTAGTTCTACCTCTTCTCCTTGGAGTCTCTAGGTTGATCTTCTCCTCGGTCCTCCTCTTCCTTGCCTTGGATAGAGGTTCCGTTGCCAAGTATGGGCGTGGGGTGCTTTGGCCCCCTCTTGCTTGCCTTTTCTTCCGCTGCTGAGTGTGAGCGGGCTACCTCTTTTATTCTTTCCGCATCCCCTTTGGGGTCGATGCTTTCTGATTGTAGGGGTTGCCCTTGCCTGGGTGGACAGGGCTCTTCTCCCTGTCTGTTTGACTCGTCCCCTGTGGGACCCTCTGTTATGTCCAGGCTGGTGGGGTCTTCTTGCACACCCTCTGTCTGCTTGGGTATGGCTTGGGTATCTATTCTACGTTAAGGAATTTGCGGCTAGTAGTCTCTATCAGATGTATGAGTTACTTACCTTCGGTAATGAGGTATCTGGTAGAGACGATTCTAGCCGCAGATTCCTTCACAGACCACCCTTCTTCCCCGTTCTCCGAGGTCCTTTGGCTTGGTCTTCTGCATTCGCTTTCCTGTGGATGGCTCTGTATTCGGTGAGTGCGTTCTGTCGCTCTTTCTGTCAGGATGTTTGTCCTGTTTCTTTGCTCTTTTGCCTCCCCCTTTTATACTTTGGAGGATGGGTTTGTAGCGCTTCTATGCCCTTCTGCTCTGGTTTCTCCAGGGTGGGGCCCACCTTCAACCTCGTCGCCTCCCCTACCTCTTCCCCTTCTTATTGTGGGATATGGCCCCTCTGCTACCTTCTAGGTTGAGGTCTTTGGCTGTGCCTCTGCCCTTTGTTCCTTATGGGGAGGTGGTCACATTGTGTGACGGGGCTATCTTGGAGGGGTGTGTTCCCTGGTTGTCCTGGACTGGTTCCCCTTCATTGTTATTGGTTGGGGTTGTAGTCCTGCTACATGTTATCATGACATTTGTATATATATGTTCCTTGTCTCCAGGGGGGGCTATCTCCGTACTGGCATGGTTGCTGCTCAGGACTGTGCTTTGTTCTTTATTCTATTCCCTGCCTTTGGGTACTGCGTTGCTTGGCACTGTTCCTTATGGTGCTTATATTCCTTTTTCCAGTTTCTCTGCTCTTTCGCACGCTGTTCCCATACTCCCACAGTTTTGTCTGATGGCTCCGCGTTGTGGTGTGGAAACTGATATGTTTAGATGGATACTGTGCAGATAAAGGGTCTAATAAGGGGTTTGCAGAAGATGGGGTGGTCCTCAATATTGACAAAAGATACTCCATTATAGAACTATTGAAGTTTGAGCAAGGTGCAATGTCTGACTGGTGTCTAAAGAACCACACGTCAATATATTCTTTCAAGTGGTTTAATGAAAACGCAGAAACTCTATGCAACTAACCCCAGAAAGTCCCAGCTCACAACTTGCAGCGCCAACCGCCAGTACAATATTCAAAACCCCTCCAACATTCCACATGGTATGTCATACCCTAGCAGCAATTGCTAGGTTACTCCCTTTCAGGGCCCTAGTTTTATACACCAGTGGTCAGTGTCTTGCACAGCTCTGCGCTTCTGGCGTGGAATGTAGTGTAAAGAACCAATGTTAGCTCTCAGGGGCAGCTCCTAAGTAGATACTGCGACTTCATTTACCATTAATACCACACATAATCCATGCATACATGCGTCTGTGGAGACTATGGTGTGGTCCAGCACATTGAATGGTTTCAGCTCCACTGCATTTACAATACATTTCTTAATGTTTTTGAAAGCTTGCTAGCATGCACTTACCACGCATATTTTGACCTTTCTTCATTAATACACAAAGTGACTGTGCCAAGTCTTGAAAACCCTTAATAAATTTAGCTTAGTATTCCACTAACCTTGAAAAAGAACTTGTTTGATACTTATCAGTTTTACATGGCATCTTTTCTATTGCCTCCATCAACTTGTGCTTATGTTTTATACCATCATACGATATAGAATGTTCCAGATACTCAACACTTTCACACCCAAATTTACACTTGTTTATTTCCACTGTACGCCCTGCTTTCTTCAAATTACCTCACACTTTTCTAAACATGCAATCAGGAATTCTCTTATTTTCAGCCCACACTAGTATCATCTTGGAAAAATCTTATGTTCTCCATTCCTCCCAGAAAGTCCTGTGTCACTGTCTGTAACGCCACTGAGGCTAAAGCCAAACCAAAAGTCATATGTTAGAGTCCAAATGCCCCTTCAGGAGTTATAAAGGATGTTAAAAGCCTTAAATTTGGGTGTAACAAAATCTTATTGTAGGCGCTTGAAAGCTCAAGCTTTGAATGACAGTCCATCCATATGTAGTCATTAAGATCTGTCAGCCCTGCACATCATATGATTTCCATTTAGTTTGCGGGCGATTACCACTGGACCTAATGACTCAGATGCAGAGATGCCTCAATGTGTTCAATCACCCTCATCTCCAACAATCTGGTTAATTCCACTTTTAATGCTTCTTTCAAAACTACGGGCACATTTCTAAGTTACTCCAGTATTGGAACTTTCATAGATTCACATGCTTGAATCATTCCTCATCGTCATGATGAGAGTCCCCGGTAATATTAAATAGTAGTAGTAGCAGTGGTAAACATGACATACATAATAAAACCCTGATAGGTATAAACTAGGAAGGGTCTATGCCTCTTCAGTTTAACAGCCTATTATAGTCATTATGGAAAAATTACCAAAGTTCTGCCTCAATCAATCGGAATCACTCACCCTGTAGAACCCTCCAGAGGGAAAGGTCAACACCTCAGATTTTCTACTGCAGGTTATACTAAGGGAGTCTCCTCTGAGCTCTGCTCAGTTTTTCTTTTCAAAGGACTTTGCCAAAGATTTTCTGTCAGGAAAGTATTCTAACCTCATTTTATTGACTTTAATAGACTGGATTTACCTATTTGTTGGATTAATTTCATTTAACTATGGCTGAAAGATCTAAAAAGGCTATCTTTAGAGAATGTGCCACTTCCTTGAAGAAAAGGCTTTATGTAGAGGATCCCCCCAAAAACTGCATTTATTGTATGTACCCTTTCCGTAAGCCTACAGACTGCAAAATTTGCTGTACATTCTCAAATAAAACTCTGAGGGATTGAGAAGGAAGTCTCTTAATTTGACTTCAAAAACTTTAAACTAGGTCTGACCCTGTATCAGTTCCCTCTAAAGCTTCAAAAATATCTAAAAAAAGATCAAGGGATCCTTCACAGTCTGATAAGGAACCTGCCAAAAAATGTGCCAAGAAGTCCTCTCTTGAGTCTTCTTCTGAGCGCAGTAAGGGCTCTCACAAAAAAGAGCATCTTCATAAGATTATTTCTGAGCCAGCTACACCTCCAGCTCAGCTTACAATGAGATTTAAGAGACCCTCTTCTGACAAGCAACCAGTGGGCTCTCTAGTAAAGGAAGGTACTTCAACAGTCTTGTCGATGAGAAGCTGCTCCGCACATCGACGTTGACGACTTGTTTCATGGCCTTTTCATCGTCGGCGTAACATTTACATTGTCGACGCAGGGTCAAATGTCGTCTACCATTCCCCTTACGACTAAGACAAGCGCTTGTCGTCAATGACAAAGTCACAGTCATCGTCGAGGAAAGTTCCGTCGACAAAGTCGTCCTTGTCGTCCACAGAGGTGTCAACGAAAATTCAAAGGCAGACAAAGCAGTCATCGTCGACGGGCATGCCTCCGTCAACGACATCGTCATCGAAGAAGCTGTTGATGAAGGAACAGTCTCCGGAGTCAACGAGATCTCTACAGTTGATGATTCCACAGCCTTCGACGAAGCCACGTACGTCAGCAAAATCGTCTTCAACGACGGTGTCACCGTCGACGACGGAACTAAAACCTCTGCTGGAAACATCCGACTATCACTGTATCTATAAGGAAAAAATCTCCGGAAAAGACACAGGAAGTGGAAATTACACCAGAACACACTTCACCTAGTAGGATTACACCCCTATTACCTACTCATCAACTGGAAGGGGATGAAGCTGAGGATTCTGGACAAGATGGAGGTATTTTTGGAGATGCTTATAGCCCATCCTAGCTATATGTGAAATGTCAGCCATATGATAATGAAGAGGATGATCAACAATACCAGGTGCAGCTTCCCCATGGGGGCGTCACCCACTGCTTTCTCGCAGTGGAAGAAGGCAGAAATATAAATGGTAAAAACTACCAGTTATGTTTCTGCTTCTCGCACTGCGAGAAAGCAGAAGTGCCTGGTTGGGGGTGGAAGGGTGGGCGAGCCTGCCCGATGGCAGTGGGGAGTGGCTTACCCACTTTTGTGCGTACTGACTGGTCGGCCCAAGGGCCAACCAACCCAGTCATACGCACTCCCTTTTTATCTATGTAGGCTGCTGCATGCATACATAGAGAAAATGGCTTGGCTGGAGCGCTCTCCGCTGCGCCTCACCAATCACAACGCTGCCATTGCAGACATACACATGGCACACATACATACATACATACATACTACTGTACACATGGGCAGCTAATCTTCTTAGAACCGTTTTCATGCTTTAGCAAGCTGTTTGCTTTTTTTTTTTTTTTTTTTTAATTTTTTGAAAACCTTTATTCAGAGCGGAGCACACAGCTATTCAGCCTGACATCCCGGAGGCAAGGCAGCATGGGTAATATGAGAGCAGTAGTGCAAAAAGATCCATACATAGTCATCGAAGGTTCATTTTATATTAAGATGAAGAACTCAACAAAAGAGCGCCCAGGGGCGCGAAAAGATGGCAATAGAGTCAACATGAATCAGGGCGTCAAGGGACGGGTAGGGGAGGAAAGGCAGGGAAGCGATCATAAAGGAGAGGATATCGGAATGGGAAGGGGGGGGGGAGGACAACAGGAGAATGAGGTACATCAAAGCTCAGTTGGTGTTACAGGTCAGAGTGACACATGTTCGTCCAGGGAGACTGGTTCGGGTGGTAAGCAAACGTCTCCCCTATATTCATTCCAGGCCCCCCACACTTTATTCCATGTACGGGGTCTCCCTCTTGCCACATAGACAGTCTTCTCCCGGAACATGCACCAGTCCATATTGGCTTTCCATTGTACCACCAGGGGGGCCGTGGACGCACCCCACTTCTGAGCAATGTCCCTTTTGGCCACCATGTTCCCCAGGGTCACCCACCTAGTCTGCGCTGCGCTGTGATCAGAAGGCTCCCATACGTTCAGGAGGAATCTACGAGCATCCGCGTGAGCAATCACGCCAGTAACTTCTTCCATGATTCGGTGCACCCTCCTCCAGTAGGAGGCTATTACGGGGCATTCCCAAAGGATGTGTAGGAAGGTGGCGAGGGCCCCACAACCTCTGCGGCAGAGCCCATCAGGCGAATATCCCATGCGCATCAGTCGGGGCCCCGTCACGTACACCCGGTGCAAGATCTTAAACTGCACGAGGCGGAGACGAGAGGAAATTGCGACCTCCTTAGGGGAGGAAATTGCGCTCTGCCAATCCTCATCGTCGAGTTCCAGACCATCCGCCACCCACTGGTCCCGCAAGCCAAGGAGGAGATCCGTGCGCACGTTTATCAGTTTCTTATACGATAGGGAAATCGCGCTGTCCGGCATGTGCCCATCCAATATCCTATCCTCCAGAGGGGAGCTTTCAGGGATGTCGCCGTCCGGCGGTGTGGCCGAGAGCAGCGCATGCTTCAGCTGGGCGTAACGGAAAAACTCTGTCGCACCCAGTTGGTATTCGGTCTGCAGCTGGGGGAAGGTCTTAATCGTGCCCCTGGAGAGCATGTCCTCAACTCTGCTAATGCCGATGAGGTCCCATTTATCAAACCCCTTGGTGTGCCACAGTCTACCCAGGATGTCCGAATCAAAGAGGGGGGTGAACCTAGTCAGTCTGTCTTGCCAACCTTGAGCCTTGGTGACCGCCCGCCAAACGTGGATCGTCGTCCGCGTAGGACCCGTCAACCGTCGGTCGAAGGACTTCGAGTACAGGGCCCGATAATAGTTGCCGTCACCCACGAGCCATCTATCCATGGCATATCCGGGACTATCCACAGGGCCATAGAACCCGTGGTTGAGGGCAGCAAGTTGAGAGGACCAGTAGTAGCGGCGCACGTCCGGAAGGGCGATGCCGCCGTCGTACCATGGAAGCGTGAGTTTATGGATGGCAACACGAGGTCGACCATCCCAGAGAAGGTTACGCAGGAGACCTTCAAGGTCTCGGAAGTAGCGCGCCGGAACCGGATCTTGGGCGTTCTGCAGGGCATACAAGAACCTGGGCAGGGACATCATCTTAAATAGCGCAGCACGGCCATGGAGGGAAAGCGGGAGCTTACGCCAGCTATCCACATCGCGCTGTAGACGCTGGAGAGGAGGGAGTAAGTTGAGGTCGTACCGCAACTTGGGATTACCGGAGATGTAAATGCCCAGGTACTTGAAGCCACGTACGGCAATCTGAATGTTGCAGCCCCTGGGGAGCCGTGGAGTATCTCCTTTAAGGACGTACAAGGACGACTTGGCCCAGTTTATGATCAGGCCCGAATAGCGTCCAAAGAGTCTGAGTACGTCACAGGCCACGATGAGGGACTTGCAGGGGGAAGTCAAATAAAGTAAAATGTCATCGGCATACAAGGATACCCTGTCTTCAAGACCAGGGGCCCAAGTAATACCGTGTAAATCAGGATGCGTACGCAATAGAGCTGCAAGCGGTTCAAGGGCCAAGGCGAACAGAAGGGGCGACAGGGGACAGCCCTGTCTGGTACCCCGATGTAAGGGGAGTGGTGTCGACAGGCGACCGTTAACCGTGACGTTGGCCATCGGTTCAGCGTACAGTAGCTTCACCCAGCTCACAAAGACTGGCCCAAATCTGAGTTTGGACAGAACTGCCCAGAGGTATGGCCACTCGAGAGAATCGAAAGCCATCGTGGCGTCAAGGGACGCAAGGACAGCTGGCTCTTCGAGGGTGTGGGCTCTAGCCATGACACCGTGAAGGCGGCGTAGATTGAGGGCGGTATTCCGGTGGGGGATGAAGCCCGACTGATCGGGGTGCACGAGGTCGCCAATGACACCAATCAGCCGGTTGGCGAGCAACTTGGCAAGGACCTTGGGTTCCACATTTAGGAGAGAAATAGGACGATACGAGCGGCAGACGTCTCGTGGTTTACCCTCCTTGTGGATGACCACAATAGTGGCCAATCTTTGATCCAGAGGGAGACGACCCCTCTCAAAGGATTCCAGGAACATTTTACGCATGTGCGGAGACACCGCGTCCGGGCGGATTTTATATAGTTCAACCGGGATACCATTAGGTCCCGAGGCCTTACCGGTGCGTAATGAACGGATCGCCAAGGCAATCTCGTCAGCGGTGATCTCTCTGTCTAAGTCCGCACTTTCGTCCTCGGAAAGGCAGGGAAGTTCAATACCCGAGAGGAAAGCCGACGAGTCCGCCTCAGAGAAGTCCGAAGCGGACTCGTAGACCCCCCAAAAGTAACCAGCGAAGGAGTCGACAATGGCACTCGGGTCCGTAAGGACCACTCCGTCGTCTCCCAAGAGTTCAGGCACCACTCGGCTGGCCATCCCCCTCCTGTCCAACCAAGCCAGCAGCTTCCCCGCCTTGTCTCCTACATCATAGATACGGCCTTGCTGCTCCTTAGCCAAAGTGAGTGCGGCATTCGTGGCAAGATCGTGGTATTCCGCTTGCTTCAATGAGAGGGTATGCAAAACCGAGGGGTCTGGCGCGGGCCCCAGCTGGGACTCGAGACGTAAGACCTCCTGCTCAATATCCAGCAAGTCGGCATCCCTAGTCCGACGGGCCTCCGCAATGAGCGCCTGGGCCTCGCCCCGGAGCACTGTCTTAAAGGCCTCCCACAGCGTAGCGGCCGAACCGACCGAGCCCACGTTTTCAGCAAAGTAAAGGTCAATGGCTTTGGCCAGGAGGGAACGGGTCTTGATGTTGCGAAAATACCACGGATTGACCGTCGCCGGTCGCTCCGACAAAACCACGCCAAAGTCAAAGGAGACCCACAAAGGGGAGTGGTCAGAGATACCCCGCGCTAGGTAACGGGCTTCGGAGACGGCCGATGCGTGCGATGCCAGTGTAAGGATATAGTCAATGCGGGAGAGACTCCCATGTGCACCCGAGAGAAAGGAAAATTGACGGAGTGTCGGATGGAGAAGGCACCAGCCGTCCACCAGGCCCATGGACTCAAGAAAGGAGGGAAGCCACATCTGTGAGCTGCGGAGGTCCTGAGACGGTCGGCGATCAAGCGACCCAGAGCAAACCGAGTTAAAGTCACCCCCCACTATCAACAGGCCGTCCGGCATAGACAAAATGGCACCACCAAGGTCCTGAAAGGTACTGGATTGCAACCCCGGGGGGACGTATACAGAAAACAACGAAAGGGAACGCCCTTCCCATCTACCCGCCACGGCAGCGTACCGCCCCCTGTCGTCAATCATGGTGACATCTATCTCTAGGGGAAGGGACGCGCGCATAAGGATACCCGCCCCCCGGGATCCGGAAGAGAACCCCGAGTGAGCCACCATTTTGTAGCCTTTACGATTCAAAGCTTTACACGTGTTACCCACCAGATGTGTCTCTTGAAGGAGGACAATATCAGGCATATGGCGTTTAATCAGCTGTATCACCACCCCTCTTTTGATTCGGTCACCCAACCCGTTGACATTCCAACTGAGAATTCTTAACTTCCTACCCCCCATCACCCTGCAGCCCGCCCCACCCAGTCCCAGAAGACGCCGATCTCAGATACAGTTCAGGAGCATAAGTGACCCATTGCCAGACAGAGAAAAGAAAGAAAAAACCAGCAAACAACATAACTCTTCCCAACATACCCCCCACCCTGCACCCCTGCATCAGACTAAAAAGCCCTCCCAACCAGCAGTGTGCCTGTCGCCCCATTAACTAATCTACGAAAGACCCAGAGGAGTAGGGAATCTCCATGAACCCGTCCCGCCACCCACCATGTAAGGAGAGGAGAGTCAGGTTAAGTTACAGATACCAGCTCCGGCAGTCATTCGAGGCGGGGGTGCCGCCAGCCCCCATTTAGTCTCACTGTTCCGCTCCACCAGAGGCACCTCCATCTCTGTCTTCCTGTTCATCCCGATGAGGCGAGACTGTGTCCAACCATTCACTGACGTTTTCAGGGAAGTCAAAGAAAAGGGCATGTCCCTTATGTTCAACACGGAGTTTAGCGGGGAACATCATCGAGTATTTGTAGCCCATGTCCCTGAGGCGCCTCTTCACTCCCGCGTAGCTCTGGCGATGGCGCTGTACCGACCTAGTGAAGTCCGGATAGAAGTGCACCTCCGCATTCTGGTAGTGGAGTGGCCCATGCGATCTAGAAGCTTGCAGGATCCCGTCCCGATCTCTAAAGTTGAGGAGGCGCGCCACAATTGGCCGTGGCGCCACCCCTGTCCTTGGCGGGCCACCCGGTACCCGGTGGGCACGTTCCACCGAGAAAAAGTTGCTCAGTCCACAGGGTGCCAAATGGGTTTTAATCAAGTCCTCCACGAATAGGCCCGTCGCAGCATCTTCGGATCCCTCCGGTACGCCGACTATGCGGACGTTCTGCCGCCTGGCTCGTCCCTCAAAGTCCTCCAGCCGCCTCGAGAATAGGTCCGTGGTCATCCGCAGGTTGCGGACCTCGGTCTGCAACTCGGAAACGTCGGGGGTCAGGCTGGAGGTCTTAACGTCTAGCGCCTTCACACGCTCGTTGGTCTTGCCCAAGTCGGCCCTTATAAGAGTGATATCAACGGCCATTGAGTCGACCTTGTGATTAAGAGTTTCGTGCTGTTGTTGCATATCGGCCCGGAAGCTCGTGATGGCGCCCATGATGTCGCCAAGGGTAGGGTCCGATCCATCCGGCGGGCTAGTCGATGGGGGCCCCTTAGACATGGCCCCCGATGTAGGCGGTGACTTTAGGTTCGCATAGCGCTCAATGCGACTCTGTTGCGTTTGCGACTTACCCCGGCCACCTTTGTTCGATGCCCTGTCCGGGTCGCCTCTGCCCGCCATGATGGGTCCGAGAGAACAAAGGCAAGGCGCCACTCAAGTCCGGGTCCTCAGCCGACAGGCAGGCAGGGCCGAAGAGACAAAACCAGGGTGTAGAAGGCACAGGCTGGAAACACTATCACTCCGCCAGTGAGGACAGCGGGCGGCCACTACGCAGATCAATCGTGCGAAGTGGCGAAGTTCGAAGGGACAATGGCACCGTCCCGGCGCGGAGTTCAGCTCGGCGTAACTCTGCACAGGAACCACCGATTTGGAAGCCGAGGGCAGTCCCAGCCTTAGCAGACCACCAGCAATAAGGTTCCACCAACGTGGATCAGGATTTCAAGCAGGATATTTGCGGTGGGTCGGACGGTCCACGGAGCTCCGAGCTTACGCGGCCATCTTGGTTGCCCGCGAAGCTCCTCCCTCGCTGTTTGCTTTTTTTAATTCGCTCTTTCAGGAGCCCATGCTAAGCTCTGGCGTGTAATGCTAGGCTCTGAAGTGTGCCCAGACACAACACCACACAGTAAGACGTGAATTCTGTGTTCCGTTTTAATCTGCAGAACGCTGGAGTGGAGTAGTGTCACATGCTGGCTTTGCTTTCCTTTGAAGGAATAGCCTCCTAGTTCAACATTGACCTATTATTTCACTTTCAAATGATTGCCAAAGCCGCAAATGCCGCAGGGCGTGCAAAGGGCGTTGTGAAGGGGGCCAGCGTGATGACCCAACTCAATTTCACAAAGGCGGTGCGACTTGCAGGCCGCACTCCAGAAAGGATTATTCACACTATGTTGGGTGTGTGTGACAACGTTTTTCTGCCTGCGGAGCTGTGAAGCTCTATAATGCTAAGGAGTTGTGAGTACCACAAAGGGCTTTCCTTTCGTTTTTTTTTTACCCATCTCTATGTCATTTTCCCCCTCCTTGTACCTTGGTTTCCCGTTGCTCTGTACAGACTCCGGAGACCCCTGCCCCTAAAGAACATAGAACAAGCTTTATTTAAAAAATATTATCAGCGTGGAAATGTCTCAACAGTTTCACCTATCGAAAACACTGGAGTCTTGCAGGCCTTAAAAGAAACATGATGAAGTGAACATATTCTTTAAATCCACAAGATTTCGGAAACATGGAAATGCCTTTGTGCAAGGGTTTGCATAGCACCATTGGGCCACCTTTCAGGCTCTTTTTCGCACCTTGCAGCACTAAAAGCATGCAGGAATTCTAAAAACAATACCATAATTCTGGAAATATGTAACTACAGCAAGAGAGAAAACAGGGTTGTCAGCTAAGCATGGGCACTGCCAAGACCCAGTAAAGCAACCCTGCTTCTACAAAAAAAAAACCCTTTATCAGTCCAAAAAGTTTTTATTATCGGTAAAATACCATAAAAAGACAAATATACATGATTATAGATAAAAATACACAATTACAACTATTAAGTAAGGATATTTAAAAGATCGTACATTACAGTCCATGCACACATAAAAATTCCCTCAGTAGTTAAAAAAGAGAGTTATAAAATGTGTAAGTTCAATATAAAAAGAGGATGACAGTCCCAATAGACAATCTCAGCCATAATGCATCTAAAAAAGCCACATTCGTTACCATGTTTATTCTACTGCACGAATGGTGGTTTGTGGGCTTTCGATTTCTAGTTTTGCACACCTTGTATACTACATAGACAGGAGAAATATAGCAGTTGCAAACACTGTCAGGGGGTGGTTTCATATTTAAGGATTCTAAAACCCTCCCTGTAGTCCCTAAGACCCCTGGACCTACAGAGTTGGATGATCCATTTCTCTCTTGCCTTGGCGTACAGAGGGCAGAAGAGCAGAACGTGCAGATCTGTCTCTCTGCTGCTCACACACCCAGGACAGGAACTCGCGGTAGGTAGGGCATTAGACCACTTGTGTGTTACGCCCCTAAGAGGCAATGAACCATGTCTAAACTGAATAAATAGTTTCTTAGCCAGGGGGGGCTGGATATCATCAAAAAATTTCTCAAAGTGAGGATGGACCTTGATATCCTAAAAGATGTTAGTCAGCCTACCCATGGAATAGTTAGTTGTTATAAGTTCCATTCGGTAGCGCTTTAGAGCCACATTCAATGATTTCATGGAATACAGGGGACAGGTTTCTTGAGGAGATGACCACATATCCCCCCTGCTTAGAGCGCGGCAGAGATGATTGATGTAGCTTAGCCAGGGAATTTTCCCCGTGCTCCCCCTGGAAAGCAGATCCCCCAAGTCCTCCCTGTAGCTCGAGAGCTCGGGGGTCGACCAAAGGCGTCTCCAATACAGGAGGGGACGGTTTGAGACAATCTCCTGGATGGGAACCAAACCCAAATCCAGCCGAAGGAGGGTCAGGGCGGTACTCGTGGGGAGTCTCAGAAGGCGCCTGATAAAACTGTTCTCAGTGTGGGATAGAGAGGCAGCACTAACATGACCCCATAGGTCTGCGCCATAAAGCGCTCCCCCTCTCGCCTGGGCTTTATAAATCTCCATAGGCGGACTCAGCAATTTAGAGGAGGTGTCATTAAAAACCTTTAAGATGCCACCAGATAATTGGGCCAACTTCAGGTTGGCCTTAGCCATATGGGACCCCCAATCCATTCTGCCATTCAGTGTAACCCCCAAATAATCGAAGGTAGACACTCGATCCAACACCGTTCCATCCATATGGGGGCGGGGGCAGTTGGCCAATTTGCTGTTATAAACTATGAACTTACAATCTGCAAAAGGAGCAGAATGCCTCTAATGTACGCTGTATGCCAATAGATGATTTTGACAAGGGTGTCATCAGCGAACATTAGGGCAGGTATCTTGCGCCCCGCTAAGCTTCGAGAGTCCAGGTCTCTTGCTCCCAGTAGGCGGTCTATCAATCCATTGATGAAGAAGAAGAGGGTGGGGGCAAAGACACACCCCTGCCTCACTCCCTTTTCCACCGGGAACAGAGCCGAAGGCGGCCCACTCCTCCCATATCTCACCCTAGCGTATGTGCCTTGGTGCATGCGTTTAAATAGGTGACACAAGTATGGCTGGAGCGCCCATCTCCAACAATATTGCCCAGAGCTTATCCCTTTGGACTAGGTAAAATGCGGACTGAAGGTCCACACAAATCAAATACAGGCTACCTGCCCCAATAGAAACCGTCTTCCAATAGACCAACTGTAATCTAAACAGTTGGTCAATGATGGACACCTTTGCACGAAAGCCCGCTTGTAGGGAGGTTAGGATGTGTTGTTCGTCCATCCAACTCTTCAACCTTGTTAAAAGTAAACGTGCAAATAATTTCTGGAGGACGTCGATCAAACTTATGGGGCGGTAGTTGGCCGGGTCAAGAGGGGAGGCTTTTTTGTGGATGGGAATGATTTCAGCTCCCAGCCAAGTTAGGGGGATCTCTAGGCCCTGTAGGATTGCATTAAAATAAACCCAGATGTAGGGGGCCCAAACCTTTTGTTCACTTCGGTATAGGTCGCCAGGGATCTTATCAAGGCCCGGATCTTTCCCCAGCTTCAAACTACCGAGGGCCGCCTGCTCTTCGCAGAGGGTGCAGGGTGGGCAAACAAGGCCCGAGGCCTCCGGGTGTACTGGAACCAGAGAATTTATTTGGGTCACAGGCTCTACTCGGGATTCAGGATTACTAAGTGAAACCTTTATCTAACTCCTTCACTTAACTGAGGAAAACACCTAAGTTAGCACCTACTTCCTTTGCCCTTGTGCTGAACTTATTTAAAACTGGAATGTATACTTTGCAGTATATTGCATAAACCAGCACAGAACTGCCTACCACTGCCTGGAACCGTGCAGGCAAATTATTTTAGTTTGTGGCTGCAGTTCTGTTCCTATAATACAACAGTGCGACTCATTCCTGTGTCAGCCAGTAGCTGTTCCTGATTTTACTGGTGTGTGGTATATGCAAAACTATCACTTGTTAAATATATAGAAAGTGTAAGCGCTAATCTGGGTGAATGTTAGTGTTAACTTCCTGCCCTGAGCAGCGAGCTTCTGCTTGCACCATGACAGTGCAGCGTCATACCCGTGTTTACAGGCACGATGGCCGTTTAATTGTAGCCCGTAGGTATGGAAATGGATTAAGGGTGACATTACCTCTAGCTAGCGTGTTTGCGGGCCTTGAAAAACACACTCTTGGTATGTTGAGTATAGACAATGAAGTGACCGCTAAAGTCTCGATATTCGTGCAAAACTCAACTAGTGTAGAATTCGGTGACCGTAACACATTTGTTATTGTTGTTCAAAAAATATGGGAATGTTGCTCAAAAAGGGTTTGCAATTTTGAAACTTATGGCGCAGTTGCATCGTTAAATTTTTTATTGCCATGAACCGCCAAGACAGTAGAGCCTTATGCAAGCATAGTTGTTATTATTGCCTTATGAGTTCATGCCAGGGTCCGTTCCAGAAACTTCACAATAAATTGCATCCATACTAACCAGCATTAATAGCAATAGATCTGTTCTTTAGGAATTTTTATAGAATTCTGCACTGCTTTTGAGTTTGACGCAGCAGAAGATGTAAATGCAGATATGCAGGATTCCTCTATTAAGTTCAACCTTTTTCTATTCTGTCACAGAATGGGGTGTCAGGTGCCAGATAAGTTATTTTTATTGTTCGTATTCCTGGTTGGCTGTAGGGCTTGAACATTGTTGATGACGTGTTAACTACTCAGGTAATATTGTTGTGTTTCTGTGCATTTAAATTGCAAACCAGTTCTAGGTTGTGTCTTTCCTCTCTCTCTCCAGAGAGAGAGTTAAGAGAGATCATGTGCCCCTGCTGCCTCCAAGTGCTAGTCATCATCTCCTCAGAACTGTCCTAGCTTCTCGCGACCAGATGACCCCCTTAATCAATAGTCATTCTCATCCTTGTTGTGAACTTTGGAAATAGTTGCAAATAAAGTTTGGTCTTGATCTGATCTTCAGGTTATCATCTGACCATACATCTTGTAATGTTGGGGCAAGGGAATGGGGATTTAGTAGCTCCACGATTTTATTGATCTGCGTTCTCACCAACCAGTAGTTTACAGAGATGATATGTGCACTATAAAAACGAAAACCAGCTAATCCCAAATTATGAGGGAAGAAACTGAAAATGATATTGCTCATTATGAGTTCAAAGGAAAATTATGCAATGCATACGTGGCACGGATGTTTAGCTGTTGTGACATCTGAACAAACTGATGCAAAATCCAGTCCAGTGACCTGAAATGATAACGTTTATTGAAATACATGTACATATTCAACAGACCCTATCCAAACTTTTATTCACTGAAAAATAGCTCTGTATTACATGGAAGCCCAGCAACACTATTTTATTAACACATTTATTATTTTTGTATGTATGTATGTATATGGGTATTTATAAAGCACAAACCTAACCAGGCACAACAGAGCACGTACAACTAGTAAAGTTAGCGAGCACTATAAGGATTTTTATATGTTTTTTTCAGGAGTGTGTTTTCTAGAAGGGTAGGGAGGGTATTGATGTCTGTGGCTGGATTGGTGATATTGTCTTGGAATGACTTTGGTGTGTTGTTTCGGCTTGAAGTAAAGTGAAGTGGCAAAGTGGCCAGTCTACCCTAAGAATATGTGACCTTGCATTGTCTGATGATGTTGAGAAGGACAAGGTTGAAGATGTTGTCCTTGTCACGAATTGGTTTAGTGATGTATTGCCTCACATTGTACTGATACGGTTGAGGTGGGTGCTTCTGTTTTTTTTAAGCTAGAACTGTCAGCGAAGTGAAGTCTGCTAGAAGGGTGGTGTGCGTGTATTCGATGGATGAAAAGATCATAAATTTCATCTATGAAAGACAGCCCTGTGTGCCTCCCAAAGTAAAACAGATTATCTGATTCTGTGCACCTGTACCCTGCTGTTTACTCTCTCCTGTTGTGCACTCCTGTGCGCCATTTCTTATGGAAACACCGACAAAAAGAGACAAGTGAAAGCCCAGGGGAGGGAGGTGCACCGGGGCGGGGCCTACGTGTAGGGCGGGGAGGGCAAACCTCCCGACCCCGCCCAAAAGCGAGAGCAGCGGCAGAAAGTGAAATAACCTGTGGTGGGGGCAGGAGCGTGCCACCCGGTATGAGACTCCTTGCCCGGTATTGGGAGTGTGCAGTATCGGCAACAGCATTGGTTGGACTCACGGACCGTGAGAGAAAAGCGGCGGGGAGCGGAGACACTTTGCTCGGTGTGTGGCCAGGGAGCGGGCAGCGGCGTGGGGCGTGCTCGCTGGCCAGGGATTCAGAGGCGTGTAGTGAGGCTGCGGTCGGGGAGCCGGATTTGAGCACAGGACACGGCAGCAGCGGAGGGAGAGCTCGCTGTCTACTGAAGTGGTGAGTAGCCAGACATAACCGGTGAGGGGGGTGTTGGGGAAGCCCCGCGTGTGTGAGTGACTGGGGGGTGGTGGGGTGGGGGGGTGTGTGTGTGTGTGCGCGCATGCATGCGTGTGTCTTTGTGTGCGTGCGCTGAGGCTTACAAGGGAGACAGGAGATGGTGAACGCGCACGCGACCTGATCCGATTATGGCAAGCGGCGCGTGCACATCTCTTGTCTCCCTAAGCTCCTTGTAAGCAGAACCAGCAACAATAGGCCTCGCAGCGAGCTGGCAAAGATACCAACCGTTGACAATGATACACTACAGGCTCCGGCTCCATCGCTTCTTTCCTCCCATTTGAGTCCAATTCATTCTGCCTGCCTAGGAGGCAACATCTCCCATCACCTCCAACAATGGCAGTCTATCACTACGAACCAGTGGGTACTTCATTTAGTACATATCAGACATATCCTGGAGTTTATCCAGAAACCGCTTGCAACTCCTCCAAAAATCTCTCCCCACAGGCATCTCAAAGCACTTCAGCAGGAGATCAGGATCATGCTTCAAAAAAGTGCTATAGAAAGTGTACCATTGCCCAGCTGGGGAACAGGTTTCTGTTTCCCTTTCTTCTTGGTCAGAAAGAAGTTAAAGCAATAGAGGCCGATTTTGGACCTCCGAAATCTAAATCTATATTTGAGAAAACAATTGTTCCAAATTATAACATTGCAGGAGGTGCTGAAGCTACTACGTCAACAAGATTTTATGACAATCTTAGACCTCCAGGATGCCTACTTCCACAGTCCTATTTACACAAAACACAGGAAATACCTGAGATTTGTAGTAGCCAGACGCCACTACCAATTTATTGTACTTCCCTTTTGTCTGAAGTCATCTCCCAGGATTTTTCTCAAATGCCTGGCGCCAGTCGCAGTGTCCCTCAAACAGAAATAACACCAAGTCTTTCCATATCTGGATGACTGGCTGATCAAGGCTCCATCCAAAAAAGCAGCAATACGGTCAACAAAAGCATGCATCACTCTCTTCATGAGATTAGGTCTTACAATCAACCTATAGAAATCAAATTAAATTCCGTCTCAGAGAACAATCTTTTTAGACACAGTCTTCTTAAAGGCAAGTCCTGCAGAAGAGCGTCAGGAACATCTTCTCAATCTGGCAACTTCAATAAAAATAAACAAGTCTCTTTCGGTTAGACTTTACAAATCCCTATTCGGAATTATGTCATCTTGCATACCGCTAGTTCCTTTCTGCCGTCTGAAGATGCACCCAATTCAGTAAGAACTGGACAAGCACAGTGGTTTCAATCAAAAAGATCCTTTGCAACATTGTTTGTGTAACTCCACGTCTGGTGAAAAACCTAGGATAGTGGAGAAACAAGGACCATCTGTGGTGACAACGGATGGGTCCCTAGAGGGATGGGGAGCTTTTTTCCAGGAACTTCAAGTAAGCGGCAAATGGAATCAAACTCCGAATCAGTCTCACATTGATGTGCTGAAACTGAAAGCAGTACATCTAGCCTTACAGGCTTTTCTTCCCAGGATTTGCAATGTATCTGTACTGATCTGAATGGACAATACAACTATGCAGTACATAAACAAGGAAGTATGACGTTTCGTCATCTCTGCAGGGAGGCTCAAATCTCAGGGAATTGAGCCATATCTTACTGAATTCGTTTGCGAGCGGAACATGTTCCGGGATGTCAGAATACAATTGCAGACACCCTAAGCAGGTTGACAACAGCATGTCACGAATGGGAGATTCACTACCAAACGTTATAGGCAGTGGCGGCTCTCCCATTGGGGTGCGGGGCGTCACCCCACTGCTTTCTCGCACTGCGAGAAGGCAGAAACATAAATGGTAAAAACTACCATTTTATGTTTCTGCTTCTCGCAGGGCGATAAAGCAGAAGTGCCTGGTTGGGAGTGGGCGGTCCTGCTCGAGAGCAGGGGGGAGTGGCGTGCCCACTGTTGTTAGTACTGACTGTTTGGTCGGCCCGAGAGCCGACCAAACCATCAGTATGCACAACAGTTTGTAAGACACTCCCCCCTGCCCTCGAGCAGGACCGCCCACTCTCCCTTTTTCTCTTTGTTGCTGCTGCATGCAGCACATATAGAGAAAATGGCCCATGTGGGGCACGTGCCGATGCGCCTCACCCCTTGTGATTGGCCGAGGGGAGGGAGGGAGGCTGCCTGTCCTGATGACGAGAGCAGAGCTGCTGGAATTCGAAAATGCAGGACAGCGGGAGCTGAGGTGGCGCGGGAAAGTACGTTTTTTTTTTAATTAAACATCTCCCGCCTCCCCCCAAAACAACCCCACCCCGCTATGGCCCCATTTCCACCCCCTCGCCCACCTGCCTGTCATATGCCGGCCGTGACTGCCCAGATGTCTCTTTTCTGTGCTTGTTTGATTTCTAATAGCTAAATGGTGTGTTACCTGCCATTATCTTTGAGGACAGAGGTCTCTCACTAGAGCAAATATTCCACTAGATTGACTGAATTTTGCATATGTAAAAGTCTACTGCTGGTGCAGTAACCTCTTAAGTGTTTTTGGAATGCTTTACTGATATGATTCTGGCTTGAAGGTGCATTCTATGTCTTACTTTTTTATTCTGAAAATTACTGATGCCTTTAAACAGAATCCTTCGGCTCATTAACTGGTCTGACAAAAATGTAAGAGCATTAAACAACAGCGGATAGTTTATCTTCTTGTTGAGGGACTGAAATGGTTGTTGCCTTAAACGAAAAAATAATTAAAAATTGCACATTTTAGAGCTTTTTTAAAATAAATTAATAAAAACTTCATGCAGTACCCCCCTCAGACTAGAGTGAAACTGTGTTTAACAAATATTTACCTGCAGTACTGTAGTCAGACCAATTCGGTACACATTGTATTAATACCTTAAACTTTACAGGTTGATCCGACCCTCTTGGCTTCAAACTTGTGACCTACAATTAAAAAAAACATGGCAGTAGGTGCATTAACCCACTTGGGTACGTTAATCAGTGCTTCTTTAAGTCACCATTGGGTGATATGAACTTCAAATCATCATTTGGATTTTGCGGAAACTACTATAGAATGCATAAACAAATCACTGTGCCCAGCAAGGACGGCTCGCTCGCCAGCTCCTATAAGTGGCAGAGGAAAGTGAAGCAGGCCTCGCCTACAGCTACAAGCTTGCCAATTCCTGTTTACGAGCACCCTTGTGAATCGGAATGCAGCCTTTATTTATTACTTATGTCACAGCAAACATGTTATCATAATGGGTGAATGATTGCTAGCTAGTCTTGTTAAACAAATATGGTTCATGACTGGAATGCAAATATATTGTTTCCGAGATGTTCCACTAAGCATGTGCATGCTTATCAATAATTAAATAATAATATAATACACTCCTAGTGACGGCTCCTTCTTAAGAGCATCACAAATTTCTTGGGGGACAACTCCCTACCCTCAAGCCCCGTGTAGGTGGTTCAGGCTCGCTCGGACGCCGCAGTAAAGTACAACAATTGCTTTACGCCGCACCACTTTCAAATGTCCCCATCCGCCACTGCTTACAGGGCATATTCCAGATTTGGGGCAGTCCGGAATTGGACCTATTTGCAACTCACCAGAACCACAAATGCCGGTACTCTGCAAGCTGGCATCCCCAGCAGAGATCATGGGGGAACTCCTTTTTGATTGCATGGTCTGGCATCTTTGCCTACACTTTTCTTCCCATTCCTCTGATTCCAAGGGTTCTCAGGAAGATGAGAACTGAACCATGCAGGCTGATACTCATTACTCTGGCGTGGCCACGTCAACAATGGTATACAGAACTGCTTCTTTTATCGTAGGTTCCGCAACTTCGACTTCCAATAATTCCTAATCTCCTGACAATGAGCCAAGGTCAGATTCTTCACCCATATCACATGAGCTTACATTTGTCGGCATGGCTCCTAAACACAATGAGTTCCATCATCTGAACATCTCTAGTGAATGTAGAGATGTTTTAGCCAAGGCAAGGGCAGAAAGTACCAACTGGACTTACCGTCTCAAATGGAAACGCTTCTGCATTTGGTGTCATCAAGAGAACATACATCCACTGTCTTTCTCTCTGGAACAGATCTTACCTCCTTCAGCTGGCAAAATCGGGCTTAGCGCATAGCTCTATAAAGGTCCATTTAGCGGCAATTTCAACATATAGGACATCACTTTCTTCCCCATCTCTATGGTCATCTAGAGTTGTAAGAGAATTTCTTAAAGGACGGTTTTGAATGTTCCTTCCAGTAAGACCTCCGCCTCCTTTATGGCAATTGAACACAGTTCTTTCACTACTAATGAAACCCCCATTCAAACCAATTTACACAGCAGATATAAAATTCCTGTTTTGGAAACTAGCCTTGGTCCTTGCATTGAAATCTGCCAGAAGGAGAAGTGAGATTCAGGGTTTCGTGATAGAGGAACCCTTTTTACAATTCAAAACGGATGGAGTTCTGCTACGCACAAATCGGAAATTAATTCCCATGGGTCCCTCAGATTTCCACCTAAACAAACCAGTAGTGCTTAAGATTTTCTTCCCGAATCCAACGCCACCAGCGTAGAAAGCTCTGCATTTCCTTGATGTCAGGAGTTGCTTGAAATTTTATCTACATTACACGCCTCAATCATCTCAATTATTTGTCACATTTAGTGCGTAACGGAAAGGTTTCCCTCTTTCTAAACAAATTATATCAAGATGAATTGCCATAAAATTCTGTCACCACAAAGCAGGAAGACCGCTATCTGCAAGAGTTTGAGCGCACTCCATGAGGGCAGTCTCGACATCTGCAGCTTTGTTTGCGGGTGTGTCGCTTCCAGATATTTGCAGAGCTGCAACATGGAAGAATAGGCACATATTCACCAGACACTACTGCCTGGACTCAGCATGTCTAAATGACACAGCAGTGGGTCAAGTAGTACTTTGTCACATGTTTCACTAAGGTGAGCCACCCCTGTCTACCCTCCTGCCTATTATTTTGTATCACATTTACTTATGTTTAACTGTTTGCCGTTCGGCATGACTTTTCTGTTAATGCTTATTTCCTTGTTATCTCATACGTTATTTGTTAGCCCCTTACGTGTATTATTATGATGTATTAGGTTCACTTCTAATGACTATGGTAAATGTGCTACCAACTGCTTACTATTCTGATTCAAGCATGTATATCTATTAAAGTTCCAAACTTGAGTAAGAAACAAGTTCTCCAGTTTTGGAAGCTTTCATAGAGTCACATGTGACTGACCCTCCTTCCCAGGGGAGTCTCACCTCAGTCAAAGCTATGACATAGTGGTTTCAGCACTAGTGCTTTATAATCTGGGGTGCTGACCTTTCCCTCTAGAGGGCTCTACAGGGTGAGTGATGATGATTGGTTGAGGCAGAACTTTGGTTCTTTTTCCATAATGACCATGATAGGCTGTTAAAGTGAAGAGGCCTAGGCCCTTCCTAATTTATACCTATCAGGGTTTCTTTATTTATGTTGTTTTAACCACTGCTACTACTTTTATTTTATATTACCGGGGACTCCCATCATGACGACAGGGAATGATTCAAGCATGTGAATCTATGAAAGCTTCCAATACTGGAGAACTATAGTTACAGGTAAGTAACTTGTTTCTTACGTGATTTTGCAATAGCTTCTTCCGTCAACACTAGCTTATGCATACATTTTTTAAACACTCAAGTTTATCTCCAAATAACTTTGGAAACTCATCCTTCCATATCTTTGCCTTCTTATGTTTTATCACTAGTACTTATTCTACAGAATTAGGATTCAGTACTATATCTAGCCCCCTCTGTTCTTTCCAGCCACGTAAACATCGTCCTTTTTCACCATGTATATCAAGCTCAAAACTTTGTTTTGTTTGAAACACAGTGTTGTTAGAAACTTTCAATTATAGGTAATTTACTCCCTCCATACCCTACTGTTATACCTGGCACCGTTGGCATGGGTCTCCACCCCCCACTATTGCAAGGTTACCTGTTCCCATAGATCTGAATGGGGAGTTTGTCTATAACATCTTATAAACAGATCTTGCTCTGGGAACAGGATTGAAAAATAAACTTTAGTTTGCCTGAACTCAGAATTTTAAAATGCTTCTTTTAGTGAGGGTGATTTTTACATTCTGTGTTTGAAAATACCACTTTTAGAAAGTAGGTATTTTCTTGCCTAACCAACCAGTGTGCCTCTGATAGGTTTGTGTATTGCATGTCTGGCTTTTGGATGACAGGGGCTGGAGAGAGGCACGGCTCCATAAGTCTGATGATTCAGGGCTGGACGGAATAGAGTAGGGGGAGGAGTTTTCCTTTCACCTGAATGGGCCTGGTCTGCCTTCAACAATGCTGTCTCCACCTCCTGCCAGGAAACTGCACCAGTGAGGACAGTACTGGTTTTGGCGGGGTACAGACACACTCTCTGTCTTCAGAGAACAAAGGATGTTTGTGTATAGAAAGAGGGGCCCAGACATTTAGATCACTTCTGGGAATCAAAAGGAACCTTTACCAAGGAGAAGAGCCGGAAAAGCTGAGGAGGAATAATGCCCCTGTGCGGTTTGCTCTCGGGGTTGGCCTGCAGTTGCTGCTTGCTGCCACGGAAAGGAAAGGAGAACAAGCATTGGCAATGCCAATAGGTCTCGCCTTTGGGACCTTATAAGTGTTTAGTTATCCAGCACAATATCCGTGGTGCAGCAACATCAACTTTTGCATGGCTAAACACTTATAAGGTCCCAAAGGCGCGACCTAGTGGCTATGCCAATGCTTGTTTATTTGCGCAAAGGCGAGAGCTTGTTATTGAGGTGCGTGGGCAGCCATCTACATAATTGTGCGTGTAGCTTTCTATTGGTGCCCCCTGTTCCGGCATGAATGATGGAAGGGTGTCATTGGATCTTACTCTCAAATAGTTACATGAAAGCAGAACGCTGGCGGGCACTGTTGGATCCCACGCATAATATTGTGGCCCATTTAAAATGACGGAAACGAGTGAAACGCGCCTCTTTGCATCTGCTGTGTATGAAATACATGAAAAGCTGGGAGCATCCTGTAGGTCGCTATCAGCGAAAACGTTGCATTTCTGATTTTTTTAAAAAGTTTCGAAAGATGAATAGCCGTGTTTGTAAATCCGACTATACAGCCGAGCAGTAATGCGGCGCCAGTACTATCGAAAACACAAAAGCCCTGTCTAGTGGGAGAGCGTCGGTGACTGAAGATCAGAGGAACGACACACGCGGGGCAAGTGAGGCTTCCATCTTACACAGATTTCACGCTCTTGGAAATTGTGCAACCTTCTGCGAGGTGAACCAGGCCTTCATAACAATAGTGCCATAGTATCACTTACACCGTCTGGCATGGCGAATGACTATGAAGAAACCCTCTGCACATTATGAGCTAGGGCCCGCTTGCAGGGAATCAGATTGTGGGATTTCTTTATGAGTACTTAAAATACTATAAACAGAGCATTAAAATGGATTTACAAACCATGAGTGTATTGTGTTCAGTGAAAGCATGTCCTGTACGGTGGCCGGAGCGTCTCTACAAAGGTGAGTTTAGAAATTAGCTTAATTACTGGGGACAACTGAAGCTTGAGGGATGAGGCTTTGTAAATTAGCTTAGTAAAGTGCCCTGGCTTCACCCGATATGAATACAGGTGTTCTACCGCTGACTTACTGCTCACAACCTATGTGTCCTGAGGAGCACAAGGCAAATGGCTTTACTCACTCACTCACTCAGCTTCTCTGTGATTTTCTCTCCTGCCATTTCACACCTCGACTCAAAAGTCACTCTTACCCAAACCTCGACTCATTCTGGCATCTTCAGGCCCATTCATCCCCCCCTCGCTATAGGGACATGTCATAACCAATTGATGATAAAAGCATTGATCGGCTGGTGATATATATGTATGGGGCGAGGGAGGGGGCGCGCACGTGTGTATCTGTGACTGTGCCTGCGTGTCTGTTGCGTCTGTGTTTTGGTGAGTGTGTATGCATGCACGCGCGTGTTTTTGTACAAGTGTGTGCATTTGGGCGTTTTCGCATATCGGAATATCTCGCAACTAGACAGCAGTAGTAGCGCCTTTGGTAAATTGCCAATGTAGCCATCAAGGCTGGTTTGCGATATATCGCCAATGCGCGATAGAATATGCTACAACTGGACCCACTAGCTACCTTCTGTAACTGGTCAGCCTGAATTTCTGCCAGGGGGCACATGTTTACCTTACTAAGGGTGTGAAGTTTTATCCGTTCAATGTCAAAAACTTGCAAATTCACACTTGCATATTTTAACACTTTCTCATATTGGCCTGGAAAGTTACATTTGCATTAACTAATCTGTGAAATAATATAGGCAAACCTGCAAATAAAAATTCTGCATCTATTAAACACTGCAAATCGCTAAAAAACCAGCACCGCCTCTCCCCTACCTCCTCCACCGCCGAGGAACGCGCAGGAATGACTGCAAAAATGCAAAGAAAAAAAAAATAGCCGGAAACGCGATAATGAATCCCGCCCCTCCTGGACTGGTGACCTGACTCATCGTTGCCATGGCGATATTTTAGAAAATACGCTTGCGACACCGTAATTCACGTCACCCAGTCCTCGAGAGGCAGGATCACAGCCGGACAAATCATCCGAACACGGGCTTTGTCCAGTGGCAGGCATCCGTTTGGCGAGGCCGGCCAATGGAAGAAGGGGCGTGGTTTCATGCCCCTTCTTGCTAATAAGAACTCTCGCCTGCGACAGCGCATGCGCTACAACGTAGGCTTCGACCTAAAAAGGGCTTTCCTGTTTGCTTTGTCACATGCTTGAAAAAAAGATCTCCAAGGACTTGAAACGAAGCTTGTCTCCTGTCCTGAAGTCTCAGGGACACAAAGACTTCACCACCAGGTCCCCTGAAATGCCCTGCTGGGAGTTCTGACCTGCAAGAGGCGCCTGCTGTTGTTTTGGGCCTCTAGAGAACTGTTTTCGTAGGGAGGTGGAAAAAGCGAGACACATCGCACTCGTTTCTGACGCAGCGCCTGCCACGGCTCCGGAAAGGGCGACATGCTGCATCGAGTGCTCCGATCTCCGAAGTCTGAGACTGACACACTGATTTCGATGCAAGACCTGCAGTGCAGCTGCAAGAGTTCACGCATCATACCGGATCTTCGCATCGCATCGAGGTGCTAAGTTTGTCACATCGATGGGGGACACAGGGAGAAACAATGCATCATCTCCTCTCTGGTAAGGAACAGATTCATCACCTCCCCTGCGCTGCAGTAAGGAACCAACGAATCACCTCCCCCGAAGCAAGGAACTGATGCATCACCTTCCCTGCGGCCATTTTGTTTGTTTTGCGTGACGCATCCAAGATACTTTGTGGGAAAAGTGTCACATTTACAACTTGCATTGAACTGAACTATTTCTACCATTTGGAAGCCTTATTTTTAATACTGTATTGTGGATTTTTGTTGTTTAGTCTTGATTTGGTTTAGATAAAGATTCCTTATTTTTCTAAACTGGTGTGGTGTCCATTTGTAGTGCTTTCACTGTATTTCAGTATGTGTTCACAAGTGCTTTACACACTGCCTCTGAGATAAGCCTGTCTGCTCATGCCAACTATCAAGGGGGTGAGCAGGGTGTTTTTTGAAGAGTGTATCCCCCTTACCCTGACTAGAAGCAAGGGCCCCTATTTGGACAAAGGTACCTACCTCTGCCAACTAGAGATCCCCATTTCTAACATTGGTGGTCAGCGGTGAGGATCCGGATCCTGCATTTGTGATTTACATACAGTGATTGGAGTACACTACTAGTGAGTGCAGACCATTACGCAACCACATACATCTTGGTAGAGGTTTTTTTCCCTGGAATATTTTGCTTCTTGAAAACTGCCAATTTTCACCATGAGCAAAGCAGCATCCATTGCATCTGTGGATATTGAATTTGAAGAAGAGAGGGTTGATACCTACACTGTGCCACATCTCAAAGCTGTCTGCAAAAAATTTAAAATCTCTGTGAGAGCCTACACCAGAAAGGAGGAATCTAAGAATGCCGGTGAGCATCCAGAAGAGCCTATGGTGGAGGGATAGAATTTAGATGGGCAGCAGGAGTGGCCATTGAGCCTGATTGGGGGGAAAGCGCCTACCAGGGTGGGCAGCATTGTTTCTTCAAAGGGTCCATCTCCAGAGAAGTTGGACAGGGAAAGAAGCAGGTTGCAAGAACTGAAGAATGCTAAACTCAAACTGGGGAGCCCTGGGTGAGTTAGAAAATAAGAAATTGGAGTTGGAGTGCAAGAGATTGGCCATGGAGGAGAAAAGGATGCTTTTAGAGAATGAGAGAGTGTTGAGGGATTTGGATCTGAAAGCGAAAAGTTTTGAGATCAATCCCTCTGGTGGCAGCGCACCATCAGTGCCTGGGGTGGAGAAGGTATACATTCCCAAGGATGTTAGTAAGAATTTCATGAAGCATGAGGACATTGGTCAGTGGTTCAAAGCCTATGAAGTAGCGATGAAGTCCCACTGGGTCCCTGAGAGAGATTGGTGAATAGAGGTTATGGGGTTGCTTTATGGGTGAGGGGAGGGACACATTGTTGAACTTTGACCAGGTGTGCTATGCCCCCATGAAGGAAGCCTTAGTAGCCAGGTATGGGTTGATCCCCAGAGATGTAAAGACAGAAATTCAGAAACTGTAGGAAGTTGAAGTCAGTATTTGGGTGGAGTATGTATCCTTCGTTTGCATTAATTGGATGGTTGGGTTAAGGGTAGCAAGGTGAATGATTTTCAGGTGCTCTATGATTTGGTTGCATGGGAGCACTTGTCGGATAGTTGTTTTCCAGAGCTACGTCATCACTTGATTGACAGCAACCTCAGGAAGCTTGCTGCGGAGGCGGACCGCTGGGTCAGTACCAGGGTCCAAAATGGTTGTGTGGGAGACTTTGCCAAATGTGGGCAGGGATCCCAGCAGAAGAGTGGGGTAAAGCGCTCTGATATCCGAAAGGGTCGGGTTCGCGCTCTATAAAACCTTCAAAATAATAAATACATGTTTTGGTTGTGGTCAGGTGGGCCACTTCCAAGGGGATCATAGGTGTCCCGAGCAACTTACCACCGCACCCACTGGTGCACTGCCCCAGAAGATGGCTAGTGTAGCCTTGGGGGAGGAGTTTGGTGTCCAGGATGGGTGGGGCCCCGCAGAGATGTCCCTGGTCTCTTTAGGAGACAGTGAGAGGGTCCCAAGGGCTCATCTGCCTGATAACACTAAGACGTACAGACCTTCAATGGCCATAGTGTGGAGGCTCTGAGAGACACCTGAGCCAGTTTGACAACTGTCAGTTGCCGGCTGGTGTCTGAAGAGTAGGGTGGTCCCCAATGCAATCTACCCAGTAATTGCTGCTGACAATTCAGAGTGCCTCTACAAAGTAACACAGGTTCCCTTTGAGTGGGAGGGGGTCTCAGGTACCTTGCAAGTGCTGTGATGCCATCCATGCCTGTTGACTGTTAGCTGGGCAATTATTTGGAGAACTCATCTTGGGCGAAGGTGGAGTAAAGGTCTTATTTAGAGAAGATGGGTCTGCCTGAGTGGGCTTGTGTGACCACTCAGTCAGTGGCAGCCGGTAAGGGCATTCAAGAGGACCTGGATCCTGAAAGAATGACCCAAGTATCTGCCAGAAAGAGAAGAGGCAGGGGGCGCAGGAAACCAGCCCCTGAAGTTCCCTTGGTCCAGGAGGAGGCAGACCTGAAGGGGGATGCCCTAGAGCCTACAGGGAATAAGTGGCTGAACTGGGGGTACCTGCATGAGCTAACGCATTGGCAGCAGGAACGGAAGAATTCTACGAGGAGCTGCAGAAGAACCCTTCTCTTGTTGGTTTGTGACAACAGGCTGCAAACCAGGCAATAGGTGATCAGTCTGGGTCACATTGGATATACTAGGAGAATGGTCTCCTGTATTACAAGCCTAAGGTTGCTGAGCCTGTGTCAGCCGGTGTGCTGGTGGTACCCCAGCACTTCAGAGCCTTCCTACAGGGTCTGGCTCATGATGTGCCTTTGGCAGGACATTTGGGGCAAGACAAGATCTTTGAAAGGCTTGTCGCCCACTTTTACTGGCCCTAATGCATAAGAGTTCTGATACTTACTGTAGGTCTTGCCAGACTTGCCAAGCAAGTGGGAGGAAGTGTAAGGCTCCTCTCCAACCTTTCCCTGTGGTCAGCACCCCCTTTGAGAGGGTGGGTATTGCGATTGTGGGGCCTCTGGATCCCAGGACAGCCATTGGCACCAGCTTTATCCTGGTCTTGGTGGACCGTGCCACTCAGTACCCATGGTGAGTCGTACGTTGATGGGAATTTTCTTCAGTCCCTTTGAGCTCCTGTATGGGCATCCTGTGAGAGGACTTTTGCGTCTGGTGAAAGAAGGCTGGGAGAAAGCTCCTAGTAAACCTCCCCAGGATGTATATAGCTACATGCTGACCGTCAGAAACCAGACTAAGCCCTTCAGACAACTCTCTCAGGCGAATCTGGAAGCCAGCCAGGAGGAGATGAAACGTTGGTATGATCAGAATGCCACTCTGATCGAGTTTCAGCCTTGACAGAAAGTGTGGGTCATGGCCCCAGTGGAGCCTTGTGGTTTCCAGGATAAGTGGACCGGCCCCTTTGAGTTGGTGGAGCGTAAGAGCAACGTCATCTACTTGGTGGACTTGCAGTCTCCAAGGAACCCTTTGCCGGTCCTGCATGTGAATCGCCTGAAGCCCCACTTGTAGAGGTCCGAGCTTGGCATGCTCCTAGCAACAGATGCTGGAATATAAAAGGAGACTGAGCCTCTTCCTGACCTCCTGTGTGCAAAAGAGCACGATGGGACAGTGGACAGTGTATCAATCTCCCCTGCCCTGACTCCCGAACAGCAGAGTGACTGTCGCCAACTGTTGGGACAGTTTGCTGCTCTGTTCTCCCTGATCCCTGGTGTCACACCGTCCATGATGTGGACACTGGGGACAGTCCTCCTGTGAAGCACAACATTTACAGAGTGCCTGACAGGGTCAAGGCTTGTATCAAGGAGGAAGTCTCCAAGATGTTAGAGCTAGGAGTGATTGGGCCCTCAAACAGCCCTAGGGCCAGCCCAGTGGTCTTGCTCCCAAAGGCTGCCGCCCCCGGCGCGAGGCATGAACTCCGGTTCTGTGTGGACTACCGAGGCCTCAATTTGGTCACCAGGACTGACTCACACCCTATCCCCACAGCTGATGAGCTTGTCGATCGGTTGTGAGCTGCCCGGTATCTCAGTACATTTGATTTAACGTCTGGGTACTAGCAGATTGCCTTAACTGATGACGTAAAGGAGAGGTCAGCATTCTCAATGCCAGAGGGGCACTACCAATTCCGGGTGATGCCATTTGGGTTGAAGAATGCCCCTGCCACCTTTCAGAGGTTGGTCAACCAGGTATTGGCTGGACTGGAGGATTTCAGTGCTGCTTACCTGATGACATTGCAGTGTTCAGTGCCACTTGGGAGGAACATCTGCACCACCTCTGGAAAGTGTTGAAGGCTCTGCAGAGGGCAGGCCTCACGATCAAGGCGAGTAAGTGCTAGATCGGGCAGAGTTCCGTGGTGTACTTGGGACACCAGGTGGGGAGAGGCCCTACAGCCCAAGATCGTTACCATTCTGGCTTGGCAACCCTCCAAGTCCCAGACAGAGGTGAGAGCCTTTTTAAGACTCACAGGGTATTTCAGGAGATTTGTCAAGGGGTACGGCACCATTGTTTCCCCCTTGACTGAGCTGACTCCCTTGAGGCAGCCCAAGAAGGTGAATTGGACTGCCGCTTGCTAGAAGGTTTTTGATGCCCTGAAATCTGACATGTGCATGGCGCCTATGCTTCAGGTGCCCAACTTCTCAAGGGAATTCATTTTGCAGACAGATGCTTCCTGAGTATGCTGTGGGTAATTTGCTCTCACAGCTGAATGAAGAGGGCTTAGACCAACCTGTAGCCTTCATTAGTAGGCGGTTACTTCCACAGGGAACAGAAGTGGAGTGCGATTGAGCGTGAGGCATTTGCTGTGGTCTAGGCCCTGAAGAAGCTGAGGCTATACTTGTTTAGGACTCACTTCCGGGTTCTGACAGACCACAGGCCCCTCAGATGATTGCTACAGATGAGGGGTGAGAATTGCGATTCTCATATTACCATGACTAGAGAATCTGGATTTCATTAAAGACACGGAGGCTGATATTATGCATTATTCTTTTAATGCAGTCCAAGCAGCCGCTTATATCACAATATTAAAAGGTTCCAGAATAGAACAATAGCATGAAACACATGAAAGGCATGAGCCATCAACAATCTGCCTCTTTTAAATGTGGAGGAAAATAAGTTCATGAAACTTAAAACATCAAAACAATCTTTTGATGAGCAGTATGAAGGAGAAGGAAGAACGAAGGTAAAACCAAAGGCCAGACGACACAAGTTAAGGAGCGTTACCTGAAAAGAGAAAGAACTAAATATCTCTTGAAGTAAAAATTTGTGTCAAGCTTTTCAAGCTAAAAAGAACAAGAGATGAAACAAGTACTGTTAATAAAAAGTACAGTAATAAACTGCAACAAAAACAGCATTAAACCATTGTAAAACCACCAAGGGGTGGGAAGGGAGGGATATTGTCAGCCTCCGTGTCTTTAATGAAATCCAGATTCTCTAGTCATGGTAAAAAGAGAATTGCAATTTCATTACAAGAACGGAGGCTAATTATGCATGTTGGTAGCTTTGTAAAACAACATCAGACCTATGTTCAATAGGCTTGCAATAATGACCTTCAAAGGTGCAAGCATTTAACCAGTCAGCAGCTTTGAGAATGTCGTCCAACTTACCTCCAGACCAGAGAGATTTACTGGCCATAGCACCCCTTTAAGGTAGTGAGCTTGAAAAATGTCTTTAAGTCAATACCTACTAAACTCATAACAGTCTTCACCCATCTAGCAATAGAGGTTGAGGTTATGCCTTTGTGTCGTTTAACAAAGGATATAAGTAACTGGTTAACATCCTGAAGGCGAAGAGCAAACATTCTGCGATCATACTCTCTCATGCAGTCCACAACGCAAAGTTTTGGACATAAATCAAAACGTGGGTAAAAGATTGAATCAGATATAGTCTTTGTTCTTCTATAAATCTCAAATTTGACTTTGAACATGTTATGAGATCTATTTGTAATCTCCAGGGCTTTGACATAATATACCCTTCTGCATGAGATTAGGCAAAGTAGAGTAGCCAGCTTAATGGAAAGGTGTTTTTATTGAGGAGAGTATTAACAGGCCAGTTATTGAAAAGATCAAGGATTAGTTTGACATCCCAAATACTTTCATATTTAGGTTTAGGAGGTCTTCTTAAAAAAATGCTTTTCATCACTCTACAAACAATGATGTTTTTACCTACCGTTTTACCATTGACAAGGACATGATCAGCAGAAATAGCCGATCTATAGCAATTGATAGTTGTATAGCTAAGGCCTTCATCAGATTGTTTAACAAGGAAGTTAACAATGTCAATAATAGGTGCTTCCAATCCAGGTTCCTTTCCAGGCACCAATGTACCCAGATTCTCCATATGTTGTTATATCTGTAGTGAGTGCCTGGGGCCCAAGACTCTCTGAGTAGAGTTGCAGCCGTCGCTGAAAGTCCTGAGATGTCATTAGATCTCCTGAAACTCTCCAGGCATGAAGGGTTAAACTCCTGTTCGAAATTAGGAGGTGATCTCCTCCGTCTACGTCTGCAAGAAGATTCTCTAGGGTAGGAATTAAGAAGTGGGGGGGGTGGTTTGCAAGCCTGTTCCAGAGTGGTGGGGAACCATGCTTGGGATGGCCAAAAGGGAGTTATTAGGACAAGGAAGCACTGATCCTGTCTCACTATCTGAAGAACTCTCTGAATTATGGCAAAGGGAGGGAATGCGTCCACCTTGGCTCCTTTCCAAGATTGTAGTAAGGCGTTGACTGCTAGAGCACCCGGGTCAGGCAATTCAGCTGAAGTTGTTCTCCAGCTAAAAGGTTAGTCTGCTTGCAAATAAGTCTATTTCTAGAGAGCCCCAGATCTTGTTTAGGGAAGTGAACATGGAAACATTCATTTTCCAATTGCTGTGATCTAACAGGAATCTTGAGTTCCAGTCTGCAAAGAAGTTCGATTTTCCCGGAAGGTATTCCGCTTTGAGAATGATCCTGTGTTCCACACAGAACATCAAAAGTTTCTTTGCTAGATTCGAGAGGCCTGCAGATTTGGTGCCTCCCTTTATATAAGCTACCGCTGACATGTTGTCCATCTTTAGAAAGACTGACGTCCCCTGGAGAGATTGTTTGAAGCTCCTGAAGGTGTAAAGCCCAGCTGTTAGTTCTAAATAATTTATGTGTTGTGATGATTCCTCTTGTGACCAGATACCACCAGTGTTCTGATTGAGAAGGCAAGCTCCCCAGCCATGAAGGCTCGCATCTGATTCTAAAACAACTGGTTTTGAACCAAAGATTGCTTTTCCGTTCCACGCGTCTAGGTTCTCGAGCCACCAGGCTAGTTAGAATTTGGCTTCTTAATGCAGCCCGATCCGATCTCCGTACCAGAGGCCAGTTCTTAGGGCTCTCGCCTTTACCCTTTGGAGGCCCTGATAATTGAGGGGGCCGGGAAAGATGGCTTGGATGGAGGAGGAGAGGAGACCCAGAAGTCTTGCAAGCTCTCTCAGAAGTAAGTCTTGCAGTTTCAGGATGTGTCTTATTTCCTTCCTAATTTTGGTAATCTTTTTGGAAGGTAGTAAAAGGAGACATTTCAATGTGTCTACTGTGAAACCCAGGAACGCCAGAGATCTGGAAGGAACTTTCTAGGAGATCCATCACAGTCTTCAGGTCTTTGGCTAGTTGTGAAGGATCTTGCAGGGTTGTTTGAGATGAAGGTTCCATGGGATCTAATTCCTCTGATGCGTTGGCCTCTAATTCTCTGAGGGTAGAATTGAGGCACGTTGTAATGCTGATACCCTTTTCCAATACCACAGGATCTTGTAAATGGCCTTTGAATGAAGCGGCCGCCCAAAAAGGTGCCTTGTCCAGGGCAGTGAAAGACGTATTTCCCCAAGGATTTAATGAGGTCTTCTCCAAAGGGTAAACCTTTTGGGTTTTGTGAGGGTTCTTTATCCGCTTGTCAGTTAGTTTTGGATTCATTTTAGTCAAAACAACTCTTTGTCTTTCTGCATCAATGCTAGCGTAGTCATTACCCAGTAGAATTAATGCTCTCTGGCTCCATCCAAAGATGAGATTGGTGTTGAGAGGGGTGCCATTGATGTGGCTGTCTTCTGCGGAATCAAGGATTCTGGCAAATGGTTCCAAAACGCTGAGAAGACGGTCTTGGCACCCTTTCAGGGATTTTTCCATCCCTTTTCTTGGCTCACGTCCAAGTTTGAATAGGAATTTAATGGGCTCAGGGTCCAACTTGGTGGTATAGCAGCTTTTATCTTCAGTAGAAGGTCTAGGGCATTCAGCTCTAAGGATGTTACGAGTGTCCCTTTCTAAGAGGTTTCTTATCCATTTTTTAATGAATTTTGCGACATGGTCCTGTGGTAACCACTCAGAACTTCTTGGGTGTTTCAGATTTAATGGGGAAAACATTTCTTCACGGTGGAACACCGCCCCGGTACGGAACACGCTAATGCTGATGGTCTGTCCAGTTTTTTCCGCCTTAGTGAACAAAATTCCCAAGAGGGTGGGTAATTCTCCCCACATTTCAGTTGGAAGGGAGACGTGTTAGACTTAGGACCATTGGTGTGGGTCTTAACCACACCACCCCTCATTTTTTGCTGTTGCCTCCTTTGTTTTTGATGTGTATTGAACTCCGATTTGCTGTTCTAGATGCTTCGGGCACTTTGCCACTGCTGTTCAGTGCCAAAGTGCAAGTGCTCCCTTCGTAAATTGTTGTTATGGATTAGTGATTCCATGATTGGCATATTTGATTTACTTGTCAGGCCCTAGTATAGTGCACTGTGTGTGCCCAGGGTCTGTAAGTCAAATGCTGCAAGTGGGCTGCAGCGCTGACTGTGGCACCCACAGAAGCAGCCTATAAAACATAACACTGGCTTGCCATTGCAGAGCCTGTGTGCAGTCTGGGACTACCATGTCGACTTGGCAAGTTCACACACTTGCCAGTCCCTAAACCTTCCCTTTTCTAAATATTATTCACCCCTAAGGTAGGCCAAAGGTACCCCTGTGGGTAGGGTGCATTGTATGTGAAAAATAGAACATGCCCTGATGTGTGTGGCTTGTCCTGATAGTGAAATACTGCCAATTTCATTTTTCACTATTGCAAGGCTACCTGTTTCCATAGGACTGAATAGGGAGTTTGTTTATAACACCTTATAAACATAACTAGCCCCTGGAACAGTGTGGAAAAATAAAGTTTAGTATGCCTGAACTCAGAATGTTAAAATGCATATCTTAGTAAGGGTGATTTTTACATTCTGTGATGAAAATACCACTTTTAGAAAGTAGGTATTTTCTTGCTCACCATCCAATGTGCCCCTTCTAGGTTTGTGTATTGCATGTCTGGCCTTTGGATGGATGACAGGGGCTGGAGAGGGGCAGCGGCTCCAGAAGTATGATAAGTCAGGGCTGAGCTGAATAGACCTGGGCTGCATTTAGAGTAGGGGAAGGAGATTTCCTTTTTTTCAGAATGGGCCTGTTCTGCCTCCTACAATGATGTCTCTTCCTCCTGCCAAGAAGCTGCACCAGTGAGGACAGAACTGTTTTTGACTAGGTACAGACACTCTCTGCGTTCAGAGAACAAAGGATTTTTGTGTATAAAAAGAGGGGCACAGACTATAAGATCACTTCTGGGAAACAAGAGGAACCTTTACCAAGGAGAAGAGCCAGATAAGCTGAGGAGGAATACTGCCCCTGTGCTGTTTGTTGTCTGGGACTGGCCTGCAGTGGCTAATTGCTGCTCATTTCCAACTAATTGCCGAAGAAACAGTTGCAGCGTCTGCCGCGGCTCGAGAAAGCGCTGCACACCTGTTGGAAAGTGGGTTATTGGTAGGGGCAAATGTGGGTCTGCCACTGGCAATAAGGCCACTAACACATGATAGGACTCAGCATAGGTCTTAGAAAATTATTCCTTTGCTCAACCCTTGGTAACGTGGCTGCAAGCAGACAGGCTTAACTTCAAAGACAGGTATGTAAAGCATTTAAAAACACCATTTCAGTAAATAATGAAGACACCACAAAATAAAAATCCAACACCAATTTATAAAAATAGGTAATATTTTTATCTTTTAAATGACACCAAAACGAAAATAATCCACTGTAGGGAACCAGAGATATGAATTTTTAAAGATTAGTCACTTTGTAGTGCTTAGAAACCAACAGTGCCCCTTAAGTCATTTCGTTTTCTCTGTCAGGGACACACCTTTATAAATTGTTCTGAAGAATTCTCACCACTGTAGTGGGCCGCCTTCTTCAGCTAGGGGGTCCAGTTAGAACACCTTCCTGGCGTTCTGCTTGCGGGTCCCACAGTATCAAACACACAATCCAAGGTTCTGGAATCTCCAAGAGGGTCCTTGAAAGTGTGAAACTTCAATTCCTCAATCCACTTGAACAAAACCCTTACAAATCCACTGGTACTCCAGGCTTTGAATTCTTTGTGGGGCTGTCCAGGTGAGCTCTGTTAACCTGTAGCTTGAAGGGAGTCTACTCTTAGTCCTTTGGCAGCAAGGTAATCCACAGGGCTGTAGTTTCAGATGGTGCAGTCTTCATAGGTCAGGCCTTAGAGTTACTTGCACAGCAAAAACAGACTTTCCAGCAGGGCACTTCTTGCTTCATTCAGTTTCAAGCAGCAGATCTGGAGGGCTCTGCCCCTCTCAGCTACTTATTCAAAATTCTCTGGGTCAAGCACCAGGTCAATGCTGACCAATGAGAGCAGGGCAACTCCTCATAGTTATGACCACATCCTGTGGAGTGTGGCATTAGTAGAGTGCATCATTCTTCCAAATCCATAATGGCTGAGTTTCGAGCAAGGAGGTAAGAGCTGGCTAAACACATCCTCTACCATCTGTCATAATGGACTGAAACCCAGGCCTCCCCTCTGCCTTTGAAGAGCGTAGTTTACGATGCCACCTCCTGGCCTGGCGTTCCTATAGAACAGCACACTGCCCTCCCAGCAGCCTGGCTAATCCATCTGACCAATCAGGGCAGACCACTGAAAGGCTGAATTTGGACTTACAAACAAGAAAGTCTCATAACTTATTGTATGTACACTTTAGGAGAAATTCAAAAATATAATATTGTTGGATTTACTACAACCATTCTGGGAAATCTTTGAATGGTCCGGCTAGTCCTCTCCTTATCAATATTTATTAATCAATCACTTCCTACCATGTTAACCTATGGGCCATGGGGTTTGCAATATGGAAAATGACCTGGGACACTTTTCAAGAACCAGGGCTTATAAAACTATATTTAATAAGTATTTCCCTAATTTCTACAGGACCCCCACCCCCTGTGCAACTAGGGGAGACTTCAGAGGTTCTGAATCTGCAGAAATATTGCAGATCATCCTTACCCAATTCTTCTAGCATCAATGTCGAATTTGAGCAGCTCTTAAGTATAATGAGGGGAGTGAAATGTAAAATTTCACTTTACCCAGGCATATAAAAACTCATTTTATAAGCGCGCACCTTATAGATAACTGACCACCCACCCCTGAGATACCTAGGGGTGACCCTGGGGGTCCCTAATATGCAGAAACATGGTAGGTTTTTCATTTTTAAGAGCCCCTACCCCCAAAGTCGAGTTTGGGCACAATTTAGGGTTTAAAAGCTGTCCTGGCCACCAGGGATGCTTTTAAACTGACCTCAGGCTTCATCAGTGCAGAAAATCTGCTGGCCTCTAAACTGCCATGCTCCAGGATACTGGCGACTTCTAGGTAGTTTCAATCCCCTGCCCTATTACATACTAGGGGCTTATGGGGTAGGTCATGATAATTACAGGGGTACCCAACCATAGTGTACCCTAGTGTATGTTGGGTGTCTTAACTGTATTCTAATGTGTTCCTTTTAGCTTGACACTGGGCCTGGTTAAACAGAGCCCAGGGCCAGTCAGAGTCAGTTACCACCAGTTCCAGTCATCAAAAAGTTGGGGGGTGCCCAGGGCACAGGATGACTTTGCAACAACGCCGCATTGAGTGCTCTGATCTTTGAAGTCCAAGACCAAAGTACCGATTTTGACGCAAGGCCTGCAGTGCGACTGCAAGAGTTTATGCATCGTACCGGATCATCGCATCGCATCACGGCACCAAGTTTGTTGCATTGTTGCGGGAAGCAGTAAGAAATAGATGCATCACCTCCGCTCCGGTAAGGAAAAGACGCATCCCCTCCCCTGCGCTGCAGTAAGGAACCGACGCATCACCTCCCCCGGAGCAAGGAACCGACAGATCACCTTCTCAGAGGCCATTTTGTTTGTTTTGCGTGACGCATTCAAGGTAATTTGTGGAAAAAGTGCCACATTTACAACTTGCATTGAACTGAACCATTTCTACCATTTGGAAGTCTTATTTTTAATACTGTATTGTTGATTTTTGTCGTTTGGTCTTGTTTTGGTGTAGTTAAAGATTACTTACTTTTTTCACCTGGTGTGTCCATTTGTAGTCTTTTGACTGTATTACTGTATGTGTTCACAAGTGCTTTGCACACCGCTTCTGAGATAAGTCTGTCTGCTCATGGCAAGCTACCAAGGGGGTGAGCAAGGGTTAATTAAGGAGTGTATCCCTCTTGCCCTGACTAGAAGCAAGTGCCCCTATTTGGACAAAGGTCCCTACCTCTGCCAACTAGAGACCCCTATTTCTAACACCTACCGATTCCACATTTGATTTAGAGAATACCTTCCTTCCCAGTGTACATCGCATATCCTGGTCAATTACTGTTTATGGTGAGCACAAATCTGCCCACATTTGAAACATGACACCATTGACTTTTACCATACACTTAAGAGGACAGTTCGGCTTATGTTCTAACAGGTTTATTCTGCTTTCACATGCTTCTTGTACATATGTCATCTCATCGAGTGAGTCTTTCACTTTATCGCATTACATTAGTACCTCAACATCTTCAACCAATGCGCTATTTTACCTGTATTCTCTTTTTGATTAATCAAATTTACACTTTTCCTATATTCAAATTTATTTTCGTTACACTCTTGTGAAAAGTGACCAATTAGTTTGCATCTGGAACATTTTGCCCTTAGTGCTGGACAGTTAGCTGATGATGCAATGTGTTTTATACTGCCACACTTGTAACATGCCCTTTTAATATCAGTGCGTTTACTTGGGATATGTTCCTCTTTTTTATACTTGTCAACCTTTGTCACAACTTGTACCGTAGCTTCAGCTGATCCCTTCTTTTATAACTCTTTCACACCCCGATACGTAATCTCTGTGTTTTGCCACAGCAATAGCTTTATCTAATGAAGGGTCTTTCAAACGTAATAACTTTTCCTTTATTTTCATATTCTTAGTACGATTTATTAACTGATCCCTTATTATTTCTTCGTGTAAATCTCTAAACCTACATGTGATAGCCAGAGTTTGTAATGCGCTCACATACTTGTTGATACATGCATTAGTTTGCCTCTGCTCTTGAAAGAAATTTTGTGGCGCTCAACTACCACACTGACCTTAGTCCCATAATTCACCTCCAGTGCATCCATTGCAATTTTATACACATCCCTTTCATTTTCCTCACCATCTTCATCTGACTCCCCATCCCCTTCTTATCAATCTCACCACAAGGAAGCGTTTTCAATAAGTTTCTTCCTTCAACACCCACACTATGCTTTAACAGTGCTAATTTCCTTTTTGTGACGACAATAACCTCTCCCAAAACCTCCAAATACATTTCAAATGATTCCCTCCAATGCTCCCACTGCAAGCTTGGATCATCTGAGGCAGCTACTAAAACAAGTGGAGATGCAATAGACTGCAAGATGATTCCCTTATAGCTTAAATTCCACACAATCAATTTCAACCTCCGAACCCATAACAAAAGATAATACAAATAGTCACGGTATTCACAAGAACACACAATAAATAAATCCAAAAAAAGAAATTTAGTCACCGTCTTCTTTTAAAAATGGGTACCAGCTTCACTTTTATCATGGATGTTTTGTAGTCTAGTGCTTAATGTTCCATGGACTATTCTGATAGACCTTTCAATATCTTCCTCTCTGGATGGTTTCCAGAATTACACATACTCATGTGACAAAACCCTTTATACTGTCTCAGTAATTTTCTTCTTTTTTTCCGTATAATCACTCTTTATATAATCTTACTTGTGTTTCTGTTACTTATGCTAGTGTTCTTTTCTTTAAAAAAAATGTGCATAGGGATCTTTACTTTATTCATGCGCGTGTCATTGTGTTATGCCACCACGTGCTGAACGAGTCACTTCCCCACAACAAAGCATAAGGGTGTGTGTGTCACTGTTTCTCATGCAAATTTACATTTACTTCAAGGTGTGTGTGTGTCACCGTGCTACCAGCACATTTTGGACACCCCATTTTCTCTTGTGGTGTGCATGTCACCCTTGCTTGCCTTCGCGCACACACGCGCTGCAGCACCATGCTATTCCTTTTCAACACAACCGACTACCTTTGGCGCTCTTGTATGCACACTGCCACACGACCTCTTTCTTCAACTCTGGGTGCCTCTCGCGCTCCTGCACTCTCATACCGCCTGCCTCCCCACTTTCCATTCCTTTGGTAACCCACTGTGGCCTTGGCTCGAACTCTATGAAACAAGCCCTTCACTCTCTGACTTGGCCTCAAGGCAGTTTGAATGCCGTATGGAATTTCATGCGCGACACAGAAATGTTGAATTCACATGCTCCATTTTGCCTTGCTAAATAAGACACACCCTTCCACAACTTTATCCTCCTTTCCTGACACACTCTGGTATATTTGCCCTCCGGGCGCCATCCCTCATGTGAACACAGTAACTTGTCCATTCCTCAAATGCTGTCACTTAAAGATCCACACGTTGACAGCTTCCAGTCCTTTCAATACATTATGGTTTGTCTAGGGAAAAGGTGCATCCCACCGTCATCGCCATTGAAGAACCACACCTAAATATATTTTTTAAGTGGTTTAATGAAAACACATATACTTAGCACGACCAACCCTGGCAAATCCTAGCTCACAACTCCCATCGCCAACCACCAGTACAATGTTCCAAATCCCTCCAACATTTCACATGGGCTATATGTCGCTACAACGCGCGTGTTACAACGACCTACCATTACAACGCGGTTGTAACAACGCAAGTCGTTACAACGACTTGCGTTGGGGGGGCTCAAATTTAAAACATTTAATTTACTATTCCAACACGAGTCCCCGTGGATAGTAGGGAAGGTGTTGGGATAGTAAATTAAATGATTTACTATCCTCGAGCGCCCCCCCGCTCAATGCGTTGTAACAACTTTCGTTGTTACAACCGCGTGGTAATAGTAGGTCGTGGTAACGCGCTCGTTGTAAACGTTGAGCACCTTTCACATGTTATGTCATACCCTAGCAGAAGTTGACTATCTAATCATGCACATAATAACTTAAATTTAACAGTGTTGAATATTGAGATGTTATTGAAATTAATATACTTAGTGATATATGGTTGGACACAGATATAAGGAATTCCAGACACTGAGGGATGAATTTGAGATGCCAGAACGCGAGATCTGTTGCTACTTGCACATCAGACACACTCTTCACAAGGACATACCGAAAAGCACACACATAGTAGATGCAAGCCCAGTAGAGGATATTGTTTTTGCAGTACCATTACATTGTAAGCCAATTTCTCTTATATACCAGAAGCTTATAAATAAACTCTCTGATGCTTTGGAGGGCCTGAGGGGTCTATGAGAGCAAGACCTTGGAGAATTGTTGGGTGAGGAGTGTGCTAATTCAAATAAATGTCCTACATAGGGTACACTACACTTGAGTGTTGATGCTGAGGATTGGAAGCACTGGTACTGATGATTGCCTCTGGGGCTGTAGGTAGAGGGGCATGTTTGCCCCAGTATTGGAACTTTCATAGATTCCCATGCTTTTTATCATTCCCTGTCGTCGGAATGGGAGCCTCAGTAAATAGAAAATACCTTAGTAGTAAGCACAAAGTGAAAAAATAGGCCTATGCCTCATCTCATTTTGTAGCTTATCCACCTCTTTTTGTAAAAGAGACCACATTCTTGCAGTAGCCAATCAGAGCAGCCTCACCCCATTGAACCTTCCTGAGAGAGCCTCAGAGCCTCAGATTTTCTACCGCACGTTGTGCAAGGGAGTCTGCATTGAGCTCTGCTCAATGTTCTTCACTTCTGAGTATTTTTCTTCAACTTTTGCCTATTTTTCGTCATGTCTGTCAAAGAGAAGAAAGCACATTTTAGAGCCTGTGCTACTTGCTCAAAAAAGAGGTTGTTTGTTGAGGACAAACATGAAGACTGCATATACTGCTTATATCCGGATCATAAGGTCACGGACTGCAAGATTTGCAGAACCTTCTCCACCAAGACCTTGAGGGACAGAGAGGGACGTCTCCTCACTTGGCTACAGAAAATGAAGGACCGCAAGGAAGTTATGTCTTCTGACAGTGAGGGCTCCTCTTCGATGGTGTCATCAAGAAAATCAAAGAAGAGGGGTAGGACTCCCCCTACTACTTCTGATGAGCCCCATGTCAAGGCCTTGCCTGGGACCACTGATAGGTCTGATAGGCCTGCTTCCCAAAAATCTCCTCACCACGGTGAAAAGGAGAGGCAGGGAAAGCTTGAGGAGTCGGAACCTTCAAAAAAGGCTAAGAAGATTGTCCCTGTGACTTCACCACCCTCTGACAAGGATAGAGGGGTGAAAAAGCCTTCTACTGCGACTCAGGAGGTTGTTTCAGGCAAGAAACAGCGTTCGTCGACGGTGAAAACCACAGGTACGCCGACGATTTCTATCAAGAAAGACTTGTCTGTAAAATTGGCCTCGTCGACAGGCTCGTCGACGATGGCTACGACGACGGCACCTGCGCCGACAACGATGTTTAAGACGCCTGATGCCTGTTTGTCGTCGACGAAAATGACTTTCTCCACGTCAATCAATCAATCAATCACGACATTTATAATGCGCGCTACTCACCCGGGAGGGTCTCAAGGCGCTGGGCGAGAGGGGTATGTTACTGCTCGAACGGCCAGGTCTTGAGCTGCTTCCTGAAGGAGAGATGGTCTTGGGTTCTCCGAAGGTGGGTGGGGAGGGAGTTCCAAGTCTTGGCTGCCAGGTAAGAGAAGGATCTTCCTCCGGCGGTGGCTCTGCGGATGCGTGGTACGGTGGCGAGGGCATGGCTGGTCGATCGTAGCTGGCGGGTGGGCGTGTAGAAGGTCATGCGGTCGTTGAGGTACTTGGGGCCCAGGTCGTGGAGAGCCTTGTGTGCGTGGGTGAGGAGTCTGAACGTGATTCTCTTGCTGACGGGGAGCCAGTGCAGGTCTCTCAGGTGTCCGGTGATGTGGCTTTGTCGGGGGATGTTCAGGATGAGTCGTGCGGAGGCATTCTGGATGCGTTGGAGTCTTTTTTGAAGTTTGGCTGTGGTTCCGGAGTAGAGGGTGTTCCCGTAGTCCAATCGGCTGGTGACAAGTGCCTGGGTGACGGTCTTCCTGGTTTCAGTGGGGATCCATCTGAAGATCTTGCTGAGCATGCGCAGGGTATTGAAGCATGATGAGGAAACGGCGTTGACTTGTCTAGTCATCGAGAGGGAAGAGTCCAGGATGAAGGCCAGGTTGCGTGCGTGGTCCGTTGGCTTGGGGGCGGTGCCCAGGGCAGGGGGCCACCAGGAGTCGTCCCAGGCGGAGGGTGATGATCCCAGGATGAGGACTTCCGTCTTGTCTGAGTTCAGTTTCAGGCGGCTGTTCTTCATCCAGTTGGCGACGTCTTTCATCCCTTCGTGTAGGCTGGCTCTTGCGGTGGCGGGGTCGTTGATGAGGGAGAGGATCAGTTGGGTGTCGTCGGCGTAGGAGATGATGTTGAGGTTGTGTTGGCGTGCGATGGCTGCGAGGGGGCTCATGTAGACGTTGAAGAGGGTTGGGCTGAGTGAAAATCCTTGTGGTACGCCGCAGATGACTTCGGTGGCCTCGGATCTGAACGGGGGGAGGCGGACTCTCTGGGTTCTTCGGGCGAGGAACGAGATGAACCACTCCAGTGCTTTCTCCTGGATTCCGATGTTGCTGAGGCGCTGCACTAGGGTGCGGTGGCAGACAGTGTCGAACGCCGCAGAGAGGTCCTGGAGGATGAGGGCCGCTGTTTCCCCGTTGTCGATCAGGGCTCTGATGTCGTCGGTGGCTGCGATCAGGGTGGTCTCGGTGCTGTGGTTGGCCCGAAACCCGGACTGCAAGGGGTCAAGGGATCCGTTCGTCTCGAGGAAGGCGGCGAGCTGTCTGTTGACAGTCTTCTCGATGACTTTGGCAGGAAAAGGAAGGAGCGAGATGGGACGGTAGTTCTTGAGGTCGGTGGGGTCCGCTGTTGGCTTCTTCAGGAGGGCGGTAAGCTCGGCGTGCCTCCAGCTCTCCGGGAAGGTGGCGGTGTGGAAGGAGGAGTGGATGATGTCCCCGAGATGGGGTGCGATGATGGCATCGGCCTTGTTGAAGACGTGGTGTGCGCAGGGGTCGGTTGGTGATCTGGAGTGGATGGAGTTCATCGTGCGGATGGTGTCTTCGGTGCTGGTCAGGGTCCAGTTGCAGAGGGTGGTGGTGGCGGGCGTTGGTTCGGTGGTAGGGTGCGTGGTCTGTGCGTCGAAGCTGTTGTCGACGCGATGACGATGAGAGTCACGGCGACGACGACGACTAGGACAACCTCGACGACGACCATGTCGACGACATCTGTCACCTTGCTGCTGACGACGAGTTCGTTGACGGTTCCGTTGACGATCCAACCATCGTCGACGATGACCATCTCCCCGTCGACGACTCAATCCTCGACGACGAGCGCAGTTTCTTCGTCGGCGCCTCCGTTGACGAAACAGTCTCTGAAGATACAACCGTCGACGACAATTCCGTCTACGACGTCGTCGACGACTGGAAAAGTTGTTTTTTCACACAGGAAGAGACAAATAACACCAGAAATGACATCTCCATGGCAAGTTCAACGGTTTCCTCCTACCCTATTGCTGGATGAGGACTCTGAAGAAGAGGCTTATAGCGATTTTGGCCCGGCTTATAGCCCTTCTGACTTACAAGTAAAATTACAAGACATCAGTTCTGAGGAAGGTGAAATGGAGCAACAACACTATGTTCCACAGGATTATTATGACCAACAGGAGAGGCCAAGCATGCAGGTTCCTTTGCAGAAACCTCCACGTCAATCTCAACAGGAGATGGTGGCGATGCCATCCACTCTCATCTCTGATCTACAACTAATGTTGCAGGAATATCGGAGGCGATTTTCTACTCCTCAGGAGGTTCAACAGGTACGCCCTCCTACACCTCCGCCTCAGTTATCCGAGCCTGTGGCAGGACACTCTTTGCCTTCAAGAGGGCCTGACCCAGAGCCCGTAGAACATCCACAAGAGGTGGTGCCCATTCGGGATGATACAGATGATGATAATGCCTCATCGGATGTAGATCAGCAAGTGGACCCTGACCAAGACCAGAATATAGACTGGAATCAGGATGACCTTCGAGATCCAGACGTCACAGGGCCTGATACCGCAATCTCTCCTCCAGCAGATATCGGAGGCTTTCAAACTTGATGGAACGAGCTTCCAAGAGATTTGGTCTTCCGGTTACCACAGTTCAGTCCGAATGTTTTTTGTACGATTTCAAAGAACCATTCCAGAAATCCGTACGTTCAATCCCCATCATTGAACATGTTTGGTCTGAAGGCCTAAAAGCTATGCAGAATCCGGCCACAGTCCTCCCGGTGCTCCACAGGCTGGAGAAAAATTATAAGGCGCCAGAGGGCAGCTCGGCATGTCTACTAGGTCAGCCAAAACCGGACTCGGTCATTTCCCAGGCCGCACAGAGTAAATCTAAAAACCCATACACGCCGCTAATGACGCCACCGGATAAAGAGGGCAGGCGTTTGGACAATGTTGGAAAAAGATTCTCCACAATGGCCAGCCTCCTCGTTAGGGCGGCTAATGCTTTGGCGATTCTGGGGAGATACGATCGCCAGATGTGGTGTGACCTCTCCCCGTTTGCGGAAGAACTTCAGGATGCATCTAAGGACGAGGAGCGAGCCTCTTCTGAGGTAATCGCTGCGCTATGGATATAGCAACTACGGCCTTCCGAGGGCTAGCTGACTCGGCAGTTCTCAGACGCCAGGGTTGGTTGAGAATCACGTGGTTTTGACAGGAGGTACAAAATAAAATTCTGGATCTGCCTTACGATGGGGAGATGTTATTTGGCAAACACGTGGATGACGCCCTACAGGGCATAAAGAAAGATACAGATACGGCCAAGTCCTTAGGAACTTTACAATACCGCAAAGTGCCCTTTAAAGGAGCAAGAGGAAGAGGATTCTCCTCCTACAGAGGCGGCAATCAGCGCCGGTACTCTTCCAACTCCCAACCTGGCCAAACATACAAACCCCAGTATTCACAGAGGGGTTCTTTCTCTCGCCAGCCGCCGAGAGTACGACAAGGGCAGCAGAGGAGAGATAATACCAAGAGACAATAGCGGCCAGGTGGCTCTTTCTACTGTTCCTGTGCCCTCATTAACACCAGTGGGGGGCAGAATTGCCCATTGCCTCAACAACTGGATGGTCATAACAACAGACCATTGGGTCCTAAACATCATCAAGAAAGGACACACGTTGGAGTTCCAAGATCTTCCTCCAACGAGAGCTTCAGACGCCTTTACACCCAAACATCTGAAACTCCTTCATCTCAAGGCCCACCAACTCTTCACCAAGGGGGTAATAGAACCTGTACCTCTCTCCCAAAAGTGGAAAGGGTTCTATTCCAGGTTCTTCCTGGTTCGGAAGACTAAGGACAAGTGGCGTCCGATCTTAGATCTATGACAGCTCAACACTTATCTCATCAAGTTGTCCATCAGGATGGTCACTCTTCAGGACATCCTCCGCCTTCTCAATCCAGGGGACTACATGGCGACCCTAGATTTGGAAGACGCTTACTTCCATGTACCCATTCATCCAGCTCACAGGTAATATCTTCGATTTACAGTAGGCAAGAGCCATTTTCAGCCATTTTCAATTCAAAGTACTGCCTTTTGGTCTCTGGTCCGCTCCGCGGATCTTTACAAAGGTAATTTCTCAGAAAGCAGTCTTTCGAAGTCTTCCCATATCTGGACGATTGGCTGCTAAAGGCTCCTTCGTTCCAAGAGGCGTCCAGGGCAGTCACGAGCTGCCGACAACTGTTCGAGCAGCTGGGCCTTCGGCTCAACAAAGAAAAATCGATTTTGCGCCCCTCCAAAACAGCGAAGTTTTTGGGTGCGATCCTAGACACGGAGTGCTGCCTGGCTTTTCCTTCAGAAGAGCGCCAAACCAAGCTAATTCTTTCGGCTCGCCTTGTACGAACACGGAGGTTTCTGTCAGTTAGCAAATACAAATCGCTTCTCGGATCGATATCATCCTGCATACCATTGGTATCACACTGCAAGCTGCGAATGCGTCCACTGCAGGAACAGTTGGACAAACAATGGCGTCAGGTGACAGGCTCCTTCGACGACAGGATTGTAATCACTCCGGAAATGAGGAAGGCAGGCAGCTGGTGGTTGCTAAAAGACAATCTTTCAGAAGGTTTGCCATTCCACCTTCCACCATCTCCCATGGTATTGACAACAGATGCTTCCATGGAGGGATGGGGAGCGGTCCTCCAAGAACTAAAAGTCAGTGGTCATTGGAGCCCAGTCCAAGTCAAGTTCCACATCAATCTCCTGGAACTTATGGCCATTCGTCTAGCCTTACAGGCTTTCCTTCCAAGGATCCGCAACCGTTCAGCGCTGGTTCGTACAGACAACACCACAGCCATGCACTACATAAACAAGCAGGGCGGAACGAGATCTTGCACCCTTTCGAAGGAAGCACAGAGGCTTTGGAATTTTGTGATCCAACACAATATCACCCTTTCAGCGGAACATCTGGCTGGCACACTCAATGCCACAGCGGAAGCTTTGAGTCGCCAAAAGACTATCAGCCACGAATGGGAATTGGATCAGACCATTCTAGAGGAACTGTTTGCACGTTGGGGGACCCCAACCATCTATCTGTTTGCAACTCCCCAAAACGCCAAATGCCAATCCTACGCAAGCAGGGTTCACCATCGGGGATCCTTGGGGAATGCGCTTTTGATTGCCTGGTACGGCGCATTTGTTTACGCCTTTCCTCCTATTCCGCTGATCCCGAGACTGATCCGCAAGCTCAAGGTGGAACCGTGCAGAATGATTCTGATCGCACCAGCATGGCCCAGGCAGTTTTGGTACACAGACCTTCTTCTCCTCTCCCAAGATCAACCAATTCTCCTGCGTCCTGTTCCATCACTGTTGACAAAGGCTCATGGACAGGTTCTGCATCCAGACCTGAAGTCACTACAATTGACAGCGTGGCTCCTTAGTTCAGAGAGTTCCAGGGTTTAAATCTTTCAGGAGAATGTAAAGACATTTTGGCCCAGGCCCGAGCGCCTAGTTCAAATAAAACCAATCGGGCTAAGTGGAAGAGATTCTGCCTCTGGTGTCGGAGAGAAGGTCTACATCCATATACTTCAGCACCACACCAACCCTTGCCTTACATCCTTTCTCTTGCGAAATCTGGATTGGCTCCTTCTCCTGTAAAGGTACATCTAGCGGCCATTTCTAGATTTAGACGATCATCATCAGGTCCTTCCCTTTGGTCTGCAAGGATCATTAAACAATTCCTGAAGGGTTTGTTCAGGGTTTTTCCACCAGTCCGGCCTCCACCACCAGCCTGGCATCTTAATTTGGTCATGTCACATCTAATGAAGGCCCCATTTGAACCTATTCATAGGGCAGACCTGAAGTTTGTCTCATGGAAACTGGCTCTTCTCTTGGCCCTGACATCGGCTAGAAGAGTTAGTGAGCTCCAGGCTTTCACAATTGAGGAACCTTTTCTACAATTCAAAAATGATGTTCTCATCTTAAGGACAAATCCTAAATTTATTCCGAAGGTACCCTCAGAATTTCATCTGAATGAGCCGGTGGTCTTAAAATCCTTCTTCCCGCGGCCCTCCACGCCAGCTGAAAGGGCTTTGCACTCTTTGGACATTCACAGATGTCTCAAGTTCTACTTGGAGCGCACAAGACTGTTCAGAAAATCTTCCCAGCTTTTTCTTTCATTCAGTGCTCCACGAAAGGGGTGTCCAATTTCTAAACCATGCATTTCCCGCTGGATATCCAGTGCAATACACTTTTGCCATCAAGCAGCGGGGAAACCACTTCAACGAGCAGTTCGTGCTCATTCTACTTGATCAATGGCTTCATCAGTGGCGCTATTCTCAGGTGTCCCGATCAAGGACATATGTAGAGCGGCGACATGGAGCAGTGTCGACACCTTCACTCGCCACTACTGCTTGGAGTCTTCTGTGAAAGAGGATGCGGCAGTGGGCCAGGCGGTTCTGAGGAACCTTTTCCAAAAAGTCGGTGAGCTTTCCTTACTATCCCGCCTTCCTGTTTGCATATTTTGTATTACTTGTCATTGTTCTGCTTTGTGATGCAAATGTGTATCTGTTTTTCTTATCAGGATTATGTATGACATTTACAGGTACACATATTACAAAATATGCTTTTCTCTTTACTGCTAGCTATTCTGATACAAAGCATGGGAATCTATGAAAGTTCCAATACTGGGGCAAGAAAACAAGTTACTTACCTGTAACTTTGGTTCCCCAGTATTGGTAACTTTCATAGATTCCCATGCGCCCACCCTACTCCCCTGGGAAAGCTCAGCCTTATTGTCCAATGATGTTGCTGTTCACAACGGCTACGAAAATCTGAGGATCTGAGGCTCTCTCAGGAAGGTTCTATGGGGTTAGGCTGCTCTGATTGGCTACTGCAAGAATGTGGTCTCTTTTATAAAAGAGGTGGATAAGCTACAAAATGAGATGAGGCCTAGGCCTATTTATTCACTTTGTGCTTACTACTAAGGTTTTTTCTGTTTACCCAGGCTCCGATTCCGACGACGGGGAATGATACAAAGCATGGGAATCTATGAAAGTTACCAATACTGGGGAACCAAAGTTACAGGTAAGTAACTTGTTTTCTTATGCACACTCTGTCGGAGTGCCCTGAGATACATACATACTGGCGGGAGGTACTAGAGACCATGACATTAGTTATGGATCAGACGATGCTCCCCACTTGAAAACTTTTCTTCCTGGGTATATTGGGGGTTTCAGGAGGAAGCAAGCCTGACACAAGGTACCAGCTCCTATTTCATAATCTAGATTGGGGTCTAGTCAGACGCAATATCTCACAATTGCTGGTAGGTCACCGGCAATGCCACAACTGGAACAATGGACTTGAGATATGGATTGGTGTGTGGGAGCTGAGTGGTTTGGGTATGTGGGAAGAGGCTTCTCATATAAAATTGAGAGCGCATGGGAACCTTGGAAGCATTTTAGAGGATTTATGAGTTTAATTCTTTGGGGTACATCCCAGAAACCTAACAATGTTGCAGAAGTGGGAGAAGTGTGGCTCAGGGGTTAGAGGCGGCAGACCCGGAAGCTGAGATCGGTCCTGTACCAGGGTTCAATTCCCCGCCTCGGCGGGTCTTGGGCTCAAAAATTCCACGGACTCGATAATTCTCGTTCCGGTGCCTACTCGAATCACGGGTTCACACTCTGCGACTCTGGGAAATAGCTTGCTTAATCTCCACTACGGCCCCTCGCGGCGGGATGCCTGGCTTTCACCTTGTGGATACCCTGCTGGGGCTATCTCACAGTGGAATACCAGGACGGGTTCCCAAGGCAAGCGCCTTGATGCCTTCGGGTGATACGTGCGCTATATAAATCGCAATACATTTACAATACAACTGTACTGATCAAGGACACCCCTGCGCACTGATTTACATTACACATCATGTATGTTATGCCGTTGTTTCTTTTTTTAATTAAAATTTTTAAAAAACTATTTGGTGCATAGCAACAGTAAAAATCAGTTTTGTTATTCCAAATGTGAAAACTGTGCTATGTTCCACATTTGTTCCCTGCAGCAATATCTGAACAGTGGAATGTACTTGTCCAATCCCTTATTCTGAACCTGTAATGAGTCAGACATTTTCCTAGCCTCCTGTCTGTAGCTGATGGCCAGAGTTTGGGTGGGTGTTTCATTGTGGGGAACTCCCCATCCCCAGAGTTTGGGTGGGTGTTTTACTGTGAGGAACTCCCCATCCATATCCTTTGGGACAGATCTGTCTTTTCACACAATAGTGTTGGAACCTTAATCCAGCTTTTGGGCATTAAACATATTCCTTTCAGTAGTAAGGTTCAGCATGATGATGACCAATACTAAAATAGTACTGCTCTTTCCAATGTGAGGAAGCCATGGATGCTCTGTTTATTGGGGGACAGCAGTATAAACTTGCACATGTGCATTGTTGTATGCCTTCATGCATCCTTTGATTATGAATGGTGCTCGCCATTCCATTGCCCCCACTTTAGCTTCCTCATTGTCTGCTTTTTTGACCTGCTCCTGCAGCAGAGGGACCACATCCACCTCGCTAGTAAAGGAAGGAGACAGACAGATGCACCCCTCCCCAACATTGTTTAGTTTGCGTGCTTTGGTTCCTGGGGAGCTGAAGGACTCGCTGTTTACATGTAGTACACCACAAGATTACTGGAATGAGTCTAATGAATCCTTTTTGTCAACTGCTAAGGTTTTCAAAACATTTGATGTGTGCAAAATTCTTCTGTTATTGTGTGCATAAAATTCATGAAGCAATAATGAGGGTAGTTGCAAAGAAGGAATCCTAATGAGTATTAATTGCCACTTTTTTCTTTGAATTTTTAATGATTATGTAATGTATTATTGTTTAAGTTTTTTATGTAACAAATTTTATATAAAATGGACATATGTTTAATTGTTGTATGAAGTTTATTTCTGTATAATATTTGTTTCTTTTAACTGGATAACCGATTAAAAGTGATTTATATATAATCTTTATAAATTGTTAGAATTCCTTCTTTGCAACTACCCTCATTATTGCTTCATGAATTTTATGCACACAATAGTTTTTCCGTGAAGTACGAATTATCAAACCTAATCAGGGGGTCCTTGTCATTTACAATAAAAAATTCTTCTGTTTACACTAGTACAGTGCCCCTCAGCCTCTCTGGTTCGAAACCTGGGCCTGGTCAGGTTGATGTTTACTTACTTATATCTCCTACTGAACGCTCCTACCCTCGTTTGGGATGAGAATTCATTTCTCTCGGTCCCCGATCCCTGGGTGCTTGTTTAGACCAGGTCCCGGGCTCGATCCCGTTTTGGCGGCCATCTTAGGTGGGGTCACATTCGACGAGCGGTCTAGTCGCCCTATAAAAGGAGGGCTTAGCTACCAGACCGGAGATAGAGCATTATTGAGAGGCTGCTAGTCGAGCGCTCAGTTCTTATTTTAGCTGCATTTGAATTTTCCCTTGTGTCCGATCCCCCCCTGCACCTGCACCACATTTTAAGAATCATTTTAGGAATCTTCAAAAAAACGGAATAATTTTAAAATCGAGTTTAGAATTCTCCTACTGAACGCTCCTACCCTCGTTTGGGCTGAGAATTCATTTCTCTCGGTCCCCGATCCCTGGGTGCTTGTTTAGACCAGGTGTGGGCTCGATCCCGTTTTGGCGGCCATCTTAGGTGGGGTCACATTCGACGAGCGGTCTAGTCGCCCTATAAAAGGAGGGCTTAGCTACCAGACCGGAGATAGAGCATAATTGAGAGGCTGCTAGTCGAGCGCTCAGTTCTTATTTTAGCTGCATTTGAATTTTCCCTTGTGTCCGATCCCCCCCTGCACCTGCACCACATTTTAAGAATCATTTTAGGAATCTTCAAAAAAACGGAATAATTTTAAAATCGAGTTTAGAATTCTCCTACTGAACGCTCCTACCCTCGTTTGGGCTGAGAATTCATTTCTCTCGGTCCCCGATCTCTGGGTGCTTGTTTAGACCAGGTCCCGGGCTCGATCCCGTTTTGGCGGCCATTTTAGGTGGGGTCACATTCGACGAGCGGTCTAGTCGCCCTATAAAAATAGTCCCTTATGGCTCCGCGCAGCGGACGCGTGCAGTGGACGCGCCGGACTTGCGCCGGAGTTTCGCCAGAGTCAAGCCCGTCTGTGCCCGTCCGGGCCCAGACGGGACCAGGGCCAGTGGTTATGCCCGACTCGAGCCCCCATCAAGCCACTTCGGTCAGGTACACGAAGGATGAGCTTTTATCCTATAAAACACCGAAGTATGCCACATGCTGATATATCGCTAAAGGGGGAAAACGTTTTAGGGGATGCAGAGTCTGCCAATCGGATTTAGGAGTAACTACCCCCACTACCCTGCGTCGTCTTGCCCTGCTGAATTGCAGATCCCTTCCCTGCCACGCTACGGAGATTAACTCCCTACTCCTGGACCACAAGGTTGATGCCTTGTTTCTCACTGAGACTTGGCTATCTGACGCCTCCGGTCCGGATGTGGTTACAGCGGTGGCGCCGGGATATTTGATCTACTATCTTGACAGAGGCGCAGGGAGGGGGGGGGGCTTGGCCATTATCTATAGGGAATCACTGGGCTGCAAAGCATGGGAGGCAGGGGTGAAAGATTGTGAGAGCTGCCAATTCTCCCTTAAATTCTCCCCTACCTGCACGCTGACAGGCCTCCTAGTTTATCGTCCACCTGGGAGTGTGGGGGAGTTTACATCTTCGCTTATGGAAACTACCACTCTCCTGGCCTCGGCTTCGTCCAACTTTATTCTGTTGGGAGATCTCAACTGCCATTTCGATGAGGCAACTGACCCAATGGCAACTAATTTGATGAGCGAGCTGACCGCCCTGGAGATGAATTTGATAAACACCGGGCCCACACATGTTAAAGGGCACCTTTTGGACCCCTTCTTTACGAACATGATGGGTTTATCAGCTATGCCCCCTCTCGTTCTTCCCTGGTCTGACCACTCACTGATCATGGCAAACTGGGAGGTAAAGGAAGATGATACCCTCCCACCCAGGAAATTTAGAATAGACAGGGCATGGTCAAGGCTCCCGGTAGAGGCCTGGAATGCCCGGCTGGAGGGCTCCCAGCCTGAGAAAGGTCAGGATCCAGTGACTGCAGACGCTATGACGAGGAACTGGCTGACTAACGCAGTGGACCATGTGCTTCCACTCAAGAAGATGCTTATTAGGGATAAGAGAGTGGGGTCCGCCCCATGGTATTCCCCAGAGCTTAGAACCCTGAGAAAGAACTGTAAACAGGCGGAGAGACTATGGAGGAAGAACCCGGAGACAGAGAGCAGGGAAAAATACCGTAGGGAATTAAGGACGTATAAACTTGCTATACGCACAGCAAATGCCTCCTTTTTTGGGGAGAGAGTGAGTCATGCTGCGTCCTCATCCAGGGAAGCCTTTCTAGTGATGAAGGAGCTTCTTAAACCACCGGATCCCATTCTTGTCCACGACAGACCACAGGAAAAATGTCTGGAATTGGCCACTTACTTCAAAGATAAAATTGACACCATTATTAGTTCTCTCCCTCCGGTGATGGGAACCCCGACCCCGTCTGAGGACTTAAGCATGTCGGAAAATCTATTGACGTCTTTTGGCCCCGTAACCTCAGGCGAAGTACTGAAGGTCCTCGGGAGCTTGAAGAGTGGCTCGCCTCGAGACCCAGTCCCAATGCGGTATTTAAAGCAGGCTGCCCCATCGATAGGAGAGCCTTTGACCGATTTGGTCAATCTCTCCTTCGCTCATGGCACGGTACCGCCGGACTGGAAGAGCGCAGTCGTTAAAGCGCTTCTGAAGAAGCCTGGCTTAGATCCACAGAACTTAGCCAATTTCAGGCCCATCTCCTTGCTACCAGGGTTTAGTAAGGTTGCCGAGAAACTGGTTAACCGCCAACTGTCCAACTTTCTCGAGGAGAATGGTCGGTTGAGAGACTCCCAGACGGGATTCCGACCAAGTCATGGAACCGACACAGCTCTGCTAGCAGTTGTAGAGGAGGCCAGAAGCACTTTGGATACAGGGGGGTCAGTGGCAGTGATCCTCCTGGACCTAAGTGCGGCCTTCGATACTGTCAACCATGGAGTGTTGACACAACGCCTAGCAGAGTCAGGTGTCACAGGAGCGGCCCTGGAATGGCGGGCCTCTTTTCTGGAGGGGCGTACCTTCGAGGTTTGGGAAGGCAACGCGAAATCTCCTCCCCTTCCACTTCACTGTGGGGTGCCTCAGGGCTCATCCCTGAGCCCCATGTTATTTAACGTGTATATGGCACCCCTGGAGGGTGTGGTGTCTCCGTTTGGCTTTAAGACCATATGCTATGCGGATGACACTCAGCTAGTGGTGGGTCTGACACAGCTGGAGAAACAGCCTGAAACGCTCCATTCATGCCTAAGAGAGGTGTTTGACTGGATGACCAGGTCATCGCTCAAATTGAACGGCTCAAAAACTGAGCTGATGATCCTGGGTCACTCAAGTTTTGCCCTCTCGCCGAGCAGCTGGCCCAACTGTATGGGCACTCCGCCTGACCCAAAGAAGGAGATTAAGAGCCTGGGGGTCTGGCTGGAGCCTGATCTGTCCTTTAGGACACACGCCAAGAAGATCGCTGGCGTGTGTTATGGACTGCTCCGATCGGCCCGTAAGGTTCTCCCCCTCTTACCTGAACTCTCCCGGAAGCTGTTAGTCCAAGGTCTAATCATCTCACGCCTGGACTACAGTAATGCACTCATTCGCGGAGCACCGGAATCAACGTTCAAAATCCTGCAACAAGTGCAGAACGCGGCAGCCAGGCTGCTGCGGAACGTTCCGGCCAGGCAATCAGCCAGGCCCGCTCTAAAGGCACTCCATTGGCTCCCGGTCAAAGAGAGAGTGACCTTCAAGGCCCTCTGTATTGCTCACAAGAGCATTCAGGGGAAAGGACCTGCTATTCTGAGGGACATGATTCGGCCCTATAAGCCCACTAGAGCCTTACGCTCCGATAATAAACACCTCCTTCAGATAAAGAGAATTAGGAGAGCCCGTTCAGGTGGCAGGAGCTTTTCTATCCATACTGCACACGCCTGGAACTCCCTCCCACTCTCACTACGCTCTGAACCAAACCTGCTCAGGTTCAGGAAACATCTGAAAACTTATCTATTTCCAGAATAATTCTAGATCTGTTCTGCTCCACATAGGCAGCCTGCCCTGATTCTCTATAAGCGCTGGGATGCCTCTGGGTAACCGTGCGCGGTACAAAATTTGTTAATAATAATAATAATAATAATGTTTACTCCGTTCAAGTCATTAACTTCTTGCGACTTAAAACTTCATACATTGAAATTTTCTTTCTTGGTAGCCGTAACAGGGAGGCATACATGTGTATTTTATGCCCTTTGCACTTCGTAACCATTAATTTCATTCCATGGGGACAAGTGGGTCTTAAGTACTTATCCTCCTTTGTCCTAAAAAAGCTGTTGAAGTTCCATGTAAACAAAGATATAATCTCCTGGTATTACTTCAGTCTCATGCGTCCTCTTCCAATATATATTCCAGAATCAATGATTCAAAGCTGGTGTTTGATATTGACTCCTCTAACACCTCAGCCTCCAACTTTCCATCCACCATGAGTTTTATCAGCAATTGGATGTATGCCAACCAATTAAAACTTAACCATGATAAAACTGAGTTGATCCTAACTGAAGGATTGGCCAATCCCTGGAGCTCAATCTTCTGGCCCCTGCTCCTAGGTTGTCCCCCTTGCCCAGTAGGATCTGCAAAAAGCATCGGGGTTATAATTAGTAACGACCTATCTATGGAACCCCATATCAGTGCGGTGGTCTCTGCTTGCTTTTTCCAGCTTTGCAGAATCCGTAAGATCTGCAGATTCTTGACCACCGAGGCCCTGACCCAAGTCACCTTGGCCCTGGTCACTTCCCGAACTGATTATGCCAATTCACTCTATGTCAGGATTCCTGCATATCAACTCCATCGCTTACAACTGGTACGAAACCAGGCAGCTAGGCTGATCCATCATCAACCAAGACATCAACATGTCAGCCCCCTGCTGAAGAGCCTCAATTGGCTCCTGGTGGCTAAACGATGTGCCTTTAAGCTGGGCTGCACCATCTTTAAAGCACTTGCTGGGAGTGGCCCTGCATTCCTTTCCTCTAGGATTCAGCGCTATACCCCCTCTCGTGAACTGTGCTCCTCATCGGAACCTGCTCACTATCCCAACTTTCAAATGGAAAAAACACGGTAGTCTCAGTTTCTCAGTCCTTGCCCCGCAATTCTGGAACACTCTCCCTCCTGGTCTGAGATCATTCACTTCCTACCCTCAGTTCAGAACACTTCTCAAAACCCTGTTATTCTCCCAGGCATTTAAGTAAAGTGTCTGTCTTGTGTAACTGTTGCCCTCCTGCTCTCAGCGCCATGAAACCGCTTGGTGTACGCGCGCTCTACAAGTAATTTTAACATAACATAGCATTCGTGCTGGATCCTTGACAAAACTAAGAACTCGCCTTTTGCGTATGCCTTTTGGAGGCAATACGTGGCAGGCAAACAAGTGCTTAAGTTACTTTTGCCAGGTGGAAAATTGTATTTATCACTCACTGCGACTCCCTGCATGGAACTGCTCTTGATCCTGTGTCCGAGCACACTCCACTAGAGCTGAGGCAGCCTATGTGGCACTCTCAAGGCATATACCTGTCAGACACAGTGGCATGCAGTTTCGTCAGTTGCCTCACATGAATTCTCTTGACACTATCAGCCAGATTCATCAAAGACCCGTTTTGCGAGTCTTTAATAGCGATTCATAAGGAATCGCTATTACAGACTCGCAAAACGGGATTCATGTAGGAATCACAAAATAAAATGCGATTCCTACACATTCCTTATTTGCGATTAGCAAATTGCTAATCGCAAATAAGGAATACTCCCCATTCATTCCTATGGGCCAAAAGGCCCATAGGAATGAATGGAGAGTATTCCTTATTTGCGATTAACAAATAAGGAATTCCTATGGCCAAAAGGCCCATAGGAATGAATGGGGAGTATTCCTTATTTGCGATTAACAATTTGCTAATCGCAAATAAGATAGCGATTTAAAGGGTGCAAGGGGTGTCCAAAGGACACCCTGTAGCACCCCTTAAATGCAAATTTAAACAGGTGTTGCGCACACACATGTCCAAAGGACATTTGTGTGTGTAACATGCAAAAGAAAAAAATGCACTAAAGTGCTTTTTACTCTTTTTTCGCAATTTACCACGAAGTCAGACTTCGTGGTAAATTGCGACCAAATATTGCGAATTCGCAATTTCTAATTGGTTGATGAATTGCATTTAAGGAATCTCTATTAGAGATTCTTTAAATCCAATTCCTCGCAAATTTGCGATTTCGCTAATAGCGATTTTTGCATTTGGGATGATGAATCCCAAATGCAAAAATTGCACTCGCAAAGGGCCAGATTCTCAGAATCTAGCCCTTTGCGAGCGCAATTTCGCTTGATGAATCAGGCTGCATGCTCTTTAGACTGCATCCTGAAGCAAAGCAAAATTTCACCAGAAAGTTCTCTGCACTTTGTTTTCTTCAGCCCGGGCTACCCAAATCTACCTTCTCCTCCTCCCTGTCTCCTACTCCTTTGCTGTGAAATTTACTTACACGGTATGAAAAAGAGCCTAGATGTAGGAGCAGGACCAAGTTAATTTATGTTGACTCTGCTACTGATATTCTGTAGTCTATTTCTCAATATCAATAGTTTGCCACCAGCCACTTGACAATCAGCAAAGCAACACATGGTTTGACTGCTTCCTCTTTAAATAAAAAGAAGTATTGAGGGAATGCATATATGAGGGGATTGGGGGATTCCACGTACCAGGCATGCAGATGTATGTTATTCCAGCATTAAACCTCTTCATTAACATCTTTGGAAGCTGTTTCTAGTTCCAGCATCATGTGTCCACAACTTGATATTGGAAATGCGTTTATCAAACCTGCAGCATTTGGCCCAGTGCCAGTAGCATTAAGCTCAGTGGCTGCGTTGGAACTTTTTATTTTGGTTACAGCCTTACTACCTACACTTGGAGGTAGAGAATGATCCCACAGTCCCCTTCAATGAATATTTAATGGACACTACTCAGACAGCCTGGGAGAAAGCACAGACTGACCTCTACTAACCTTGTTTTTCTCTCATTGTACCCCACTCTTGAATGTCTTTTGAAGTAGACTTCCCCAATCAAAATGAATCCCAGCACTTTCCACTCAGCAACTCCCAACAGGGAATATGAATGCCTTCTTAATTTATTGAAGATGGTTCTGGCTGACTTGGAAATGTTCTAGCAGTGTATGCCATCTGTTAACTCTTGAATGTAGCACACTGCCCTAAAGTTTACCTCTCACAAGGCAGTGGTACTATGGTTACTCCAGTATTGGAACTTTCATAGATTCGCATGCTTCAATCATTCCCCGTCATCGGGATGAGAGTCCCTGGTATATATAAAAAAAAGCAATGCTTATATAAGTACATAGCAGAAAAAGGCCTAGACCCATTTCCATTTTGTAACCCATTACACTCAATATGTAAAAGAGACCAAAATTGTCCCTCAGCCAATCAGGACCTCTCACCCTGTAGAACACTCCTGAGAGAACCTTAGGAGAGGTGTGGTGCAGCATCCAGGGCAGCTGACTTCGGAGCACAGGGTTCATGGTTCAATTCCCGCTCTGGCGGCAGCTCAGCTCGGCTCAGCACCATGTGACTCTGGGCAATAGCTCAATAATCTCCACCACGACCCCTAACGCCTTGAGACCCATAAGGGTGAGTTGTTTGCGCTTTACAAGTACGGATTTACATTTTAGCCCTTCAGATTTTCTACTGCACGTTGTGCTAGAGAGTCTCCTCTGAGCTCTGCTCAAAATATTCTCTTGTTACTTCAGATTTGGACTTTTTTTCTGTGAATTTCATCTGCAATTGCCATCTTTATTGCTGGTTACTGATTCATCCTGCCTGAAGATGTCAGGAAAGGAGAAAAAGGGTTTGTTTGGAGCCTGTGCCACCTGAGGCTCTATACTGATGACCCTCATGCTGACTGCATTTACTGTCTTTATCCAGACCATCAAGCTAAAGACTGCAAGGTATGGTGTACCTTTTCCAGTAAAACACTAAGGGACCGTGAGGGGCGCCTTTTAATATGGCTTCAAAAGCTCAAGGCCAGAAAGGAGGTTATTTCAGTGACAGTGATGAGGCATCCTCTTCCTCATCTAGGAGGTCCCGGAAGATAAGGAAATCACTTCATACTCATGCTTCAGAGGAACATCCTGAGAAGGCCCTCAAGGGTCTTATGGCCGCAGTCCTTCAAAATCTCATCAAACTCAAGAAAAGGAGAGTAAGGGACATGCTTCTGGGGATAATGCTACTAAAAAGGCGGGTTCTGAACCGTTTAAGTCACCCCCTCAGGTCAGACAGTCCTTCAAGAAGCCTTCGGCAGTGCCTCCTGAGGTAAAATCATCAACAAAATCTACATCGTCGATGGGATCGTCGACAAAGAGAACTTCTTCATCGTCGACGACGAAGATTGAGGTTTGTTTGGTCCCCAAGAAAGCCTCAGCGTCTACAGCAGTGGGCTCTCCATCAACAACGCCCCAGTCGACAAAGTCACAGTCGACAATGGTTTTGATGCCGGTATCGTCGGCGAGGGTGTCGCCGATGGCTACAGGGTCAACGACGATGACAGCACTGACAACGGGGTAGACGACTACTACGATGACAATGGTAACTACATCGTCAATGGCAGGTAAGCCATCAGTGATGGTGTCGACTGCTGCATCTACAACAATGGTGTTGTCGGCGATCACCTCCCCTAGCAAGGTTACGCCTCTTTTACCGTCTCACCTGATAGAGGAACAGGATTCAGAGGAGGAGGATGAAGTCCCTCTCTGGTATGCTAGTAGCTCTTCACAACTGCACATGAAGTGTCAGGAGGAGGATTTTGAGGAACAACAATACCATCAGTGTTACCAAGAAGAGGTCATTGGCATGGCGTCTTCTTTATTGATGGACCTGCAGTTTATGTTGGTGGACAACAGGGAGAGGTTTCCACCAGCTCCGACATCCCAAGAGGTGCCACTGTCTGCTCGGCACCCACGCTCTATTCCAACTAATCAAGTTAGAAGCCAAGAGGTACTGCTAGAGCCCTAGCAGAGATCGCCACAGCCGATGCCTCAACAGGATCCAGTCACTACAGATGATGACCAAAAGGAGGGAGAAATAACGGATTCTAACAAAGAATGGGATGACTACCTTATTCCTACGCATTCTTCTCCCTCTCCAGTACCGCTTGATTCACCGCCAGAGTACATGGGCGGATTCCATAACTTGATTGAAAGAGCAGCAAAGAGATTTGACCTTCCTATGGTGACTACCCAAACAGAGAGTTTCTTATACGATGTCAAATAGCCATACAGGTAATCAGTTAGGGCCATCCCTAAAATTATTCATGTTTGGGAGAAAGGCCTTAAGTAACCTTGGACGTAGGACTATGCTACGCTCGAGGAGCGTGCATAGTTTGAGCTACTACGCGCTACGCGAATTGCACGTAGCACTGTGCAAAAATGCCTTTTTTGCTTGCTCGCGGTCCTCAATGCCAAGTTGGCGAGTGCGAGCAAGCAAAATCAACATCCCGGCAAGACTTTTTCCTCATTCTCGATCAGGAACATCAAGTTGCCGATCACGTGCGTGGAAAATATACCTCCCGGCGAGATTCTCAACGTGGGGAGGCCAGGTTTTTAATTGCGAGTGGTCGCGTATGCTCGCGATGAGAAACCACCAGTCCGCGTTGAGAAAGCTGCCGCTTGAGTACAAATCTGCGGACAAGCATCTAGCACTGTGCAATCAGTGCGAACAGCATTTTCCCTACTGCACTATGCAAAATATGGCCAGGGTTAGCCTTAAGGTCATGAGGACACCGGCGACGATTACACCGGTCCTCTCCAGACTGGAAAAGAAGAATAAACCTCCAGGGGATGCTCCAGCCTGTCTAGTGGGCCAACCCAAACCGGACTTTGTCATCTCTCAGGCAGCTTAATAGAAGTCCAGAAACCTATCAGCTCCCATTACAACACCTCCTGACAGAGGAGGTAGACACCTGGATAACTAGAGTAAAAGAATTTCTGCAATGTCGGCTCTCCTAGTCAGAGTGGCAAATGCCCTTGCCATTTTTGGCAGATATGATAGACATATGTGGTGTGACCTGGCACCTTATATGGATCAGATTCCAGAAGGGAGTAGACAGGAGGTTAAGAAGATCCTTCAGGAGAGAGAAAGGGCTTCGGCTGTCAATGATTGTGCGATGGACATCGTTAACACAGCCTTCAGATCGCTAGGAGAGGCAGCGGTTTTACGCCGTCAGAGATGGCTGAGAGCAACATCTTTCAGACCTGAGGTCCAGAATAAGATCTTGGATCTTCCCTTTGATGGGGAAGCTTTATTTGGGATGCATATTGACGAGGAGCTGCAGAATATCAAAAAGGATACAGATACAGCGAAGGCTCTAGGGACACTGCAGTATCGGAATGTGTCCTTTCGAGGAGCTAGAGGAAGAGGCCAACCATCCTACAGAGGGGGATACCAGCAGTACGGATACCCCTCTTACTCAACATATTCCCAACCACACAGACAACAGTATCTTCCACGGCAACAACAAACAGGGGGATACTCTAAGTCTGCCCCTAGAGGAAGAGGAGGTCATCAGGGGAAGGACACCTCACACCAGAAGTTCCCCTGAGTGGTAAAATCTATTTTCATTTTTGCCAATGGCAGAAGATAACCACGGACCAATGGGTCCTGAGATCTAATACAATTTGGACATACTTTGGAGTTCCTTCAAATCTCCCCTTGTAACCCTCCGAGACGTCCGGAGTTAAAACATCTGCATCCTATGTGCTTGGAGATTCAAACACTGCTCCAAAAAGGAGCAATAGAACCAGTGCCATTCTCCTAGAGGGGAAGGGGATTTTATTCCTGTTTTTTCCTAGTTCGAAAAAATCTTCGTCAGTAGCGCCCTATCCTGGATCTGAGAATTCTAAATACTTATCTCAAAAAGCAGTCCTTCCAGATGGTTTACCTTCAAGACATTCTGCTACTTTTAAACCCTGGGGATCATATGACTCCTTTAGACTTGCAGGATGCGCGTTTCCCTATTCCCATCCATCCTTCCCACAGGCAGTACCTTTGCTGTAGCCGGAAGCCATTACCAGTTCAAGGTGCTGCCATTCCAACTCAAGTCAGCCCCAAGGATTTTCACAAAATGTCTTGCTCCTGTGACAGCTGTTTTAAGGAAACAAAGACATCAGGTGTTTCCTTAGCTTGATGACTGGTTAGTCAAGGTACCTTCACAAGCAGCTGCTCAATCATCAACAATGGCACGTGTAAAATTATTTGCCGAGCTGGGCCTGACTCTGAATACAGAGAAAACCTGCGAAGAACATCACGATCTTGTGGGGGATTCTGGACACCACTGTAAACAAAGCGTTTCCTTCCATGGAGAGACAACGGATGCTAATCTCCCTATCCCGAGCATTCGCAAAAAGAAAGTCTCTTTCAGTATGCCATTACAAGTCACTTCCAGTTACAATGTCTTCTTGCATCTGTCTCGCTCCTTTCTGCCGGTTAAGGATGCGTCCATTGCAAGAGCAACTGGATCGACAATGGCTTCAGTGGGATCCTTCGAAGACATTTTCACAATCACACCAGCCATGGTTCAGGCGGTAGCCTGGTGGACACAGCGACAGAATGTCTCATTAGGCCTTTCCTTCCTCACCGCACCAGCTCCACTGGCTATTGCCATCGATGCATCCCTGGTTGGGGGGCTTTTCTTCAAGACCTACCTCCATGTCAGCGGTCATTGGAAGTTTCAGGATCAACAACTTCACATCAATCAGCTGGAACACAGGGCTGTGAGTTTAGCATTGCTGGCTTTTTCTGCTGAAGATAAGGGGCTCGTCAGTGCTGATCAGGACAGACAACATAACAGCAATGCATTATCTCAACAAACAGGGTGGTACGAGATCGCTTCCCCGTCTCAGGAAGCCCAGAAGATCTGGAAATGGGCAGTCCAAAATGGGATATCCCTAAAAGCGCAACACCTTCCGGTAGATCAGAATGTCAAGGCAGACACTCTGAGCCAAGTCAACCTGCCACGAGTGGGAGATCAATCAGGAAATTCTGGAGAGTATTTTTCTAAAGTCGGGAGAACCAACAGTGGATCTCTTTGTAACGCCTCAGAACAAGAAATACTGGTTCTTTGCAAGTTGGCTTTACCAACGAGGATCGACTGCGAATGCGTTTTTGATGGCATGGTCAGGTGTCTTTGCCTATGCCTTTCCACTGATTCCCCTTCTACCACGTCTTCTTACAAAGATCAAGAGAGAGCCGTGCAGAATGACCCTGATAGAATCCAATATCATCAACGCCATCACACCATTAGAGTGTCAGCAGTGCAGATTTTATTGCTGTTCATGTCAGAGCAAGTGCCCTCCCTGACGCGTTTCGCTCCGCAGACGGAGCTTGGTCACATGACGCGTCAGGAGTAGGCAGAGCAATTTAAAGTGAATAAAAGCCCATGCGCCTAAAGAAGCAGGACGCATGGGTAAACAACAATACAATACAAGCATTAAAGTGACTATTTGCATGAATTCAAAGGCAAAATGAAAGAAGAAAAATAATTATAGCATAGTGCTCAAGACTACTCATTTAGAATCATTAATACATAATCGTAAATGGTTTCCACAATCCTATTAGTAAATATATATGAGAGTACTCAATAAAATATTGAACAATTCTTATCAAAAAAGTGCTAAAGTGCTAAATCATTAATGAATACAATATTGCACGTATTTATAATTTGATACAATCAACTGCAAGTGCATGAAAGATTATAATAAATTGCACCACTCATATTCGATTCAAATCCTGCTTGTTCATATATATCATGCCTACTTTTCAATGCTTTGCTGTATAAAGTGCAAGTGCTACAAAACGTGTAATGAAAATCATAATCTAACCAAATAATTAAAAATTCAAACGGCTGATAACCCTTCTTGAACCTATAACATGGCATTTGCTATGTTCCTGGAACAACATCCTGATTTTAAATTCATCATTATCATCAAAATCCAGTTAATCAGCAATGTTTCAAACAGACAATGTTTACCTCAATAAAGAATAGCCCGATAGGTTGCCACATTACAGACAGTGATGTAATTCATCAATAGCATTCAAACCATTAGGGGATCTTGTATCAAGCAACAAAATGAAATATGCTTCCCTCTACCTAAGAAGTCTTTCTCGGTCACCACCTCGTCCGGGGTTAGGGACTGAGCACAATAAAGTGAATTTCAAATCCTTTAGTTTTTTATCATGCACTGCCTTAAAGTGGCGAGCCACCGGATAATTCATATCAGAGTTCACTATTGCCCGTATATGCTGCAGAATACGCTGGTTGGCTGGCAACTTTGTGCTCCCAATATATGAAAGTGAGCATGTGCAGGTGAGTTGGTAAATGACAAAATCGCAGCGACAAGTTAGATGTTCATTTATTTGTATAGGTTTCTCGCTAAAGGCTGATGTATAATGAGTACCCTTGACAGCAAAAGTGCACGCCCGGCAAGACGTGCATCTGAAAAAGCCTGGTTTGGTAAACCAAGAACTTTTAAGGGTAAGCTCAGGTTGAGTTTTTTCCAATGCATCTTTCATGGACGGGGCCCTCCTAAATGTGATTGCTGGTGTCTTAGGTAACATGGGGCCTAGAATAACATCCGTTAACACAATCGGCCACTCTGCCTTGATAATTTGTCTTAGTTTGCGCACCTGAGAGCAAAAAGTGTTGATCAATCAGACCGATCCCCCAGATATAGATCCTGAGGTTATATTGGATCGTCCCTATATATATATATATAAACACAATGCAACCTTCCATACACTAAAAGCTGAGCAATGTTGTAAGAATTTCCTTTGCACATATATACAATTCCAATAAATCAGGGAGAAAGAAAACGCATTTGAAAACTGCTTTAATACACAATAGAAATCAATATCCTGCAAAGAGGAATGAAAACCATTGCCAGCCCATAGGCTGCATTGCAGAAACATTAGTGTAGAAAGCTGAAAAGCTAAACAACAGAAAAGCATAGAATAGAACTGGCACAGTGCCTTTAAGGTAGCCTTGACCCCTAGCTTCCCAGCATGCCTCAGGGGCGACAGTTAGGTTAGTTGTTCTTTCGGGCTCCTTCTGTCAGGACCCTGGTAAATTCAGCTCTCAGTTTTTTCTGATTTCTGTCAGATATTATTACTTATTTTTTGTCATAAGCTTTTTACTTCGACGTCTTTTACTGTTGAAGTAGGTTCCTATTATTTTTGAGAGTTGAGCATAATCTTTTACTCAAAAATGCCCTCTCTTTTTGACTCTTGCCCCTCCTGTGGCAAGAAGAAGGCTAAAACAGACTCCCATCATGTCTGTATCCTTTGCCTTCCTAATGATCATACTCTCAAGACTTGCAAGCATTGTCAGTCCTTGTCCAAGAGAACTCTGAAGGACAGAGAGAGGATTCACCTCTATGGGCTGGCTAAGAAGGGAAAACGCCTTCAAAAGGCAGGTCTCTAGTGAAGAAAAGGAAGGAGAGAGCCAGATCTTCATCCAGAAGTAAGGTTCCAATCTGCTCTCCATCGGTGTCGGGCTTGGCGCCAAAAATACCTTCATCTGCAGCGAAAATGTCAAGGAAAAGACCATCAACGGTGGGCTTGCCGTGGAGAGAACACCGGGCGTCGACGAAGACTATAGGTATGTCAGATCCTCCGCTCTCATCAACCCGGCAACGATCGGCGTTGAGGATTAGTTCTCCGTTGGTGCTGGCTTGCCCAACGTCGAGTGATAAGTCTCCGTCAATGTTGTCAATATGCCGTTCAACATTGAGACATGCCCCGCCGGTGTATCGGCTATCGGCGTCGAAGCAGGCTTCTCCGTTACTGTCAACCAGGCGGCAGTCAACGTCGAGACGTACCTTGTCGTCGCCAGAGGCAAGGCATTCAAAGTCCAAGCAGACGCCTCTGTTGTCGTCAACCAGGCGACGTTCAACGTCGAGGTCTATATCTGCATTGACAGCGAAGATGGATTCGTCGTCGAGACCCAATGTGAACTATACAAGACGACGTTTGACTTTGAGGCGGCGGTATCCATCGAAGTGAAGAAGTTCCCCGATCTCAGCTCCGCTGGCTTCCATGAGGCACTATGCGTCGAGAGAGAGATCTGAGAGGTCTAAGGACATGACGTCAAGATGGGTTTCTCCGTTGATTCGAACTTCGTTTGGTTCTCCCACTTGCTCAACGTCAAGGGTGAAGTCGGTGAGGTCCAGGTGTTCGACGTCAGAACATTCAACGTCGAAATACAAGGAAAGGTTGACATTGAAGAGAAGATCCCTCTCGAAAGGTTCACCAGTTCTGGTGACACATAGTCGGTCGACGTCGAGGCACTCTCCATCTACTTCACTTCGTTCCTCAGGACGCTGCTCAGTCTCCAAAGACCGCAGAGAGTACTCAGGTTCAGTTATGAGCTCTCCCTAGGTGCTCTCAACGTCAAGAAGCTCTTCTACTCAGTCTCCAGAGCAGACAAGAAGATTACTCAGAAGCTCTACACGGAGGCAAAAATCTCCTTCGGTTCACATTTCGCCAAGATGGCTTCTGCCCCTCCATCAATGACAGAAAGAACCTTCCGGCCAAGCACAGCGGCATAAGGCCTATTCCAGTCCACTGCACAGATCTCCACTACAATGACAGATGCAGGAGGTGGACAGGTCTCTTACTTCTTGGACCAGGGATCACCGAGACAAATCTCCGGAGCTTAGACCAGCTCATGCTCATCATAAAAGAAGAACGCCATATTGGTTGTCTTCCTCGACTCACTCTTCGAAAAGGGACTACTCTCCTATCCTTACGGATAGCCCTCCCTCAAGAGTGTCAACTATAGACGACGTCGACACCTTCCACAATGTCCTTGCTAGAGGGGCGCAGAAGCTGAATATAGATATGTTGGCGCCTCAAACTTCTACATCAGTCATTTTTTTGACTCTCCGTCAGCAGTCTGCTGCTAGACCATTTCTCCCACTGGTCCCTGGTCTCCTTCAACCATTAATGGACATTTTACTCACCCTATCCTCGATTAAAGCAGCTCTGGCTAGGATCCAGAAAAAATACAAACCTGCTGAATTCATTCCTTTATTTCTGAAATCAGATCCTCCACCGAATTCGGTTATCATCGCAGCAGCAAAGAAAACACATGCTGTTGCTTCTTCTTTCGCAGTTCCTCCAGACAAGGAGAGTAGTGCTCATAATTCTTGGGGGAGAAAAGGATGCAGCTCTGCAGCATCTTCTTTGAAGGTGTCTAACTCTGCAGCCTTGCTGGGCCGTTATGACAGATCCTTATGGGATTCCTTGGAGCACTTTAAAGAGAAGCTGCCAACGGTGGATCACCAAGATTTCGCAGAGATTCTACAGGACAGGAAGTGATCAGCACAGCAGTAAATGGGGTTTCTCTGGCTGCACATTCATATGCGCACGGAATATGCGCACCGAGGTCTTCCTGGCTGCGCCTAACAGCTTTGAAACAGGAGGCTCAGCTGACTATATTAAATCTTCCATTCTCTGGCAACTCCCTTTTTGGATGCACACCGACGAGGAGATGGCCAGAATGAAGGCCGAGCTGGATACACTAAAGGGCGCAGGCCTAGAGAAGAAAAATGAGTTTAGGCATCACTACAGGCCTTATAACCGCAAGAACTACCATCAGAGGGTTCAAACCCCTCAATGGTCTTAGAAGCAGCAATCCAAATTACAATACCAAGGCCATCGTTCCTCTAGAAGCAGTGGAGATCATCAGCAATCCTCTTCCACAGCCAAAACTCCAGGCAAGCAATGAGTTTCTGCTTTCTCTAGCACCGTTGCTCACTCCAGTGGGAGGAAGTATCTCAAATTGCATAAAAGGGTGGCGCAACATGACCAAAGATCAGTGGGTGCTAATTATACTGCTCAATGGGTACGCGCTAGGTTTCTGCGCACCTCCAAGAGACATTTCTCTAGTAAGATCACGTCCTCACCACCTGGATTTGCTGCGTCAGGAAGTGTTGATCCTTCTAAAGAAACTAGCCATAGAAGAGGTCTCCCCTGCTCAACTGGGAAAAGGAGTCTACTCCAGATATTTCCTTGCACCGGAAAAAGACCAAGCGCACAAGTTCAGACCTATCCTGGATCTCCGATCTCTGAACAAGGTAATCCAAAAGGAGAAGTTTGGTATGTTGGCGCTCCATCAAATATATCCACATCTACAGAAAGGGGATTGGATATGTTCGCTAGATCTCCAAGATGCGTACTTTCACATTCCAATTGCTCCAAGGCATCGCAATTTCCTGCGATTCATGGTTAGCGCAAAGCCTTACCAGTTCAGAGTCTTGCCGTTTGGTCTCAAATCTGCACCACGGGTATTCACGAAATGCATGGCAGTGGTGGCTGCAGCATTACATCGCCAAGGCCTGTTTGTGTATCCATACCTGGACAACTGGCTGTTGAAGGGTTTTTCTCTTCACATGGTGCAGAACCACTATCGCACCTGCCTAGATCTACTACACAGCTTGGGCCTTCATGTGAACATGGAGAAATCAGTTCATCAGCCCACTCAAAGGCTCCACTACATGGGCGCCACCCTGGACTCCGGTTTAGGAAAAGTGTTTCCTTCAGAGGAGAGACTGTTATCGATGAGAAACAAATGCATTATCATCCTTCAAGCACATCAACCATCAGTGAGGCAATTGCCATCTCTATAGGGGTTGATGGCCTCTTGCATATTTCTCATACCCAACTTCATATTGACAATGAGACCGTCACAGCAGGATCTGGAGGACAAATGGGACCAATCCACAGGTCATTGGGAAGACCAAATTCTCCTCTCTCAATCAGCGGAGAGGTCCATTGTCTGGTGGCTCAGCCGAAAAATCTCCTAGTGGGAGTCCCATTCCATCAGCCTCTCCCAAAGCAATCCCTGATCACGGATGCATCTCTTCAGGGATGGGGAGCGCACCTGGGTCAGCTGCAGACTCATAGCAGATGGTCGAGCAAGGAGCAAACCTATCACATAAACATGTTAGAGCTGCATGCGGTTCATTTAGCCCTCAAGGCATTCCATCCATCGATTCAGTCTGAGTCGATACTGATACAAACAGACAATACAACCACCATGTATTACTTAAACAAACAAGGTGGAACACGCTCTCGCCCGTTGTCACTGGAATCTCAAGCGATCTGGTACTGGCTTCTGGACAGGAATCTCTGGATCACAGTGGTGCATCTGCCAGGAGAACAGAACGTGCAGGCAGACGCTCTCAGTCGGCACTTTGAAGAACAAGAAGTCTAGGTGCTCAACGACAAAGTGGTGGCAGACATCTTTTATCAATGGGGTCATCCATCCATCGACCTCTTTGCAGACAATCTAAACAGAAAATACCACGCCTTCGTGTCCAGATTTTACCTACCAGGAACGAGAGGGAATGCTCTTTTGATATACTGGTCCAGGATATTTGCATATGACTTTCCGCCCCTTCCTCTCATCCCGAAGGTGGTGACCAAGCTCATACGATCCAAGATGAAGACGATCCTGATAACACCGGACTGGCCTGGCCAATGGTGGTATCCTATTGGAATTCTCAATCTGTCTGCACAGGAAGCTCCTGTGGAGGCCGGATCTTATGAAAACAATGGGTGGGAAGATTCTGCACCCCAGCCTTCCCTCACTGAGCTTGGCAGCATGGCTCCTGAGATCCTGCAGTACGGACACTTGAATCTACCTCAGGACTGTATGGACATTTTGAGGGAGTCAAATAGGCCATCCACAAGGAGTTCTTACTCTTTTAAATGAAAAAGATTTTACTTGTGGTGTATTCGTAATGGTTGGAGTCTGACTAGTGGGCAAGAGGAGGTAATCTTGCTGTATCTGCTTTCTGTAGCCAAATCTGGTTTAAAGTGCACATCTATAAAAGTTCATTTGGTGGACATTACAACCTATAGAAAGTCACCTAACCAACCTTCTTTTTTTCAACTTCAGGTGGTCAAGGATTTCCTTCAGGGGTCCCCCTGTCCGACCTCCTTCTACTCCTTGGGAGTTGAATCTAGTTTTGTCCAAATTGATGGGTACTCCTTTTGAACCCATTCATAAGGCTATGTTACAGCACCTAACATGGAAAGTGTTTTTTTTCTGGTGGCTATTGTGGAGAAGTGTGGCTCACTGGTTAGAGGAGGCAGACCTGGAAGCAGAGGTCAGCCTGGGACCAGGGTTCAGTTCCCAGCTCGGTGGGGTCTTGAGTCCTAAAATGTCCATGGACTCGACAATTCTCGCTCCGGTGCCTACACGATACACGGGTTCACACTCTGCGACTCTGGGCAATAGCTTGCTTAATCTCCACAACAGCCCCTCGCGGTGGGATGCCTGGCTTTCACCTTGCGGATACCCTGCTGGGGTTATCTCACAGGGGAATACCAGGACGGGTTCCCTAAGCAAGCGCTTAGAAACCGCTCCGTGATTTGCGCTATATAAATTCCTGTCCATTTACATCTACATCAGCACGCAGAGTGAGTGAAATCCAGGCACTCTGCTCTAAGGAACCGTATACGGTTTTCCTCCAAAATAGGGTGGTTTTGAGGACTCACCATTCTTTCCTACCAAATGTGGTGTCTGACTTCCATGTCAACCAGATGATTTCTCTCCCCTCTTGTTTCCCAAACCTGCTACGCCAGCAGAAAGGTCTCTTCACTGACTAGACCTCAGGAGGGTTCTCAAATTCTATTTGGAGGGAACAAAATCCATTAGAAAGTCTGACCAATTGTTTATCAACTATGGCGCCATTAGGACAGGTTTTCCAGCCTCCAAATGATCGATTTTGAGGTGTATAGTGTCCTGCATTAAATTGACATATCAATTGGCGAACAAGCCTCTATTGGTTTCCCCTAAAGCTCACTCCACTAGGGGAAAGTGGTTACAATAGCTTTCCTACACAATGTACCGAGCCGAGATTTGCAAGGCTGCAACTTGGAAGTCGGTGCACACATTTACTAGGCATTACTGTCTTTATTCTGACTCCAGAGCAGATACCCAAGAAGGCCAAGCCTCCTTGAGGAATCTGTTCCAATGCTAGCTTGATTGGAGTCATTGATGTTTTTAACAATGTCCACTTTATTTTATGCTTGTCACTTTCCCGCAAGAAGAGGGGCTGGGCTTGCTACTCGATTCATGTTCTTATGACTATTGATGAGAATCCCCTGGTAGAGAAGGATAAGTTACTTACATGTAATCCTAGTTCTCCTCTTCCAGGGGTATCCTCATCAAAGTCATAAGCAACCCACCCACCTCACCGGGCAAGTGATCAAGGTAAATATCATCTCTTTGAGCCCTGGCCATCGGATCTCCGCAAAGAACAATTGACCTAACTGTCACCCCTTAGGCATGATGGGAAGCTAGGGGTCATGGCTGCCTTAAAGGCACGGGCCAGTTCTATTCTATGTGTTTCTGTGGGTTAGCTTTTCAGCTTTCTACACTAATGTTTCTGCAATGCAGCCTATGGGTTGGCAATGTTTTTCATTCCACTTTGCAGGATTATGCTTTCTATTGTGCATTAAAGCAGTTTCCAAATGTGTTTTCTTTCTCCCTGCTTTATTGTAATTGTATATATGTGCAGAGAAAATTCTTACAACATTGCTCAGCTTTTATTGTATGGAAGGCTGCATTGTGTTTATTATATATATATATATATATATATATATATATATATATATATATATATATATATATATATATATATATATATATATATATATATATATATATATATATGTGTGTTGTATTTTTCTTGAGGAGCACTCTCTAGCCGGTTTGCGCTGTCAAGAGACAAGCGCTGCTAATTGAGACACTAAACTCCCCCTAACATTGCTGACGCATTTCAGGCTGACTTCCCTTCTCCTTAGGCATTTAAAACAAAATGGCTTGCAAAAACCGCCAGTATCCTCCCTCATTTTATTGGATAATACCATTTGGACAATTCCACTCAGATGAGTAAATCTGCATAGCTTTATGGGACTGGTAGTGCGTAGATTATAATCCCCCAGTGGGGTGCTGCCAAAATGTCAATGTTAACCCCTTGGCCGCAGCGGTAATTCCGCCGCGGCGCTGAGGGGAAGGAGGGTCGTGCAGCGCCGCTATGCTTGTGATGGACCCACTCCGTCACGAGCCACGGGCTGTGCTGGTAGTGCATAGATTATAATCTCCCAGTGGGTTGCTGCCAAAATGTCAATTTTAAAACTCCACTTTCCCCTGGGAGAGTCAAGTGTATCGTTCTGCCGCTTGCCTGTCATCAGTTCCTTCCTGCTCAGGCTTCACGCTGCTCCAGTTAGCAACCGCCGACCCACAAGGATTTCGTGGTTCTGCTCACTCGTGGCCCACGCCAGGCTACTGGATCCAAACATCAATGGTGCTGACAGCCCTTCTTCTTAAGCATTTAAAACAAAATGGCTTGCAAAAACCACCAGTATCTTCGCTCATTTTATTGGATAATACCATTTGGACAATTCCACTCAGGTGAGTCAATTTGCATAGTTTATGGGACTGGTAGTTCGTAGATTATAATCCCCAGTGGGTTGCTGCCAAAATGTCAATTATAAAACTCCACTTCCCCCCGGGAGAGTCAAGTGTCTCGTTCTGTCGCTTGCCTGTCATCAGTTCCTTCCTGCTCAGGCGTCACGCTGACTGCCCTTCTTCTGATGACAGGCTGCTCTGTATGAGAATTACGTTAAGATTTGTGGGAGATGTTGTCCGATTTCAACCCACAGATGGATGCTCCTTGAATAAATGCTCAATCCAAGGTTCTGAATTGTCGTTGTCAAAGAATCTGTCTAGGCTATGCGATATTTGCGAGTTTTAAGATGGAGCATATGTATGGTGCAGTTTCAGAAACATTCTGGCTTATGTCAGGTTCAAGCACAATAAAATGTGCTACTTACTGCTCGCTATTCTGATTCAAGCATATGAATCTATGAAAGTTCCAATACTGGAGTAAGAAAACAAGTTACTTACCTGTAACTGAAGTTCTCAAGTATTGGAATCTTTCATAGATTGACATGCGACCCGCCCTTTTCCCCTAAGAGGCTCACCTTTCGATTTGTTGCACAAATGTTATCTGGGGCACAAGTGCTCGAAAATCTGAAGGGCTAAGGTTTGCTCAGCATTGTTCTAGAGGGTGAGAGGTCCTGATTGGCTCAGGGACAATTTTGGTCTCTTTTACATAATGAGTGTTATGGGTTACAAAATGGAAATGAGCCTAGGCCTTTTTCTGCTTTGTATTAATCTAAGAATTGCTTCTTTAAATACCGGGGACTCTCATCTCGACGAAGGGTAAAGGATTCAAGTATGTGAATCTATGAAAGTTTCCAATACTGGAGACCTATTACAGGTATGTAACTTGTTTTATTTTCTCACTACACTCCTGCCAGGTCTTCTTTCTCTGTCTCTTCTGGCCCCCATCCTAGCCTTATCTTCCTAATCCAGTAAAGTCTGTAAGGCACCAAGACTTCCATTCGGAGAACAGCTTGTCTTTAATAAAGACAGGCCAATCATCTGGCCTCCACATGTTTCTTTGTGTTGAGGGTGCTGAGAAATATTGTTCTACTGCTTCTCCCACAGGCTTGCTGGATTGAGGTCCAGGCAAGCATTATTAGTTGTCTTGACTGTTATATTTCTATGTTCCTTGGGCTCCACCTGTCATGATGAAGAAAATTCTAAGATGTTGCGGACAAATTAGCCCTTGGATTGCCTTGATTTACCTGTGCATCCACTGCACCTTTCTCACTGCAGTGGCTTGCCATGACAAAAACGTTTACATTCAAACCCTTCTTCTTAGTGTACATGGCCCGTCATCATTCTGGACCACTATATGTGTGGGGGAAAAAACATTTTTATGTTCCTCGCTGCCCACTTTGTTCTCAGTATTTCTTCCTCCTTTCAAACCCCAGATTTGATCAAGTTCGTTCTGGAGGCAAATCTTTCTCTGTGGTGGCCGCTAATTTCTGGAATTCCATGCCTTTAACCCTGCGTACAATGGCTGTCTTGTTGCAATTTCGAAAAGCTTTGAACTATCTAGATCGTCATAAGTGAATGACTTTGGTTGGATGGAAGAACAAGAGATTCAGATCTTGGATTAGGCAGGCCAACCTAGGCTCCTACCTCTCTCTAGTAAAATGTGCTCATAGTGACACCATATTTAATGAATTGTTCAGGGATTTGATCTGCGGTTCTTTGTATCTCTTGGAGATAAGACCTTCAGGGGTAAACGTTCCCAGGAGAAACTAGAGAAACTGTTTTATGAAGATGATTAAGAAGAAGTATAGCGTGAATATATAGAGGGAGAAGAGTTCCAATAGGATTAGTGGGATGCATATATCATCCTAAAAGAAAGAACCACGCTGTTTCCCACTCAGGGCGTATATGGTTTATCTTTCATTATTTCACAGACTCCTGTCTAAAATTCGAAATGTCTTTGAGTTTAATCCTCAGATGGAAAAACTGGAATGCTTAATTTATGACCTCTTGGAACAATAAACTGTAACTACTACCTCTAAATTGTACATTACTTGAAATTGAGAATGATCTATTTTTATAGGGGTATCACGAACATAAATGAGCATTAAAATACTCACAGTTACCCATAGAAACCGGAGGGCTGGATTTACCTGACTTTAAACTTTTATGCGGGTAATAATGGTTTTTAGAATTGCCATATTATTAACTCTCCCTCCTACCATTTCTTTTGCATTTACTGTCAACTCTTGATGAATGAACTGAGTCTTGCTGGTGAGCCCTCTGGCTCAATAATTCATCTTACTGAGTGCAGTAATTTTAAGGAAGTAGTCATGGTGTTGCTTCTTAACATCATGTAGTGCAATAGGTACACTCTAATATGAGATGAACTTTTTCTTTCTGCTGTTCTGAATATTAATTGTCATCTATGGAAAAGTCATGTCTTTCCGCTCTGCTCTTTCAAACACCAGTAATATTATTATTTCAACTATTGGAAGAGAAATTATCTAACATCGTTGTTTTGAAATATCTGCAGATCAGGGACTATTTGTGGAAGGTAGGATTTGAAAAGATATTCTATTTTTAACGACTAGAGGCCTGATTATGAGAATGTCTTCCCACGTTATTGGATGTGTACTGAAGTGTGAGCTAAAACGTTAGCAATAACATATGTAACAGTCATTGGAGTGGAACTATAGCCTGTTGAAGTCCACAGCCTATACAATAAATCATTAATTCAAATGTATTAAAGGCCTTTGAAGCTATTTAGATGGAGAGGTCATACTGATTTATTGAACTGGGCCTCATAAGGATATTCACTCTATTTATTGGGTTGTGAGGTAAAACGTTAGTAATAAAATAGGTAAAAATCATTAGAGTCGAACTATAGACTGCTAACGTCCACTGCCCATAGAATAAATCATTGTTTCTGATGTATTATAAGCTAATGAAACTATTTAGATGGAGAGGTCGTAGTGATTCTTCTAGTGCTAGATGCTAGTAAGAAGTAGCAAATTCACTTCATATGTTTACTTCTCCTTCTAAAATTGTTGTGGGCGGAAGTATTTATCAAATTGAGTTCCAATACTCCTAAATATTTTATAGCAACAGATTAATTATTTTAGGACTTAAATTATATTTTACAAAGGAAGAAGCGTATCTACTATTTTTACAAATAAAGCATCATGGAAGTGTGTCAATTCAGAATTCTTAGTCCTAATCCTTTTACAATTTGGCAATTGTGGGTAAAATATGCAGACTTTCATCAGCTGGAGGCATCCCTCTACAGACTTTATTGAATTTGTGGACTGTTAGATGAGTGGATAATACTCAACAACTATTTGGGAATTACAGTGCAGTACTTGACCATCCTATTAAGAATTAAACCAGTGGAAAGTGGGAGTTAATCACATGTTTTGATACAGATGATATGGCGATTTTGACTGTGCTGTAATTCCGATGCTTGTGTGACTTCATACATTTTTTATCGTAATACATTCTTAACTTTCAGTAAAAAAATAAAAGATTACTACTCATCAAAGCACCTTCTATAAATGAAATTCTGCTCAATGGCATGTTGCATTTATAACGAAGGGCTTTTACGTCTACAAACATAGGCAAATGACATTGATTCGTATTTAGGTTATATTTTGATGGATTTACACAATGACTGATCTGCTTATGCCAGAATTCTTTTTTAAACTGTGTAATTAGCCTAAATATTTGTAAAGTGGGATCCTTTTATGCCTTTAAGTTTTAACTGTATGTAACAGGGTGCGAGATTGAATTTGCTTTTGTAGTCAGGTGATTAAACTGACACCTCTCCTGAGCATGTATGCTGATACCCCCTAAATCTATAACATTTATATTATTACTTCAAAAAGTACAGTGATTCTTCTTCATCTTGTGATTTGCTGGAAAAATATCTTTGCGTAGGATCCCACCTTGTCCTGCTTGCAAACTTACTACTCAGATGCCACAAGTCATGTCTGCTGATTCTAGTTCTAATAGCTAAAAATGCTGTCTGGGCTGAAACTTCGTCCCGATTTCTTCATTATATGGTTGAACTAGGGACAGATACAGAGAGCCAGTTGGTAGCGCAATGCATGGTCAGAGGGTATCACTATCTCATGTAATAATGAGAACATTGTGATGATAGTCTTGGACATGGCACTGTGACATCATTTTCTGTTTAAAGTTTCCATATGATTATTTAACTCAAACATGGAACTCTCTCAATGGCTGTTATCAAGAGGTAAGCTTCGTCCTCTAAATTTTAACTTTTTTGATTACTGGAAAATGTAGAACACTATGCACGGTGATCCGCAAGTTTGTGGTCTGGAATGAAAATATGGCAGTTCATAATACATGCTCATATTGGGATTTGGAGGTGTGTCATTTGGGTAGAAAGTGTTTTTTCGACTGCGCTATAGAACAGCGTATCCATTTGTGTTTACTTTGCGTTCTGTATGTTTGTAGACCGACAAATCATGCTTCGGAAAACAACGCATAAAACACTCGCTGATTCAAGTAGTTCGATACCCAGAGAGAAGAGATTTTAGGTTTGGGTATGTTGTAGCAGTGGCCAGCTGTGAAACGTATATCTGATTCAGGATGAAAATTTGAGATTGCTTTTTATTTAAACAAAAAATTAACTGCTTGTTATCTTTAACGTGTTTATTAAAATAAAGAGAAATGCCGTCCATCCGTATGCAGAATTAAGTCTTTTTACTCAATTATTATTGAGTAAACAGTTAAGGCCAAATGTAGTAAGGAGTTGCATTGCCCTTGCATCACGCAAAGGCAACGCAAGCCCTTGAGCAGGATTTACTACGCTATACAAAGCCGCCTTGAGTAGCATTGCGTGGTTTTGTAAATCCAGAGTAACGCAAGGCAGCGCAAATCACTGCCTTGTGTTACTCTGCAATGAGAAGGCGTTCCATGGGTTGATCATGGGTGTTCCCATGCTTCCACCAATAGATTCTGACACAATCCCAGATTTACTAAAGTCAGTAAACCTGGAATTGTGTCAAAATTGTACGCCTTCCCAAGTAAAGCGCAACAAGGAGTAACATCTTTATTTCTCCTCATTATTTCTTCTTTCCGTGTGTCCTGCATTCTGCAGCATAGATAGAAAGAGGAAAATGTCTGTAAAGATTGTTTTGAAGTAAAGAGGTATCCCTACCAACACAAAAACAATCCTTCCCTTAATGCAGGCACCCTTGCAACATGGTGCAAGGGTGCCTACAATGGGGCTAGAGGCAACAACACAGCGTGTGCCAAATCAGAAGAGAGCAGGAATGTGTCTTAGTCAGTGGTTAATTTGTAAAACAAAATAGGTGCCAGGGCTCTCAGGAGGCAGCTTGCACTAGCCCATTTCTCCTGTTAGCACCGCCAAAAAACGAAAACAACTGCTAACCATGGAAGCGGGGGATGATGTGGCATAATGGCCAGAGCTGCAGACTTCGGAGCTGGGAAACCAGGTTCAAATCTCGCCGTTGGTTCAACATCCTGTGATTCTGGGCAAATCACTTAATCTCCCCGTAAATTAATGTGTTCTTAACTGGTGCTCATGAAAAGTGCTGGTGTTGATGATTAAGTGTAACATGACTGGCGGTGTCTATCAGACACCGCCAGCCATATTAGGTTGGTGCAAAAGAGATGCTTTTCCACAGCGGCTTTTCCGCCGTGGAAAAGCATGTGGAACTTCACTGCGGGGGCCCGTTGCGGGCCCCCTGGGTGAAGGGAGGGTTGGGGGTGCACATGGGGGGGTACCTATGGTACCCCCCTGCATTTGTATGCAGAAATCGGCAGGCACCGCACGGTGCCTGCCGCTTTCTGCATACAAATGCAATGTATGCATTTTTACCATAGCGGCGGGTGCAGCTTGAAGCCGCACCCGCAGCAATGGTAAAAATAGAGGATGTGACCGCCAGGGTTGCGGTCACATCCTAATTGGACAGGAGGGAACTCCGCAGGCCATGCGGAGGTTCCCTCCTCCTCTATGGTCGCGGACGGACTCAAGTCCGTCCGCGATCATAATGAGCCCCTTAGTTACACACAAATCTGTGCAGTAGACGGATTAGATTACTCATATCTTAGCAGCTAATTGAAAATAAATTAATACATTTTGAGGTTGTGTGTGCATTTTGACAGTTTATATCAGGTCATGCATTGTTCCAATATAGAGAGATATACATTCTAATGTGAAAGATAAATCACTTAAACCACTGGGTGAAATTAATCACTGGTCATAGTAGATGTTCTAATCAGAAGTCCATTGTCCGAGTTGCATATTCTGTAGATGGTTTATTACGATTCAGTTCAAGTTAAAAAGATGGTAAGTAGGTAGATGATAACAGGTAGCCCGACCAGGAGCAGCCTCCCTGCTGCTCAGCCTGCACACTCTAATGGACACTCAGCACATCACCAGGCAGCCATGCATTCTATGACATCACCAAGCATTCAGCATTCCACTCATCACCAAGCACTCCAGCACTCGTCCTGGCTGAGCAGTAGGGAAAGTGTAGCTAAGGAAAATGAATGCAACAGTTAAGTAACTACATATCCCCTTTCCTTAGGGAAACTATAGACAGAAATAATGCAAATAAACAGAAACATGCATATAACCCAAAAGGAAGAAAATAGAAGATAAAATTACATTGCCAAATTAATAAATACATTAAATTCACACATGATTGATGGAACATTCTTAATGTATACATCCATGAAACAGTCTTAATGTATCCGTGCATTAAAATCACGAAAATAATTGACAGAACATTTCTGAAGAAAGCAACAACTCCTTAAGCAAGCAACACCTCCTCAATCATTTAAAAAGATTGAAATCAACCCCATCCCCCTTCCTTAGGGAACATAAAGACACAAGCATACCGAGACCAAAGAGGATGAGGCGTAACACACAACACACCCTGTACCTCTGACCCAACAAGAAACTACGGCAAACATACTTGACACAGTAATCAAATATGCACATCTACAACAGACCACCCTCGGGAAGACTCACTCAGCATTGAGGTACACACAACCTCACAACTCTGTACTAGAGTACTTACCACCCTACAACTCTGAATTAGGGTACTGGCCCCCTACAACTCTGTATTTGGGTACTCACCAGCCCACAACTTTGTACTAGGGCAGTCACCACCCAACAACACTGTACTAGGGCACTCACCACCCAACAACACTGTACTAGGGCACTCACCACCCCAGAACTCTGTACTAGGGGACTCACCACCTTACAACTCTGTACTACGGCACTTCCTTCCCCACATTTCTGCACTAGGGTACTCACCACCCTACAACTCTGCACTAGGGAACTCACCACTCTACAACACTGTACTAGGGTACTCACAACCCTACAACCTTGCACCATGGTACTTACAACCCTAAAACTGCCAACCATAACACAAGATCTAACCACCAGCACAACATTATTAAACATACTTGAACCGCACATCAAAGTACAAGGCTCAAAATAGAGCATACCCCACACACACCAACCAACACGGATACACCAGGAGCATAAGCAGAAACTGCTAATGGCATGAAATAAACAAGGCAGCATAGTGACAATAAGAATAACACAAAAAGTGCAGAAACATCAGTTGCTTGAAATAACAAGTATGGAAAATACCAGAGAGTCAGTTGGAGTATGGGTTGAGCAGAAGGAAGGCTGCTCCTGGTGTGGCTAATCATGATAACAATTTAATAAATCATACTACCTAATCTAGACCTGGACTAATGGTCTTGCATGAATTACAACATTAGATTTGACAGAGTTCTCCTGAGGTTCCAGCAGCACATCATAGCAAGTTGTCTTGCTGCATTACGTGACTTCTTAGTAAATCTGCCCCATAATTTCCACATTTTGGGGCTGATTATGATGGAGGATTTTCCGCATCCTCCGGGCCGGCGGAAGCCACCAAAGACCCACCGCCACATTTGGATGGCTGGTGAGTTTTGGTTTCAGTCCGCCACTTTTCCGCCGCCGTTGACTTACAACCGCGGCGGAAAAGCTGTAACATGGCTGGCGGTGTCTATCAGACACCGCCAGCCATATTAGGTTGGTGCAAAAGAGATGCTTTTTCCACGGCGGCTTTTCCGCCGTGGAAAAGCATGTGGAACTTCACTGCGGGGGGCCGTTGCGGGCCCCCTGGGTGAAGGGGAGGTGGAGGGTGCACATGGGGGGTACCTATGGTACCCCCTGCATTTGTATGCAGAAATCGGCAGGCACCGCACGGTGCCTGCCGCTTTATGCATACAAATGCAATGTATGCATTTCTACCATTGCGGCGGGTGCAGCTTGAAGCCGCAACCGCAGCAATGGTAAAAATAGAGGATGTGACCGCCAGGGTGGCGGTCACATCCTAATTGGACAGGAGGGTACTCCGCAGGCCATGCGGAGGTTCTCTCCTCCTCTATGGTCGCGGACGGACTCAAGTCCATCCGCGATCATAATGAGCCCCTTAGTTACACACAAATCTGTGCAGTAGACGGATTAGATTACTCATATCTTAGTAGCTAATTGAAAATAAATGTAATACATTTTGAGTCTGTGTGTGCATTTTGACAGTTTATATCAGGTCATGCATTGTTCCAATATAGAGAGATATACATTCTAATGTGAAAGATAAATCAAACTATTGGAAGTCACCAAACCTTGATAACTTTGTACTATTTTGCAAGTGGACAAAGAGCTTTCTTGCTCTGCACAGATGACTTGGCCATTTTGTTTTGACCAGATCTGAACTTAAACGAAGGCTATATGTATGCTGTAAGTTATGGTGTCTGGCAATAAAAGAAACACCCATGTTATGTTTCTTTCTAAAAAAAATAAAGGGCCCCTGCGTCTTCTTAACCCCTTCGCTACTAGGCCTTTCCGCCCTATGGTATGCCTATTTTTGACTATTTGTGGGAGTTCACGCTTAGGCCCCTGTAAATTTTTGACCACATAAGGTATCTATGCTAAATTTGCGTCCTTTTTTCCATCAGCATGGGGATTTTTAAGGTGCCCAGGGTTAGTTGATTCCCCTGTAGAGGACCCCGGAATTAGCCAAAATACAGTCTTTGTTTTCTTTTTTAAATGGGAAAAAAGTGCTACAGATGATAGCGTCTAGTTTTTTCCCTGCAAACTATCAACAAAGGGTTTGTGGTGCTGAAATGACCATCTTCCCAGCTTTCAGGGACTGACAGACATTTGTCAGAAAACCGACATTTTTTACACAGTTTTAGCATTTTACTGGCACTTTGGCTATTTTTGCTATTTTTTTGTGCTTTCAACCTCCTTCAGTTAATGGTAAAAATGGGTATGAAAGCAATAATGGATCCTGGAAAGCTATACATTTCTGAAACGTAGTCTAAATTCTGAATTCAGCAAGGGGTCATTTGTGTAGATCCTTCAAGGTTTTCTTATACAAACTAACAGTTGAATATAAGAAAAATTGAAAATCACCTGTATAGTCTTCTAAGTATGACAGATTTTTTAAAGCAATATACGTTACATCTACTTGACCCTTCTGGTTGTGGTGATTTATAGGACTTGTAGGTTCACTAAGAACCTGAGGAACCCCGAGCCAATAACTGAGCAGCGTCTTGCAATTGTTTTTTATTGTGTACTGGGTATATAGCAATTAATTTTTGAAAATATAAATAGTTAAACATCGGTATGAAAGATACCTACATATTTCTGACATACGAACAAAATATAGAGTTTAGAAACAGTAGCTATTTGCACATCTCCAAAATTGTGGGTACCCATACTAGCATGTGAATTAATAGGACATTTTTCAAAGTGACTTCTTTTTTACACATTGTCTTATATTTAGAAGGCAGAAATGCATCGCTAGTCGATAGGTAATAACAGTTGTTCTACAATTCTGTGTTCCCCTAAGTCTCCCGATACAAATGGTACCTCACTTGTGTGGGTAGGCCTAGTGCCCGTGACAGGAAATGGCCCAAAACAAAACGTGGACACACCACATTTCTACAGAAGACCCTTTTTTTCAAAGTGCCTAGCTGTGGATTTTCAAACCTAGCTCTGCTGGCACCTAGGGAAACCTAGTAAACCTATACATTTTGAAAACTAGATATGCAGGGTATTCCAGGATGGGGTGACTTGTCTGGCTCTCACCAGGTAAAACACAAATTTTTCTCACATTTCTGTGATGGAAAGTTCTAGATTCTGCGTGGATCCACAAAATTCCACCCATCCCCATCCCCCATGAATGAAAACGCTACCTCACTTGTGTGGGAAGGTCTAGTGTCCGCGACAGGAAACGGCCCAAAACACAATGTGGACACACAACATTTTTACAGTGAAAACTGACCCTTTTTTTGCAAAATGCCTAGCTGTAGAATTTGAACCCTATCTCTGCTGGCACCTAGGGGAACCTAGTAAACCAATAAATTTTTCAAAGCTAGACTCCCAGGGGAATCCAGGGTGGGGGGACTTGTCTGACTCTCACCAGGTTCTGTTACCCAGAATCCCTTGCAAAACCTCAAACTTTTTTCATATTTCTGTGATGGAAAGTTCTGGAATCTGCATGGATCCACAAAATTCCACCTCCCCACATCCTCTGAAGCCTTCGATAAAAATGGTACCTCACTTGTGCACTTGTGTGGGTAGCCATAGTGCCTGCGACAGGAAACATGGACACACCACAAATGTTACAGTTTCATCTTTTTATTGACATGTATTTTTGTGTTTAGAAAGCTTTATTGAAACATGTAAAGAAAACAGGGCACAAATTTATAAAGAAAAAGAGCATAACATACAAATCCAGGGGGTAGCAAAATAATATAAATGGAAAACAGAGGATGAAAAACCTGATACATCATACATTGTCAGGATCAAATACCAATGTTAAGAATGAAATGAAATCAAAGAGTCCTATAATAAATTAGCATTTTTGCTTTTAAGTTTTGAAGATTAGAGCAGGAAAAAAATTAAGAAAAGAAGGAGGAAAGAGGAAGAGAAGAAAACAGGAGAAAGGAAATAAGGAAAGAAAGAAAGAATAGAATCTAATAGGTTGTAAGGATTAGACAGATGACAGTTCTAGGTGGTTGTGGCGCCACAACCACCTAGAACTGTCATCTGTCTAATCCTTACAACCTATCAGATTGGTGGGGCAGCTGCAGAGGCATTAATATCTACCATATTAGACAAAATGGATAGAGGTAAGGAAGCAGCGGAGCTTTTTGACAGTCTAGCAAGAGGTGAGACAGTGACAACCTCATTAGCAAGTGGGAATGTGAACAAGAAAAACGAAGGACTAAGAGAAAAATGTATCAAATTGGAGGGATTGAAAATAGCTGAAAATTCGAAATGGTGGGACGGGGCTACCCTAGAACAATATGTACGCCTTAAAAGAATACCTAGGGGACTCCGCTCACAAATATTACCAACTTATGATGATCTTGATGAGGATCTCCTGTTGGCCTGGGAAAAAGAATTAATTTCCAACTCCAATAATCTAATTAACATTCTGATTGAAAATGCATCTCGTAAAGTTAAAAAACTTCAGGGTGAAATTGCACAATTGGAACTGGAAATTAAGGAACTTAACCTCCCAGAGGCCACCGAAAAAAACTGAGATTCTAAAAGGGGTACTAGATAAACATCAGATTGAGATTAAACAACGCAAAGCTCGCAAGATAAAGAGAGACGAGATTGATTATAAACAGGGTAGGGTCTTTACCTACGCACGAAAATACGATCATCTGATAGACCAGGGTACTAAGGGAACTACACAACAAGCTCAGAACTTAACTCCAGCGAGTTCCGTTTCAACATCTCTAGAGACCCTTCCAAGTGAAAATGAGGGAATCTCATCTGATGACACTGCACAATGTAGTGCTTTTTTAAGGGAGGTAAAAAGAAAGAAACGGGGAGACAGGGACCAATCAAGACAAAAGGCAAATATAACAAAAGGACAAGACGGGGAAAAAGAGGAGGATCCAAATGCAGGAAGACAGGGAATGAGATTGAGATCTTGGAGGAAATAGCGGACAATATGAATGAATGTAAGGGTGTGCAAGTGGTGAATCTCAGTGACAAAACATTATCACCAGATATGATTTCTGTACTTGAACGGGGTATGGGTTTCTGCCCTAAAGAACAGGGGGATATACACAAATCCATGGTTGACCTACTCAAATTTACGAGAAAATTAAAATTGAAGAAACATTTTGACTGTATTCAAACTATGAATAAAAGCATAGAAACAGAAACTGTAAGTGTGACTCGTATAATACCAACGATACAGGATATTAGAGATTGTGAGATACTCCTGTCTATAGTGGATGATGATAGAGACCATATGTCTATAGATGAATTATTATTTGATCATGATATAGAACCGGACAATCTCATTTCTAGTGGTCTACACAATAAGTCACGATGGACCCCGACCTTACCTAGTGGTAATAGTGTTGATATGTTTCACAAATTAGTCACTGAAGATCTATACAACCACTTAAAACACAACACCAAACATAGGAGGACCTCAGATAACCTAAACAAACATGAACGTCAAGCACTATTGGAACTGTGCAAACTACCCGATGTTACCATCAAGGAGGCGGACAAGGGTGGTAACATCGTGGTGATGAACACAGAAAATTATAATACAGAAATACTTACACAACTGGCAGACGAGATTTGTTATGAGAAACTCAAAGGGAATCCAATGGGACAACTAAAAATTAACATCAATACTCAGCTAGACAAATGGTGGCATGAGGGTCTCATCAGCAGGGAGGAATTGACATATTTAAAAATAGATATTCTATTGAGACTACCTGGTACCGACAAAACAGGGAGTAGCCATGGGCTCCAGGTTTTCTCCCTCATATGCGAACCTGTTCATGGGCAGGTTCGAGGAGGAGTGGATCTGGGGCCCAAATGGCACAAAGTGGAGTGAATACATCATATACTGGGGTCGTTACATTGACGACTGTCTTTTAATCTGGGCTGGAGATATGAATAATCTTATACAATTCTGTGAATACTTGAACTCAAACCTGATGGGCATACATCTAACATATTCTATAAGCAAAACTCAAATAGAATTTCTAGATTTATCATTATTCATTGAAGACAATAAAATACAGAGTAAACTATACAGAAAACCAACATCATGTAATGCTCTTTTACATGCTGGTAGCTCACATCCCAAACATCAGATCCAATCCATTCCCTTTGGTGAATTAACTCGAGCAAGAAGGAGCTGTAGTAAAGATGATGACTTTTCAGAATGCAAGAACAACATGAGAACAAGGTTCAGAGCTAGAGGGTATGATGCAGAGACTATTACCAAGGCTGAACAGAGAATAGACAGTACACCTAGACAAGCAACTCTACGTGACAAACGGAGAGAGGACAACATAAACACCAAATTGAGACTAATTACAAATTATGATGATGCAGCAATCATACTAAGAAACAGTATGAGGAAACATTGGTGGATACTAAATAATGACAAATCCTTGAACCAACACATCACTAAACATCCCCTCATTACATATAGACAGGGGGAGAAATATAACATCCTGGGTAAGTCCCACCTACCCACCACGATCCAAGACAGCTCCTGATTGGTTGACACAAAAAAGCATTGGTTTCCACAAATGTGGAACATGTAAACTATGCCCCATGGCCATGAATAAAACCAAGACGTTCCGCAACTACATGGGTAGAGAATTCACTATCAAACAATTACTCAACTGTAACAGTTGCTTTGTAATTTATATGATCATATAGTCCTAACTTTACCTTCTCTGGCCTACTTATCTATCGACCGCCAGTAAATAACCCCTCATGGTCAGACAATTTGGTAAATTTCATCTTACCTCACCATTTGAACGCCCAAAATTTTACAGTACTCGGGGATCTGAATCTTCATTTAGAGGACGATAATAATAAGATCTGTAAAAATCTAATTGATGACTTCATGGCCTTAGATATGACTTTACGCAATAAGGGTCCCACCCACAAAGCAGGACATTTGTTAGACCCTATCATATCTAACATGAGAGAACTCTTATGGCTGGACACCACCCCTATTTGCTGGTCAGACCATTTCCTCACACTTTTCTCTATTTCACTTAAACCTACCAAACGCCCTTTCACTACCCCCTCTGAAACTTTTAGGAGAAATTGGAAAACTCTAAACATGGAGGATCTCAACAATGCATTGAGGAAAGACCACCCATGCTTAGATGGAGATATGGAAAGCATATCAGAGGCCACACAGATATGGCTAAATGGCGCAGTGAATGCCTGCCTACCCCTATCCCGCTGTAAAGGGAAAGCGCATCGCCCCCCCCCCACCCCCCCCTGCCCCCTGGTACACAGAGGCCCTCAAGAAAGAAAAATCCACATGTAAGACCCTGGAGAGACGGTGGCGTAAGAACTATGAACTGCATCAAAAAGAGGTTTATCGCAAGGCCAGAAATAGCTACCACTCGGCATGCATGAAAGCCAAAGCATGCTATGTTACTACTACCATTAACACGGCCGTAAACAAATCCCAGACTCTCTTTAACACTGTAAAAGAGTTGGCTGGAGAGAACTCAAGAGCGGAGGCTACCCCTCTCAATACTCAGCAGTGCCAGGATCTAGCATCTTTTTTCACTGAAAAGACTGAGAATATTGTCTCTAACATCAACGGAAACAGTATTACCACACACAAGCAAGATAACACCCCCCAAGTCTCTAGAGGAAGTTGTCACCTGGAAGCTTGGCCTCCCATTAATTTGGATCAACTGAAGGAACTATTAAAATCTATCAAATCGGGTTCCCCACGCAACCCCATTCCTATCAGCATCATTGGTAAACTGGAGGACTCTGCCTTGACTTCCATAGCAGAGATACTTAACGCCTCCATAGAACAGGCCATAGTTCCTGCCTTATGGAAACATGCTATGGTCAGTCCTCTGCTCAAAAAGCCGGCCGCCGACCCAACGATATTGCCCAATTATCGACCAATATCATTACTGCCTGCTTTTTCCAAAATTTTGGAGAGGCACATTCATAAGGCTCTCTCAACTTATGTGGAAAATAATGACCTACTTCATCCGTCCCAGTCTGGTTTCAGGAGTGGCTACTCCACCGAGACTGCCCTGCTTGGAGTCACAGAAAAGATCAGGGAGCTCAGGGATGATGGCCAAACGGTGGCATTGGTCTTGTTGGACCTAAGTGCGGCCTTCGACACCATTTCTCACTCCAGACTGCTTGTCAGGCTGGAGGAGAGTGGTGTCGAGGGCAGGGATTTAGAGTGGATTAGATCATACTTATCCCTCCGCACCTTCCAGATCACCTCTTCTGAGGCATGTTCTGATGTATTTTACTCTCCCCATGGTGTACCTCAGGGATCTATCCTGAGTCCCCTATTGTTTAACTTGTACCTACGACCACTGGCCACCCTTGCAGAAAATTTCGGTCTTGTCTTAATGACCTATGCAGACGATTCTCAAATTCTGTTTTCACTCTCCAAATCTGACCCGTCTGCTCCATCCGCACTAAAAATAGGCCTTCACGAAATTTTTTGTTGGATGTCGGCGAACCAACTTAAATTGAATGGGGAGAAAACAGAGATCCTCCTCCTTGGGAATAGTAAAGATCTTTGGAGCGATCCCCACTGGCCGACGTCGTTAGGTAAGCTCCCGCCACCAGCTACCCAGGTCAGAAACCTTGGGGTCATCATAGATGACAGCTTATCTATGACACAGCAAGCCAACAAAGTGGCAGGCATATGCTTTACTATTCTTAGATGGCTACGCAAAATTGTCTGGATGTTACCACCTACCACCCAGAAGACCGTAGTCAATGCCTTAGTGACATCTCGGCTTGATTACGGTAACATCCTGTACCTGGGCTCAAACAAAGCAGTAATAAGACGCTTACAACTCGTGCAAAACGCTGCTGCAGAATCCCCAGATCCGCCAGGATCACCAAACATCTTAGGGACCTGCATTGGCTCAGGGTTGAAAACCGGATTAGCTTTAAAACCCTGAGCTATCTGTTTAAAATCAAAGCTGGTACTGCCCCCAAGTATCTTCAAAACCTTGCCAAGCCTTACCTCCCCAACCGCAATCTCCGTTCATGCACATCAGCGAACTTCGCGGTACCAAGGTACAAACGGGCTAGAATGGGCGGGAGATCCTTTTCATATCTGGGTCCAACTCTCTGGAACACATTGCCCATTCATATACGCAAGGAAGAAAATTATATGAGATTCAGGAAAAGCGTAAAAACCTGGTTGTTCGACAAATAATTGCCTCTCTCCAGTTGTGTCTTGTGCTTTGCTAGTCCGGCGCCGGGAAACCCTTTGTGGGTAGCTGTGCGCCCTGTAAGTGCTATAAAATAAATGCAAATGTGGCAGCTTTTACATAGGCAGTACAAAAAGATCTCTTAAAGATAGAATTTTTGAACATGTAAGAGCGATAAAACATCAGGATGCAAGATACAATACTGCCACACATATTAATCAGTGTCCTAAACAAGGCAGGAACAAAACAATCAGTTTCTGTGCTATAGACCAGGTAAAAAATGATCCAAGAGGGGGCAACAGAGAATTGGCCTTGAGACGCAGAGTAGCGTCATGGATATTAACTATGCGTGCGGTAGAACACGGTATGAACTCAGATCAGGAACTGCACTACTATCTAGGTAACTGAGACACAGTATTCGATTAGGGGCTTACCTAGATATGTATCTATGCACCAAATGTAATTTCACTGTATAGAATCAATAACTATTATACAAGCGATTGTACCCTTTAGCTTTCTTACATTAACAGCTGGAGATGCAAGGGGTTCTTACAATGCTAACAATACAATTTAATGCTTGCCTCACAGTACTCAATACATATATGATTAGATGAATGTAAAAAATATGAAATGTATCATTTTGGCAATATTGATGAATGGTATATCTACAAGACATGATTGTCAATATGTAAATCTATATTGGATGTCTATTGTATTGATTTACATGTACTTGGCCCCATAGTCCGGATATTTAATATCACCAGGTGACGAGCACATACCTAATGAATATATACACACCATACTGGATCCTAACGCAATTGAGGATTGGTATATAATCACTTCGTTTCACACCCGATTTAATAATAATTACGAGCACCGATAATTTTACAATCTCAAATACGACGGTGTATTCATGCAACAGACACCGTTCCAATATGGCTGACCGAGACGACGTAAATAACAATACAGGGTGATTAGCGCGCATGCAGGAAGAGGAACCCGAAAGACATAAACTTCCGGGTTAGGGACGCGGACTTTCAAATATACGGAAGAACGCGCGGAATACAGAGCTGAAATATTGCCCCAGGACTTCAAAATTAGAAGGTAAGATTCGGACCCACAACAAACCAACACTGGACAAACTAGAAACTAACGGAATTACGGAATACTAACTATCTTCCGTATAAATAATAGTTCTTTCCTTTTATTATCGACCGCGGGGGTGAGATCCATTCCTTCAAAAATAAACTGGAGGAACACCGATTTTCCAAACATTAAATCGGAATTTGAAAATATTTTCTGATCACGACGGAGATCATAGACTTGGCTGAGTAGAAGGTAAGCTCGTTACCTTGTAAACAATTTGTACCGAAAAGAGATATTAATTGCTCCTTAAAACAATAGGTTAATATACGACATATATCTCCTTATGTGCCTTCATACAGCTCAAAGAATATAAAGACTGGGGTCAAAAAAGAGTCTATCACCCATGCCACGTGAGGCTGGGTCGGAAGTATAACCAGCCAGAAGGTACGTCTCTGAGCTGGTATACTCATTTGCATTATTACTACTGTACCTAAATGTTGACCATGCGACCTAATATAATATTCAATACCATATTATAATTTGGATATTACAGGCATAAAAGTATACGATTTACAAATATCAGGTAAGCCTGAGTGTATACACTCAGCTTTTAAATAAACTAGACACATCATCAATTGATAAATATAGACTGACACCTGCGATAAATTAGACCCGGCACTGGCACTTATAAAATTCACAGAATGAAGCACATAAGCGGTAAAAATACGCTTGCAACAGCACAACGCCGGTGAGGCTTTTGAAATAAGCACAACCTATATAATTAACAATTTCACAGACTGTGGGGCATACTGTTATCTCTCCAAAAGGAGATAATTTTCACCCTTTTCTATGGGAGTTACCTATACTCTCCCACCTCTTTTTTTCCTAAAAGCACTCCTCAAGCAATGACCAGAGGTATACATAGAAAATGCTATCTCTCACTTGCTTTACATGTAACCAGAATCACTTTATGTACAAATCATGACCATGAGACAATGTATCTCGAAACTCCAATATTTTCTGTATTGTATTTTCTTTCCCAGCCCTGATGAAGTCGTGGGTTCCTGCCCATTCGACGAAACACGTGTTGGCTGGACTTGGAAAGATTAAATGAATCACAAATACAACTCAATCTGTATTAATTCTGTGAATTGAAATATTGTGATATTTTCCTGCTCAATAGTTTATGTTGGTGTGATAGGATTGTATATATATACAAGAATAGAATCTAGTAAAGCTTTCCGATGACAGATAAGACCAAATCGCAAATAGCAATATACTATCTATAAATTATGAACATTATAAAAAGGAATAAACATAGCACTCACGGCGGCTGAAAAACATAATTACTGTCCTTGGCATGAAGTGAGAGGGGACCAGAAGGATTCCTTTCAAATAAGTTGCTGTGTGGTGGTTACAAAAGCTTTATCGAGCCTGTGATGATGACATAAAAGATTCCACCAGGCAGTAAAGGAGACCTTGGAGGCATCCTTCCAATTAGAAGTTATAACCTTAAAAGCAATAGCAATGGACAAATCTTCCAATGATCCTAGGTTAGGAGCACCCAACCAACTTATGGAATTATTATCCAAAAATATGGAGTGAATATCAAAGGGAAAATTAGTGGAGCAAATAGAGGTAATTGACTTGCATACTTTTGTACCAAAAATAGAAATATTGGGGCAGAGAAAAAAGATTGGATATATGTAACAGGAGTGTTTTTACAGGACCAGCAGTTAGGAGATAAGTCAGAACTGAATTTGGGAACAGATAAAGGGGTTAAAAATTATCTCTGATAAAAATAATAGAGTTTGAGTGGTACTGGCAATGCATGAATTGGGATGTATCCGAGCCCAAATGGAATTTCATGTGTGTTTATAAATAGTATGTTGTTGATCCGTTTCTCGTAAAAGTTCAGTTTTGGTTTTGGGACTAATGGGGAGAGAAAAATAGAGAAATTTGTATATGTGAGAAGCCCGGACAGAAAGGGAGGTAGGTAATGCTTGTGAAGGAGGGTCAGAAGAAGAGAAGGAAGTCCCAGAGATAAGAGAAAGCTGTTGAGCTAAAATCAATCTCAAAGAGTCAAACTTAACAGGTAAATCATATTTAGATTGGGTTTCCTGGAAAGATAAAATTAGCTTGATATGCATTAGATGTTTAACCTGTATAATCCCTTTGACAATCCAACCCTTCCAGAAGATAGTACAGTTAGAAATTTAAATTGATTTATTATACCAAATAGAGGAATCCAGGAATAGCTTGAGTAGTGAAGGCGATTTAGAAAGAATAGGATTGAGGGTCGAAATAAGATGTGAAATTGTAGGGGATTTGAACGAGTGAGGAGAGTGAGTAAAGCTGTCTAATGAGGAAAGGGGGAGTGGATGAATATCGGATTCCTCCAATTTATACCATACCAATATAGGAGGATCATCTGAAGAAGAGAGATAGGGCAGAGCTTGAAGAAATTAAAAAGGAGGAGTGATATTGTGAAAGTTGACCCCACCCCTATCTTTTGGGGCAGACAAAGGAGACAGAGAAATGCGAGCTTTCTGATTATTCCAAAGAAATTTACTCAAGATACTATTAATATTTTACATCTACATGTAGATTTTGAACCCTAGCTCTGCCCGCACCTAGGGAAACCTATCAAACCTATCTATTTTTGAAAACTAGACACCCAGGGGAGTCCAGGATGGGGTTACTTGTCTGGTTCTAACCAGGTTCTGTTACCCAGAATCCCTTGCAAACCTTAAACTTTGTCACAAAAAAACACATTTTCCTCACATTTTTGTGATGGAAAGTTTTAGAATCTGCATGGATCCACAAAATTCCACCCACCCTACATTTCCCAAAGTCTCCAGATAAAAATGGTACCTCACTCACATGGGTGGGCCAAGTACCCATGACAGGCAAGGACCCTAAATGTATTGGGGAGACTTTAAAATTACCAAGCACAAAACAACCTGGTTTTGCAAGGGGGGTCACCTGGGTTTTTGGCTGCAGGCTCAGCGGCCATCTTGAGAAACCTACCAAACCTACACATTTCTGAAAACTAGACACCCGGGGGAGTCCAGGCAGGTATAGCTTGCGTGGACCCCCAACATTTTTCTACCTAGAGTCCCCTGCAAACCTCAAATTTAGCTGAAAAAAGCACTTTTTTCTGAAATTTCTGTGTGGGAAAGTTGTTTGATCTCTGGGTTAACACAAATTTCCTACCACTCAGTGATCCCCCAGGTCTCCTGATAAAAATACTACCTCACTCGTGTGGGTGTCCCAAGTACCCGTGACAAGCAAGGGCCCAAAACGTATTGAGGAGACTTCAAAGTTACCTTTCACAAAACAACCTGGTTTTGTAGGTGGGGGGGGTCACCTGGGTTTTTGGCTGCAGGCTCAGCGGCCATCTAGAGAAACCTGCCAAACCCACAAATTTCTGAAAACTAGACACCCGAGGGAGTCCAGGAAGGTATGTTTTGCGTGAACCCCCCCCCCCCCGACATTTTCCTACCCAAAATCCCCTGCAAACCTCTAATTTAGTTGAAAAAAGTCACTTTTTTCTCAAATGTCTGTGTGGGAAGGTTGTTGGATCACCGGGCTGACACATATTTCCTACAACCCAGCATTGCTACAGGTCTCCCGATAAAGATGGAACCTCAGCCATGTGGGTGGCCCAAGTACCCGCGGCAGGCAAGGGCCAAAAATGTTTTTAGGAGACTTCAAAATTACCTGTCACAAAACGACCTAGTTTTGCAAGGGGGGGGTCACCTGGGTTTTTGGCCCCGGGCTCGGCGGCCATCTAGGGAAACCTACCAAATCCACACATTTCTGAAAACTAGACACCCGGGGAGTCCATGGAGGTATGGCTTGCATGGATCCCCCATCGTTTTCTGACCCAGAATCCCATGCAAACCACCCAGCGCTCCCCTTTTCTTTTGGTTTAGAGATATATCTAAAGTTGGTACATTTTCCCTAGAGGCAGACTACACCTTAGCACTGAAAGACAGATGAGACAAATATGACAGCCTATCCATCTGTTCCTCAAGTATACACACATACTCGTTGGATTTGGCACAAGGGTGAGTGAAAGGTTCAAAATCTATATTTTATTAACAAGAGATTTCACAAAAAGGAAATGCACTGTTAATAATTAAAAGGTTAAAAGCCTGAACCAATGACTCACAGTTCGCCAGCTGTAAAGCCACGGCAAGGTACCAACCTCTTTACAGGTCATTCACACACCTTTCATACTTGACCCTCACTTTCACACCACCAGCTGCGGCCCCTGCACATTACAACACTCACATCAATAGACAATGTGGAGACAATGAACACCCTGGCAGAGCGAGACAGAAAAGACAAATATTACTTCAAACGGAACAATTCCTTAAGTACACACACATACTGGTTGGATTTGGCACAAGAGTGAGTGAAGGTGGAAGTCTTTGAATTATCCCCTTCGTATATGAAAGCAGCTGAGTCCGAAAAAGCAAGTCAAAGCCAAAGTAAGGGTTCAGCGAAAGGGCTGGGAAAGGTGAAGTATCCCCGCAAAAAGAGGGGCAAAGGGGGGGAGTCGTCTTCAGTGGAGAAGTCTTCAATTAAAGCTTCAGTAGCCTCAGTAGCTTTAGCTGCTGGTTCTGGTTCTGGAGGGCCTTCTCAAGTCCTCACTCGACTACCTTCCGATCAGAACCTAGAAAAAACGTCTTCGTACCTCTCGGTAGAGGTGAAGGCTAAGAGGGGAAGAAAGTGCAGTAAGGCGGCAAAACTTCCCCCAGCTCCTACCTCAAAGATCACTCCCTCGCTGGGTTCTTTCTTTAAAGTGGTCCCGCAGGTGTTAGAAATAGGTCAAGACAGCTTGTGGAAGGAAAGCAATCCTACTGAGCTATCTACTGAAAATAGTGGGATGGCATCACTGGAGCAAGACCTCCCTAGCGGATCAGCGGGACTAACTTTGGTTGCTGACTCTGATGCTCAACTGCACCTCAGTGTTAGGGCAGGGGAGGGTCCATCAGTTCCAGACCTATCCAGTAGTCGGGTGGAAGCTTCAGTATCAGTCTATGAAGTGGATGCACCGGGGACTATATCAGTTGAAGTTGCAGCTTTGTCTTTCTCACCCTCCCCAGATGACAATGGGGGCAAAGACCTTTCAATAACAACAAATCTGGGGAATAGTAAGAATAGTGTGAAAACGGATACGCTATTACCTCCTGGGCCTCTTTTGGCCCCTAGCTCCACTGATGGTGGGTTTTTTTGCCCTGAAGAAAGTGGAGCTTTGGACCCTAGTTCTACCCCCATTTCTGTTGCTTCTTTGCAGCTAATGTTTGCGGCACTATCAGCTGAGATCAAGCGAGGCTTCAAGGAATCTGCCTCCAATCAGAGAGACATAAGAAGCTTTTGCGAGTTCCTGGATGAAAAGATCGTTGGCCTCTCTGCAAGAACTCAAGCCTTAGAAGAGACTGTGGGGCAAATCTCGATGCGTGCTGATAACGTTCAGGACGACATACTGAAGCTAAAGAAAGAAGATGCGGCCTCATCGGAGAGAATGGAGGTTGTGGAGAACAATGCCAGGCGATGCAATATCCGCATCCTAAATGTCCCGGAAGGGAGCGAAGGAATAGACATTAAGGGCTTTATTATCTCACTGCTGAAAGAGTCTCTCAACCTGCAACACTCCACGAGGATCTCGCAATGGATATACAGCGCTTCCACAGGGATCCATTCAGGCGTAACCCGCAAAGAACTAAGCCGAATTTTCATACGTACACTCTTAAAGAACAAATTTTGAATCTTGCCTTAAAACAAAAATCCTTAGTAGGCAAGGGATTCAACTTTCAGATACGCTCCGACCTGTCCAGAAACACAAACAGTGGGAGTTGGGCAGGAGAATGGATGCTTTTCGAAGGTTGGGTGCCACGGTGCAGATGGGATTTCCTGCATACCTCAAAATAATGCATGATAACAAAATGCACAACATACGATCGGTTCAGGCTGCTGATGAGCTGTTATTGTCTCTGGGTAGTAGGAAGGGGCCAGCAGATTAGGATAGGTAAGCGGCTTATTTTTCATGGCTAACAGGCTAATCCAGTTTTATAAGTTTTATAAGTCCCCCCTCTTGCATCTCCTATTACAACTGGCTTAGATCTAGGAGGTTGCTGGGGAGCAATATAGAATAATCTGGGTAACCTCTAAGCTAGGGTATGGTATTATATCAAAACTTCAAGGATGAAATAACAAATCACGTGCACAAAAAAAAAAAGGGCGAATAAGAACATAAGTAAATAACTATTAGTGGCACTTATGGGGGAGGTTCGGGTAGAGTAGGGGCACTTACTTCCGGTACTTCCGATAGTGAGTACAAGGGTTTCTCATGGGAGGGGGGGGAGGTTGGGGGGGCCACCGGGGGGTGATGGGATGGGATAAAAAGAATAAAAATACTTTTTCTCAATTGAGCTCCAATCAAAGTTTATTAGGGAATCTACTTCTTTTCGGCAGATAGTCAGGGCATCGTTTTATTTGGCAGCATTTTCTGTTACCATCTACTCTCAGGGCTATGAGTAAGCTCAGGATCTTCTCCTGGAATGTAAATGGTGTTCGCACCAAACCTCGAGCAAATAAAATTCTGCAGTACTTACGGGACGTAGATGCGGGGATCATTATACTCCGGGAGACACATTTAATTGAGGGTGAGATGCTTGAGCTAGTCAAGAAGAATAGGTGGTTAGATAGCTCAGTCTCTACCTCCCAATCGCTAAATATAAGGGGCGTGTCTATCTTGTTTAAAAAACCCATGAACATGAAAATCACACAGCAAAAGGTGGACACTGGCGGGAGATGGGCCATTGTAGCGGTCGAGATGGGAGGCATAGCCTTAACATTGGTCGGCTATTATGGGCCGAATCGTGATGACCCTTCGGCGCTTGAATCTTTATTTTTACATCTCCTACAATTTCCAGAGCCAGTTATAATTACTGGCGACTTTAACATCGTGTTAAATCCTTTATTGGATAAGTCCCCAACAAGTAGACAGCAGGTTCTTTCAAAATCTAGAAATTGCCTACTTGGGTGTATGAACCAATATGGCTATGTTGATATTTGGAGGGTAAGAGCAGGGCAGAGGCAGGGATTTTCGTTCAGAAATCTCAAATATCGACATCGGTCGAGGATAGATTTTATCTTAGTCAGTCGTGCCCTGGTTGACTCTGTTAAGAATGTAGGCTACGCTCCTTCACATCTCTCTGACCATTCTGCCATGATGTTGGAACTTGAGTGGGGGGATAAGCTTCCCATTAGGATCTGGTCTTTTGATAGATCTCTCCTTACCTCCTTGGAGGACATAGAGTTCATTCAATCTGAAGCACGGGAATTCTTCGTAACTAATACTGGTTCAGCACCACTTGGTGTTGTTTGGGACGCCTTTAAAGGCACATTAAGAGGACTGATAAAAAATAGGACTGTTTACAGAAGAAGGCAGTATATGGAAGAGGTGTCTTCTATCGAAGCGAGTATGACAGCAGCACAGACAGACATTGATAATTGCAGGGTTGATGGTAATCATGATTTATCCATGAAACACGAAAACCTGGTAGACTTGAAAAATAAATTGTCTTCTGTTCTAGATAAGCGCATTTTACAGAGATGGGAGGCCAGCAAACTATCTCATTTTCAATACGGGGAGGGGGCTGGCAGGTTGCTGGCATGGAAAGCAAAATCCGATCGGGCACGAAATCCTATTGACTCGGTTACAACAGATAGAGGCACCCTTACAAAAGATGCAGACATTAGGGAAACCTTTAAGGATTTCTTCCAGGCAATATACCAGGAGGACGTTAGTGTGACATCTGAAAGTATTACGAGTTGGCTGGAGAATATCTCTCTACCATCTCTGTCGGCTGAACAGAGTAACTTCCTAGACAAGGAAATAACCAAGACAGAGGTACAGGAGGCTATACGGGGAGCTAAGGGAGGTAAGGCTGCAGGAACTGACGGCTTGCCGTCTGAAATTTACAAAAACTTGCTATTAGAGGTGTCTCCCGTCCTGGCGACTCTGTTCAATCGCCACCAAGGCCTTCGACAGGGTGAATTGGTTATACCTGTCGGAGGTCTTGTCGAAATTCAACGTGGGGGATAAGATCCGCAGAGCAATAAATCTGCTCTATAGGAGTCCGTCTGCCTCAATACTGATTAATGGGGGTCTATCCGAGCCATTTCGGGTAACGAGGGGTACGAGACAGGGTTGCCCCCTGTCTCCCCTGTTATTTGACTTATATATTGAGCCATTTGCGCAGAAATTAAGAGAAGACACGCTAATTAAACCTTTTGTTTATTGCAAATGGGTCAAAAAAGTAGCCCTTTACGCAGATATTATGATCTTTTCATCAGACATCAATACAGCGTTCCCAGCGGCTATAGACTTAGCCCTGGAATTTGGAAGGGTTTCAGGATACGAGGTGAATGCCTCCAAAACTGAGTCGATGTCATGGAATGTTGACTTAAATAAACATCAAGTGCCAACCTGCGGTACCTGGGGATAAATATAGATAAAGATATAAAATTGATCGCCTCTTCAAACTTTGCTAAAGTAGCAGCGCAGTGCCGAAAACTGATGAGAGCTTGGGCATACCTCCCTCTTACCATCTTGGGGAAGGTAAACCTTGTTAAAATGTCTATACTGCCAAAGGTTTCCTTTTTATTTAATTCAATTCCGTTGTTTTTTGACCCGAATATAATTTCAAAGCTGCAGAGCGAGATTTCCTCATTTATTTGGAATAACAAGAATCCAAGAATTGCTTGGAAAAAGATAAGGCGTCGTAGGGAGAAGGGCGGGTTGGCGGGCTCAGATCTCCAGGCTTACGCGTGGGCATTTCAGTTATCACATGCACTAATTCTTTTGAAAACACCTACTGAGACAGGCGTGGGCCTTATGTTTTCCACCTTGCTGAGCTGCGAGGGAGTTGGGCAGGGTAGTTTTTGGTTTAAATTCGGAGAGACCCTAAATTTAAAAAAAAATAAAGCTGAAGGTACTACAGGGGATGGCTAATACGTGGTATAGAGTGAGGCTCTTGATTAAACTAGGCTTTCACTCAAGTAGAGCTCCAATATGGGATTTACCTGCACCCCCAGCCTGGGCGGGAGGTGCATTAGCATTACCACTCAAAGAGGCTGGGATTGCATCTTGGGGCGACTTGTTTATTGATGGATCTTTATTTCCATGGAATTACTTGGTCAACAAGTTGGGCCGAGACTCTCAAGATTCAAATATTTACAAACCTCAAGTTGGGCTCAGGCATTTCATATACAGTCTACGCGGAACAGCAGCTTACCTATAGGGGGAGGAAGTGAATTAGAGGCGTGTCTGGTGGAAAAACCCCCTGTAAAGAAGGAGATCTCGCTTTGGTACAACATGATTTTAGAGGAAGCTGATGGCAAATTTTGTCTTCCAACGCTATTGTGGGCTGAGTTGATGCCAGGAAAGGGCGTGGAAGAACTCTGGACAACTTCATGTAGGGTGTTGTGGGACTTGGTTAAACCCGCCTGGCTCCGAAGGAACCATTTATTCACAATGCATAGGGCCTACTATTCCCCGCAGAGGCTGTCTAAATTTTCCCTGACAGGTCCGGTCTCTTGTCCAAGATGTGGTTTGGAGGTGGCGTCCGATATACATATGTTCTTCGAATGCCCGCAAATTACCTCCTTCTGGGACTCCATAAGTAACAAACTGTCCTCGATATTGGATTTTCACATCTCCATAGATTTGGGCCTTGTCATCTTTGGTCTGAGCGGGAAATCCCGTAGCGCAGCCTCGAACCTGGTGTTCTATTCCATTCTGGCGGCTCGCAGGGAAATTTGCAGACATTGGAAGGACGCCTTGCCGCATACTTTTTATGAATGGCGTTCTTCTATCCTCCAAATCTCAAAACTCGATCTGGCAAGGGGAGGGAATCAGGAAAAGAGAGCCTTTTGGTATCAGCTGGAGTGGTCACGTTGAACCTGGGTTTTTTTTTTCCCCTGGTCCAATGATTAACGCAGACATGGTTCACCTTCTGGTTCTGCTGCAGCAGGTAGCAGTGCTTTTGGGGCCCTGGTAGCTCGGGCACTATTGATCAACAAAATAGCCCACATGTCAGAGTTTTATGGCTTGCCAGCAGTTACTGTTGGGATTTGGTCGCCATCCTCCCTATGCTATCCCTGCCAGCTGACGCTGAGACAGTACAGAGGCACTGCCTGATTTTCTGCTCTGTGGCAGTTTTTGTTTTGATAGATTGGAGCCATGCACGCGAATGAGGATATAAAAAAAAAAGAGTGAGTGAAGGTTCAGAGCGCAAAATTCGATAAACAAGAGATTTCTCAAAAAGGAAATGCACTGTTAATAATTAAAAACTTGAACCAATGACTCACAACTCCTGAGCTGTAAAGCCACGGCAAGGCACCAACCTCTTTACATGCCATGCACACACATTTCATATGAGACACACAAGACCAATCACACCGCCAGCCGCTGGCCCAGCACATTACAACATTTACATCAACAGACAGCGCCATTTAAGGGCCCATCACTTACATATGCCCACATGACTGACACAGCAATCACACCGGCTGGTAGTTGACATAGTGTGTGCAGTGGCATTTGACTAGCGGAGTGTGTAATGACCAGCAGCAAGTCACTACTCACACACTGCCAGCCAAGCACCAGCCAAGCACTAGCCCACCCACACTACAAGCCCACGCACACCTCCAGCCAAGTGCCAGTCCACACACACTGTCAGCCAAGCGACAGCCCACGCACACCACCAGCCTAGCGCCAGCTCACGCACACCGCCAGCCAAGCGCCAGCCCACACACATCACCAGTCAAATGCCAGTCCACGCACACTGTCAGCCAAGTGCCAGTTCACGCATACCGCCAGCCAAGCGCCAGTCCACACACACCGTCATCAATTTTAATTGGAACTAGGTACAAAACTATAACTACAAACACAACAGCAGTAACTAAAAGCATCATTCTAATGCCAACCGTGAAACTGAACAACAACTATATAAAACCACACAGATCAGCAAGTACACTACTAGACTCACGGTTGCTCCCAAAAACTCCTCTTTTGTGTGTATTACAATCTGAAACATGTGGGCACACCGCCCAGGATGGGAAAGAGAGTGCATATGACTCTCCTTCCGCATATTTCTTCGCAAACAGACTCTACATCTCTTACAGGGATTGTTTTTTTGGGTGTGGAAAAAATTCAATCAGGAAAGTGGTGATCTTTCAATCTATCCACATCCTCTACCACTCCAACTCTAGGAACACTTGCCTGTTCCACTACAACAAGACAGCTTTCCACAGACTCCTCAAACTGAACCAAAGTCATCTTTGACCAGGAGAACACTCTTTGCACACAACAACAGCATTAAAAGTTGCTAAATTGAAGAGATAGTTGGCCAGTTTCTTATACCAAATGTAAGCCTTACGAACAGCAGTGTAAGGTTCCAACCTCTGATCTACTCCATCGACACTACCCATGTGCTTATTGTAGTATACAATGCACACAGGTTTGTGCACTTCAGCAATCTGATCCCACACATCACAGGTGAAGCAATCAATCAGAGTACTTGTAAAGCGCGCTACTTACCCGTGAGGGTCTCAAGGCGCTATGGGGAGGGGGGTGCTGCTACTGCTCGAAGAGCAAGGTTTTGAGGAGTCTTCTGAAGGTGAGTAGGTCTTGGGTCTGCCGTATGTGGGTAGGGAGGGTGTTCCAGGTCTTGGCGGCGAGGTAGGTGAAGGATCTGCCGCCGGAGGTCGTTCATTGGATGCGGGGGACAGCGGCAAGAGCGAGGCTGGCGGAGCGGAGCTGGCGGGTGGGGGTATAGAAGCTGAGTCTGCTGTTCTGGTAGGCTGGTCCGGCGTTGTGGAGTGCTTTGTGTGCGTGGGTGAGGAGCTTGAAGGTGATCCTCTTGTCGACGGGGAGCCAGTGTAGGTCTCTCAGGTGGGGGGTTGTGTGGCTGCGGCGGGGGACGTTGATGATCATTCGGGCAGAGGCGTTTTGGATGCATTGTAGTCATAGTAGGTGTTTGGCTGGGATTCCTGCGTAGAGTGCGTTGCCGTAGTCCAGTCTTGTGCTGACGAGGGCCTGTGTCACCGTTCTTCTTGTTTTAGTCGGGATCCACTTGTAGATCCTGCGGAGCACTTTCATCATGGATGGTAGTCAGCATGTACTCATCCCTCCTGTCCACAAATTTCACTGCTAGCAGTTCCTCACCACGCAAGGCACGGCACTGTCCCCTCTGAAGCTTTTTGCAAACAAGATCTTTTCTGTAATCTTCACGGTTAGAGCAGATTGTGCCACAAGCAAGAGTGTCCAACTTGAACAATTCCTTAAACAATTGCGCAGTAGTGAAGAAGTTATCAAGGTACAAATGGTGACCTTTGTTAAACAATTCCTCTAGGAAGTTCCCACACAATTTTCTCTGAAACTCCTAAAGTGGACAGACTACCAGTGTGGTCAATAGTGGAATCCCTACCAACGTACACCCGGAAATTATAGACATATCGTGTCCTACTCTCAGACAACATATACATTTTAATTCCATAACATGCCCTCTTGCTAGGGATGTACTGCCTGAACAGGACCAAAGACTCATGAACAGCTATTTCTTTCCCTGGAGTATAGTCTCTGAAAATTGATCTACAAAGTGATCAAAAACAGGCCAAATCTTAAAAAAAGTCAGGGTGATCTCGGGGCAACACCAAAGCATTATCAACAAAATGCAGAATCCAAAGCAAAAGTAAATACCGATCACGACTCATAATTGCAGGAAATATGGCCGTTGCCATCAAGGGACTGGTAGACCAATATGAAGCCAAGGACGATTTCCTTATCATCCCATCAAAAAAGTAAAACCCCAAAACTTCTTTATCTCATCTGGATTTGTGGGAGTCCACCAGGTAGCTCTAGAGCAGGGCCTAAGTCTGGCACTGTTGTCCCACAAAAACTGTTCAGCATACAAATTAGTCTGTTCAATAATCTTAGCCAAAAATACATCATCCATAAACAACTGAAAAAACTGAATAGGCAAAACAATTTCACAATCCACTTTACAACCTGCACCACCACCGAAGGCAGGCCATGCCGGCTGCACCATGTATGGATCAACCAAGAGTCCAGCATTTACGGTAGGAAGCCTTGCAGCCCCAGGCTGCAATCCTGATGCCTCCTGCTGCACCATCGACACATCAGTGTCCTCTTCTAAAACAGGCACTTCATCCGCACCGAGAGTATCTTCATCCGCACTGAGAGTAGCTTCATCATCAGATGATTCCTTTTGGACAGAAAATTCTATGCCAGAATCTTGCACTCCCTCCTCTCCCTCAAAAAGCATACCAACCACCTGCTGAGCAGTAATTCTCCGGCTAACCATAATACTTACTAATAAAGGTAACTTGTCAAACAAGTTAACAACAACAAACACTTTGTAAAATAAGCAATAAACAAAATGTTGCTTTATCACAAAACCCTATATACTCCAAAACTATACCACTCACTTGCAAGAAGCAGCTAGACTCACCACTACCTTCTCTGTACAGAAACTGTAAGGACCAACAATATCCCACTAAAAAAGAAAAAGAAAATTACACATAAGACAATGCTAAACACATCACAAAGAATTTCATGCCCAAAACACTAAATAAATATGCTGCCATTATGACACCACTTACAAAAAATACATGCATGCATTACAATAATACTCATTTGGAGAAAACACAACAAAAATGTTTTTCAAATAAATGCAACTACGCAAAACTACAGAACAACCACTGCCGAAACCGCAAACAAGAATCAAAAGCTTTGCACTCGAATAAAAAGGAGAAATAAAACATTACAATCACATATGCAAATAATTCACCAGTCCACACACACTCCACCAGCCAAGCTAAAGGGTAGGTGGGCCTAAAAGCATAAGGCTGATCTGCCCCCAACAGTCAAAATATTCACCCCCGTAAAAGGGGAGCAAACTTTGCCCAGGAGGCCACTCCCCAACACTAACGTTTAAAAAACCCTGTGTCTAGTGGCTACTGCCCCCCCTTGGGGACAGATGGGCCTAAAAACATATGGCTGATCTTCCCCAAAGAGGGAGGAGATGGCCACAATAATCCCTCACAAAGGGGAGCGACCCTTGCCCAAGGGGCTGCTCCATAAGAACATTTAAAAAAAAAAAAAACTGGTGTCTAGTGGCTTCTGCCCTCCTTGGGAACTGAATGGGTCTGATTACATATGGTTGTTCTGCCCCAAAAGGAGGCAGAAACAGGCACAATAATCACCCTGGTGGACTAGGGGGTCTCACAAAACTTAAAAAAATCAGTCAATCTGCCCCCCCAGGGGGGCAGAAACAGCAAAAATAATGCTCCCCAAAGGGGAGCTACCCTTGCCCAGGGACCACTTCTCGCAAGCATATCCCTGGTGGTCTAGTGGGAACAATATTTTTTAAAATATGGTCAGCGGGGACAGAAACAGGCAAAAACATTGCCCCCCCAAAGGGGGGCAACTCTTGCCTTCGGGGCCGTTCTCCGCAAACAGTCGATCACTTTAAAAATAAAAAATAAAAATCCCTGTTGTCTAGTGGGCATTCATGTTGCACGATCTCGTGATCTTGCAGCAGGAATGCTCGAAAGAGGAAAGGAAAACCTTTTCATTTCCCCAATGCCTCTTTTCTTTAAATTTCCCCCTCCCCGAGGAGAAACCCATCTTCTCCACCTTGGACGCTTTCGAAGCAAATGGCTTGCAGCGCGTCCGGTTTCATGTAATGACATTGCTGCACTTGGCGCGCTGACTTCATCAGATGACGTGGAAGGAGAGCGGTGGGGGCAGCATTAAGGTCAGCCTACCAGGGGAAGCGCCAGCATTTCTCCTGTGTGTCGGCTCCCGGCCATCCGACGCACGGAAAGGGTTAAACTAATTTTTTTTTACGTTCACAAAGAGTCATTTGCCAATGGGTTATCACTACATTCTTATAGGTGGTAAAGTTTTATTGTTTAGAGCCCAGAATTTGATCACAAAAGATTAAGACAAACCATTCTGATTCGGTATCTGGAAGGGACAATTGAAATGCAGATAGGTAAAATTTCTCATACTAGCTGAACAAAAAAATCCACAAGCTTCCAACTGCAGGGGCAGCCAGGCTATCAGCTGAATATGCACCGGGAGTCCACTGCATAGCGTGCATAGGCAAAGAACTCAGCACCAGGCCGGGATGTGAAGACCCCGATTTTTAAATGTCAATGCCATGCTTGTAACTTCATCTAGAGAAAAACCGAAAATGTCCACACACTCGTATTTTTATAATACAACTAGTCCAAAAAAACAAATATAAAAATTCATTAATTCTGGTCAGGTACTTTTATTTATACCTATCACTTATATTTTTGACACTTTTTTTCAGAACTTATTTGTTTTGGCAAAAAGAGATATACATTTATGACATTACATTACAAACAAAGCAAATTTGACCAAAAAATGCACATAAATCAAGAATACATCCAACTAACAAAAAAACATTAAACATTAGAATTTCATTCATTTCATCACTGTTTGTAAATCAATTTCTTATTTCAAACAACAAAACAACGTCAAATAACAAGAGCAACACAGCATGTATCTATTTTTCTGTATCACTTAATGATATAGTTAACTCTTGTAGGTGTGCCGACGCGCTTCAGGTTCGAGTACCCAGTTCTCAATCCCTCATCAGGGCGTTGTTATTTTTCTGTATATTTTAATCAGACGGGAGGTATTTCCATATGTGTCACTGAAGACGTGGTATTAAGTTTTATTTCTCCATGTGCACCGGCCGCCGCCTCTTGGAGGGGGGGGGGGGTGGGGGGGGGGGGGTCGTGGTCACTGTGTAAGTGATCCTTTTACATGTGTCCTGGATTGGAAAAAGGGTGGGGGGGGTTGTTTTTTCTTTTTCGCAACACCAGCTTGTTCAAAACAGGACCTGTGCTGTAGTTGAGCTCCTGCTCGTCTTAACTTCATCAAAGCAAATAATTCGATTTCAGGAGAATTTTAAAGGGGAACGGTCAATCAATCAAACAGGGAATTGTGAAGCGCGCTACTCGCCCGTGAAGGCCTCAAGGCGCTGGGGGCGGGGGTGTGTGAAGCTCTGAGTCAGCCAAAGAGCCAGGTCTTGAGGCTCTTCCTGAAGGTGTGCAGAGTGGGGGAGCGTCTGATGTTGATTGGGAGCTCGTTCCAGGTCTTTGCCACAATGTAGTAGAAGGCTCTTCCACCTGCTCTGGCGTTGCGTATCCGTGGGGTTTCGGCGAGGTTGAGGTCGGTAGAGTGGAGGTTTGTCTTGGGTACGTGGAAGGAGACTCTTTTGTTGAGGTATTGGGGGCCGTGTTGCATAGACATTTTTAGGCGTGGGTGAGTAGCTTAAAGGTTACTCTCTTCTCGACGGGGAACCAGGGGAGATTTAGTAGGTGTTGGGTGATGTGTTCATGTCATGGGATGCAGAGGACGAGTCTGGCTGCAGTGTTCTGTCACGCTCCTAACATCATCAAAGTACTCTCTAAACGACTCTAAGTCCCCCACGTGGCGTTATATAAGCGCACTGCGCACTGTATTCTTCTGCTCTCCTGCATCCTCCCAGTTGATAGACTCAGTTATTCCGAAAAATAAACTCAATCTAAGATATAATTGAAGCCTGACTGACTTCACAGAGGTTAAGCAAATCATTTTGGGGATGCACTTTTGAGAGGCCTTCTTTTTTTCACTCTTCCCTTTTTCTTTTATCCTTCACTGTGAGCACCTGGTAACCGATATAGCTTCGGACTGAATGCAAAGAGGCCGATTTTTTTAAAGGAAAATGCTCCTCTTTTCAAATAACCTCGCAGCAGCAATACAAAGTGTCACAATGAGTCATATTCTGGCCACCTCATGCCAGCTTGGCTTTATTTTCAAGCATGTATACATTGCACTGTATTGTGAGTATCAGTGCGAAGAAACTGGTTCCTAATTTAATACTGCTCTTTTTTAAATCACATCGTAGGAACAAAAAAATAAAGCACTTTATGATGTATTACATTTGATTCGCTCTGTGCCTGCTAGGTGCTATTACCAGATATGTATGCGTTGTAGCACATTTTACTATGTGTACGAACAGTATTATTGGTGTGTACCAAGGTTTTATTTGTGTTCTATTGTATTGCAATGGTTTTAAGTAACAATGGAAAAATAAATACACTGAATCAGAAACTGAACCGGTCACAAAACATTAATACAAACCATTCTGATTCGGTGTCTGGAAGGGATGCCCCATACAAATACGGAATCAGTATGTGGTCGCAAACCATAATTGCAATTCGATACCTGTTACTGAATCGCATATCTGAAAGAAACATGTTAGTGTTAGATTCTTTACCTTAGAATATCCCCAAGCGTCAGACTGGATCCGGAAAGTTTTTGTCAGCAGTACCCCTGCGCGTCGCTAGGCGTCGTCTGCAGCTCTGCGTCCGTCGCCATGATCCCCGAGATGACGCCGTCATCGGAGTACTTAGATGCTGCCCTTGCAGCTGACGTCAGTTTCAGTTTACCGTGCTCCCCTTGGCCTTACCAGCGCCCCACGGGTGTTCACGAAAGTGATGGCGGTGGTCGCAGCTCATCTGCGCAGATTAGGGCTTTCAGTCTTCCCCTATCTTGACGATTGGTTGTTGAAGACGGGCTCGCCCCAGACAGTCCTCTCCCACCTGCAGACTGCGGCCGACCTCCTGCACTCGCTGGGGTTCTCCATCAACGTGCCGAAGTCACACCTGTGTCCCGAGTCTCGGTCAGGTTGACGCTGCGACTCCTGGGGCTGATGGCCTCAAGCATCCTTCTGGTGCATCACGCTCGGTGGCAGATGCGGGCTCCGCCGTGGGACCTGAAGTTTCAGTGGGCACAGCATCAGGGCAACCTGTCTGACCACGTCCTGATCTCGGAGCGCACTGTGAGTCAGTTGCAGTGGTGGCTCACGAACCGTGATTGAGTCAGCGGCGGATCTTTCTCCCTACCCCAACCGGAGCACGTAGTGGTGATAGATGCGTCCCTCCTGGGATGGGGGGCCACATGGGAGAGAGGGAGATCAGAGGCCTCTGGTCTCCGATGGAGTCCCGGCTCCATATCAACCTTCTGGAGCCGTGGGCGATCAGACTTGCACTTAAGGCATTCCTTCCCTCTGTCAGGAGAAGTGTAGTGCAGGTGTACACGGACAACAACACCGCCATGTGGTACTGCAACAAACAGGGCGGGGTGGGGTCCTGGACCCTCTGTCAGGAGGCTCTGCACCTCTGGACATGGGTGGAACACCAGGGCGGTCTGTTGTACGCCTATACCACTTCTGCCCAGAGTGCTGAAGAAGATCAGCCGAGACGGGCCCAAGTCATCCTTGAGGCTCCGGACTGGGCATGAAAATACTGGTATCCCGAGCTACTCAGCATGTCAGTCGATCTGCCTCTTCAGGAGAACCTTCTGTCGCAGCAGCAGGGGACGGTCCTCCACCCAAACCTGTCCAGTCTCCACCTCCATGCGTGGAGATTGAGCGGCAACAGATGAGGCCATTTGACTTGCCTCCTGAAGTCTGTGATGTGATTCTGGCAGCCAGGCGTCCCTCCACAAAGACGGTATATGCCTGCCGGTGGAACAAATTTATGGCATGGTGCACTGCAAAGGCTGTGGATCCACTCTCTGCCCCCCCTTTCAGAGATTTTCCTCTTCCTTCTTTCTCTTGCCCAGCAGGGCTCTGCTCTGTGCACTATCAAGGGCTACCCCTTGGCCATTTCAGCCTTCTTAAGGCTTCCTGATCAGCCTTCTCTTTTCATCTCCCCTGTTGTAAATAGATTCTTGAAAGGCATCACACACATGTTCCCTCCTGTTCCCTTTGTGATGCCTCAGTGGGACTTGAACCTTGTACTGACTTATCTGATGTGCGCTCCCTTTGAGCTATTTCATAACTGTCCTCTTCGTCTTCTGACTCTTCAGACTGCATTCCTGGTTGCCATCACCTCTGCCAGGAGAGTGAGTGAGATCCAGGCTGTATCTTCAAAACCTCCTTTCCTCCGGACAAGGTTGTTCTGAGGACTCGTCCTTCTTTCCTGCCCAAAGTAGTCTCAGCCGTTCACATCGGGCAGTCCATCACCTTGGCCACCTTCGTTCCGCCTCTGCATCCTTCGAAGGAGGAGGAGAGGCTCCACCGTCTGGACCCAAAACGTGCGCTCTCCTTCTATCTAGATCGCGCATGCCAGTTCCGGGTGGATGATCAGCTCTTTGTTGGTTACGTGGGCCCTAAGAAGGGACGGGCGGTGCACAAGCGGACCATCTCTCGGTGGGTCATCTTGTGCATCAAGGTTTGCTACTCGTTGGTGAAAAAGGAGCCTCCTGTTGGGCTGCGCGCCCATTCCACTCGGACCAATGTGGCTACTACTGCTGCCCTGGGTCGGGGAGTCCCCTTGCAGGACATCTGTCAGGCAGCTACGTCGGCCTCGCTGCACACGTTTACTAGGCACTACTGCCTGGACAGCCAAGTCCGGAGAGATGACTTTTTCGGCCGTTCTGTTCTCCAGGACTTTCTGGTGTGATCTTGGTTCGCAGACCCACCACCAGGGTTGGTATTGCTGGGGTATCTATTCTAAGGTAAGGAATCTAACACTAATGTGTTTCTTTCCGATGCAGTTACTTACTTTCGGTAACAATATATCTGTAAGAAACATTAGTTAGTGTTAGTCTCCTTACCGCCCCACCCATCCGCCCCGTTCTGCGAACCGACATCTAGGGTTAAGTACATCCCTTTCAGGGCCCTAGTTTCATGGCACCAGTGTCGGTTTCTATCATGGCTCTGCGTTACTGGCACGGAAAGCTATGTACAGAACTGACGTCAGCGCGCGAGGGCGGCGTCTAAGTACTCCGACGACTTCATCCTAGCAATCAGGACGCCGACGACGGACACGGAGCCGCAGACGACGCCTAGCGACGTGCAGGGGTACTGCTGACGGAAACTTTCCGGATCCAGTCTGAGGCCTGGGGATATTCTAAGGTAAGGAATCTAACTCTAACTAATGTTTCTTACAGATATATTGTTACCGAAGGTAAGTAACTTGTGCTTTGGGTTTCCTACATACCTACATGCTTTTTAGCAGCAACAGACGAGCCGATTATGCAAATCAACCCATTTGCAAACACAAAAAAGTTGAGTACATCTGGCCCTATGTCCCTTAAAGTATTTGATTTCTAGAAGTACAAGATTCTGCTGAAGTTACATATAAAATTTGATATGGTGTAGATATCGTATATATTTCATTACAAACCGCAATGTTCCGAATATTATCTTATTAGTGTACACGAGAAGGAAAGGGATGTGTGGTGTTTACTAGTATTATTATGTAACATGCTAACATGCTCTAACATTAGAAATGTTATGTACAGTGGGCGCTAAATAGTTTAGTATGTCAAGGGGGATTTATTCAATAGCAGCTGGGCTGAAGACAAGTTGAAGCAGTGGTTTACTTCTAGGACTGGAATAAAGATTTGATTTACATTGATTGCATGCTTCCTTGTTCACAGTAGCTACATCTCTCCTGAGACGGGAGCTCTTTAGGAGGATGTTATAGGAGGGATCTAATGAAAGTTTTGAAATGTATCTGTCAGGTTCTGGAATGCAGCTATGTCATTGCAGTGTTCTCATCTAAACCTGATGGCTTCTAAAGGCAGTTGCTTTTGGCTTCTTGGCAGGTCCCCGCTTTGATTTTGTGGTGTCTTGAAAGAATAAACCTCTTCATAGCAAGTCTGTGTGGGAAACTTTTTTAACTACAATACACGCTACTTTGAAAGGGGGTCCAAGGGCCAGTTTAAAGACTCACAACTAGATACACGCCCCTACTTATAACATATATACATAAAGAGTATCTAGGAGTCAATAAAAAGGGAAAGAAAAAGAGAGAAGCTCAATTCATAAGTGACCCATGACATAACAGAAAAAGGTTTTTTATAATTTTAAATAAAGAACACTACGTGATATATTGTATGTGATGTGATTGAAATGCACGTGGTCAGGCAGACTGGGAAAAACAAACCCAAGGGTAGGTGAAAATGTTCCCATCAGTTGTCGATCTATTCCGCCACTTTTTACATCATGTGGGTTCTCCTTACCCAGGAGTCGGTGCAATCACAGTCGAGAAGATATAGAGAAGACTGTGAGAGCCATATGACCCTTGTATCTGCAAGTTGGCGGTGCAGATTAAAGAATCAATGTGAGGGGACAACTGAAGTAGAGCAGTGCAAGAGTGTGAGTAGTGATGGGATAAAATTGGATCAGGCTGAGTAGAAGTATAATTTTTAATGTTTTCTCTCAGCTCTCCAAGACTAAAAACAAATGAGACAAACAGATTTAACAAAATATCTGTTCAGCAATTAGTGGTCTACATGTTTCTGCATAAGTGGTTAAAGTGCCAATGCATTCGTCAGGACCTAGATTTTATTTAGGAGATTTGTTATTTTTTTTTATTTAGGAGATTTGTTAAGCGCTCAAATACCCGAGGGTGTCTCGGCGCTGAGTGTTTATTGAACTAGTCCATGAGAAGTTATTGCTTTAACAGCCAGGTCTTTATCTGTCTGCGGAAAGAAAGAAGGGAAGTAGAGGTTTTGATATGATGTGGAAGACTGTTCCATAGTTTGATGGTGGTCACTATGAAGGATCTGTCTCCCCAAGAGACTTTCTTGGTTCTGGGGACCTGCATGAGACCAGCAGTTGAAGAGCGAAGGGATCTAGCAGGTTTGTACGGGCAGAGTGAGTCTTTCAGAAATGCTGGACCTTGAGCGTGGATTGCCTTATACGCAATGCAGAGAGCTTTAAATTTAGTTCTCTTCTTTACTGGTAGCCAGTGAAGCTTTCGAAGTGTGCCAGATATGGAGGTATACTTGGGGCTTGCTGTGATCAATCTGGCCGCAGCATTCTGCACTAGTTGCAATTTTTTTAGAACACCTTCTTGAGCATTAACTAGAAGGGCATTGCAGTAGTCAATGCGGGCCATGACAAGTGCGCTGATCAGAGTTTTTGCCATATTCATGGGGAGATAAGGTAGGAGTTTTTTTATCATTCTCATGGTGTAGAATGAGGAGGAAACTACCGCATTAACGTGGTGCAAGAAAGTGAGTTTGGTATCCAGTATAACTCCAAGATTTCTTGCCTTGGTCACTGGGGGAGGGGGTGGTCCTAGGGCATCAGGCCACCATGTGGGAGACTCGGCAGGGGAGAGGTTACCAAACAACATCACCTCCGTTTTATCGGAGTTCAGTTTCAAACAATTTGTGGCCATCCAATTACTTATTGCCAGCATTCCCATATTAAAATTGGAGGCCACTTCATCTCCATTTTTGTTTATGGCTAAGACAATCTGGGTGTCGTCATCGTAGGATGTTACCGCCAGGTGATGGATTTTTATGATCCTCGCTAAGTCTGACACATAAATGTTGAATAGTGTAGGACTTAGCGAGGATCCCTGGGGAACACCGCAGGGGAGAGTGAAAGGAGGTGAGTTGAAATTGCCGAAGGCACTGACTGTACTCGATCGGCGAGAAATGAGGCGATGAGGTCTTTCGCCGCACCTGTAATGCCTGCCGCTGTGACATGGTCGATCAAGATGGAGTGATCGACCGTGTCCAAGGCTGCGGACAGGTCCAGTAAAATAAGCACTGCTGATCCTCCATCATCGAGAGTCTTCCTAATTTCCTCTGTGGCTTTAATAAGCGCAGTTTCCGTCCGGTGTCCCTTCCAGAAGCCAAATTGTGTGTCATCCAGACAGTTGTTTTGGTCTATAAAGTCTGAGATTTGAGTGTTCATGATTTTTTCCACAATTTTGGCGGGGAGCGGGAGGCAGGCGATTGGTCGATAATTAGCGACTATCGACGGATCTAGTGAGCTTTTCTTGATAAGTGGTTTGATGGTGGCTTTCTTCCAGATGGAGGGAAAAGTAGTGGACAAGAACATGGCATTAAAAATGTCAGTAAGTTTTGGGCCTATAATTTCTGGAAAGTTTTTGAGAATGGAAGGGGGGCATGGATCTTCCGGAGATCCAGAGTTTGTGGTACATATGAGATGGGATACCAGTTCTGAAGAGATCTGGGTGAATTGTTGGAAGGAACCAGAGGGGTTTGCGTGAGGGGGGCTAGAACATGTCCGGGCCAGTGGAGTGTGGGCATTGGGAGAGGAGGGTGGGTGTCCAATACTGGTAGCACGGGCTTTGAATTGGGTAAAAATATCAGTGACTTTTTTTGGAAATGATTTGCCAAGGAGTTACATAACTCTTGGGTATGTGTGATTGGGGTGGTTGCTGCTTGTCCAGAAAGGCGTGTCACTACCTGGAAAAGTTGTTTGGTCGAATCTTGTGCAAGATTGATTTGATTGCTATAGAAGTTACTTTTCTCCATGATAATTAGTTGCTTGTAATTAGACATCATGGTTTTGTAGAGGGCTTTTTGATCTGGGTCGTAGTCACGTCTCCATTTGCGTTCCTGGCGTCTGCACTTTTGCTTTTCCTGTCTAAGAGTATCATTGAACCAGGGTGAGGATTTAAGAGTCTTGTTGGTGGATTGTTTCTTTAGTGGAACTGTCAGATTGACAGTGTTTAGTATCCAGTTAGTGTAGTTATTGGCACCTTGTTCAGGATCAGTCAAAGTGGGTGGCAAGGAAGTTAATAGTGAGGATTGGGAAGCGGAAATGTCGATGCTTTTCCATGCTCTAAATTGATTCGTGGGTGGGGGAGTATTAACTAGGGGGGGAGTAGGTTGTAGAAAAAAGTCAAAAAGAATGGCGGAGTGGTCCGTCCAGGTGAAGGGAAGGAGGTCCTTTACCACTAGTGATTTCTCACTGGAGAAGAGACCATCCAAAAGATGGCCCGCAGTATGCGTGAAACCAGTGACTAGTTGTGGGAGTCCTATTGCATCTAATTCGGATAACAGGGCGGTGGTATCGGGATTATCCAGCAGCTCAAGGTGGAAGTTAAAATCACCCAGAATGGTGTACTGGCTTTCACCTGCCAGTGGTTCTAAAAGAGTGGGTAAGTTAGCGAGAAAAGGACTGCGAGGTCCCGGGGGGCGGTAAATAAGTATGCCTTTGAAAGGGGGAGCATTTGGAATAGAGATAGTGAAAGACAAAGCTTCACAACATTGGGTGGGGATGTTTTCTGTACGTACTGTTAGGTTTCTACGGTATATAATGGCTAATCCGCCTCCTTTTTTAGGGGGTGGTCTGTCCAGTCTAACATTTGAGTATCCTTCGGGGGTGGCCGTAACGAAGTCAGGTCCGCAGGAGAGATCGCCCCATGTTTCAGTGATGAAGAGGAGATCGATATTGTACACCTCAATGAAATTGGAGATCTCATATTTATGCTTGGGCAAGGAGCGTGCATTTATTAGTGCAGCTATACATGCTTTAGGCGGTGTGATATTTTTGCTTTTGATAGTTATTGGTGAGCGTTGGTAATTGTTAGTGATAAAGATGTTGCTACTGCTGTTGAATAAGTGAAAGAATATATAAAAGGGATTATATCACCTGCACATCAGGTTGAATACTCCACCACAATCTTAAGTCACGTCATGTCAACAGGAAAAAATTAAAGGAGACAGGAAAAAGAGTTAAAACATATCATAATACACTCAAATAGAGTGTATATGTCATTTCTAAGATTTAATTGGATAGTTTCCATATACATGTTAATATGTCGCCACTCACCCAATGTTTGTGGGAATAGCGCCTCACCTCAGCTGGCTGCAGCTCAGGTAATGAGAAGCACCGCTCTGTTTGAGAAAGAAATATATATCTGCAAGTATTCCGTTGTTAGTCTTGTATAAAAGTCATGACCGTGTAGTCAGAAAAGTACTCAATGGAAAATATAGCTATATAGGTTTGAGAAAACGCAAGACAAAGGTCTCATTGTGAGGGTAATCAGCATATTTGTAAAACCGACATCAACGTAGGACAAATGAATGTTGTAATCTCTTTTGTATCAACAGTTTATATGCCAAACATCAATCTATTACAAGAAGTGTGTTTCAAAACTATGTCCGAATGGGCAGGACAACTAGATACCAAAGGCAGAAATACAATCTTTTTAAGTAAACAAGCATGCTACCTTCCAGATCCTTCGTTTAGGACAGGACGAGGTAAAAAGCATAGGTTTCCAAAATTAAGACTAGAACATTGGCTCACAGAATAATGGCTAAAGTTGCCGCGGCGACTGCTTTTCACGTGTGGTAAATAAAATTACCTGGTACTTAATTTCTATGCGGTAAAGTTCAATAAAAATAGTTTAATCAAAATAAGAGACACAAAGTCCGTGGCATCTGAGTTTTAAGGGGTTTTATTCCATAAAATGGAATTGGTCCGGACCAGGTAGCATGATCCATCACCATGAGGGTTCAGGAAGGGAATCATGGACATGTACAATGATTTATTAACAGTACACAGTATATATAGTATCATTACAGTGGTGATGGTTCAGAAGGCGTAACAGCTGAAAGAAAACGAGATAAGAAACATGTGCGTAACAATATGTAATCAGAAGGCGTGCACAAGGGTGTACACGGAGGTGGGTGCCAGAAACGTCACATAGAAGAAAAAAACATTTCAGCATTTCATTCATAGAAGTGACGCAAGTGGGTGGATCCCTAGAAGAATCCTGCAGTGTCAACAGAAATATATGGCAGAGATGCATGCGCAGCAGCATGACGTGTGACTGACGTGGGACTGACGTGGGACTGGAGGGTGAAGGGGACTTGACATTTAGCGGTAGGATTAGAGACAGAAATCTGGTGGGTCAGATCGACTTGTTCCTAAATCATATCTGGTATCTTGTGTTTGGAGTACATGTTGCTGGAAACTAAAGGCTATCGGGACAGAGGTTACTTGTCACTAAGGCTAGGAGATGCATATATTTCTTTAAGTAACTGGAGTTTTCTATGGAAATTGGTACAGTAATACACTTGCATGGAGACGGAAAGACTGGACTGTATCTATTGCAGGCAGGATATGTTTATCCTACTCGTTAGCTAGGAATGTGGATTCACGGAGCAGAACTGATAACATAAAGGCAAAATACCATCTTGGCAGGCAGGCCGGACTGAGCCAGGCCCCGCGCTGCTTGGCAGGAAGGAAGGCAGAGTTTCAGAGATGCAGGTGGGGGCTGCCGTTTTCAGAGGCAGAAATCAGGAAAAGGCTCGATGGCAGGCCTTCGCCAGAGCCATGAAAACATGAAAGTGCACCATGTAAAGACGGTGGCACGGCATACTTAGAAACTGAATTATTGATCCATTCATGGCGGATCTGAAAGAGGACATGTTAACGTTGGACGCATATGTATTTGCGTCTTCAGATTCAATTGTAGAGGGAAATTACATGCACTTGAAGCACATACATGTAGCCATTGGGGTACGTAGTAGGGGACACAATTGAGTATAAAAATTCATATTACCTCATTCTCTCCTTGTCCCCTACGGACCCTTCATGATATATCAATCTTCATTAATCCATCTATTTGTTCATATAACATCATTTGCTCTTCCTTTCTCTGACGGGAATTTGAACTTGAACTTGAATGGGGAATACATGATGTGGCGCACAAGCCGCATATCGCCGGCCCACATTGTAGACATAGGCAACAACTGAATACTATGAGAAGGGCTACTCCTAGGAAGGATAGGACTTTCCATCCCCAGGCTGATAACGTGCTCCAGAACCAACCGGACCAAGTCCAGGTGCCTGGAGTCTGGTGTATCTGACTTGCAATCTGGTGAAGACGGGTAATGGCTTTATATACTGAAGGTGCGTTTTGTGGAATGAAAATACAGCAACTCGATCCGATGACTCTACAAGCTCCGCCCCTATCGGCCAAGATGACGTCAAGAACAAGACGATTTTGAAGAACAACAAGTCTCATAGCAGACTGTTCCTCTGTTAAGTTGCCTAGGGCGGAAGTAGTTTCATTCACTACTGCTTCAAGGGTTCTGGTCAATCTACGTATCAGTTTACTATTCGATACAGTGCCTAGATAGGGGAAGAAACCTTTATTGAAGTCTGTGTATTGCTCCCATGCCGTTTCAGTATAGTCGACAATCGGGAGTTCTCTCTTGTGTCTAGTATGTACTAGGTGGGAGTTCCTATGATAGTCAGGAGGAGCTAGGAAAACAGGTGGTAGAAGGAATGCAATGTAACAAGTGCCATCCCAATCTAGAGGTAAACGTATGTATGCTGTATGGCCACAAACAAAATAAGAATGACGGGAAGCTTTGAATGTAGACTTGCCCTTATCACTAAATTCAACTACAGTGGTACATTCGCTATGACCTAGGTGTACTGAACCATTCTTTCTGACACATAGTTCACCCTTCACTGGTAATACTGACATAGAGGGTAAGTCTGGCTTGGTTTCGGACTCGACATTCAGAATCATGAGGTTAAGTGTAAAATTACCTAATCCATATACTTCGTTTTCTAGATCTGTCCCTGTCCTTTTGGGAAAACCCTCCTTGTCAGGGAAACATACTTTGTGCAGAACAGTGTTCAGATTTCCCCATACCCAGTTGCCTTGGTAAACTGCGGAATCAGAATCTAAGTAATTAATTAAACTAAACCATGCACCACAGGTGCCATTGTGTGTGAACGGGTACGGAAAGAGGGGCAGAACTCCCTTGTACTTCTGATAGGGAGGGAGTCGGCCGCATATCCAACAATTGGTAGCATTGCTGGTCTGATGGGAATGGTGTAACATACTAATGAATGTATTGTTGCGCAGCGCAAGTCGGTAAGACAACTCATGCGGGGGTAATTCACTGAAAGTGTGCTCGATAGTGACATTTGAAGTAGAATGTGTACGCTTGAAAATAGGGTAGTACAAGTTTAACAGTATACTTGCAGCAATAATCATGAGGCTCAGAAAAAACATAATCAATAATGTCACTATACAGTGACTGCGGAGAGTTTTACAATATTCATGTTTCTTGAGCTGTTTCTGTCTATCTCTCTCTCTATTGGGGTCTAACGGGTACATGTCAGAATCAGGTTTAACCGATTCACCTAGGGGAGGACTTAAACAATTAAACTGTCTGACTTGCTAGACCTTAGTTTTGATTTATACTCTTGTTGAGGAGTTTTCTCTATCAGGGGAAGTTTAAAGTCACTGAAATCTGGGCAGTCCTTAGAGGGGGAGGGCTGAGAGTCTGTAACTGGAAGCAGTCCATGAAATAACTTGACGTGGCTGGAGTGGAGCCACCCTTTGCGGCCCTCGACCTTGATAGCAGTCCTCGTAGTTAGCAGGACAAGTTTCGGCTCCTGCCAGCGGGGCTCCAGCGGATTCCTCCGATCAAAGTTCCTGACGAGAACAAGGTCCCCCGGAATGATCCTATGTGGCTTTACATCGGTGTTGTCGGGAAAAGCTGCAGCAACCTGTGAACGACATGATTGTAGTGCAGACATCAAGGAAGCAAGGTAATCTGTCAGCATATTACTATCAACATCTGTGATTTTTCTAGGCAGAGGCGTCCCCCACATATTCGGTGGCCTGCCAAAGACCACCTCATACGGGGATAGCCCTGTTCTCGAGTGCGCTACCATCCTCATATGGAAGAGGGCAACGGGCAAGGCTACTATCCAGTCTACGCCCTTTTCTTTACAAATCTTGGCGAGGCGAATTTTCAGAGTCTGATTATGACGTTCCACGAGACCTGCTGCCTCGGGATGTCGGACACAGTGAAACTTCCATTGATAGCCGAGCAGGAGTGATACCTGTTTCATTAACTCGGACGAGAATGGCTGACCGTTATCTGAGTACACGACACGGGGCAAACCGTACCGTGGGAAAAATTCACGTACCAGCTGCTTGGCAGTGGTCGGAGCAGTGTAATCTGGGACTGGATATGCTTCTGTCCAACGGGAAAGTGCACAGACAACTACGAGGACATATTTGAATCCTCGACAACGTTCCATCTGGATATAATCCATCTGGAGGACTTCAAAAGGGTGATCGGGAACATGAAATCCACCTTGCTCTACAGGAATGCCTTTACCTGGGTTGAACTGACAACAGATCATGCAAGTACGCACTTTCTGTTTTGCTGCTGCTCGTAAATGTTTATTGAACCAAAGGTTTTGAATACTGTCTAACATGGCTTTTTCTCCTAAATGTGCAGGACTATGTGCTGTGGTAATAATAACTTGAACCATAGAGTCGGGGAGAAACCATGTGGCTTTTCCCTTCGTCATCCATCCCTGTTCTGTCTGGATCCCTCCTAGTTCAGTCCATTTCTTGATTTCGTCTGGTGTAGCATGTGTCTGTATGTCAATTACATCTAAGGCGGGATCCCTGACTGTCATGCAATGAGTTGGTGTCGGGACTATTGTCTTTGTCAAGTCAGGTGTGTGAGTCTGTGCTGTAAGCTTGGCTGTGCGGTCTGCCAGGTCATTACCCTGGGAAATGGTGTCAGTAACTTTAATATGTGCTTTACACTTCATGATGGCTATGGCTGTAGGCAGATGTATTGCTTCTAACAGAGCTTGAATGAGAGGTCCGTGCTGGATCTTGGCACCATGTGAAGTTAAAAAACCTCTTTCTTGCCAGAGGACTCCGAAGTCGTGTACAACTCCGAATGCATAACGGGAATCTGTGTATATGTTAACTTTCTTGTTCTTGGCTAAAATACAGGCTTGGGTCAGAGCAATAAGATCTGCTGCTTGGGCTGACAGGGTGTCAATACGATGTGTTTCTATGACATCAGTTTCTGTTGTTACTGCATATGCAGCCACTAACTCTCCTGTACTTGTTCTCATACATGAACCATCCACATAAAGTGTCAGGTCTGGATCTGGTAACGCGGTGTCTGTCAAGTCTTGTCTGGGTTTCGTCGTAATGGTGACAACTTCAACACAATCATGTGCCAAAGGGTCTGTCATATTTAATGGCAAAAGTGTAGCTGGATTCAATGTGTTACAGCGTCTGATTTCTATGTGTGGCTGAAACAATGTCAATTCATATCCTGTCAGTCGTGCTATAGTCAAATGTTGAGTTTGTGTTCGGTTTAAAAGAACTTCCACGGAATGTGGAACTTGTACTGTCAATTGGTGTCCTAACACTATAGAATCACTTTGTCTGATTGCTAGAGCTGTTGCTGCTACTGATTTCAAGCACGCAGGCAAAGCCTGGGCTACTGGATCTAATGTACTAGAAAAATAGGCACACGGTTTTTGTGAACCTGCTTGGTCTTGAGTGAGGACCGACAATGCAGTACCTTCACGTTCTGTGACAAAAAGTGTAAAAGGTTTGCTGTAATATGGTGTCGCTAAAACATGTGCTTGACATAAGGCTTTCTTCAAGTCGTCAAAAGCTTGTGTATGTTCCTGAGTCCAAGGGAGGACAGTCGATGACGCTGCCTCCTGTGTTGTCAACTGTATAAGTGGCTTGGCTAGAAATGCATACTGAGGGATCCATTGTCTGCAGTAAGAAGTGAGGCCTATAAAGGCCCGTACCTCCTTTTGTGTTCTGGGCTGTGACATATTTACAATTAACTGGATACGGTCGGGTGTTAGCTGTCTCCCCCATTTGGACAGCAAGTGCCCAAGGTATACCACTTGCTGAACACAGAATTGTAGCTTCGAAGGGGACACCTTGTGTCCCATATCAGCCAGGAAATGTAAGACTGTCAGTGATGCATGTTCACATTCGTGTTCACTTCGAGCGGGGATCAATAGATCATCGACGTACTGGAGTAGGGCAGTGTTGTCAGGCATGTGAATACTGTCAAGTTGTCTTTTCAATGCTTGGCTATAGATGCTGGGGCTTTCTGTGAATCCTTGAGGTGCGCGTGCAAATTTGAAGCTTCGACCATTTAAACAGAATCCCAACAGATATTGTCTATCCGGATCAATGGGGACGCTAAAGAAGGCGTTCTTGAGATCAATTACAGTAAAGAACGTGGCTTCTGGATCAATAGCTGTCAATAATGAGGAGATATCTGGAACCACAGGATACTGTGGCACAATACATTTATTCAATTCGCGCAAATCGATCACTAATCGATAAACTGGTGGTGCACTTGGATGAGTGCGTTTAAGAATCGGAATGATAGGGGAATTACAGATATTGGAGTCGGTCTCTACAACCACTCCTTGGGCAATGAGCTCGTCAATGATTTTCAGTAAAGCCACTACAGCATCTGGGGGTAACTTGTATTGTCGGATTCGTGGTAAAACAACTCCTTGCTTGAGTGTAACTCGATATGGTGTAATGTGCATACAACCTACATCTGTGGGGCCTTGTGCCCATAACTGTGCAGGAACATTCTGTAGCCTGGGATCAATATCCCTCAACACATAGTGACCTTTAAAGTCACGTAAAAATAGTCGTACTCCCTCCGGAGAACAACATATGACTGCTCCTAGAGCCTTCAGTGTCTTGATACCTAACAAGTTTTCTGGACATGATTTCGTAAGCAATAAGTCTGTAGTTCGTGATAACGGACCAACTGCTAGAGGAACAGGTTTCGATACTTCATTAACAATAGGTTTTCCTGAAAAACCAAGGGAAACATTCTGTGAGCCTGAGAGGGGTGCCCCTGGAACCTCGTCGTGACTTATCGTTGTTCTGCTTGCCCCTGTATCAATCAAAAACTTTCTATCTTTCCCTAATACCTGACTATGTACATAAGGACCCTCTTGATCTACAGGAATCTCAATGAGAGGCAAGCCTACTTCCCTCTCTAGGCTGTTTCATGTGTATCGCTGATACTCGGGATAGTCAGTTTGTGCATACTGGTACATCTGCTGAGTTGCATGTTGTGTTGAGGCAATTGGCTGTGGCTGAGGTACCGCTACGGTCTGTACTGTCTGTTGTGGAGCATGCATAGGCTGTACATTCTGTGGTACGTGTTGCTGGACCTGATCCTGTCTAGGAGGACGCGGTCTCTCCTTAGTTTTGCCTGTTGCTATATTGTGTTTTAAAACAGTGCATTCATTTATATAATGGCCTGGCTGTTTGCAATAGTTGCATGTCCCTTTAACGGGAACTGCTGAATTATTGGACTGTGTCATGCCCTTTTTCTGACTGTCAGCTGGAACTGACTGAGCAACTAACATTTTCATTTTCGTGTCTTTCATACGTCTTTGTTCGTGATCATGTTCTTCCCTAATTCTGTTCTGGTGGTACTGTAACATTTGTAACATTTGGGAAGGCGTATTTGCTTGCCATGTGCTCTCGACTTTCAATACACGGTTCTTAACTTGAGGCAGGGAATTCTCAACTAGTTTTGTTACAAAAAGATGTGGGTATGACTCGCTACTTGGTTTTAGGCCACTATTAATAATAAAACATTTCTCAAATCTGGAATAAAAATCACTAGTGTCTTCATCGGGTTTCTGTTTGCAGGCTGAGATTGCATCCCAGTCTTCCTTTTTAGTTGACAATAATCTTGGCAAAACCTGTACTAATAATCCTGGTAATGCTTTAGTTTTGTCCCCAAGCCCTAGACCTGGGGTTCGAGTCGTTTCTTCATTCTCTAATGCAGCCCAATCAATCTTTTGCTCTCCCACCTCCCAGTCTTTTTCTTTGAGTTTCTCGTAAATACCAGCAGGCAGTAATACTTTCAATATTTTCATAATGTCGGGATAGGTATAGTCTCCCATAAGTAACATGTCCTTTATTTCACGGTGAAAACCTGCTGGATCTTTATCATGACTAGGTACTATTTTCTTCATTTCCAATAATTCCATTTTCGTTAGGGGTGTGTACACAAATACACGTCTAAGGGTATTATCGGCATTCTGGACCGGATGTACTTCTCGTAAGGGATTCTGTCTATCGAAGTAAAACATTTTCCTTTCTGGGGGTGGGGCTGAAACAAACTGTGGATTCAAGAAAGCACTATATCTGTGTCGTTGTTCAAGAATTACTTTAATTAAGTCGGTACCTAGACCTCTCCATTTATTCATGAGTAGTTCTATTAGTACATCAGCTAAGGGACCTGGATCGGAACGTTGGCTTTTATACAACAAAAGAAGATGTTGTATCATGTATATACCAGCTAGTCGCTGTTCGTCTGGGGACAGATTCAAAAAGGTTTGCGCTACTGCGTCATCATTATACATACTAGAATTGTCAGCCCATTGTACAGCTGATCTGGCTAATTCTTGTTCATCCATAGAATTGAGCACATGGTACCCCATTCGATGTTGAAGTACTTTATCGGTAGCCTGGAATAGATGTTCAGGTGTTTTCGGATTCGACATAGCAGAATGGAAAATTCGCTTTCCTTCTGGACGTATCCCTTTATTAAAAGGTCTACCCTTACCTACATAGGCTAGCATGTCTCGACTTGCTAGTTGCGAAGTCTCTATTGTTTTCTCTGTTTCATCCTCTTCCTGGGAGGAGGCTAGATCGTCTGATTCGAGTGGCTCATCGGTTTCTCGACGAGCATGTATATCTATGATTTCTTTACGGATCTTTCTAACCATAGCATGTATACTTTTCTCTCTATCATGTTTACCCTCTGCCATGTTCTGACTCCATCTGTTCAATCTATCCATCTCACTTTGTGGAAATCCTGCCTGATCTTGTTCTCTTATCAAACAATTAACCAAAAATCGCATAATTAAACCTTTGTTCTCAACTTTCTGACGTGACATGGCGTCACCAACACTCTCGGGTCCTTCTCCTGTTCTAATAAAGTGATACATTTTGTCTAGATGTTCTGGCATTTCTGGTAACATTATCAGATAATCTGTAACTCGTCTTAAGCGTAAGGACGCTAACAACATGGGTCCTGACGCACCAGGCACAGTGTCGTACCTACAATCTGTAAGCTGTTGTCTAAGCTGTTCTGCTGTGGCACCCTTAGGTGTCCGTGCCATTGCGAAATCTCTCATTGTCACTCGATGTAACTGCGGCGGGGTTCGAAAACCTCCTGATGCGCCTCCTGAGCCGGAGGCTTGACCATAACCTGTCGGTAACTGGGTTGGGACCTGAACTATGCCAGTCCCAAAAGGATTAAGCGGATTAATAGGGGGTACAGGAAGCTGTGTAGGATTCGGGACAGGAGCCGGGGCTGCAGGAATCTGCTGTTGCGGACCCGGGGGCTGCTGATTGTGGGGTACAGGTACAGGTACATGTGGGACGGGTACACGAGCAAGTGCATTAGTATAAGCTGGAGCTACATCATCCAAATAGGAAGAAAGGAAAATCTCTGCTGCGGTCTTGTGACGTAATTTAGTTGGGACCAATGGAGAGGGCAGATCTTTTGGTACTTCCGGGGTGGCCTTAGGTAAACCCGCGGCCAAGAGAGGATACATACCATTCGCAAGAGTATTTCGCTGTCTGTCTACTTGTTCTGCTTTTACTCGTATGCCTTCCTCAACTAATACATTTTCTCGGGCCTTTTCTGAATCTTCTCTATGTTTCTCTGCTTTTCTGAATTCTTTTTCAGTACGTCTATGTGATTCTTTACGCCATAATTCTATGGCGTCTTTCTGTGACTGTCGGGCTTTCTTTTTCAATAATGCTTCCTCTACTCTCATGATGCACTCGGCATCCCATGTTCCTGAAACAGGCCATCTATATTTCTCGTCTAAGTGCTTGGTGTAATCGACCCACAAGTCTAAGTACAGTATGGCATCTAAGCCATGCTTGTGGTACATAAAATGCCCTGGAGTGTCCCTAGGTGGAACAGGCACTGCTTCTTCTAGAATCCCTTTTCTAGTTCCTATCTGTCGTAACTTACTAAACAGTGGCATTTTCGGACTTAATACTCGACACTTTATACTTACTCGAACTTGAACACAATGATTACAATATCCACAGTAATGCGGATCAAACAATCACTCATACCACGACATTAAAACACATTTAAACATTTCGAAAAGAAAACCACATATTAACTAGTAACATTTACTTGATGTACTGCTAAACAGCACAGATACACTGCTAAACAGTGCAGACCGGGTCTGTGTACCCAAACTCGTCTTGACCGGGGCAAACTAATGCACCCGTCTAGATGCGTCCCCAGCAACGGTACTCACCGGGAAGCACGGAACAGAAGGCCTCGGAAAACTCGACACTGGACTGGACCCTAGACCGGACTCGACTCGACTCGTGACGTAGGTACTTCGGAACTTCGGAACTGGTGGGCCTCAAGACACCTCGGACCTTGCACTCTCGGCTGGACTCGGGTTGGGATCCTCCGCACTCCTCACCGCCTCGTCTGGGTGTCGATCGCAGTCTCAGTCACCTCCGTTGGCCTGAGGGAGATACAGGAAATCCTGCGGATGCGCATGAGTGTCCGTCCGGCTGTGGCAGGGGACTAGGCCTGCAACGCACCGCCGGCGAGTAAGGTGGGGGAGGGTCCCATCTGGGGTGCCAAATTATGTGGTAAATAAAATTACCTGGTACTTAATTTCTATGCGGTAAAGTTCAATAAAAATAGTTTAATCAAAATAAGAGACACAGAGTCCGTGGCATCTGAGTTTTAAGGGGTTTTATTCCATAAAATGGAATTGGTCCGGACCAGGTAGCATGATCCATCACCATGAGGGTTCAGGAAGGGAATCATGGACATGTACAATGATTTATTAACAGTACACAGTATATATAGTATCATTACAGTGGTGATGGTTCAGAAGGCGTAACAGCTGAAAGAAAACGAGATAAGAAACATGTGCGTAACAATATGTAATCAGAAGGCGTGCACAAGGGTGTACACGGAGGTGGGTGCCAGAAACGTCACATAGAAGAAAAAAACATTTCAGCATTTCATTCATAGAAGTGACGCAAGTGGGTGGATCCCTAGAAGAATCCTGCAGTGTCAACAGAAATATATGGCAGAGATGCGTGCGCAGCAGCATGACGTGGGACGGACGTGGGACTGACGTGGGACTGGAGGGTGAAGGGGACTTGACATTTAGCGGTAGGATTAGAGACAGAAATCTGGAGGGTCAGATCGACTTGTTCCTAAATCATATCTGGTATCTTGTGTTTGGAGTACATGTTGCTGGAAACTAAAGGCTATCGGGACAGAGGTTACTTGTCACTAAGGCTAGGAGATGCATATATTTCTTTAAGTAACTGGAGTTTTCTATGGAAATTGGTACAGTAATACACTTGCATGGAGACGGAAAGACTGGACTGTATCTATTGCAGGCAGGATATGTTTATCCTACTCGTTAGCTAGGAATGTGGATTCACGGAGCAGAACTGATAACATAAAGGCAAAATACCATCTTGGCAGGCAGGCCGGACTGAGCCAGGCCCCGCGCTGCTTGGCAGGAAGGAAGGCAGAGTTTCAGAGATGCAGGTGGGGGCTGCCGTTTTCAGAGGCAGAAATCAGGAAAAGGCTCGATGGCAGGCCTTCGCCAGAGCCATGAAAACATGAAAGTGCACCATGTAAAGACGGTGGCACGGCATACTTAGAAACTGAATTATTGATCCATTCATGGCGGATCTGAAAGAGGACATGTTAACGTTGGACGCATATGTCTTTGCGTCTTCAGATTCAATTGTAGAGGGAAATTACATGCACTTGAAGCACATACATGTAGCCATTGTGGTACGTAGTAGGGGACACAATTGAGTATAAAAATTCATATTACCTCACACGGATGAATTCTTGGAAGTGTCAAAAGAGGCATCGCTGGCGCAAACAAAGTGGCTCAAGCGGCGCCACTCCTTACCTCTCCGTCGGTGTCTCCCGGCGTTCCTCTGCGCTAACTGGGGAGGCACCGGACGTCTCCAGAGAGGACTATTTCTAAGAGAAGCGCCCTTCCGCACACGTGACCTCAGTTGGGAAGATGGTATTTGTGGTCCGGAACCAAAAGTTGTCGTAATGATTTTCGTGACGTGGTTTACATATATCAAGTTAAATAATGGAAAACTTGAAGGAGTTGTTGGGTATTACTTGGTGTTATGCGGCAACTGTGGAGCAAGGAGAAAGCCACCAGCAGAGTACCGAGCAAACTTAAAAACAAATACATATAAGATTTGCTAGATGTTCATTACAAATGTTACTTTCTTGTATAAGGGTAGTTTCATACCAGAAAAAACTAGAATCATATGAGTCTACGCTAGTTAACAAGACTCGTGGGTATATTTTGCTTACTAAGTCTCAGGGTAATATCAGGGAATGTAACCTGATTGTAAGAAATTGCAGATCAGATTAATTACATATGTCTGCATTGGTTTACAAGACTTATAGTATGTTCTGAGTGTGGCAAGGGGACTCCCCGACCTCAGGTGGGGGAGGAAAAGTGAAGCCCACTCTTCGGTGCCCGCTATTTTGCAGATGGCAGGCACCCTCCAATCAGGGATAGGGATGGTGCCCACTCCCCCACGTGGGGTGAGCAGCTTAAGGGTGTAGTCACCCTAAGGCCAGTAGCCCATTAGCTACTACCTCAAACCTAAAATGCCCACTAAATACAGTATTTAGGGGGTAGCCCTGAACCCAGACTTCGATAAGAAGAAGAACGACCAAAGAGCCGTGATGCAAAAGAAGAGGATGATGATGACTGCCCTGGCCCCAGCCCTACTGGCCTGTCTCCTGCTTTGGAACCTCTTCAAGCTGACTCCAGCGTGTCCTGCAGCCAGAAGCCTCTATGAACCCCGGGGACCTACCCTGCCTTCCCAAAAGAAGCTGATCTCCAGTGGACACATGATTTGTCCAACAACAATCCAAGCCAAGACTCCAGATCCAGCTGGAACCACAAGTCGTCACCTCTCTGCACCTGATACCCACGGCCCGAGTCCAAGTGGGCCAACGCCCCACCAAGGTCCATAGGGACACGCTGGGCTCCCTGTAGCACCTAAGCACCCTGCACCCGGTGGCCCCTGCGCCACTGGTGGTGTAGTGTTGGTGCTGACCTGGGATACCGTTTCCCCTCACCTTAACCCCAGGAGCTTGCCAGCCAAACCCGAGTGGCCTTCACTTGAGCAGCCCCTGAATGAGGTGCACCCTAATCCTATTTACTAACATTGGTGCCCTGCACCCAGCCACCCTGAACCTGATAACCTGAACCTTGGTAAAACTTGGTTCCACCTCCCAAAACTCAGTTACTAAAAACATCTAATTACCTGCAAATTTATTTTTCTTCATAGGATTGTAGTGTGGATTTTTTTCTGAAAAATCTTTTTGTTTATTAGTTCATTTTGTGCAAAATTAGAAAAGTAACTAAAAGTAATCTTAAGGAATTACAAGTATTCTGAAGAGCTTGCAACCTATTTTCTTGACTGCAAAGTAATTTGTATGCTCCTGCAAAACCAGTACCCTTTCTATTTTGAACAGTATCATTGTATTTAAAGTATCACTTGCCTGCTCCTGAGTATATATTGGTTCTAGTAATACAAATAACATCTTTTTATACAAACATTTGGTCTGGATTCAGTCTTTGAGTGTGTGAATTATTTCTTGCCTGAGTGTGTACTACAAATGCTTAACACCACATTCTGATGAGCCTGACTGCTCAACCAAACTGCCACAAAAGAGAGTAAGGTATTATCTACTTTAGCCTCTATACCTCTGGGAATGCACTGGACTCTGTGTACACTATACCTCACTTTGGTATAGTATATACAGAGCCAGCTTCCTACACCTATTTATAGTTGTAGTATGTGTCTTTGAGTCTTCAGAACCCCTCAATTGTGTGAATAAATTTCTCAATCATCTGTCTAACTTGCATCTCACTATCAGAGCGCTTAAAACACTGTCCAAGTATTATTGACCATTTTAACAACAGGTTGATTATGGTCTACATACTCCCAAATCTTCAACAAGATGGCCACCTCCTCTAATCGCTAATCATATAAAAGGAGTGACCGCCCGTTAGGAAAACCGTTTTTTTGTTTCTGCACTACTCCGGGGAGGAGTGTGGACCTGCTATAGCGGACTCTAGCTCCCTTGGAGGTCGTGGTTTTGCTGAGCATGACTGGGTGGATTTCCATTTATGTTGTTTTTTGTTTTTATGGCTTGCGCTCCCCGGTGGTGGGAGTCATACTGGAGTGGGGAGTGTGTTCCTGCTATAGTGGGCTTGTGCTCCTGTGGGGGTCGTGGTTTTGCTGAGCATGCCTGGGCGGCATTCCAATACTTGAGCGGACTTGGGGGAGGGACAATGTCCATTCATGTTTGTTCTGGCTGCGGCGTTGGCAGTTTCACCTGGGTGTCCATAGTCTCGTGTAGGGTCACGGTTTTTCCATGGTCGGTGGGTAGACCTAACTACGCGTTCGATTGTGCGAGCGGGTGTAAGGTTGGCCAGGTCTGCTTGTTCGCGAGCGATCTTAGTCAGGGTTTTCTGTGTGTAGCGTGTGAGCGGCTATCCTATCATTGGAGAACATCACTTTGAACGTCACTGTGCTTACGCGGTCAAGTGACGAGTTGCACCCCTGTTTTTGTATCTATGCAATTATGAAATCCACGCATGGCAAAGGATTGGAATTGTACTAAAGTATGCTAGCAATGCTTATTCTACTCTCTGAGGTGCTGCAGGGCTAAGGATGTCTACTAAACAGTCAGCATTTGTTAGCATTCCTACGTCAGTACAATGAAATCTCATTCAGACGCAGTTTCTCAAGTGAAGAACCACTGAGGCTCACAGCTTGGATGTGGTTTTGAACACATTGTACCACTCTGAAGGTGAGGAACTAAAGCCACTGATGCATACAGCTGATGATGTAAATCACTGTTGCGCACCGTTTGGAAAGCATATTGGTGGGCAGTGTACATTCATCGTGTTTGGAGGTAAAAATGTGCACAGATTCGGTACATTTTACAGATCTGCAGTTTTAAAAGCATATTGGAGCACAGTTTAAAATTATTGTGTGCAGTATGGAAAAGAGGGAAAGCTTGCGAGTCAATATTATTTTTTTGAAACTTGGTGCAATATTTTTGTGTAGTGAAGTTTTTCAGCGCACATCGCTTTCTGGGAAGTGGGGTGTGGCTCTACCAAGTAGGCATCATTACATAAGTATTTGGTGACTGTTTGGATGAGCACACGTCAGCTTGTGTCTGCGCTGTGTGAGCGGTATATCAGTAGTGACATCACATTTGATACCTCCTCCTCCATCAATTTTACAGGATCCAGGTGAACCAAGCATGGCATGGTAAGACTAGAAAGAGGCCTTCGAGACTTATTTGGAGGCTATAGGAGAAGATGTATACGCTGCAAAGAGAAAGTTGTTAGTTCTTAAACACAGCTTGGGTATAGAAGGGAGGAAGGTCATAAAAATACTGCCCAAGTCATTAACAGGTGACTAAGGTGGAGATTTAGGGTCTGACACAAATGAGGAAGATGTGTATGAAGGGGCTGTCAGAGCTTTAGTGGAGAATTATAGGACAAAATTTAGTATTGTTGTGGAAAGACATACATTTTTTCCCATGTTCTAAAACAAGGGCAAACTATTGACCAGTATAGGGCAGTTTTGAGGCGATTAGCAGTTTTGTGCAAATTCATGCATCTCAGAGATGAAATAAATAGACACCAATAAATCAACTGATTGCATAACATAAAGATTCAAGAAAGATTATTGGGTCTAAAAACAACAAATTGGAAAAAACTATTGCTGGGGCCAGTCGCATGGAAAATATTTCGCGTTATGTTATATAGTTGGCTGGTGCTGGATCCAAGAAGAGGGGTGAACTGAGTCTGTAAATGATGTGAATGCCCTAAGGAAAAGTTGCAAGAAATCCAATGAGAGTGACAAGGGGAATGTGAAAAAGATGTAAGAAATAGAAAATAAAGAGTGTGTTTCAGAATTGGAAGTACTAAGAAAAGTAATTGCCATGTTTCCAAAAGCAGATGTTTTAAATGCAAGGAATTGGGTCACTTCTCAAGAGTATGTAAGATGTCTAATGTGGGGAAGTGTAAGAAATGTTTAAATTTGGTAAACATCTGGTTATGAAGAGGAGTTGACTGCGAGTGGAGAGGACGATGTCGAGGTTTTAGTAGTGTGTAGGAAAAAATCACAATCGAGTAATCAGGTGTGTGCTCAATCATTGGAAAAAATCATGTTTATCGTCAGTGTACAATTGGATTGAATGGAAAAAAATGTGCATGTATGGGCAGATTTGTGTTCACCATTCTCTCTAATTAACATACAGGTCTGGGAAGATCTGAAGGTGGGTGAGTTGAATTGAATTGAAATGGGATTTATAAAGCGCGTGGCTACCCGGAGGACTCCCAGCGCTGAGGGGTTGGCTAGAGACAGGATGAAAATTACAGGAAGAACCAGGTTTTCAAGTGCTTGCGGAAGGTCAGGAGGTTGTTTTCCTTGCGGATATTGAGAGGCAAGGAATTCCAGAGCTTGGAAGCATTGTTGGAGAAGAGGCTGCCTCCTGTCCGAGTTTTCTTGATTCTTGGGATATCGGCCTAGTGGAGGTATTCCGAACGTAGCCTTCTATTGGCTTTATAAGGTTTAATCAGGTCGTGTAAGATAGGGGGACCCTTGCCCTGGAAGATTTTGTGCGTGATGCACAGGGCTTTAAAGTTGACTGTCTCCTGAATCCGGAGCCAGTGGAGAGATCTTAGGGCGGGCTTACCTGAGCACCTGCTTTTAGTGCCTGTGAGAAGTCTCGCTGCCGAGTTTTGGGCTACCTGGAGTTTAGAAATGGCAGTTTTAGGCGCACCCAGATAGAGGGCATTGCCGTAGTCCAGTCTGGAGAGTATAAGCCCTTGAAATAGGAGCTTTCTTGAATGGCAGGGTAAGAGGGGGAGTATTTTTCAAGTGGTTCGAAGCAGACCATAGCAGATACCAGCGGTTTTCCTTGCTCGGGTTTTAAAAGTTAGGTCCCGGTCAAGCCAGATCCCCAGGCTTTTTATCTTTTTTTTTTAGGGTGGGCGTGGGTCCCATACAGTCTGGCCACATGGGGTTAGGGACGAGGTTTGACTGGTTGCCCAGCAGTAAGAGCTCTGTTTTTTCGCCGTTAAGTTTGAGCTGCGATCTGGACATCCAGCAGGTGATTTCTTTAGGGCAGGAACCTAGATCTGCCGGGGCTTGATCCATCTGGTTCAGTGAGATGATAAGTTGGGTATCGTCTGCGTAGGTGACCATTTTAATACCAAAAGGGGCTACTATTTCTGCCAGTGGGGACATGTACACATTAAAAAGCATAGGGCTCAGGGACAAGCTCTGGGTAACGCCACAGTGAAGTGAAATGGGCCGGGATTGGATGATACCCTCGATAACCTGGAATGTTCTGGTTTAAAGGAACGATTTCAGGCAGGATAAGGCCGAGCCAGTCACTCCTAGTTTGTTGAGCCTGTGAACCAAAATACGGTGGTCACTGCGTCGAAGGCTGGGCTCAGGTCCAGGAGGATCACAGCTGTGGATCCTCCTGAGTCGAGGATCTTTCTCGGACTGTTCGACCACTGCTATCAGTGCGATTTCAGTGTCCTAGCCAGGGCGGAAACCTGTCTGAGAGGAGTGAAGTAGTCCCTCAGACTCGAGATGGGCGGAAAGTTGGCGATTAACAGATTTTTCCGCCACTTTGCTTATTCCTGGTAGCAAGGAGAGTGGGCGGTAGTTGCCCAACTCGGTGGGGTCTAGGTGGGGCTTTTTTAACAGTGCCTTTACTGCGGCCTTTTTCCAGTTCAAGGGGACGATGCCCTTAGTGAGAGAGACATTGATTAGGTTGATAATGGGAGAGTTGTTGGAGGGTGCTGCTGATTTTAAGATATTAAGTGGTGCAGGGTCGAGCGGAGAACTTAATTGATTTTAATATGGGGAAGAGAAGTTCCTCTGAGAGAGGGGTGAAAGATTCTAAACAGTGGTCTTTATTCTGGAGTTTCGAACGATGAGACTCTATGAGGTGGTCATTATTGTTGGATGGGAGGAGTTTTAGGATATTTTGAATTTTGGTGGAGAAGAATTCGCAACGGCGACCGGAAGGGTCAGGTTGGGGTGGGTTGGAATCGGGTACCTTTAGAAGTTTTTTGACAATGCGAAATGTTTTCCTTGAGGAATTGGAGGAGGATAGACTTTTTTCTTCGAAGTAGGTGGCCTTCGTTGTTTTTTTGGCCGCTTTATAGGATGTGATGGCTGATCTATATTCGATTTTTTTATTGCTAGCGAAGTCTTTCCTCCAGGCTCTTTATAATCTCTTACATTTCTTTTTTAGATTACGGAGTTCCGGGGTGAACCAAGGGGATTTGTTTGTTCCGTTTTTTTTTTTAATTTTTAAGATTTTTCTGGGCAGTACTATGTCCAGTGAGTTCTCAATCCATGAAGAGAATTGGTTGACTGCTACTGATGGGTCGGGGTCAAATGTGGGCTTGGTTATTTCTAGTTCATGCTTCCAGTCCTCTACAGCAAGTTTGGGCCAAGGTCGTTCAAGGGTACGTGAGGTTGGCATGCGGGGGCTCTCGGTGAGTGTGTGTCAGGAGAAAGGTACTAAGAAGTGATCTAACCATGGAATGGGGCAGGATTCCAGCCCTTTTAGTTCAGTTAATTTTGAAAAAATAGGGTCTAACAAACGACCTTTCATGTGTGTGGCTTGGTGGATCTTAGGATGGAGTTGGTAGGCTGCTAGGTCTAGTGCTGATTCCCCAGCCGTTTTATCCAATGGGTCATCAAATTGCAGATTTAGGTCACTAAGAAGATTGAAGTTAGGTGAGGCACTGGCCAGGGAGAGGGTTTTTTCCAGTAGCGAGCTACCAGGGCCAGACTAGGAACCAAAACCGGCCCTGGCAAAGTGCTCGGCCGGCCCCCCCTCCCCACTCGGGGGGGTTGGAGGTGCCGCCGAGCGCTTTGCCAGGGCCGGGTTTCTGCCGATGCTGCAAAAACGGCCCTGCAACAAAATTGGCCCCCAGGGGCTCAAAACCGCCCCCCACCCTTGCGGCACACCGGGGTATTGCTCGGTGCCCCCTATGGTCAGTCCAGGCCTGCGAGCTACAGAATTGTCCCTGTGCTCCTGGGGGGCGAAAGATAGATCTCGAGGGAGTAAACTGAATGATGAAGTGAGCTTTTTCACAGTCTAAAATAAGGCTGTCCAGGATGTGGCAGGTGAGAATGTTTTTATAAACGATTGCTATTCCACCACATTTGCCATTAATTCGGTCAAGGCGTTGGATCAGGTAACCCGAGGGAAGGGCTTGCACCACGTCAGGGCCAGAGTTTGGACCAAGCCAGGTCTCTGTGAGGAACAGAACATCTAGATTTGTGTCCTGTAAGAGGATAGAGATTTCCAGGGAATGTTTGGGTAAGGATCTGCAGTTTAGTAGGGCCACGCTGAACGCTTTGCCTGCTGGGTGTCGAGATCCCATAGGTGAAAGCTCGTAAGAGCAGTGGGTGCATTTGATTTGCAGCTCCTCCATGACAAAAGAGTGGGTGCATGGTGAGTTTGGTGCCTGCCTTTTTTGGAGTAGTTTTTCTCTGGAGTAGTGCCGGAGAGCTGAGGGAGTTGGGGCAAAGGTACCTGGCCCTGGGCCCGGTCTGGCGCAGATGGGCGTAGACAGGTTTGCCTTTGGCCAGCCTTCGGCGTGCCCGTTGCGCGACTCTGCTGCGTGTCGAGGCGTGCATCGGGTTTTATGCAGTTGCTCTGTCAACTAGAGCGCTACCTGTCCCAATTACAATCAAGCACTTCCGGTCTGCGTGTCCTTCCCTCCACTCAACCGGAACACTCCATGGTGGAACGGGCAAGACGCAGACGTGGTGCGCGTGTAGGATGCGGAGAGCAATAAGTGATTTTAAAATCTATGCGGCGAATTTAAGTAGTGTATTAAAAACAATTAGAGTGGCGATTCATACTGGGTAACAGTGGCTGAAGCAAATGCAGAGCCAAGGTAATAACAGCAATGTGTGCAAGCGTTTCATGCGCTCCTGCTATTCAGCAAGTTTTACCCGGTTTAAGATCCTCTAGTGCTTAAGTATCATTGATGTGGAACCTGAAGGATACTGTAGTAGTAAACTACCTGTCTTGGGATATTTCATAGCAGAGTTAGAATTTCAAGGGAGGAAAGCCAATGGAAAGATTACATGATTGATAAGTGGAGATCGTTGCTCGACTGGAAAAAACAACATACCAAATCATCCCAAGTAAATATTATTCACAGAATCTCATGAAGTGAATGATTGGGCCACTAGATTTCCTGACTTGTTCAGAAAGTAATTAGGATGTCTTAAGAAATGTGAACACCAAATTGTGCTCAAGGAAGATGTGGTGCCGAAAGTGCACATGATGTGGAATGTTCCGCTTGCCCCAAGGGGGTTGCAGAAGAAGGTGTTGCAAAGACTATGTGAAGAAGGAGTGGTTGAACCTATCGAGTCCTCGGAATGGTTTGGTACGATTCGTCATTGCAAAAAAACTAATAGAAAGATCCGCATATGTGTGGATCTAAGAGATTTGAATAACTGTATCTGGATTGACTGTCATCCTTTATCCGGAATAAATGCGAAGCTGGTGAGTGTGAAGGGTGTAGACTGATTTTTGAATCTTTTCTGTGCAAGCGCCAACACAATGGAATTTCTTCCTAGATCATTTACGCTTGAAAATAAAATCCAGGCTTTTTAGAAAACAATTTAAAACCAAACTGTTTAAACCAGCATATTGCTGCTGAACGCTACTTGTTTATTGATTTCTACCCCTCTCTTTATTCAAACACACAGCTCTATTTATTCAGCACCAAAAAGCCAGTGGTTGTATGTGCCATCCACCGTTTTTATCATAGCTTCAGACTCCTTTCCCCCTTTGTTTTATCTTTGTGATTCACTCTTTGCTCTAAATAAGCCAGCTTATCTTTAACTGAAGGCACTCTCCTGGGTTTGGTCTGTTTGCTGTGGTGTGTTAACGGTGTGTAGTAGTTACAAGCAGGCACTGTTAAATCTAGGATGTACCGTGCTGCTTTTTCAGAGGGCTTACTGGAGTCTTCGACAAATGCTGCAGGACATTGAAAGGACAGATGTCTGCCAGTCCAGTTGAGGAAGCACTGAAAATTGAGGGCAGGGACATCTCGACCCCATTTTTAAGGGCAGTGGAATGAGTGATAATTTTGCTGTTCAAACCATGCCCTACTCTGGCGTGCCTAATAAGACGACAACCCCAAAGCCTGGGCTTTGCTTTCAAGCTATTTGGATCAACCCACTGTAAATACAAACTGTGGTGTGGCTCTATTAAACTAAACATTGTTGGAATCCCAGTGGTGTCTTGATATCCTGCTTCTTTATTGACATTAGGGTCCAAACATTTGTGCTTCTTCCTCACCTCAGGAGTGGCCCCCACTTGTACCGATGTGAGTAGAGAAACTGTGATTTGCTAGTTGGCCCAGCAGAGCGGCCCTCTGCTGCAATTCAGAAGATGTCTTCTACGTGCTACAAGTCCCCCTCATACACTCTGTCTGTCTCTCTCTCTCTCTCTCTCAATGTTTCTGTGCTTCTCAGGACCCAATGGCTTGATGGCGCTTAGTTTTCCTTGTGACTGGGCTCTTTCCTAGGCTCACTGATTCCTCAAGGACAACCTTGAGGAATCAGTGAGCCTAGGAAAGGGCCCAGTCACAAGGAAAACTAAGCTCCATCAAGCCATTGGGTCCTGAGAAGCAAAGAAACATTGAGAGAGAGAGAGAGAGAGAGACAGAGAGAGAGAGACAGAGAGACAGAGAGAGAGAGACAGAGTGTATGATGGGGACTTGTAGCACGTAGAAGACATCTTCTGAATTGTAGCAGAGGGCCGCTCTGCTGGGCCAACTAGCAAATCACAGTTTCTCTACTCACATCGGTACAAGTGGGGGCCACTCCTGAGGTGAGGAAGAAGCACAAATGTTTGGACCCTAATGTCAATAAAGAAGCAGGATATCAAGAAACCACTGGGATTCCAACAATGTGTAGTTTATTAGAGCCACACCACAGTTTGTATTTACAGTGGGTTGATCCAAATAGCTTGAAAGCAAAGCCCAGGCTTTGGGGTTGTCGTCTTATTAGGCACGCCAGAGTAGGGCATGGTTTGAACAGCAAAATTATCACTCATTCCACAGCCCTCACTGTAGAACTGAAGAATAAGCCATGCAGCACTTTGCAGTTCAGATGCACCGGTGGGGGTAAGAGGGAGGTGAAGCTGCACTGAAGACCAGGCACTTCACCTGTTTCTTTAGGATCACTGAAATAATATCTACTACCAAAATATCGAGTTCCCAAAATATCGATGACAAAATATCGAGGGACATAATATCGACTTTCTATCTTCACTAAGGTAAGTACAAAAATATCGACTTTAAAATATCGAGTGTTAAAAATATAGACTGTCAAAATATCGATTTTTTAATGTCTTTAAAATAAGTTAAAACTATTATAATATTACATATATTTAATATAAACATTGTTAAAATTATTAAATAAATGTAACATTATTGCATAATTAATGTAAATTAAAAAATTAATAATAATAATACATATATATATAAATACATGTTATTAATAAAACATATAGAATATATTTACCGTGGCATAGCAAAAGGTTTAAATTTAATGTAACCACTCCAGTGGGTGCTACATTACAGAGATCGTTGGATAGCGTAGGGGTAAAAATTACTATTCCCACTCCAGTGGGTGCTACAGTAGAGAAAGCGTACGCCTGTACCCCAAAAACCCAAAACTGACCCTGAACCCTAAAAATATCCCTGTACCCCAAAAACCCAAAACTGACCCTGAACCCTAAAAATACCCCTTTACCAAAAAACCCAAAACTGACCCAGAACCCTAAAAATACCCCTTTACCCAAAAACTGAAAACTGACCCTGAACCCTAAAAATACCCCTTTACCCAAAAACTGAAAACTGACCCTGAACCCTAAAAATACCCCTTTACCCAAAAACTGAAAACTGACCCTGAACCCTAAAAATACCCCTTTACCCAAAAACTGAAAACTGACCCTGAACCCTAAAAATACCCCTTTACCCAAGAACTGAAAACTGACCCTGAACCCTAAAAATACCCCTTTACCCAAAAACTGAAAACTGACCCTGAACCCTATAAACACACAACCCGCTACAGAAAATAAATTACTAAAAATTAATTATTTATCAATTAATAATTTTTAATTAATTAACTATTATATTTTAATTATTTACCAATTATTATTTAATTAAGAATTAGATTAAATTTACATAATTAATTAATTATAATTAAATTACTTCCCACCCTATTCCCCTATAAACCCACAACCCGCTACAGATTTATATTACTCAAATATTATTAAATATTAATAACTTACCTTATTTTCGATATTTTTGTTGTCTATATTTTTTCTAGTCTATATTATGTCTAGTCTATATTTTTGATTCGATATTTTGGCTATTCTAGTCGATATTAGTCGATATTTTTGTTGTCTATATTTTGTCTAGTCTATATTTTGTCCAGTCTATATTTTTTACTCGATATTTTGTCCAATCGATATTTTGGACTCGATATTATGTCTTTTTACAGTTTCTTTACTCCCTCCGCTAAATGAGGATCAGTGAGTCCATTCTTCCAACCTGCCCTTCCAGGTAATTTTTCGCCAGTCTGAATGGCAGCAATGTTGAATGGCAGCCTCAGTAACAGCAAGGCAGATAAAAAATCAGATCACCTATATTGCTCACAAAATGAGCTGAATGATTAATAAGCTGGGGAAGGGAAGACATGCTGTGGGTAGAAGATAAAGCAAATTGTGAACTACTGGGATTGAAGAGGAATATTTATCAATTAAACTCAGTGTTCAGGGCCAAATCTGATAGTCCCTGTAGACATAAGGCCTTATTTATCTATGGGCGGCCCAGATGTCAAACAGCAGGTGCAGTGGAGGTACTGCCCCTACCGGCACAGCAGCAGCCACCTGTCTAATCTTGACATTCCCACTAGTGTCCGATTTGCAATGTTTTGAAGCCAGCTCCCCAACGTAGGGCGTTGTTTAATGTTTTCTACCATGCAGCAAGGGATATTTGAGTATATTTCATGCCTAGACCAGCATAGTGCTACCTGGCAGTCTTGAGCAACAAGAATGATGTCAGAGAGGCTCACTGTAATAGAGTAGCACTTCAAATTCTGTTCTCACTAGCACACCTTTTCTATGGAGGAGCCAGCTGTGGCATCACTGCATAGCAGTTCCTCCCCCTTTAAGTGAGGTGGTATAACCTAGAACTAAGAAAATGGCACATCTATCTGACTTTTTTGTTCGCTACCCCTTACTGCCTAACTCTAAAGGAGATACACAATGTCTTAACCAAAACACCCAACTGGCCTTTTTAACACTCAGAATTGTTTTTGTAGTCTTTTCTATTTGAAGCATCTTCCAATGGGGGGCTAGTTATATAATTTTTTGCCAGGGCTCCTTTTGATATCTTGTCTCGCTTTGCTTGACCAAAGCATCTGTAATCCAGGGTGAAGCAAGCAGTAACTGTGTTCCAGACATTACAGCTTTAGCATAGAAATTCCATTATAGCTGAAGATAAAAAGGCGACGAGTTTGACTTCATGGTTAGCTCACAATGCTCGGAGGAATGGTCACAATGCAATATTTTATAACCTGTTAGAATGACTCTGGCTACACCTACTTGCACAGGCTTCATGGAGCCAGCTTTTCCATCTGATACGATTAGAGTTCCAAGTGATAAATCCAGAAAAGAAAGTAAAGTTATCTATTGTATTTAAAGGATAATTGGAGGTTTAGTAAGGTACAACATTTTCAGGTTTAACAAGGCACAACACGTCCAAGTTTAACCACCTTCTGTGCAAGTAATTTGTTCTTTAGGTAGCACTTTATACTGCATCCCTGAAATTTCTGAAAGTGCTGTGAACAACAAATGCTACTATAACTAATGTATTGACTTCAGATGAATGGAAAGCTAGTTCTCCAACACGTGAACTGAGATTGCTGCACATTTCAGGCATGCACATTAATTGACGCATTCATTTTGCCGGCCAGATAGTATCGAACTACCGTGTTGGGGAGCACTAAGTCAGATAACGAGTTCGCAAGATTTTGACATTAGCTGTGGAGAGAGTGTTACTTACTCAGTCATCTATAAAGAGCACTGAGTTCCATTGACACATTCTGATTCGCCTACTTAAGAAACAAAGAGGGGCGTGGCTTGGGCGCCGATGGCGATGGTCGCCTGAGAGCTCGGCTCCGGGACTGAGCCCGGGATTATCCTGTAAATCGGAGGCGGTGGGGCACCCTAACCCCCGCAAACTGTTGATCGGATCGACTGGGACCTGCCGGGGCACCTGGTGCAGCCCGAACATGAGGTGATCCGACGGAAAATCGAAGTTTGTGGATCCGCGGAGTGCGACCCAACATGGCGCCCGGACCTCATTGTCCCCTTGGACGGGACCATTGAACTGGAGGAGCATCGCTAGCTACAGCGCACCCTCCGCCTTTTCGTTTCCCTGCGATATGAGGGTCTGGGTACAGATCTGATTGGACTCAGGCAACAGGGAACGCGCCTAGAGGGTCGGATGCCCTCACTATAGTGGACCTCGGCACACGGACGCCTGGAGGCCCTGCCCGCGGCACTGACCCCCCTAGGCCACACTTGGCTGCATCTCCCCGATCGACCCACTCCCATGGGAGGCACTGCCCCTAGGCGCCACAAAGTCTCCGGTGGTGTTGGTGACCCTCGCTCCGGGTCCTCATTAGCCAGGCGGGCCTGCCCGACCTGGCGCCGATTGTCTCCGCCTCCTCCTCAGTGCCCTCCGACGACGTGGTGGTGGCGCGGGCCGAAGCTGTGGGGGCCCAACAGGCCCTGGAGACGGGGATCGCCGACCCTCGACCCGAAGACCAATAACCGGGAGAGACATAGCCGAAGCCCGCACTCGGTGGCGCCTCTGGCTGGGTCCACACAGCGTGATTCCTGCGACATGGGGAAACCAAGGGGAGCCAAGGGAACTACCCCAGCTGCATCAGACTCGGAGACCCCGGACAAAGAGGAACGTAGAGACCCGGAGAGTTCTGGTGGCGCACCATTGCAACAACAATTTGACCGTGTCTTAGAGGCGATTGCGACCACACGCTCGGCCCTCCAGGAGGACATTGCCCAGGTGGCGACGAGTCTGGGCCTCCTTAGAGCGGATCACAGCAAGCTTTCGGATAGGGTCAAGGAAGTGGAGGGCTCGGTGAAAACCTTGGAGCCAGCGCAGCGCACCCTGGCCGTGACAATGAAGGATGCCCTATCCCGGATTACTGCTCTGGAGCAACGAGCGGAAGATGCGGAAGGCCGTAACAGGCGCAACAACATTCGAGTGGTGGGCCTGCCGGAGAAGATTGAGGATGGCGACATGGTGGCCTACTTGGAAGCCTGGCTCCGAGACACGGTGGCCCCGGAGGGTCTATCCTCCTTCTACACCCTGGAGCGAGCGCATAGAGTTCCAGCGAGGCCGCCGCAACAGGGCCGTGCCTCGCGACCGGTGGTGGCACGGTTATTGCACTTTCGGGACAGAGACCTCATCCTCAATGCCGCCAGACATAATGGCCCATTCAAGGTGGCGAACAGCCAGGTGAACATCTTCCCGGACTACACCTATGAGACCCAACGCAGGCGGTTCTCATTCTTGGCGGTCAAACGCGAGCTCCGGAGCGAGGGCATCCAATACTCGCTCCTATTTCCTGCAAGGCTCCGCATAATTGTCGATGACAAGACTCAATTCTTTGATACCCTGGAGGATGTCTGTAACTGGCTTGAACTTTATAGAGCCGGAAAAGATGGCTTTGGCTCCTCATCTCAGCTAGCGGTGGAGCCGGGACAGCGACGGCGATCCAAGAGGATTCGGAGTCGCCGTGGCCGGTCGGGAGGACCCTCAACTGCGGAGACATCGACGGAGCGGAAGGGAGTGTTGGAGGTGTTATCTGCGTTGTCTGGCTCACGGGACGGCACCATTGAAGAGGAAGCGGACCCTGGTGACGAGGGGGAGCCAACGGACTCGGAGGAGTCGGTGACTGATAGCGTCCACACGCCGGTGATCACACCGAAATCGGTTGAGGACCTTCTGGATGGACAGGGTTGACGGGGTGAGCTGCATCCGTTTGGATGGGGGCCCGAAGCCGGGGTGGCGGGTACCGACGATTGATCATGATTCCCGGGGAGGTGGGGGTGGGGTGCCTTGCTCGTGCCCTGAGGGTTTCCTGTACTGTTTTGGGCTTGCTTTAGTCCTGGTAGCCAGAGCATCGAGGGCCCACTGCCAACGCCCAGCCCGCACCTGGCCCTTAAGGCCTTCCTACGGTGGCGACCGCAGGATTAGTCGGGGACAGGGGGTTTTTTGAGGGTATGGTTTGGATGGGAACTAGATGGTGCTATTTGGGTCCTGTTCTGGGGAGGGTGGGCAGGGGTTTGGGTCAAATAGGGGTTGTTGAGTTTTGGTTGGGGAAAATGGCCGCCATCAGTGCTGGGTTGATTGTTGTTCTTTCTTTGTTGGGACCCAGATGGGGAGACTTTGCACGAACAATATGGGACAATGGCTGATGTTGCTAATGTGAAATGTATTACTTGGAATGTGCGGGGGCTTCACACCATGTCTAGACGTCACAAAGTACACGCTTATTTAGTGCGTAGAGGGGTACAAATGGCGCTGCTGCAGGAGACCCATCTGAACAAGGCGGAAGGGGCGGCGCTACAGCGTAGGTGGAGAGGGCAGGTCTTTTGCACTTCGTACTCCGCGTATGCCAGGGGGGCGCTGATTTGGATTAGAGCTGGGGTTCCCTTCCAGGTCACGAAGTCGGTGGTGGACCCGAAGGGGCGCTATGTGGCCATTTCGGGCACTCTGGGGGGGAGGGACCTAAACGTTTGCTGTGTTCACGCACCCAATGTGGACCAGATTGCCTTCTTTTCCAGGTTATCGGGCTCGTTGGCCCACTTCTTCTCCGGGCCCCTCTTGCTCGGTGGAGATTTCAATTCAGTAGTGGATGTGGAGACTGACCGCTCGCATCCGCCCCTCCCTGACTCTCCGGTTCGCCGTGTGGCTAAAGGTCGTAGGGACTGGCAGACGCACTGGGGTCTGACGGATATTTGGAGGGCGCAGCACCCCGACGCGAGAGACTATTCCTACTTCTCGGGACTGCACGAGTTACACGTTAGACTAGACGGATTTCTTGGCTCGACTGGACTGGTTTCAGCGGCGGTCCGGTCTGAATATTTAACCAGGACCATCTCAGATCATAACCCCCTCCTTCTGGACCTTTGCTGGTTTCCTGGGGTGCCTGCGGTGCCCACCTGGAAGTTACGTCCCGAGATCCTTGAGGACAGTGTATTCAAAGCGGACCTAGGAGATAAGATCTCGGAATACTTCGCGTCCAACAGGGGCACTGCGAGCTCGAGGGCGCTGAAATGGGATGCTTTTAAGGTGGTGGTGAGGGGTTACTGCATCTCCAAGAAGGTAGGCATGAGGCGAGTTATCCTTGACGACTTAGATGCTGCGGATCGGAAACTCCGTGAGTTGGAACTCCGCCGCCCCGGGCGCCCTGAACTCCAGGAGCGCACGGTAGAGGCGAAGGAAGCGGTGGCGGCGGAGGTCGAACGGCTGCGCTGTTTTGACTACAAGGCCTATACGGTTAGGTCCCTTGCAGAGGGGGATAGGTCGAGCGCACTGCTGGCATGGCTAGCTAACCCTACGCGCCAGGCCTCACTGACGACGTCCATGCGCATGGCGGACGGGACCGAAGTGCACACTCAGCCTGAGATCCTGAGCTGTTACCTGCACTACTACGAACGCTTGTACCGCAGTCGTTCTGCCAGAGACCCTGACCTGCTTGATGATTATCTACGCACCCTGGAGCTCCCGACAGTGGAGCCTGACATAGCGAAAGCCCTGGGGTCCGACATTGAACTAGGGGAGATCCGCAGCGCCATTAAAAAGATGGCGAGGAATAAGACCCCGGGCCTAGACGGCCTTCCTGTTGAATTTTATGCAGCTTATGTTGATCTCCTAGCACCAAGGTTATTGATAGTGTACAGAGAGGCGAAGAGGCTTGGTCGGCTCCCCGGCTCGATGTGCGAGGCCTTAGTGGTTCCCCTTCTCAAGCCGGGAAGGGACTCGTCCGATCCGGCGTCCTACCGTCCTTTATCAATGCTGACGGTCGACTATAAAATACTGAGCAGCATCTTGGCTTCGAGGTTGCTGGGTCACATGGGCTCCCTGGTACACGAAGACCAGGCTGGATTCATCCCCAAGCGAAACACGACCATGAACATCCGTAGGTTGTTCCGCTTGCTGGGAGAACCGCTCGTGGACGCCCCATGCCCGGTGGTCCTATCGGTAGATTTGGAGAAGGCCTTTGACAGCCTCGAATGGGACTACCTGCGCACTGTGTTACTGCGATTCGGCCTCGGCGAGGGTTTCATCAGATGGACAACGGTCCTATACGCCTCGGCATCGGCCAGGGTTCGGGCAGGCCCGCTGGTTTCCTCACAATACCCGGTGGAGAGAGGCACGAGACAGGGTTGTTCGTTATCCCCGCTTCTCTTTGCGTTGGCGGTGGAGCCACTGGCGCTGCTACTCCGGTCGGGAGCCCATTATAATGGCCTGCGGACACCTTCGGGCCCACACTACATTTCGCTGTACGCCGATGACCTGTTGCTCTTCCTTGAGGACCCGGTTGCTGCCCTGCAGGGGGCTGCGACGGCGCTCACGGCGTTTGGGGAGGTCTCGGGCCTTCGAGTGAACTGGGCTAAGACCTGTCTTTTCCCGGTTCGCAGAGGCACGCCTAGCCCTGTTATCGGTGGAGAGATTAGATGGGAACCTGACTGCTTTAAATACCTGGGGGTGTACGTCTACCATGAACCAGCTGACCTCCTGGATGGGAACATTGCTCGCAGCACCCGAGCGCTACGGGGTAGTATGGATTTCTGGGCTACGCTACCGCTCTCGGTGGCAGGGCGGATAGCTTTGCTCAAAATGGTGGCGCTCCCCCGGTTGCTGTATTATTTCTGAGCGCTACCGATCTGGGTCCCGCCGGCCACATTTAGACTCTTACGGTCGATGATGGTCGGATTCCTCTGGGGCTCGGGCCGCCGAAGAGTGGCCCTTAAGACCCTGATGAGGCCGAAAGCCGAGGGTGGGCTTGCGGTGCCGGACTTTGAAAAGTACTACCTGGCGGCGCAACTACAGACCCTCACCCAGGAGATCGCCAGGGAATTCCGGGGCCCGGAGGACAGAAGGGGCACGGGGATGGCCAGACATGTTCTCTCCTTCATAGCGCTGCAACAGCGTTTGGCCTTACAGGACTTATCGCTGGAGGAGAAGACCATTCGCCTGTGTTGGAACCGAGTCCACGCCCGGGGCCAACTGCGAATACCGTATGCGCCCGAAATACCTTTGGGCATGCTGACGGCTTTGCCCCATGGCGGTGATTGGTCGCGGTTAGCGGACTGTGAGGACGCGGGCCTACAATTGGTAGGGGACCTCTACGAGGACGGGGCGCTTTTGCCCTTTCAGGAGCTCATTGACCGCTTCAAGGTTCCTCGCGGCGACTTTCTGTTGCACTCGGCCCTGGTCCGAGCGATCCAGGCACACTGGAAGCACGGGCAAGAGGAACCCCCTACGTCTCCGGTGTGCCAATACGTCATGATGTCTGCGGGTACGGTGAAGGCGGTTACTTGCCTCTACGGTAGACTAATCAATGAGGGGCTGGCCCCCCTCACTACTTTGAGAACCCGTTGGGAGGAGGACATAGGTAAGGAGATCCCAGAGACGACCTGGTCCCAACTCGTGCGGCGAGCCTGGAAGGGCACGCGCCACGCCCGATTTCAATTGGTCCACTACTATGTACTCCATAGGGCATATCTGACCCCGGCGAAAATCCAACAGTATTTTGCTACGGGCTCTGCGGACTGCCCCAGGTGCCAGGCGCCGGAGGCAGACCTCCTCCACATGTTGTGGTCCTGCCCGGGATTGTCCTCCTACTGGACGGAAGTGGGGAAGACCCTGGAGGAGGTAACAGGGAGATCCTTATTGGTTGATGCGGCAGTGGGACTCCTCCACTGGTTTCCACATACCCCCAAAAACAAAATTACTAGCAAATTCATTGATTTGGGGCTTCTCCTTGCTAAACGAGAGGTGACCAGGAACTGGAAGGCACGGGCTGGTCCGACGGGGGGCCGATGGCACAGAGAACTCTTGAAATGGGCAGCGGGAGAAAGCACGCTGAGGTATCAGTTAGCTAGGAGACAGCATAACGAGAAGGCGCAGGAGGCAGCGCTGGAATGGGAGACATTAGTACAGGCCCTAAGGGATTATTGCGCCCCCAGCGACTCCGAAAGTGAGGAAGCAGCTCGTCCCGAGTCCCGATAGGCGATTACACCTTACAGATCTGTTACTCTCCTCATGGGTCCTCTCACAGATCCTATTGCGGTTGTTACCGTGCACTGATGGCGGGGTGGGGCGGGGGTTAATTCGGTTTATAGTGTTTTGAGGGAGGGGTTTTCTTTTGGTTTTGTAGGCTTGTTTAGAAAAGCAGATGACGGACAGTGGATCATCCGGACCAGCTTCGACTTCCTGTTGAGCCCCCTTTGGATTTTGCCGCCCGACCATTGGGTTGTGGGCTGAATGGCTGTGTAAGGGAACATATTAATGGGGGACAGAGGGTTGCATTTCACTGATTTTGTTTGATCTATAATGCTGGTCAAATATGTAACAATTTGCTAATTCCTGCAATAAAAATATATTTAAAAAAATAAATAATTAAGAAACAAAGACAGAATTGGTGGCAATAGATTGAGTGACATTAAACTTAATATTTTTCTTTTCTAGCTATAAGGAAGGATCAAAAGAAGTTGCCTACTGCTATGGGAAAGTCAGATCGAGGTAATTATGGCTCTGATATCTCAAAATAAGGTTTGAAATGTGTATTGCCAGATCAATGTAAATAGTGTTGAATGCCTCTAAATCCTAACATAGGAATACATTTAATGTAGAAAAAGCTTGTGATCTTTCATCATTTTCTAATGCATGATAGATACTCTAATTGCTTATTACATTGTGATATTATATGTTTTCCCACCCATCGCCACCCTTTTACCTTAGAAGTGCTTTTGTGCATATTCTTCAGCCATCCTCCTATTTTAATTTAAGTCTCACAGGTCCCCCTTATCTCTTAGTTGCTTCCATTGAAAACCGTTTTAAGCACCATACCTATATATTTTGGGAAATAAGTGTTTATATTGCTTTCCCCTTCCACATTTTGAAATGAGATCATGGATGTTGGGATAGATAGTTTGCAAATTCAGAAACCTCTTAATACGTTTCTCAAGGATTTTATGTGGCATTTTGATAGTGTTCCTCTACTTTATGAATGTCACTTTATATGTGACCTGTGGCATCCAGACCTGGACTCAGTTAAGTAGATTTCGTTGTATTTGTGACTTTTGCTCATGGATGTGTGGTATATTTGCAGTCCTTGCAGGGATTCTATAAGGGGCTCATAGGCTCTTTGTAAGCAGTGATATACTAATGTTTGTGTTACTTTTAACCTTTTTGTGAATGAAAACTAACACTAAGTTTTTTCATATGGCTAACATAAAACTAATGTATTTTAACCGTTTGTTATGCAACGCTTAATCTCGAAAGTTAATGTGTTGTTGTAATAGCAATGCAAGTTGAAGGATAAAAAGTTACTAATCTCAGTAACAACGTTTCTGGTGGATAATATATCTGCTTGCAGATCCCTCACCTTCTGATCATCCCCAGGTGCTAGACTGAATCTGGAAACTTCCTTCATATTTATCTTCTGCCTGCAGGTGTCGCCGGCTCCATCTCACTACACAGGTGTGCAGTCATTAGAGTCATATAGCACCATCCCGCCCTTGTCCACCTCAGGCCTTACAGGCAGAGATGAGAGAAACGACAAATCAAGAGTGGATGTGCGGGGCAGCAAACTAACCTGGAACTGTATTAATACCAATGGCTTACAACCATAATTCAGAATGGGGAAATGGGCAAAACCAGTGAGGAATCTGCAGATAGAGAAAGTGACCATCAGAAAGATCGTTATCAAAGGTTAGTAACTTTTTCTTTTGATGGATACTTCAACCTGCAGATTCCTCACCGTAGTAAAGTGGGATCTGCTTTCATAGCTACCCCCACTTTTTGCTGGTGTCATACTGTTTTTCTGACTAGTCTGACTAGGATCTTGCTAATTAGGACCCCAGTCACTGTACTTCCTCCCTAATTTGGCTATGGTGAGTTTTCTTGGTACATTCCTAATTGGCTGCTGATGTACTGTAGAAAGTCCCTGCTATAGGGTACTAAGGTACCTACAACCTAGGTCCACCAGGGTTCCCCCTCGGGCTGAAGCAGGTATTATGCCACCCATAGGGGACCCTCAGAACTCTGACTATAGGCCTGCCATTGCAGTCTGAGTGAGTTGGTGCTTGCACCTCTCACAAAGATATGAGTTCCCTTATTTCTAACATCACTGGACTTAAAACCTCTGAGTCACACCTCTAGTAGGCCTTTCAGTCACAAAGGCAGGGTGCTTGGTTCTAAATGTGAGAGTGCCCCTGAATGAACAGGACACCTTCAACCTTTGAGGTCCATTCTCCGGGGTTGTCAGTGCATTAGCCATTACGGTACATAGAGTGGCCTTGCATCATTATGGGATGAACATCTCTAAACTGGCTGTAACGATCCCTGTCATGCTTGGTATCAAACATGTTGGAATCATACCTCCACACCGTAAACGGTATGGTATCAGTAGCGGCCTGTGGTGGGAGCCAGGGCCGGACTGAGAACCAAAACCGGCCCTGGCAAAGTGCTCGCCGGCCCCCTGGGGGTGTGGCCGAGCTCTTAATCGGGCCGGTTTTCGGCCGATTTGTTACAGGGGCCGATTTTGCAGCTATGCTGCAAAAACGGCCGTGTAACAAAAATGGCCCCCTGGGCCCAAAACCGGCCCCCACCCTTGCGGCGCATCGGGGGATTGCCCGGTGCCCACAATGGCCAGTCCGGGCCTGGTGGGAGCGCTGCTGGGTGCTGACGTGGGGCGGGGGAGGGGCAGGGTGATGGGTAGTAAACTACAGATTATGGCTGATTAGAGGTAAGTAAACATATAAATAAATAAAACTAATTTTGTTGCGCGCACTGCATTGCCAAATGCGAAGCAGCGCGCGCAACGAAATTTGATTTATTTTGAGGGTCAGAGCTGCAGCCACTCTCATTTACACCATGTAATGTAAGCATTAAGCAAATTCTGTGTGGTATCGGCAGCTTCTGAAAAAGCACGGTTGTTGACAAAATATCTTCAAAGCTCTGTGTTCCAGTGAATGAAAATGGACCCTAAGGCAAGATTTTGAGGATCTGTCAAAGTGGTCTACGTATGAAGCTTATTTATTGGCCAATCAGAAATATGTAATTTTTTTGCAGTTTTCTATAGTACGAATTCAGCCCAAGGCTTGAGCACCAGAGCACATGCTCAGATTCAATTTATTTGTTATAAGACACTGGGAGGTTCAGACCTGGCTCCAGGATTCTGGATCTGGGAGGGCCATAAAGAAGGATGGATAGGCCACAAAGATGAGTGGAGCTGTTTTTGGATTCCTTTAACTCGGCCAAGGTGGCGTCGTTGAGCAGAGCAGTGCCAGACCGAGATTCAGAGAGAGCAACGCCGCGGAGGAGCCATGCAAGCAGCTCTCTCCGCTCTACTAACCACGTGCAACTCCGACCTCCCCTCCCCCTTCCTCCCCCTCCGCCGCGAGGGTGGCAGCGGCTGAGACAGTGATGAAGACGGGAGCACCGCGGGGGGAGAGCCGCGCGCTGCGAGCAAAGAGCCGCGACCGGCAACCTCCAGAAATCCTGAACTCCTCACGCCGTATCGTGCAGTTTCGCGAGGGAGGCGAGGTGAGGAGCTGCGAGGGGGAGCCGTGGAAGAACCACCTGGGCTGAAACACCTGGGCTGAAATATGGTAAAAGAGGGTGGCGGTGGGGCACCCGCCCGTTGTACTCTGCTTCTTTCTCCTTGCTCCTAGCTCCCCCCCCGCCCCGCCCACCTGTAAGGCGTAAAGGAGTGCGGTCCAAGAGACCAGGCAACCAACATCCAGAGAGGCAGGCAGCCCTTAACCATCTTCAACCGTCAACCGTCTTTAGTGACCCACCCGCCAAAATAAAGACCTCTCAAACCCCAATGAGAAAGAAAGACAAAGGTAGTCCACCGTAAGGCAACACAAAGAACCCAAAGTTGTCCCAAACGTTGTGCCTGGCTGCTTAAAATTCTGTCAGCAGCCTCCAACAGCCTAACTGCTTAAAATTCTGTCAGCAGCCTACAACAGTCACCAACAACCAATCCAAAACTGACGGCATCAGCATCACCGCCAAAACCGCCAATCCATTGCCAACCGGGAGAAGGCGCAACGTTGAAAACAAATACCAACTCCCAGGAAAACTATTGTTATGTTATGTTATGTTATTGTTATTTGTTGTGCGCACAGCTACTCCAGCTAAGGAGCGTCCTGGCGCATTGACAAGGAGGAACATAACACACCAGGAACAAGCAGAAAACTAGAAGGGGCCATTTGAGTTTAATAATACAGCAAAACAGACAAAAACTAGAAGGGGCAGCTAAAACAGAAAGGTTTTTATGGCTTTAAAGGTTTTTATGGCCACCAACCCAGGAACGCCAGACATCCTGCTAGTAGACCTAGCTCAAGACTCAAGAGAGGTAGGAAAAGGGACTACTTGGAAGCAACCTGCGCCCCAGGGGAAAAAAACATTTCAACTTAAAATTCATTCCAAATTTTCCTTCATTAAAGACGCAGGTGCGTTACTCCATCTTAACACCAGCAACTAACCGAATCTCCCCTCCCCGTTACACTCCCAGCTATCAGAAGGCGCCTCCGGATACCTCTTAGCCTCACCGGCCCTATCCGACATTGACACCGGCCTGTCCATCCTATCAACAGAACCAGGGGAGAGAAGACACAGCCCCTCAAACACGCCGACTAAGTCAAATTCAGAGTCCCCAAAAGACGTAACGGGACCATTGACATTTACTGCACCCCCCATAATCAACTCTGAAATAGCTACAGTGGGTGCCCCAGAAGAGGCCCCGCCAAGCGACGAGACCACGCTTTCATCAGCTTTACCAGCTTTACCAGCTCCCCAGTCTCCCCAAGTAAACGAAATGGAATTACCAGCAGATCCATCCGGGATCCCCTTAGAGCCTAAAATTACAATTATTAGGGAAAAAAGGCAGCAAAGGACGCAAAGGACGAATTACCCGAAACCTGCCAAGTACCCCAACCTACCCCATCCCACAGGGTGCAAAGCCGACAATGAGGTCTGGCAGGGTGAGGCGAGTCACAGCTTCCACTACCAACACTAGGAAAAAGAAAATAAAGAACTCGAAGGTTCCAAACGAGCCATTTGAGAACAATACCAAACCCTGATCACTCCGACCACCCTGACTTGATGGGAAAATGCCTCTCGTATGGCCACCGCCGCCAACCCAGGAACGCCAGACATCCTGCTAGTAGACCTAGCTCAAGACTCAAGAGAGGTAGGAAAAGGGACTACTTGGAAGCAACCTGCGCCCCAGGGGAAAAAAACATTTCAACTTAAAATTCATTCCAAATTTTCCTTCATTAAAGACGCAGGTGCGTTACTCCATCTTAACACCAGCAACCAACCGAATCTCCCCTCCCCGTTACACTCCCAGCTATCAGAAGGCGCCTCCAGATACCTCTTAGCCTCACCGGCCCTATCCGACATTGACACCGGCCTGTCCATCCTATCAACCGAACCAGGGGAGAGAAGACACAGCCCCTCAAACACGCCGACTAAGTCAAATGCAGAGTCCCCAAAAGACGTAACGGAACCATTGACATTTACTGCACCCCCCATAATCAACTCTGAAATAACTACAGTGGGTGCCCCAGAAGAGGCCCCGCCAAGCGACGAGACCACGCTTTCATCAGCTTTACCAGCTTTACCAGCTCCCCAGTCTCCCCAAGTAAACGAAATGGAATTACCAGCAGATCCATCTGGGATCCCCTAAGAGCCTAAAATTACAGTACTTCATCGCCAGCATACAAGCCTCCCTCTAGTCATAGGATCCCCTCCTTTTTCTCCCACAGTGTCAGACGTATTCCACTTCACAGGCGTCACGACTTTCCCACCTGAAGACAAAACCGATACAAAGGTAACCAGACAGCTAATTCACCTACAACCTATGAAATCCTATTTTTTCAACCCCATTGATTGCAACCACGAATCCAATAAGTACAATCACAATCAGAAACGTAAAGACAACAAGAAAGATATTGCCTTCACAAAGCCGATAGCGAACCATTTACCCATCCGAAACAGCTCAAATTACAAGCTCTCAAAGTCCACTCCGGAGGAACCCCACCCTGAAGCACCCTTAACCAAGCATTTCCCTACAACGACCAACACGGAGGGCGATCCAGACGACACAACTCTCGAGGTACCAATCTCGCTTCCCTCACAAAGGAAGAATGGGAAAATCTTGTTACCACTTACACATCTGAGGAAAAGAAGGCAGCGTCTCCACAAGGATCGTGAATTACTTCCAAAAAGGCTGACGTAAACACTCAGCCAAGCGAATCAGGAATATGGGCCTCCCTTTTAAACACCATGCAACTCTCCACCAAAGCTCTGGAATCCCACTCTGACAAAGTGGATATCCAGCTTACCCTTCTCAATTGTCCTGCATTACACGTTACCAGCATTGACAGCAAGCTCTCAGATATGAACAACTTTATCAAAAGGGCCCAACAGGATGCAAATGTAATTTCAACAAGCTGTACCTGCCAACTAATGTTGGAAAAAATCGCCACACTACCCACAGTGATGAGTGACCTCCTCACCAACCTGAAAACCATAGGCTCCAGTTTGAAGTCCGAGACTGACAGCGCGAATATCAGCATCAGAGGACCAGCAGCCAACACCCAAATCGGCACCAAGACGAGGACACACAAAGGGGTGCAAGAATCAGCCACCCAAGACCTCAATCCACCCATCACCTGCAACTCTCTTAGCCTCAGCAAAGGTCAAGGGAAAAGAACAAAGGAAGAAGTAACACACCTGATGGTCCAAACCCCCCAAGAGGCTGGCCAAGACCTGGAAACCGGAATGAAAATTTCCTACAAAGCATCCAAATCGCCTCCTCCAAAACCGCCAAGGAGTGTTGAGGTTAAGCATCTGAAATCAACGGCAGTAACCACCAGCCAGCCAAAAACGCAGGAAGCTACAACTTTAGAAGGCAAAGCTGAGCAGAACAAAGGACAATTCTCCAAGCAGCGAAGGAAACAAAGGAGGAAAGGGAGGTACAAGAATTCACCTATAAAATCATACTTCCAAATCACACCAAACCCCCAGAATGGCCTTCTGCAGGATCTTAAAGAATTCAGCACGCCAAAAAGCAAACAGCTGGACCAAGGCTTAACCAGCACCCAGACATCAAGAAGCCCAGTACGAGTAGTAGAGGACTCCCCCAAGGATCACAATCAATACCTAATACATCTTCAGGAAAAAGCGACTTGCAGCCAAAAGCCTAGTACATACGGAAGCGACGATCCAAAAACAGGCAGACCCCCTCCAGTATATGACACTAACCAACATCAACTCTCAACCGTACAACCAAATTCAGTAGCAACAACCGAAACAATCCCAACTCCCTTATCGAACATTGCAGATCAACTTTACCACAGGGAGCGAACCCACAGAAACGAAAACAAAACAAAAAAAACCCAAAAGAAACTCCAGACCGAAGAGCAAGGCCGCAAGCACTTAGGCAGCAGCAATCCAGTAAACCAATGTCAACAAGCAACCTCACAGACAATTCTGATCGTCCCAGAATACAAGTCCAAAGGCAGAAGGGACATCCTAAATCGTGGCAATATTCTCCAAATTCTAAAAGCACCCAGAAGCCGGGATTAAAACCCAAGACCTGCTGTCAGTAGAATTTGAAACCTTTAAGCATCTCTCGGACCAAGAGGTTACCAAGACCGAATGGGCAACACCCGAGCTAGCAGAAAGAATCCTCAGTGAAGATTTACAACTAGAAGGAGGGGGGATCCGAGTGTACCAGCACCGACCAGTTGGGTACCCGACCCCGCTGCTCCAACACCAACTTGATTCCAACAAGAGGCCACTAAGCAGCCGGACCGAACGCAATCAAATCAGCTCAATCCTCAAGGGAGCCTGCAGCACCTCGGTCACAGGCCCTGACGGACCCAGCCCCACAACTAGGAGGGGAAGGTGGCCAGAAGAAATCCACCCCCCAACCGACTGGTCTTGGATATCCAAAACTATAAATTTAAGAACTGACAATCCATGACCTAACCTTGAACAGGGAAACAAGGAAAGGAAATTAAAACTCATGGAACATCAATGGCCTCGGGACCAAAATCAACGACCCCTCACTATTGTCATACTTTCAAAAATTTGACCTAGTTCTCCTACAGGAAACCTGGCTGGAGGACCCCTCACATCACCAAGGCTACAAGACCTATCATCTCCCCGGAGCCCGACAATCGAACTACGGTCACCGCAAAGGAGGACTAACCGTCTACGCCTCGATTGAAGCCATAACTGCAGGCAAAGAATGCACGAGCAAAAACACTACATCCCTTGAAATAATGGCAATCCAATTTGAAACACGGGGCTGAAGCAACCAACAACACATAACTCTGGTAAACGTCTAGATTCACCCCCAGAGCAAGAGGACCGGTGCAAGGCAGCTGATACTCAAACTTACCCAGCTAATAACGGAGGACGAAAGTTCGAGCTACATCCTAACAGGAGATTTCAACATGTTCCTAGGGGAGGAAACGGACGACTGCAACCCAGAAGACGAAAAACATCGAGCATGGGGGATCGCCTCCCAAGACAACTATAAGTGGGGCAAACCAACAAAAATCTCGAAGGATTTGCATAGAGAACTGGAAAGTCTCTCAATGGTAGCACTAAAGGGTCGCATGCCAGGGGACAGACCTCAAGCCCCAACTTTCCACAGAAACTCAGTTAAGACTGCAATCGACTATACCTTCCTCGCCCTCCCACTTCTTGGCTTAGTAAAAGACTTCAGGATTGGGGTATCCGACTACAGCGACCATCAACTCCAAGAGCTTACTCTTGGCATCCAGGGTACCGCCATAACATACGCAAACCCAGAACTCCACCAAACCACGAGATACCAACACAAGAGAATTCGATGTAAAATACGCGACCCAGAAAAGCTATCAGTCACTGCAAAAACATTGTGGGAAGAAATCAAACTCATCGATGGAAGCACTGTCCACGCATGGGAAATCTTCTCCAAAGCTCTGGGCCAACCAGTCCCACCGGCCGTTACCCAACCAGCGCAAAAAGAGCCCCAACTAAAACAAAACATCTGGGCGGGAACAAGCCAGTGCACCCACTTGTCATCAAGCCAGCACGCCGAATTAAGACAACTAAGGAGTGATATAAATAGAGTAATCCGCTCTATCTGCCAAAACAGCTCAACTGCCGGCACTGTAGATGCACTAAGAAAACTCCAAACAAGGAAAATGAAAATAATTTGGCACGCAAAAAAGGACCACACAGAATCACTCTGGGCCAAACTACTTCACGATGCCAAAACGAATGATAGTGCTAGATTCTGGCAAACGGTCAAGAGCATTGAAAACCCATCGGCACCCAGGATCAACTCACATATAACGGAGGACGTTTGGACAATCCACCTGCAAACCTATTTCAACGCAGACCCCCAAAGCAATTTGAAAAAACCAACTGAGCTTAATGTTGCATTAGCTCTGCCCCCCCCCCCCCCTTTTACAGGAATAACCTACCACCTAGCTCCTCTCTAAAAACAATTGAGGGAAGAATCCAGCAAAGTCATCAAGAGGGTGCCCCTGGGTCAAAGGGCCTGCCACCAATGTTATACAAACAAGACCGAAAGTACTGGTCTGGCACCTTACTACCGCTCTTTTTTTTTCAGTTTAAGAAATTTTTATTAGGTTTTAAGAAGCACAATACAAAGCCTTATAGTGGATAAGTGAAAAAACCATAAATGATATAAAACATAAGGCATATGTGAAATAAAAAGTAAAACAAAGAAAGAGTATAGGAAAAGGAAAGAAAAGACTGGATGGAGAAGAAAGGGAGGAAGAAAAGAAAAGGAGAAGAGGCAAGCAAAGGAAAAAGAAAACGAGGGATCTATGATAGGAATAAGGAGAAGATATGTAGTGAAGGAAAAGAGAACAATGTAATCAAATAGGAGATTTAGATGAGAGATAGGAAGTAAAAGGAAGCCAAAGAAGATCAGATTTAATTTTTAGGGACACAGAGGAGGATGAAGCAATAGCAATCCTATGCTCATCACATATGAAATTCCACCAGGAAATTACAGATAATTTGGAGTTATCTTTCCAACAAGATAAAATTACCTTAAAAGCCACAGCAATAAAAAAAGATCAAGCAGTCTAGCATTAGAAGGTTTAATATCGATATCAGGTGAAACAGAACCAAGAAACACGTTCAAAAATGATATTGAGGATGAGCAATTAAAAATTTGCATGCAAACATTCCAAACAGAATTCCAAAAGGATAAAACAGAAGAACATTCATATAAAAGATGTTTAAGTGAAAAGAACATTTTATTTGTCCATCAATTTTTTTCGAATATTTCTCTTATCCCTTTCCATGACTTGCAAACTTTATATCACTTACCCATAACTTATCTTTCAGAATATACCAATATACCTACTGCCATACAATCTTACTAGTTCACTATATCTGCTCCTGATACTTTACCGTCTTTCTCTCTCTCTACTCCCCTTTATCCTTTATTTTCCCTACAACAACCTAAAGCTGCCCTTGTTTATAAACTTTTGTTATCAAATGTTATTGATAGATCTAAGTCACCTATTGAGAATGTCTGGGAAACTGACTTATCTGTTTCTTTACCTGTTGATGTATGGGATCGTTTATGGTCCAAATTGTTTAAATTGCTGCACGCATTACTCAATCACTCTTTTTTATCTATCATAAAGCTGTTATTACGCCTGTTAGTATTTCTAGGTTCTCACCATCAGCTTTTTCGTTATGCTGGTCATTACTACCGCTCTTTAACAACATCACCATAACAGGAACATTCCCAGAATCCTGGAAAGGCTTCATCATCTCGCCTATTTACAAAAAAGGCTGTAAGAGCGACCCATACAACTACAGGCTCATCGCTCTTATTGACATCGAGGCCAAGTACTACACGGGCCTTATCCTGGCCGAACTCCGGGAATGGGCAAGGGAAAAGTCCCTAATCCCAATTAACCAAACCGGGTTCCAGGAAAACCTCGGAACCACCACAAACATCCTGGCTCTTTCTCTTTTAGCCGACTTCACAAAAGCAGCAAGAAAATCATTATTTGTCTGCTTCATCGACTACAAAGCCGCCTTCGACAGCATAGATCGAGGAAAACTATGGTCAAAGCTAGCACAATGGGAAATACCTCCCGCCCTCCTGAATTAACTCATCCTCCTACACTCCGAGACATGGGTCCAAATTAAACTGGTGAGTGGCACAATCATATCCAGGTGGATCCCAACCTCCAGAGGTTTAAAGCAGGACTGCGTTTTGGCTCCCACCCTATTTAACCTCTTCGTGGCTGATCACCAAAACTGGGAGGCCTCCCTCTTTCAAACGTACTGTATGCCGACGACTTGATCTTAATCAGCCAAACACCAGTCAGCTTACAACACTTGCTCCACACCACAAACAACTTCACCTCAAAAACGGGTTAGAAATCAACCTAGAAAAGTCGAAAATAATGGTGCTAAACCAGCGCAATTCAAAAAAGCGACTGAAATGGCAGCTGGGCAAGGGAGAACTTGAAGTCGTCCAAGACTATAAATATCTAGGGATTATTTTTGACAAGAATGGGTCATACGACCAACAAAAAGAGACGATTCAGAGACGAGGAACCTTCCTAGCAATCACCTTGAAAAATCTTAAAAGCAAAATAGCAGGACCAAACCTGCTCCCGCTGCTTGAAGTGCTTCATGCAAAGCTGCTACCAACGCTCACATACGTCAGTGAGGCCATGCGAGGGATGGATGAAGAAACCCTGAATAAAACGGTTGCTAAAGCTTCCTAAATATACCTCCCCAGCCCAATTAAGATTCAAATTTGCAACAGTAAACCAGAGAATAAGCAGTAAGGCCGCATGTAAAAAGCTGGTATAAAATAAAGAGCGCAGAGGCGGGCTCACTGAACTCATTCCTATGGAAGGAAATATCAAGGAAGAACACCTCACCGGCCAAAGCCTACCTTCAATCAGGGATTAGCATGTTAGCCCTGGAGATCATTTGGGAGTCAGGACTTCCATTCAACAATGTCAAAAATCTGGTAAAGAAGTCGACAAAGCTTGTCTTTACCGAAAACGATAAAGAATGCCTAAATAAGAGGGCCCACAGCTGGTTCGTGATACAAAGCTACCTAAAATGCTCACCACAACCGTATTTCGGCACCAGCTTTTCAGGACCATTAAAGGAAGGCTTCTTGGCACTGAGGATGGGGATTTTACCTGTCAAACCCCACATGCCCCCCTGGAAACGTACATTCGCATCTACACTATGCAGATCATGTGGCGAAACTAAAGAAGATATGCTGCATCTCCTATGCATATGCAAGTTCCTAGACCGGGAGAGGAGAGAGCTGTTAAAACCGCATATAAATTAAATGCATATCAGGCCTTGCAGACAGGCAGTGAAGGCGTGCTTCAGCGGGGCCAACGTTAAATTAACCTGCAGTTTCGTCCGCTTCATGAAAACTGCCCAAACAAAACTTTTCATCGCAGCCTGAGCATAATTGCGCACGCCCAAGCCCTTTTGTCCGGTAACTCTCCCTGACTCCCACCACGCTCCGACTCTAAGTCCAATCGTTCACAACCACATAATAGACCATCAGATCTATGGACACTGGCGTCGCCCCCAGACCGGGACTCACCCACAGCCCTCACTCAAACTTCACACCTCTACCGCAAATATATTGTATGTATTTTTAACCAGTCAACTGTTCGATTTTAAAACATATCCACCACGTTTTTAAGGAAATATGAAATCATGCTATATATGTATTCTTTTATACATTTTATACTGATGTGTCGACTGCTAAGATTTTAATTAATCAATGCAATAAAGAAACTTGAAACTTGAACTTGAGTGGAGCTGTCCAGAGTCTCCCAGGTGTCTGAGAGCTGGTCTTGTACTGGTATGAAATACATACCATACCTACTGCCAGGTTGTGTGTACTAGTTTTAACTGTGTATTTCCAGTGGTTTAAACTTGTGGGCTTGCTCTTTTCTCCTTTCTCTACCTCGCTCTTCTTTCTGTTTGTCTCTGTCTCCTCTTTCCCTACTTCACCCTCCTTTCTCTCCACTTCACCTTGCTGTGCCTGTCACTTCAGTGTCTACTTCCGACCACATCGCTTTTCTCTCTTCACATCATCCTGCACTCTCTCTACCTTATCCATCTGTTTCTGCCCATCTCTTTCTTTATTTCACCCTTATAATTGTCTCACCTCACCCACCTTTCTTTCTGTCTTATCCTACTTTCCCTCCATCTGGACCTCACCATCCTCTCACTGCGTGCAAGCTTACTCTCTCTCCACCTCTCCCTTCTCTCTCTTCCTGGCCCTTTTGTCTCTTCCTTGACCTTTTTCTGTTCCTTGTCGTCCTCTGACTCTTGTTCACTCTCTTCTGTCTTTCCAACTCGCCCTCCATCTCTCCCCCTCACCAGCCTCCTTTTTTCTCATTATTCTCCCTCCTGCCTCAGCCCCCACCCTATTACTCTTTAGTCACTCTGCTTCACCTTCCCCTCTCTCCCTTCTTTCTCATCCCCTCACCGTTCTCTCTCACCACCTCAGCCTGGACTTTCCACATCACCCTCTTCTGCCTGCCTTACCTTCACTGCTGCTGCCTATGGGGTAATGATTTAGTTTGTGTAAAGGAATGAGGTATTGCATTGCGCTTGTATGGGTGGATGGGTTTGTGTAATCTGGTACTTCTATGTCCCTCTCCCTGTTCTTCACTGGTAGCTCTCCACATTTTAAACAACACCTGGATAATACAGCACGCACATATAAGATTTACAAAGACATGGGGCATGTGTATCTCAACTAAATAGGCAAATTAACAATTGGAAGAGCAATCAAAGGCAGCAACCTGAGAAAGTAAACCAAACCAGATATCAAATGTGGGCTGTTTCTACCCTTATCTGCCCACTGTACTAAGAGTACATCTTCTGAGGTTGATGACTGAACACATAATTTGGTAACTAGTTTCTCAACCACTATTTTCATGTGTCTTTTTAGCAGAATCTATCTTTTTATGGAGCAAAGAGAAAATGTACAGCTGAAGTGACTGCCTCAAAATTGAACTGTCGCTCCTAAATGGTGACTGGCATGCTTCCTCTTCGTTCCTGTTCTCCTGTCGCCGACCAGTCTTTACCATTTCCATCACTCCCTCTTTACTTATCACACTCCCTGTTCATCAATCTCCCCTCCTCCCCTATTCTACCACTTCACACTCCTTCTCTGGCTCCTCCCTCACCGCTTATCATTTGCCCATTACCCTCGTATATAGCCACCTTCTTTTATAATCTTTTATCATCATTGCTGCAAGTGTCATCCTCTGCTTCCACCCTTTTGATTTCCTGTCCCTCTGCTCACCTCTTACCACCTCTGATCACAGCACGTGCTTACCCCCATTCACATCATTCATTTGCTCATTAATACCCTCCTTCATCCATCCTACAGCCTCAAACTCCTTTTTCATCTTCTTTCATCAACTTCTTACACCGTCTTCTGCACCTGATCTCATCACCTCCTACTCCTCACTAATCAAACCTCCATCATATCTCTTTTCTTCCCTTTTATTCACTTCTTTACTCTTATTTTATCCACCTGTTTCCTTACCATTAGTTTGTCTTATCCTTCCTTATCTTACTCATCTTTTCTATCCTTACGCTCGCCTCTATTCACCCTCCATCTCTCATCTCTGTACTTCATCACCTTTTCAAGAGTCTAGAATCATTCACCATCTTCGTTATCCTTTGGAACCACCATTCTGAAGGTGGCAATGGGTTTTTCAGTACTTCCAATAAAAGGAAACTACCAATTCAACAGCTGTGAGTTCATCTTTAGGTAATATCAGTGGTATATGTGAGTTATGCACCTTTTAAAATGTCCCAAAACATCACATTAATTTAAAACTTAAATAGTGTGTTGTTGTCCAGATCAGTGACGCCAACAATTCAGAATTTGTATATTGATGGAAAAATAGAGTAAAATTGAATAAGGAAAATAACACCACAATGACAAAAATCAAATAAATAGAGTCAGAGATACCAGTTGTCAAAGTTGTAGGTGAAAATTGCACTAAAAGGCACAAAGAGCCAATGGTAGTCAATGCTCATGGCAGACTGGGCCCTAGGCGTGATTTAAGGCCTACTGTGATGGTGCTGGTGTTGCAATGAGCCTTTTTAGGGGCCCACCGGTTCAGGGGTTCACCCTTATCTGTCCACTGGTCCTTAAACCAACAAAATAGAGATTGACACGGAAGCTGGAATATCAAATAACAAGTTTATTAATTACTCATGAGTGGGACTTCATCAAACAACACCCTTGGGCACTGTAGGAGGTAGTACATGGAATACAGAAACCAGGGGCCTTTTATACACACTTTGTAGCTGAGTAAGCATGGAGACTCAAATAGAAGGCACAGGCATACACAGGAATAGCTATTAACTAACATTCTCAGACAAATCTCTCTTGGTCAGCAAAGTGGGAGTGGAGACAGAACTGCTTACGTCATTTGAATCACCTGACAGTTACATTCTAAGACAGGTGCATTCTAGCAACTACAGGCCTTTCTGAGCTCATACATTGCTCTGGCTCAGTACTGCTGTTTACATTTGTCTTAGACAGGCCTTTCAGGCAGAATTTGACATTGTTGTGCCAGCAGAAGCTGAGACGGCTCATCACTGCCAATTCATGTTGCCTGGTTATCAGAGTGTCTATTGTTTGGCTCCTGGAAGGAATTTTATACCTCATTAAAGATTAAGTATCGACTGGGCAAATGCTGGAGTGCTAATCCAAATTAGGCTGCAGGAGCTTCAGGCATGTTAAATGTAGTGACTAAAAATTACTTTCCCTTTATACTTATTACAAATTTCTATAGAGGACTGCCACGCCTGCCACAGTGAAAATAGCTTTTGGGGCTGGGCTTTGTTACTGTAAGGACATGGCGACATTAATATTTTATGTGTCAAACTTTTAAATGCCATGCACACTTCCTTGTGGGCTGCATGACCTACAAAGGGGTGACTTTTTCATATTTAAAAGGGATATATTTGTCTGTCAAAAAGAGTTATTTTTAAAAGGTTGCACTGAAGATTTTACACTGCTGCAGTCAGGTTACAATGGCCTTATGATATATTTGGCAAGTGGCATGTAACTTCCAGGGCCCGAAAGGTGTGTTTTCTAGACCATAGACTAGGGATTAATAGGCAAGCTAAATGTGTCATTTGGGAATAAGCCAATGTAACCATGTTTAAAGGGGAATCACAGGCACTTATCCCCTGCTCAGCAGAGGTAAAATGTACAGAGTTAGAACATGACCACAAATAGGGTTCCAGACAAGGATGAAGAAATCTGGGGTAACCATTTGAAAGGGTTGACTAAATTGTGCATCATAATGCATGGTAGTATTACTTTATTATTTTGTAATTTTATTTACTCATCACTGTCTTCAGGAACATTTCACCTCTTTATTACAAGTTTAAAATTCAACTACAGGAATAAGCAGCTGAAAGGTGACGAGTAAATCTTTGCCAAGGGCCTTCCACTGTGCAGTAACACGTCACTGCATTGTTAGTAACATTTGATGCATTTAAGATGGCTTTTTGTTAAAATCTGCAAATTATGCAGTGGCCTGGACTGTAATTTATTTCCATCCATTCATGTGACAATTTGAGTGAATTTGTTAGGAGAGAATAAATGCACAGTCACCGGTGCTCCGAAGTAGGGTATCTGTTCTTCAAGTTTCTTCCAATTATATTGGTGCAAGCACCTCGGGAGATTGACAGAAGTCAGGACAGCAGCATCACATGTTGCCAATGCTGCCATGGAATTTTTGCTGGTGCACTTGTTGCCAGTGCACTGCTCCTTCCCATTCTGTAAATGTGTTGTATTAGTGAGGCTTGACAAGTCTTTTTACTCAACAAAAGTCAGAACTTTTGATATTCCCAGTGTTTTTTTTGCTTACTATAGTGCCATAAGCAGAGTCACTGGAAATATGAGATTCTGTGGCTGCAGTATATTTCACATAATTATGGATTTGTCACATAATCCATCATCTGCTGCATGATTTTTAGATTTTAACAAAAGCTCTAGTTCAAACAGATCAAATGTTAGTAAAAATGCAGCAACAGGTGTTGCTGTAAAGTGGAAAGACCTTCACAAAGAGCTGGTCACTTTTCAGTCGCCTCTTGCAGTATTTTGGTGTTAAACGGGTACTAGCGAGGTGTAACCTTTGCCAAGATAGTGTTAATGTGTAAAAATACTAAAATAATGGAGTTCTACTATCATAAAATGTGCCACATTATGCCACTCAATTTGGCTTTTTTTGCCACATAATTTAGTTTTCCCTGCCACTTAACATGGTTAAGTGGCCTTGGTCATAAGTTCAAAATAGCATAATAGCAGAAAGAACATAAAACATACAACTACTAAGATATATATCCTGATTGTGTGCACATTTTCAATTACTTGTCTTTCAATGTCACATTGTTTCTGCCGTAAACTATTTTCATCTCTTAATTATTGTGTGACTGGAGCTTAAGATCTCTATGTAGTGGGGGTGGGGCGTGTCAGTTACTCCTTCTTTCTGCACATCCAAAAGTCGATGTACACAATTGTCAGACCTGTCAGACCTGGCATCTTTGGAGTAGGTTCCCCTGTCTTTGTGCCCCTACCTCCTGTATTTTTGACGCTGTGCTGGATTTCGTTTTTACTGGTTTAGATGCTTTGGGCACTTTAACACTGCTGATCATAGTCCAAGTGCAAGTGCTCCCTCAGTAAATTGTAAGTGTATTTGGTTATCCATGTCTGGTTTGTGAGTGGCAGGGGCTGAGTTGCTCCCAGAGGCTGAGTGGGCCATCCCTGGAATGAATAGCTCCATCTGCATCTAGAATGGTGGGAGGGGGTAGCACCTGGGCCTGAATAGGGCTGTGCCTGCCTTCCACAATGCTGGCTCCACCTCCTGCTGGATGGCTGGCGACTCTAGCCCTGTCTCTGAAAGTAAAGGAGAGGCCAGGAAAACAAAGTGCTCAAGGAACACCCAGAACTTGTTCAGACCGGGCTCAGAGCCCTCCTGCACAAAGGGAACAAAGACCTTAAGGGGGTATAAGTATAGGCCCCCAGACTACAGAAAATTATATCATCCTGGAATAAAGAAGGAACCTCTGCCAAGGAGAAAGCTGGAAGACTGAAGAGGAAGGACTGTCCTCCTGAACCTCTTGTTGTAGCCACGCCTTGCCCTGTTAAGCCTTGCCGAGTAGAATCGCACAGGAGGTACGAGGAGTGACCACCCGGAGCCGCTCGGAGCCGTACTCAGCCCAGACAGTTGAACGCTGCATGTGGAGGACGCACGCTGACAAACAAGCAGCGCGGACCAGGGCGACCCGGGAAAGGGAATATTTATTGTGTTAAACGCCGGACGCTGCGGTTTGCATAATGCAAGAAGGAATATTAAAGGAAAAAGCCAATTGAGGCTTGCATGAGCCGCTCGTGCGGCGAAGCTGGGAACGGCACGGAGAAGCAGTGGGTGAGTGGATTCAACCCACACTCACTCCCCCGCGCCTCCTGCCGAGATAAACACCGCACTGCCTGTTAAAGCTTGCTAAAGCCCCCAAGTGCCCCAGGTTAGGGCTGAGGGGCAAAAACCGGAAAAGAAAACCGGAAAAGACAGCCAGAGGAGAAAAGAGAACATCATTCAACCCTCGGCAATTGCACAACAGAGGTAAGTGAGTAGGTGTGTGGAGAAGTGTATGTTTAAAGTTGGAGCATTCAAGTACGAGCTGGGTATCACCCACTCATAATGGAAAGCAAGAAGAATCCAGGGAGCCCAGAAGGGATAAAGCAAATAACCCCCTTAGTATAATCCCAAAAAAAGGATATGGGCCCCAAACTTAGGCAGAAAGCACGGAAGGGAACGTATGAAAATAGCCTTGAGACGAGTGAGGTACCGGCAGGATCCAGGTCATGGGAAGAGAGCCAAGAGAGTCTGATTAACCATGGGAACACTTCCAAAGGGGGACGTAAGAAAGGGAAATGCAAAAAAGGAGCAAAAAAAGCCCAGCAAGCAAAAAAGGGCCGAAATTAGAAAACAAAAGAAAAAATTCCACCAAGATAGGAAAAAACATATTATCTCTCTGAAAGTACAGTTTAAAAAAATGGTCCTCGATGCAAAAAGGGAGTATAAAGAGAAATGCTGGGGCAAGCTGCTAGAATCAATTGAAGATAAGAACTTGAGACAATTTTGGAAATTGATAAAATCGGTATCGTCTCCCCCAGCTGGAGACATGATTTGCGTAGTAAGTGAGGCAGCCTGGGACAAATACATAAGGGAACTATATGAAGCTAGATTAACTTCAGGAGCTAGAGTGTCCCCAGGTTGGCAGGAAATTTCAGATGAATTTAAACTAAACTTTACAGAAGACCTGGTTGAAGGAATAATTAAGAAGCTGAATCTAACCAGGGCTGCAGGGCCGGATAATCTTCCAGCGATAATTCTTAAGTCCCAAACAAAATGGTGGGCAAAGTTCTTTTCCCACCCCTTTCAATTAATATTAACAGAGGGAAAAGTACCATTAAACTGGAAGGGTGCAATAATTAGACCTATCCACAAAAAGGGTAGCCCCGGTGACCCGCAAAATTACAGACTGATAAACCTTCTTGATATAGGGGAAAAGGTCTTCTCAAAACTAGTCCTAAATAGACTAAATGACTGGGTTGAGGAGAACTCAATAATACCTATTGAACAGGGAGGATTCAGAGAGGGACATTCAACGATAGATCACTGCTTCGCATTATGGGCAATGGCAAGGAAGTCGACGGAGCAGAATGGTAAACTCTGTTGCTGCTTCGTGGATTCCCGAGCCACATTTGACTCTGTGGATAGGGACTGCCTCTAGGAAATATTATTAAAGAAAAATATCCTGCGAGACCTGTTGACGGTATTAAAAGAATTACAGCGGGACAACTGGGCTCAAGTGATTAAGGATACTAAGGGGTCATTGACGCCAAAAATTCCTATTGAAAATGGACTAAGACAAGGCTGCGTTCTGGCCCCCCAGCTATTCTCCAAATTTTTATCAGAATTACCATAATGTCTTGAAGTGAAGGGTAGTGCCAGCCCAAGAATGAATGGCAAAAAGGTGCCATGTCTGTTATACGCAGATGATCTCGTAATTGTAGATCAAACAGAACTCGGCCTTTAAAGGAAATTGAACTCTTTTAATGAATATTGTAAAAAGTTATTTTTAAAGGTAAATCTAGACAAGACGAAAATTCTGTGTTTTGGGAAAAAAGTGATCAAGTTTAATTGGTTTTTAGGGGATCTTAAATTAAAACTGTAAATCAATACCGATATCTAGGTGTGTGGTTTGACAAAAGATTAAATTGGCAAACACACCTTGAAGCCCAAAAAGCGAAGGCCCAAACCTCAATCGCTGGTCTAAAAATGTTTAACCGGGACTATGGGGATAAATCTCATCGACCAATATTAAAAGCTTTCAATGCAATGATCCCACCACAAGTACTCTATGGAGCCGAAATTCTTTTTTTGAGCTGTAAGGGAGTCTGGGACATAGAGGAAGGAAAATGCTTGAAAAATCTCTTATCCCCCCCCCCATCAGCAATGGTGCAAGCCATAAGAACAGAGTTAGGGACAACAGCTTGGGGGGTGCAAGCACAAAGCGCAGTAATTAGATTTTGGAAACGCCTTGAAAACGACCAAAAAGTTGCACATTGGTGTCGGAAAGAAATACAATACAGTAACTTAAAATGGGCAAAAATGTGTAGGAAGAAAATGATTCAGGCCTGCGAAAATATAAAAGTGGATATATGCCGTGATTCCCTAATAATAGAGTGCTCAAAATATGACCTAAATATTAATGGACAAGTTGCCACTAGAAGCATGGATAGGGAATATCTTGGTAAGAAAAGATCAGTGGCATTTATGATGAATGCATGGGCAAAGGAAACCTGGTTCCCGTACTTAGATCTCTTGCCAAACCTGTGGTTTAGACAGGAGATCTTAAGGTTACGTATTGGGATTAACCCATGGATATCAAATAAAGAAGTAAAAAACAAAATGTTAGACCTTAATGGACATTGTAAATGCAGGCTGGGTACAAAAGGAGATACCGTGCACGTTTTGTTGGATTGTGTAAATATCTTAGATCAACGTAAACTTTGGCTGCGTCCAATCTTTATAAAATATGATATAAGAACTAGGAGAAAAGCACTTGAGCTACTTACAGAACTCCCAAGTATCGATATTGCAATTGCACTTGGAAAATTTATAAAGATTGTACAGAGTTTTATAATAAGCCAGAAATAGATTTTAGAGTTTTAAAAAGAATCTTGTCTAGAGTTAACTGTTTTTATTAACTTTAATAGGATAAAAATCATTTGGAGGAATCAATTATATGTGCACCCAGTTTTAAATGTCATATCTTGGGGAAGATCATTTATATTTATTAACTAAACAAAAGGAATGAGATTTTATCTACAAATTTGTATGAATTGTTGTTGTTGGGAAACATTTTAACTCAATTAAGTGTGATGTGATGGTTTAAAGATTACGATCTAAATAAACTTACCCTTTTGACTTGACTTGACTGTCCTGCTGTGTGTTTGTGGGCTGACCTGCTGTTGCTTTGCTGCCAAGGGGAGGGGAAGGACTTTGCTTTGTGCATTGTCCCCTTGCTTGAAGAGATCTCCAAGGGCCTGAGTTGAGCTGGTTCCCTGTTAAGAAGTCCCAGGAACAAAAGGACTTCACCCCCAGCTACTGAGAGAGTTCCGTCCTTCCTAGAGCGTTTGGGCCAGTTGTGGTGCCTCTGGAAGTTGTACATGTTGTTTGGGAAGCGGGACAAAAAGAAACTAGAGACTTTCCGCAAAGTTTCATGCATCGCTGCTTGCGGAGCACATCCCCATCAGTGCAAGTAAATTCTCACCGCTGCGAAGATCAAGATCATCCCAGCGCCTAAATTGACAGAATGGATACCAACAGTCTAATGGGCGCTCTACAACATACTATCAGGGTATATTTATAGAATATATCACATATGGTGCATCAAGAGGGTGGATGTGTATCCAACATCCATATGGCTGAGATACCCGCCACCCCCTCTCAACACAATCCCACAAGGAGGGAAACCGGAAACAGTTCTTTAAGTTTTTGGATGTGGGAGGGAGTGACCCTCCCGCGGCCGTATTTATTAAAACAAAAAATTAAACATTAAACGTTTCATATTATGTACAATTTCATTATCACATTGCGATGTTTGGCTAATCTTAACATATTTTCTAATACAGAGGTTCTCCTAGCCGAACTAGCATCCTACAAAAACATTCTCTATAAACACTGAAATTGTACATCCTAACGTTTAAGGGCCAACGGCAAGGTCATACCCGGTGTCAAGATCCCTAACCAGACTTACCCCTCCCACTTGGGAAGGGCGACAGCACAGAGGCTTACCTCAAGTGCAACTACTAACAATTTCCCTTGACTTGTCGGGGGCACTTAAGACTCGACGCCATTTAAAGGTCGTTCGAATACTTGTGTGTGGTATCTAGAAGGTATCGTGGACCTCCCCCCACCCCACACAACTTACCGCATCTGCCGTCGCAGATGACCCTGGCCCCGGGAAATTCCTCAGGAGGGGGCTGTAACCCCTCCTACACAGGAAGGGGCCTTGACCGCCTTTCCTTAACTTCCGGCGACCCGCCCTTAGACGGGACCGCCTCCCCATTGAGGGGCCAATGGCCACCTCCCCCGAGCGCTCCCATCCCTGTTGGGTGACGCCCACTCATAGGGATCTACCAATTAGTGCTCACCGATCATGACCTTACCGCCTACCAAAAAATAAATACGACAATTCGAACTTATGAAAACATTGGTCGCTACGACCGAAAGAGCATGCTCAAAAGCAACACTACATCAAGTCCTTTTAATCGTAACAACCTAACGATATTCACCATACATTATTATGATAAACCACAAAACTGATACTTTCACAACCTATAAACGAAAAGAAAGAACATACTTAGAAAATTCACTTTAATGCACAACAACTTGCTGTCCTCAGGGGCTGGTGGGTGGGTCAAAATTGGCTCTTCGTTCTGTCCCGAGCTCACGTGTGGCGAGGAGGTGCAGCTTCGGAGCACAAGAACAAGAGGACGTCTTCAGGCCTTGCGTCTCCTTTTATCCATCTTCAGGGCGGGCGTAAACCCGCCCCTGCCCGTCCCGGAGGCGGGGCTGGCTACGTCGGTGTCTAGGCCAGCCCACTCTAGGGCGGGAACAAGCGCGCCCCGGCTACGCCGCTTCGGGCATACCAGCCGAGACGCGCCTCCCGCCACAAAATGGCTTCCCGGGGGGATCGAGGCACTCCGCCATACGTTCGGGGGGACCGAGTGGTCGCCCCTTTCCATATGGCTGAGATACCCGCCACCCCCTCTCAACACAATCCCACAAGGAGGGAAACCGGAAACAGTTCTTTAAGTTTTTGGATGTGGGAGGGAGTGACCCTCCCGCGGCCGTATTTATTAAAACAAAAAATTAAACATTAAACGTTTCATATTATGTACAATTTCATTATCACATTGCGATGTTTGGCTAATCTTAACATATTTTCTAATACAGAGGTTCTCCTAGCCGAACTAGCATCCTACAAAAACATTCTCTATAAACACTGAAATTGTACATCCTAACGTTTAAGGGCCAACGGCAAGGTCATACCCGGTGTCAAGATCCCTAACCAGACTTACCCCTCCCACTTGGGAAGGGCGACAGCACAGAGGCTTACCTCAAGTGCAACTACTAACAATTTCCCTTGACTTGTCGGGGGCACTTAAGACTCGACGCCATTTAAAGGTCGTTCGAATACTTGTGTGTGGTATCTAGAAGGTATCGTGGACCTCCCCCCACCCCACACAACTTACCGCATCTGCCGTCGCAGATGACCCTGGCCCCGGGAAATTCCTCAGGAGGGGGCTGTAACCCCTCCTACACAGGAAGGGGCCTTGACCGCCTTTCCTTAACTTCCGGCGACCCGCCCTTAGACGGGACCGCCTCCCCATTGAGGGGCCAATGGCCACCTCCCCCGAGCGCTCCCATCCGTGTTGGGTGACGCCCACTCATAGGGATCTACCAATTAGTGCTCACCGATCATGACCTTACCGCCACAGGTCCGGATAGTTGACCGGCTATCCGGACCCCCCACCAAACTCCTACCTAAAGGTCATGTTTTAACGATTTTAACCAAGCTAGGAAGTCACCTATGAGTAACTCATTGCCCACCCTCGACAAATGCACACCATCCCCCAAATACATACTATCATCATTAATACAACTATGCGAGATCGAATGCAATGTCTTGGAACGGAACAACCTACTCACTTTGTTATTTAATTTCTTAACGGAATGATTCAAAGCAGGGATCGAGATAGCCCCCCGCCACACTTTTCGTGGGATCATATGAGACCACGCAATTATACACCCCGGAACTCTCCTTGCTAACCAACTTACCGTGGAAAGCATAGCCTCCAGGAGAAGTCGTCTACCGGTGGTAACTAAGTCGTTGCCCCCCAAATGTACTATGACTATGGACGGCGGTGACCTCATCCGCTCTAACAAACCCTCAAAAAATGCCTGAAACTGGTCAATACAGAGACCACCCCTTCCGTAGAAGGAGACTCTGTACCCGTATTCCCCAGGTACGTGAATCATATCACCTGCTTTGAATACGTCTGCGGCCCGTCTCACGTATGAGTGGCCTACGACCCACACCTCCTTTCTCTCAGCCGGTGATGTGTGACCGCTGGCCTGGTGTTGGGTCAACTGCACAGTCCGCCCTGCCGCGTAGGCTTGCGCAACTGAAAACAAACAAAAGACAAGAAGCGTGAGTACATGATTACAGCTTCACAACATGTGCAGTCGCACATACCTCTTATAACAATTGGAGGACCAACGCCCCACACGTTTCACTTGTTCTACATTAAGACCCCTGGCTGTAGCTTCTGTGGCAGCCCCTATACGAAAGGAATGGGTCCCAAATTCACCCGGGTCCAAGCCCGCTGCGGCAATGGCCATTGCAAGCACCCGCTGAAACTGAAACCTCGTCAGCGGGGTGGCGTCTACATGCCTCAACAATGTCCCCCCCCATGATGCCACCCTTCGTGCTAGGTAATCTTCTAAGCACTGAACCGGACACATGGATGACTCGGGGATCCTGCGAATGATCGTGCAGTCCCCCCTCCCATCTTGGTCAGTCTTGGACCTGAGAAAGGAGACAATCATCGCATCACCCCTGATCTGAACCTGCTCCCTGCACAAGCCCCCCGTCACATCCCGTTTGTTCCTTGCCACTAGCTCACTAACTCTCATAGCCCCGTGAAATGCCAGCATAAATGCAGTCCGGAACAAACAGGTCTCGAACGGGGACGAGCATGTGTTAGGGAGTGTGGTCAGCAACTGGGACAACCTGTCTAGACCTATCGGTCGTCTTACGTCTACTCTGCGACCCTCTAGACGTTGCCACCCACGCAGCGCTTTCTGTACCGTAAAAGACGCTGTTGGGTCCAGGATGCCATGGGCCCTGGCAACAAAGGAAATGGCGGCACGATGCCTTTGGGCCGTAGCCACCGATTTCCCAGCCCTACGTAAAGACATCAGGAAAAGTACTACCCACTCCTCCTGCCCCCAAAGTCCCCCTCTCTCTGCCCCTAAAAAGGCTAAATAGGCCTGGAACGCCCCTTCATATGCCTTCCTTGTCCTGGGTGCTAGACTCTCTCCCACGAGGTGACGAAGTTCGGGGCACCGAGAGACCAGAGAGCTTCGGGGAAGGGTGCCGGCTCCGGGTCCGCTGAAGGAAGGAAACCCGAGAAAGCCTGCATGTGAAAACGAGACAGTGCATCAGCGGCCTGATTCATCACCCCAGGGACATGTTTTGCTCTGAATACTACGTTCAGCTGCATACACCGTAAGACAATTTCTTTGAGCAGCCTCAAAATCAATTTACAACGGGCTGCCTGACTATTGATGCATTCTACCACGGTCATATTGTCGGACCAGAACACAACAGAATGATCTCTGAACCCTTCTGGCCAGGTTCTAAGGGCCACCAGAATGGGAAATAGTTCGAGGAAAGCGATGTTACTTGTCAGCCCCTTCTCGTGCCACCATAGGGGCCACTTCTGTGCCGACCATTTTGTGCCGAAGATGGCGCCAAAACCTACGCTTCCTGCTGAATCTGTCCATAGCCCAAGCTCATCGGAGGACATGGCTGGCTTGTTCCAGACAACTCGACCATTGAAGTCCGCCAGAAATGCTAACCAAATCCGCATGTCCTGGCGGACCTCGGCCGATAACCTCGTGCGATGATGACCCTCCTTTAGGCCAACCATCGCTTGGGCAATTGAGCGGGAAAAGGGGCGAGCCATTGGGATCACCCTCAAGGCAAAGTTCAACTTTCCCACTAATTGTTGTAACTGCTGTAGTGTAACCTTGGATACATGTAAACACACTTGGAGGGCTGCCCTGAATTTACAGATTTTGTTGGCTGGTAAACGGAAACACCCCTCCCTTGAGTCCAACTCGATCCCCAAAAACTCGAGGCAAGTCGTGGGACCCATAGTTTTACCCGGTGCCAATGGTACACCAAACTGGCCCATCAACACACGGAATTCAGCTAAGGCCTGTGCACATGCGGGATTTCCGGCGGGGCCAAGGAACAAAAAGTCGTCAAGGTAATGCATTACATTTCGGAAACCCGTTTTCTTAGTGAACACCCATTGCAAAAAAGTACTGAATTGCTCAAAGTAAGCACATGATATAGAGCATCCCATTGGCATACACCTATCCATGTAGAATGACCCCTGGAACCCGAATCCCAGCAGACGCTGATCGTCTGGGTGTACCGGGAGCAACCGGAACGCTGACTCGATGTCTGATTTTGCCATCAGCGTCCCGGGCCCCAGGCGATTCAAGATGGCTACTGCCTCATCAAACGATGCGTATCGCACCGAACAAGCTTCCGGATCAATTGCGTCGTTCACCGAAAGACCAATGGGAGCAGACAGATTATGGATCAAACGAAACTCACCTGGGTCCTTCTTGGGGACCACCCCTAACGGAGAACAAACGAAATCTGGTACCGGGGGTACACTAAACGGGCCGGCGACCCGGCCCCGGCTAACTTCTTTGTGGATTTTTTCTTGTACTACAGATGTATGTTGTAAAACGGAAAGTTGATTTTTGCACATCCCTACACCCTGAAAGTCCCCTACCGGGATGCGGAAACCATTTGTAAAACCGTTCCGCAGCACCCCGGCAGAAGTCCGATCCGGGTAGTCGCTGAGCCAGGGAATCATTGCCAGGGTATCAACCGGGGTTGGTAAAGGCGCCCCTCGGCCTAGCTTAGACCTGTTTGGCGCCTCCCTTACCCCCATTCTCACTCGTTCTGGCTCTGCACGATGACTCAGGATGAGATGATCCACACGTACTACATTAGTGTTTGAATTTACACGACCCCGGTGGCCTAGTACACTTCCCCTTGTTGAAATTAAAACAGAAACCCTTTCTCCCTGTATTGCCCGCGGGCCTCGACTGGTCGTCGGTGCTCGTACTTGGGCGAAAGGGCGTCCCCACATTCTGGCGGGAGTAATCGACAACATTGCTCCCGACCAATGGCATTCTTAAAGTTCCCGATTCCTTCATTTTATCCCATGTTAGAGAATCGTAACAATCCCAAGTCAAACTCTTGTTATGTTCCTTTTCCTTCCTGAACAGATTGTCGTAACAAAACCAATGGTTGCCTTGATATGTTGTTGAGTAACCCATAATCCGTGATTGATAAATGGGAAACTCAGGAAGCAACTCGGGCCTACGTTCCCCCAGAATCGATGTAAAAATTCCCCATGCATTGCCCCAATTGCCAATGTTCTCATTTACCTTAAAGGCGGCCATTTTTGCGCGCCAAACACTCGGATGCATTAAGTCCTTTTGACTTTTCACATGCTCCACATCATAATGATCAACAAGCAAGGAAAAAATATTCACGTATTCCCCTGCCCAGATCTTTTCCTTTATGGCTAAAGGCACATGTTGTCCCAATCTCTCTCTACGAGAGGGTGCTGACTCGTCCCTTGCAATCGGCAACGGCCGCTTACCTGAACTGGACGCAGCTTCTGCCGCTTGCGGCTTGTCTATCCCCGCCAATGGCGCAGCTACTCTTGCTGCCTCTCTCTTCTCACGAAGCCCTTTTATCAGCGCCTGTGCCTCGGCAGCCGTGGCGCCATCACTACTATCCCCCAACCAAGCTGCTAGCTGTGCTGCCAGCTCGGGGGGCATGTCTTCCTTGAACGTCGGGGTGACGACAACGGGGATTGGGTTCCCCTCTATTGGAACTGGGGTCGGCGCCTCGAGCGGTGCAGGGGGAACCGGGATGTCTCCACCGGCTGGAACCTTTCTCGGCCTCTTCGGTCTCCCTCCAGCCGGCGCAGGGCCCGAACCCTCCTCTCCGTCTCGCTCTGCCAACCGTCTCTTTATGTCTGCCATATCTTTGAAAAGGGCCCGCACCATCTGGTCGGTCGACATCTTCTTTGCGACTTTCTTTGGCATCTCTCCGACGAAGTATCTAGAAGACAAAGAAAAGGATCAAAACGCTCAAAATTGGCTCTTCGTTCTGTCCCGAGCTCACGTGTGGCGAGGAGGTGCAGCTTCGGAGCACAAGAACAAGAGGACGTCTTCAGGCCTTGCGTCTCCTTTTATCCATCTTCAGGGCGGGCGTAAACCCGCCCCTGCCCGTCCCGGAGGCGGGGCTGGCTACGTCGGTGTCTAGGCCAGCCCACTCTAGGGCGGGAACAAGCGCGCCCCGGCTACGCCGCTTCGGGCATACCAGCCGAGACGCGCCTCCCGCCACAAAATGGCTTCCCGGGGGGATCGAGGCACTCCGCCATACGTTCGGGGGGACCGAGTGGTCGCCCCTTTCCACAAGTCCCGCAGGTGCAAAATCAAACTAAACCATTACCCTCCGAGCACACTATTATTAATTCACTCTGAAGTTATAGCACAAGTCTTTTTGGCAAATGTCACTGTTGCTGCTGCAAAATCCGACACATCCTTCGCTTGCAGAACGCATTGCTCCGCTGCATGAAGATTACCATCGCTGTGAGTATGGTCGCAGAAAAAAAAGTTACAATGTCCCTAAAGTCAAAGATGCCCGTGAAAATGATCACCCGGGACTTAGTACCCACTACGCTTAATTTAATTTATAGGCGCAACCACCAAGTACATATAAAGATGTTATCTAAATCACAACAATTCAGGTATGTATCAATCCTAGACTGAAAAACTGCATGCAGTTATGACAATCACTCAGAGACAATTTCATGTGTATTTGTGACGGGTTCAAGCAATACAACAAAAATAATTAAAAAATTGAGCATACATTTATTACACTTCTGGACAAATTAAAATTTTCATGGTTTTCATACAATCGTTGAGTACATCATGTTTACAAAAAATTACAATATATTGCACAATACGTTAAAAATGTTCTTCAGAACACAAGTCGACGCGGCGTTTCGGTTAAAAACCTTCTTCAGGACAGTTTCTATAAAGAAACACAAAATTACTAGATAGCAATTGAACATACACACAGTGCCTTTAATCATTTGTCCAATGTATCTAACTGTCTCACAGACTATATAGGGAATATTCTTTATCACCTAGGGCTATAGCGTCTAAATCCTACTACTACACATTGCTACTATTGACATTTATACAAATCAGACATTTCTAAAGTGTAGGCATCCTATAAATACAATTTCTTGTGTATGCCAGTATTAAGTATGCAGTGGAATCTTAATAAACAGTACTCTGTTATGATGGTTGTGCCAATAATTTTGTGGGATTTAGAATTATTTGAAAAATTCAATAAATAAAGTACCAAAGATTTGTAGTACCCATTGTAGTTGGCATTAACTATGGCCCAATCTGTAAGGTAAGAGTCTCTTACCTCAAACAATATAAAAGTTTCTCACTCAGATATTCATTCTGAGGTCGGGATCGTTAAAAAGGAGGAGGTGTCCTGTTTTGGGTCCACGCTCAAGACTACAAATATCCCATTTGATCAGTCAGGGTTTAGTTGTAACTGATATTGTCTAAAAGGTCAACAAAAAAATGGGAGGTATTTTGGGTTAGATCATGCAAGAGCCCATTTCCTCTCCTACTTTGATACTAAAGCATACTCGGGTCACAAGATACCTTTTCATCAGGTCTGTCGATTCCTCACTGTGTCGGAGGGGCCACCGATTGGTATACATAAACTAAAAAATATAAAATATGAAAGAGGCTCTAATAACTCTTCTATAGGATTAATTATAATAATAATAGTCCGCATACGCTTGCCCTATTGTCCAGAGAACTCACCTAGAGATGGACTTGGTAAATCGCTGTAGACACGTGCTAAATATGCTTCGTCAGTTAATTCTAGTCCTCACGATCTCTAGAACATCTGTTAAAGGATAAAATAATTCCATGGTTCATTTTATTAAATGTTTTTGTGTCTATAAATATATAAATATGCATTTTGACTACCTACATCTTTTATCTACTCCTAGAGTATTACTTAACTCTTAAGAGATATGTGGTATTCAGTGGAGTATTTTACATTGTTGGTTTAAAAACCATATTGTGTGCAGAAAAGAATTACTGATCATAGTGTGGCTACCTTGGTTTAAGGCATTCCTTACGTTATGTGTTAGTCGGTTCAGATCAATCCATTGTTCAGTTTCAGGGTTATGCTCTTTATCCTACGCTTTATTTAAATGAAGCGGACTGTACCGCGTAATTGGCTATTTATAGACGTATTGTTCTCGACATTAATCGTATCGCTCACGTGCTGAATATCAACTTTTAGCAATGTCCGGTATGTTATCAAATTTGCCCTACTACACAAGTTAATTTTGTCATAAGACAGTTTAGAGTCGCTGCTCTCTGTTAATGAACTGAGTTCGACATCAAGCAGCATCTAATGCGCTTACCTGGATTTGAAAAAACGGCCTCCCTGCTCCTCCGATCACAGCGTCTGGGGGTTCTGTTGTATTCAGTGAAAGACGCCGCGGACTAGTAAGTTAGTCTTTAAATACACGGAGCCTCACTATTGGTCGATGTCAGAAGCCGTATTATTGGTTGTTACGTGGTCACATGATCGCGGTTTACAAACTACCTTACGACAGAGGAGCCCATACCCCGGGTTCCGTTTCAGCTCCCAGGCCGACCGGGCTCGCATCTACTAATATTTCCGTGGGTTTGGCGGTGTTGAAGTAAGCCATGGTGGTTCCATCCAGTAGGGCTGTCTTGATTTGGTGGAACGCTTTGTCCTCGATATCTGTCCATTTACACGGGTTTTCTTTTTTTGTTAGGTTTCTTAGAGGCTCAGCAATCGTGGCTAGATTAGGGATGAACCTTGCGCAATATTGTGCCATGCCCAGAAAACTTCTCACTTCTGATGCAGTAGTAGGTGCGGGAGCGTTTTGATGGCGTGAGATTTGCGCGGGTCTATCTTGACTCCTTCAGAATCAAATACGCAACCAAATAATTCTATTGACTTCTTGAAAAACTGGCATTTTTCTTTGTGTAACGTTACTCCGTATTGGGCTAGTCTCTGGAGCGTGGCTTTCAGTCTGTGGTGGTGTTCTTCACTCGTTTTGGCATGTATCAGAATGTCGTCGCTGACATTCAGCACTCCTTGTAGCCCTGATAGTATCTCCTTGATGGTGTTTTGAAAGATTTCGGCAGCGGATGATATGCCGAAGTTTAGTCTTTTGTATCTTCTCAAACCTAAGTGTGTCGAGAACGTAGTTATGTAGCGGCTTTCCTCAGCTAGCCTTAGTTGGTGGTACCCTGCGTTAAGGGGTAGTTTGGAAAATCACTGAGCTCCATTCAAGTCTGTCAGGATATCGTCTACGGTGGGCGTGAGGTGTCGTTCTCGTCGTATGGCTTTGTTGGGAATCCTCATATCTATGAAAATCCTGATTTTTCCTGGTAGGCGGGATTTTTCTGTTTTCACCATGGGGGATACCCATGGTGTCGCTCCAGACACATTTTCTATGACACCTTGTGACTCCATCTGGGTTAGTTCTTGTTCTACGGCAGCACGGAGGTGGAAAGGGATCCTCCGGTGTCTCAGTGCAACTGGTTGTATTGCGTGGTCTATGTGCAACTTGACCGGTGGTCGTTTAATGGTCCCGAGACCTTTGAATAGCGAGGGAAACATTTGTAAAATGTCCTCTGTTTGGAGGGCTTTCACTGCGTTAGCAAAAGCGGTGTTGCTCCCAACTAGCAGGTCCGCTTCTTTGTCTATCACATGAAACGTCGTCATCACTTCCTGATCTTCAGCTTTGACCTGCACTACCATTTTCCCTCGCAGTGGAAGTGGTTCCTGGCTGCCATAGGTTAGGATTCGGGCTTTGGAGGCTATTAATTGTGGCCTTGGTTCCAGGGACTTAGTGTTGTATGCCCATTACGTTTACCGTGGCACCTGTGTCGATGACCCTGGTCACTGGTTACCCGTCGATTTGTATCTGGCATTTAGGCTGCGGCCTTCATCTTCTCTTCAGTTCACTAACAAATGACACATAGTAGCATTCATCATCCTCTTTGGTGGATAAATCATCAAAACGCGTTTGTTGTTGTCGTTGTGTTTTGGATGGTCGTGATGATGAGGCGTCATCTAGGGAAAGTTGTCCTGTGGCTGTCTTCTCCCCTGAGAAACTTGGTCCGGGAAAACCTCCTCTGCACACACTCGCGAAATGGTTCGGTACTCCACATTTGGAGCAGGTCTTGCCACGTGCTGGGCATCCATCTTGATTGTGCTCATCTCGTCCGCAGTATCCGCATGGTGGTCGGCGCTGCGTTCTGGTCGGCCATGTTCCTCTGCCTCCTCGGCTAACGTTGCGGGCTGCGTCTACTCTCTCTGTCTTCCCCGCCGTTCCTGTGTCTGAGCGTGGGTTAAGGGCAGCCTCCATTGCAGTGGTTCGGGTGTCTGAGAGCTCATGTGACCTGGCGAGGATCAATATTTCCTTGAGAGATATGCGTGGTTGTCTCAGTATTAGGGTCCTCAGATGTTTGTTGCGACACCCTTGAATGAGTTGCGCGGTCACTTCCTTCGTTTGGTCATCTTCTGTGCAAGTGCTTATGAGGTCTTGCAGGCGCGCGTGAAATGCTTACATCGTTTCACCTTCTCTTTGTTTTGATTGCCTGAATTTGAAATGTTCATAATGCGGGTTCAATTGAGGATCGAAGTGCGCATTCAATGCTGTGACCGCAGCATCGTAATCTGTGTCCGCCCCTGTATTCGGCAGGTACTTGAATAGCTTATAAAGCTCTGTATCTCCAAAGTGTAAGAGTAGTGACCTTTTGACTTCATTGTCTTTTTACCTGGTGGCGGTGAAGTAGTTGTTAAGTTGTCCCAGCCATACTGCCCAACGTGGTGCTGCCGTGCCGGGGTCAATTAGTTCGCTAAATGGTGGCAGGGCTTGTACCTGGGAGTGCGCTGATGGAATTGGTGGTTGTATTGGGGGTACAACTGCTGGGGCAGGGGGCGCTGCTTGTTGCGCTGGGGCCGCTGCTTGCTGCGCTCCTCCTGCTGCTGCATTCGGAGGATTGGACATCGCTGGGTGATGGCTGATGTTTTCCTTTCACTTGCTTCTGTCTTTGCTTATTTATTTATTTCTTCTCAGTTATTTATTCTCTTGCCTTGGCTGCTGCTTGTTTATTTGGTCACGTCTTCCTGTGTGTCTGATATGGGGCCCCTTCTTGGTTAGCTGCGAGCTCTCAGCTATTGTGCTGTGAGGACTTCCTTTTCTTACAACGCCTTGCTTTTGTCTGCGCGCGTCTGCCCCTTTACTCTGCTCCGCTTTGGAGTCCTTCCCTCGAGCGTGAGCCGGGCTTCTTCTGCGCATGCGCGCACTGCCGGGCCTGGCGACGGAGCGCTTCAGCTTGGCGTTTCGGCCTCTGCTGTCCGTGCGGTTGGGGCCCCTGCCGCTGGTTTGTCACGCAGCCTCTCGCATACGCTGCTTACCGGTAGGTGCGGGCGCCAATCGTCTTGCGGGCCAGTCCCGTTTCTTCAGTTCTCCGGCCTCGGCGTTGCTGATGGTCGCACTCGGGTTGCAGCGACTGGGACAGGCAGCATTTGTGGATCGGGTGAATGGCGATATCCTACCTTCGTCGCCAGTGTGGGGGTGGAGGATACAGCCCCAAATATAGGGGTGCAGGGCAGCGTTTGTTCTGGGGGTACAGGGCCTGCTAAGCGGCGCATGGCAAGACACAGGAGACAAGAGTTGCTCGTATGGACAGGAAGTCAGGTGCAACTTCTGTCCCTTTATTTATTGCCTTCTGGCCACGCCTGGCCAGAAGGTGATACATGTGGTGTGCGCTCTAGTCTATGAGCGTGCACGCGATGACGCGTCACGCCATAGACTGGAGTGGTAGGTGCGCGCATGCGCAGAGGACGAAAGGCAGAAGGCGCGAACGGGGAAAACCGGCAGTTGGCGACCGGAGCTTGAGCTGTTAGACGCTCGGCGCCCTTAGCTCATCATATGTTGTTAAAATACAATAAACGAATACTTCACCGTTCAGTGGCTCACTTGTGAGTGTGTAGGGAGAGGAAGCAACATTACAATACAGTGTGTGGGAGTGCTTCCAGGGCTCGGGGGAGGCCCTCGGAGCACTAGAGCGTTACATTAAGTATTATTAATATGTTGTGTTTTATTGTTTGTAAACTCTTTAACCTTCCTAGCAGACGCCTACCATAGTGGCTAATGTTTCGTTAGGGTGAGGTTCGTTGGCTGCATTTATTAATGATTTCTAAACATTCTTCTTCCTCTGCCTAGCGATAAGGAGGGAGCCTCTGCCTTTGCCCTGCACGTATTTTCCTTTGTACGGGATTGTTTTTCAAAGCTTACTGGACTGCTTTGCCTGGTTCTACTATGGCGGCAGTCCTGCAAGGGTTTTTGAATATTGCATCTGTTGCTTAGCAAGGAGAGCACATAGGAAGTGCTGGCAGCCAGCTCTTTACTCGTATATTACAGCACGTATTTCTCTTTACATTGCTACTGGTGATTTTAAGTTTTATCGAATGGAAGGGAAGAGAGAAATGGATGAGTCTAGACCTGGTTGGACAGGTTCTGCTCCTGAACCTTCTTCCAAAAGGAGCATTCTGATTTAGATGTGAACATTTCCCTATGAATGATAAATAAAGCTGTAGAGGTTGCCTCCGCAGCTGGAGAGGACCAACCTCCAGAAAAATTGCCTAGAGTCCTCTTGCAGACCTTGGCTCTGACGGCTCAGAAGATGAGGAGGAGGGTACGATGTAGAGGGGGATCCAAACTAAAGGAAGTTCTATCCCATTTGAAAGACAATTTATCACTTTCAATCGCAGATCCTCAATGTAAGCTAGACAATAACTGGTGCTATATGTAAAGTGCTCTGATACCTAATTCAGGTCAAGTTCGCGCTATATAAAACTCTGTAAAAAATGGATTGTTATCTAGAGAATGGGTGGAGGTGGAAACGTCCGCTTTCAAGATTCCTTTCTGAAAAATACACCCTGCAGGACTTCCACAGGGAGTTTCCTGTTAATAATTGTTTGAATCTCTTATGGCACGATTATCTCGAAATAATGATCTTGTGCAGGTCAAGTAGATAGGAAAGACTGCTGTTAAGAGAGCATTTTCTGCCTGTAATTTTGCCATTATAATGGGCACGTTTGCTAAATGTAAAGTTCAGTCCCTGCTTCATGATTTTCTGGCTTTAGCTGAAAAACTGCACCTGGGGAAGTTGTTAATGTAAGGTACGCGTTTATGGAGCGTATTGTCAGATTCCTTTTTGACATAACATTTGATTCTTCATCTGTTGTGGCTGCTGAATCTTTTTCCATCATTTCAGCTAGGCACCACATATGGATGCAATCTTGAACAGGGATAGCTCCCATAAAGCTGTCTTGAGTTATTTGCCCTTTAATGTCTCCATGTGTTTTAACCCTCAGCTTGAAAATCTTGTAGAGGTCAGTGGAGGATAGTATAATTCTGGCCCCAACCAAACCATCTTCTAGGGGAAAGGAGTTTGGATTTAAACAAGCTTTTGGTCAAACATCTAACTCCAAAGTTGCTAATCAGCCCTTTTGTGGAAGGGTACTTGGCCTTGGCACTCACTTCAGTGACAAGTCCCCACCCACGGGGACAACCCAAAGGGTCTCCAACTGCTCCAGGGAATCTTAAACCATAAGTATCTGGAAGTGGGGGGAGAATAAAGAGATTATTTTCAGTCTGTTAAAAAGACAATTTAGACACTTGGATCGTCCAAATGGTACAGGAAGGTTACAAGATCGAATTTTCCTCCCCTGCAGTATATTTGTTTTTCTCAGCTTCCACTCCTCACAATATTCAGAAGTCCAAGGATCTCATCAGGAGGAGTCAGAGTGATTTACAGAAAGGAGCCATCATTCACAGGCGGGAGCAGGAAAGAGGACTAGGGTGCTACTTTCTGATATTTCTAATACAAAAAAGTTCAGGCTAACATTGGCCAGTCCTGGACTTAAAATACGCGAATGTCTGTCTTCTTTACCAAAGATTCAAAATGGTGAGTTAGCAGCATATTTTGTCTCTGGTTTCATCTGAGACGTTTTTAGCATTTATTGATTGCTCGGATGCTTATTTCCACATTCCTATACATACTCTTTCCAATAGATATCTAAGATTCTTTGCACTGTGTCCTTCCCTTTGGCCCTGCACTGTCCCAAGGGTTTTACTAAGATTCTGACACCCTTGGAGGGGATCTTCCTCTTCTTGGGACGATTGTTTAATATGTACCCACTCTTTTCTTAAGGGTCAGAAAGCTGTCCAATTGATCTACTTTATTGATCATGGATTCCTGTTAAACTATGGAAATTCTCACTTGATAATATTCCAAGAGATGCAGTTCATTGGGGTCCTGATCACCACAAGGATGGGAAAGGTTCTTCTTCTTCCCATGCTGCAGCAGAAGCTGATGGATCATTTAAGGAATCTCCTTGACTCTCAAATTGCTCCAGTAAGGTAATGGTTAAGGGGGCAGGGTGACATGGCTGCTGCTCTGTTTCTGTCAAAGTAATTTCCTAGACTCTCAAATTGCTCCAGCGAGATAATGGTTGAGGGTTCAGAGTGACATGCCTGCTGCTCTGTTTCTAGTCTCCTGGGTTTGCAGACATCTGTTCAATCTGGTCTATGAACTTCTCTTGTTTTGTTGTGGGACCTGAACTTTCAGAAATAGAACTTCTTGGTCCAGGTCCTGGGTTTAATTTCTCAGAAGCTGCTTTGGGGTCTCAACCCACTGATCTGGCAAACTGAGTACTATTGGACCCTCCTCTCCCTCTGACTACAGCAATGGATGCCAGTGCTCTGGGTTGGGAAGCTATGTTGGAAAACAAATTGACCCCGGGTCTGCGTACTTCTACATTGTTTATGACACCTTTGAAGTGGAACGAGTTAATAACTGTATGCATAGCTGGTTTGGCCTTTGCTTCTTGGATCAGAGGCAAATCGGTACATCTCAGAACAGCTATTTAGGTCACAAGAGCCTATACGAGCCATCTGAGGGAGCACCAGTGTCCCATCTACTTGTGTTGCTAGCGAAGCTGGTCTGAATCTGGGTTGAGGAAAATTTCTGTCTTTGCCAGCAATGTATCTACCTTGGAGGGAGAATTGGTGCGCTGACCATAGAATGAGCCATGTTTGAGTCTCTTCAGGGTGTCCTCACCTACTTCTGCTTCCTCCTTCCTTGCCGGCAGGCATGGAGGGTGAGCAGGGATTATCTAAAGTATGTATTCCCTTACCCTGACTAGAAGCAGGGGTTGCTATTTGGACAAAGGTACCTACCTCTGCAAACAAAAGACCCCTTTTGTAACATTGTCAAAGAGGTTTGATCTTCCCATGATGACAAAGCAAATTGATTGCTTCCTATATGACTTTAAGGAACCTTTCAGGAAGAGCGTCACCGCTATACCCATTGCGAACTACATCTGGGAAGAGGAGATAAAAACCATGAAAAACCCAGCCACAGTGGCTGCACTATTGCCACGTTTGGAAAAAAACATAAAGCCCCTGAAGTTTCTCCCGCCTGTCTCATTGGGCAACCAAAACGTGACGCTGTGAGCACTCATGTGTCACAACGCCGTTTCCAAAAATCCATGTGCTCCAACCTCAGTGCCCCGCAATAATGAAGGTAAGTGCCTTGACAACATTCCCAAACGCTACTTATCAATGTCGGCACTCATGGTGTGTGCAGCAAACTCTTTGGCAGTGCTTGTAAGATACGACCACCAAATGTAGTCGAACATTGCACCATATCTTGACCGTCTCCCTAACAATGTAAAGGCCAAAGCAAAAAAGAACTTGGAGGATAGAGAGCATGCCTACTCTGATATCATTACCTGCGCCATGGACATGGTGTCCACAGGCAGGCTCAGCCGTCTTACAGAGGCAGTGCTGGTTGAAGGCCACCTCCTTCAGACTTGAAGTAAAGAGCAAAGTAAGATCCTGGACCTTCCATATAATGGCCAAGCCCTCTTTCGGAAACATGTTGACGACCGCCTCCAATCAATAAAAAGAGATACTGATATATACCAAATCATCTGAAAGAGACACGTTAGTGATAGATTCCTTACCTTAGAATATCCCCAGGCGTCAGACTGGATCCAGAAATTTTTGCGTAGCAATACCCCTGCACGTCGGTAGGCGTCGTCCGCGGCTCCGCGTCCGTCGTCCGCGTCGTTAGCGCCAGAATGACGTAGTCGGAGTACTTAGACGCCGCCCATGCGCGCTGACGTCAGTTCTTCTTTTTTCCGCACCAGCTAGCACAGATCCGGAGAAGCTCTACCCCTAGTCATTTTTTGACTAAACCTTTTGATCTTTTTTATCATTTCTCTACTCGAGTCTTCGACTCTAACGGTGCCGGTAGGGATGCCCGGGTTCAAACCCTGCTCGAAGTGCGACCAACTGATGTCGGTTACCGACCCCCATCGCGGGTGCCTGAAATGTTTAGGCCTCGGCCACGACGACCGCACCTGCTCCGACTGCCGGGCCCTGACGTCTAAAGCTAGGCGGGAGCGGTCCCGCAGGCGACTCGAGGTCCGGCAGTCGGGCCCGCGCCGTTCCAGGTCCCCGTCCCACGGGAGGACGAGGGACCGGTTGCGGGGTCGGAGTCATTGCAGCTCAGGGAGTGGACATCGGTCGTCAGGATCCAAGTCCTCAGGTAAGAGGCATGAGAGGTCGGAGAGACGTCATTGTTCTTCCGACCCACCCCGACGCTCGCACGATGCAGCCGGGGATTCGGGTGACCCCACCCACGCGGCTCCGACGGAGTCGCAAGCGTCGCCGCCTTCCCCACACCTTCGGGTCCATGGGCATGGCGCGTTGCCGGAGGAGATCGAGCGATACCAAATGGCCATGAGGTCCCACCCTCCTCAGTCGGGTTCCGCTGTGCCTCCGGGCCCAACGGTCCCGGCTGGAGGCCCTAGCGGGTCGGGTGCTTCGGCCCGACGCCGCCAGCGACTTCGGACCTCACCGGCGCCGGCCCCCCGGGTGTCGCCCCTGGCACCCACTGTGGACGCCGTCCCCAATCTTCCCTTCGGTCCGACTCTGGCGCCGGAACGGTGCCGCTGGGCGCCGCTTCCGACGGCCTTTGGATATTTTTATTTCCATGAGGATGCCCTGTCTGTTTCACCTGTTATACAGGAGACAGGTGACGTGGGTGACTGGGAGGGGTCTGAGGACCCTCTGGCACTGGAGTGCCAGTCTCAAGAGGACTGGACATATGAGCTTGGGAAGGCCAGTGGTATTGACACTTCGCCAGACACTGGATTTGTCTCCCCTCCCACCGTGGCTACGGAGGAGGGGGCTGCTTATAGTGTAGTGTTGACAAGGGCGGTCATGGCCTTAAACCTTGAGCTCCCCGTCGCGGCTGTAACGACTAACCTCCTCACTGAGGTACTCAAACCGCAGGCAAGCTCCAGTGAGCCTCTACTGCCGTTCAATGAGGCCTTGTGTGACGTTCTTGTGGGCACTTGGTCCAAGCCCGCCACAGGTCCGCCTGTGGATAGGAACGTGGCCAGACGCTACCGCCCGGCTGCGGGCGACCCTTGCTTTTTGTACACCCATCCTACCCCCGAGAGGCCTCTACTTCCCAGACCGCATTTCCGACGGCTCCGCCTGATCGGGAATCCAAGAGATATGAACAATTCGGAAAGAAAGTGTTCTCGCCCCTGAGTTTGGGGCTGCGGTCTGTCAATACCGCGTGTCTCTTGGGCCGCTACACCCGCACCCTGTGGGACACGGTCGCGGACGTGCTGCCACAATGTCCGGAGGAGGTCCGGCCTAAACTCGCCCAAGCCCTTGTGGAGGGCCGAGATGCAGCACGATATTCCATCCGGTGTGGGCTGGATACCACGGACTCACTGGGCAGGGCGATGGCAACGACAGTGGCGGTTCGATGCCACGCCTGGTTGAGGTCTGCCAACCTTTCGGACGATGCCCAGGCCACATTTCTGGACATGCCGTGCGACAAGGCAGACCATGCGCTTGAGCGTTTTAAGGACTCCAGGGCTACGGCCAAGTCCTTGGGCCTTTCGGCCACACGCCAGCAATCGGGTGCCTTTCGCTCCTTTCGTGGCCACGGTAGGGGGCGCCCCAGCACGTGCTGCCAGCCATGCACCGCAGAAAATTCAACAGCGCAGTGGCGGCCCTGGAAACCGCCGTGGCGGCGGTCAGGAACAACGGCGAGGCCAGTCCACACCTCCCTCCGCAGCACCTGCCTCAAAACCTTCCTAGTCTGAGTTTTCAGGCCCATGTGACGCCAGTGGGGGGCAGGGTTCGCCATCACCTCTCACACTGGCGCACTGTCACATCGGACAGGTGGGTACTGCAGATCGTCCGAAGGGGCTACTCCCTCCCCTTCGAGGCGACCCCTCCAGCCATGCCACCGCAATTCCACAGCGTGTCGGGAGATCACTTGCAACTTCTGCAAGACGAAGTCACGACCCTCTTGGCCAAGGGGGCCATTGAGTGCGTTCCTGGGCCAGAAGTAGGGTGTGGTTGTTACTCCCACTACTTTCTGGTACCCAAGAAGGGCAAACGCGGGCCTACGCCCTATCTTGGACCTACGGAACGTCAACGGCTTCCTCCGGAAGGAGAAGTTCAAGAGGCTGACTTTGGCTCAGGTCTTAGCTGCCCTTGACCCTGGAGACTGGCTGGTAGCGTTGGACTTGCAGGACGCTTATTTACACATCCCCGTCCTGCCGGCCCACCGGCGTTACCTGCGGTTCACAGTAGGCCACGAGCACTTTCAGTTTACCGTTCTCCCCTTCGGCCTTACCAGCGCCCCACGGGTGTTCACGAAGGTGATGGCGGTGGTCGCAGCTCATCTGCGCAGGTTTAGGGGTGTCAGTCTTCCCCTACCTAGGCGACTGGTTGTTGAAGGCGGGCTCGCCCCAGACAGCCGTCAGCCACCTCCAGACTACGCCCGACCTCCTGCACTTGCTGGGGTTCTCCATCAACGTGCCGGAGTCGCACCTGTGTCCCTCTCAGAAGCTCCTCTTCATCGGAGCGGTTCTAGACTCGGCGCAGTTTCGGGTTTATCCTCCCGAACCCGCAGGCTCTGATTCCGATCTTTCAGCCTTTATCCAGAGTCTCGGTCAGGTTAACGCTGCGGCTTCTGGGGCTGATGGCCTCCTGCATCCTTCTGGTGCATCACGCCCGGTGGCGGATGCGGGCTCTGCAGTAGGACCTGAAGTTTCAGTGGGCCCAGCATCAGGACAACTTGTCCGATAAGGTCTTGATCTCGGAGGGCACTGCAAGACACTTGCAGTGGTGGCTCACGGACCGCGATTGGGTCAGTGGCAGATACCTCTCCCTACCCCACCCGGAGCACGTGGTTGTGACGGACGCATCCCTCCAGGGCTGGGGAGGTGTTACAATATGTGCGGGTTGCGGCGCAGAAGTTATGGGCAATAGGCGAGCTCTTGGCAACTTAGGTTTTATTGCTGCAAACAGTTGATCGGTACAGCTTTTACGATTAGGATATTTCCTCGGTGACCGGCTTCGACTCCGTCGACGGTGGATGACCTTTTCCTTCTTCCGGGTCACGTCCGGTCTTCGGGGAGGGGTCTCTTCTGCCTCGGAGTCCGTCCCGACTGTCGGAGTAGCTCTCCAGCGATCACCCAGCCAGAGGAAAGGAAAAGAAAGAAAAGTGTCAGGGGTCTGTTCCAAATAACAATCGGTGCAGGGGAGGGGAAGTGAGGGGACTCCCGGTGCTCCAGTTAACGAGTGAACGGCGGGGAAGGGTGCCTGAAGGATACCGTTAAAGCTAAACGTCCCGCGGGGTTGTACCTAGTGTACGCTGACCTCCTACCCAGCCCCTTAAACGGTCACGTACCTGGAGAAGCCACGCACCTCCCCTGGGTGAGTGGCTGGGCGGCTCGTGGGAACGGTGGCCTCCTGGCTTTCCTCCGTCCTGGGCAGGCGCCGACTCTGCTCGCTTTTCCACTCCTGTCGTCCGACTCCCTTCTTTCTCTCCAGATGCTCGGCTCTCGATGTTTCCCGTGTCGTCTCCCGCTCTCTCCTCCTGGGCTTCAATCCTCCTCCGCTCTGTACCTTCCTCCTCCTCCTGAATCTCCGTCCTCCGCACTCTCTCGCCTTCCGTCCTCCAGGTGAACAAGCACACCTGAGTCCCGTCGGGTTCTCCTTTTGAGGGGCAGGGCTGGTATGCCGACTCCTCCCACTCGGCGTTTTCCTCAGAGTTAAAGGGCCATTCCACAGCGTTTGGCTCCGTCCAGCTTGCCACCGGGTCCTGTGATTGAGACAGAGAGAGGGGAGGGAACAAGAGTTAAGTCGGACCTCCCCTCGGTCGTCCCCTTTGCGCGAGGTAGACTAGCACCGGGAGGCTCTGAGTCTTTCCTTCCCTGCGGGACCCGTTTGTACACCCCGTTACAGGAGGCCACATGGGAGAGGCGGAGATCAGAGGCCTCTGGTCTCCGACGAAGTCCCGGCTCCATATCAACCTTTTGGAGCTGCGGGCGATCCGACTAGCACTGAAGGCATTCCTCCCCTCTGTCCGGGGGAGTGTAGTGCAGGTTTTCACGGACAACACCACCGCCATGTGGTACTGTAACAAACAGGGCGGGGTGGGGTCATGGACCCTATGCCAGGAGGCTCTCCGCCTCTGGCAGTGGCTGGAAGATCAGGGCGTGACCCTGGTGGTTCAACACATGGCAGGTTCTCTGAATGCCAGGGCGGACGAACTCAGGCGTCGGTGCATGATGGATCACGAATGGCGTCTGAACTCGGACATGGCGCAAGGCCTCTTTCAGCAATGGGGAGAGCCTTGGTTAGATCTATTCGCCACAGAATAGAACGCGCAATGTCATCAGTTCTGTGCGTTGGAATTTCCAAGGCGGCACTCGCTCGGAGACGCTTTTTGTCGCGAGTGGAGTTGCGGTCTATTGTACGCCTTTCCGTCTATACCACTTCTGCCCAGAGTGCTGAAGATCAGGCGCGGCCGGGCCCAGGTTATTCTTGTGGCTCCGGACTGGGCATGAAGATACTGGTATCCCGAGCTACTCAGCATGTCAGTCGATCCCCCGATTCGTCTGCCTCTTCGGGAGGACCTTCTGTCATAGCAGCAGGGGACGGTTCTGCACCCAAACCTGTCCAGTCTCCACCTACAAGCTTGGAGATTGAGCGGCGGCAGTTGAGGCCATTTGACTTGCCTCCCGAAGTCTGTGATGTCATTCCGGCAGCCAGGCGTCCCTCCACAAAGTCGGTATAAGCCTGCAGGTGGAACAGATTTGTGGCATGGTGCACAGCAAAGGCTGTGGACCCACTCTCTGCACCCCTTTCTGAGGTTCTCCTCTTTCTTCTTTCTCTTGCCCAGCAGGGCTCTGCTCTGGGCACTATCAAAGGGTACCTTTCTGCCCTTTCCGCCTTCTTACGGCTACCTGATCAGCCTTCCTTGTTCAAGTCCCCCATTGTAAATAGGTTTTTGAAGGGCATCACACACATGTTCCCTCCTGTTCCCTTCGTGATGCCCCAGTGGGACTTAAATCTTGTACTTACTCACCTAATGTGTGCTCCCTTTGAGCCGCTCCATAACTGTCCTCTCCGTCTTCTTACTTTGAAGACTGCTTACCTGGTGGCCATCACCTCTGCCAGGAGAGTGAGTGAGCTCCAGGCTCTTTCTTCTACACCTCCTTTCCTCTCTGTCCATCCGGACAAGGTTGTGTTGTGGACAAGACCCTCTTTCCTGCCCAAGGTTGTCACGGCCTTCGAAAGAGGAATAGAAGCTCCACCGTCTGGACCCAAAACGTGCTCTCTCTTATTATCTGGATCGCACACGCCAGCTCCGGGTGGATGACCAACTCTTTGTTGGTTACGTGGGCGCGAAGAAGGGAAAGGCGGTGCACAAGCGCACCATCTCGTGGTGGAACATCTTGTGTATCCAGGCATGGTACTCCTTGGCCAAAAAGGAGCCCCCTTTTGGATTGCGGGCTCATTCTACTCGGGCCACGGCGACTACAACTGCCATGGGCCAAGGAGTGCCCTTGCAGGACATTTGCCAGGCAGCTACGTGGGCCTCGCTGCACACGTTTGCAACTGGACAGGCAAGTCCGGAGGGATGGCTTCTTTGGCCGTTCCGTCCTCCAGGACTTTCTGGTGTGATTATTGGTTCGCAGACCCACTACCGGGGTTGGTATTGCTGGGGTATCTATTCTAAGGTAAGGAATCTATCACTAACGTGTCTCTTTCAGATGCACAAGTTACTACTTGTGTAACGATATATCTGTAAGAGACATTAGTTAGTGATAGATTCCTTACCGACCCACCCATCCTCCCCGTTCTGCGAACCGATATCTAGGGTTAAGGTCATCCCCTTTCAGAGCCCTAGTTTCATGGCACCAGTGTTGGTTCTATCATGGCTCTACGTATCTGGCGCGGAAAAGCTGTCTATCCGAACTGACGTCAGCGCGCATGGGCGGCGTCATTCCGGCGCTAACGACGCCAACGATGGACGCGGAGCCGTGGACAACGCCTACCGACGCGCAGGGGTATTGCTACGCAAAGATTTCCGGATCCAGTCTGACGTCTGGGGATATTCTAAGGTAAGGAATCTGTCACTAACTAATGTCTCTTACAGATATATTGTTACACAAGTAGTAACTTGTGCATTAGGTATCCTGTAGTATTGTAAAATACCTTTTTGTGGCGCACAAGGGAGAGGGCAATTCTCCTACAGAAGAGGCTACCAACAGTACTGGTAACCATTGTTTCAAGTTGGGTCACAATAGTTTCAACCACAGTACCATAAGCGGCAGCCCCCTCAGGCAGCCTACAATAGGCCAACCCAGAGAGAAAAGTTAGGTTGACAGAGAAAAGGAACAGGACGTCAACAGTGCTGAACTACAGGCACCTGCTGCACTTCAGCCCCGTAACATGCTAGTTGGTGTTAGATCTCGTTCAGTTCGGCCATACGCTGAAATTCATTCCAAAGCCACCTCCGATCCCTCCCCAGCAGTCCCCACAAAAACATCTGCCTCTTTTCAGGTTAGAAGTCCAGACCATGGTAAACAAAGGGTCCGTAGAAGGAGTCCCTGGAAATCAGGGGGGAAAAGGTTTCTACTCTTGCCTTTTTTTTAGTTCAGAAAAAGTCTGGGGAATGGAGACCGATCCTGGATCTGAGAAAACTCAAAACGTATCTCAGAAAGCAGATGTCTTGCATGATCACATGCCAGGATATCCTGCAGCTTCTAAACCAGGGAGATTATGGCACAATTAGATCTCCAGGATGCATATTTTCATGACCAGATACATCCACGTCATTGAAAATATTTAAGATTCACTGTAGCCGGCAACCATTGTCAGTTATAAGTCCTCCAATTCAACCTGAAATCCTCCCTTCGCATTTTCACAAGGTACCTGCACCAGTAGCGGCATCCGTAAGGCAAGAAAAGCACCATGTCATTCCATACCTCGGCTACTGGCTAGTCAAGGCACCTTCCCACCAGTTCACACAGAGGTCAACCAAATGCCTGCCTATGCCTTTTCAGCAAATTGGGCTTTACTGTGAATCCGCAAAGGTCAACCCTTCAGCCATCCGAGAAGGTAACCTTCTTAGGGGTTACCCTGGATACAGTGCTGAGCAAAGCATTTCTCACACCAGAAAGACTGACAAGATTCCTGCCATTTGCACATCTAGTGCAAAGAAAAAAGTCACTATCTAATAGAGACATCTAGCCACAGATTCCTTAACTTTTGTATTCTTCCCAGGCGTCAGAAGGTATATGCGGTAGACTCTGTCTCTACCAGATAATGCGTTACCGATGGTAAGTAACTTGTTCTTCCGTCGCCTCTACAATTCCCTGCTAAGGATGATATCCTCTTGCATTCTTTTGGTTCCATTCTGCTGCCTGCGAGTGCGGCATTTGCAGGAGGAGCTGGACAGGCAGTTGATCCAGACACAAGGCTCTTTCAAAGATACCATCCATGTCACCCCAGGAATGCACCGAGCTCTATCTTGGACTAAAGAGGCAAATCTTTCGTTAGGCTTGTCATTCATACACCAAGGTTACGAGTTGTTCATCACCACAAACCCTTCCATAAAGGGATGAGGAGCTGATCATCAGGACTTCCAAGTCAGCTCAAATGGGAGCCGTCTCAGCTGCTTTGTCACATCAACCTGCTAGAACTCAAGGCAGTGCATCTAGTCCTACAAGTCTTCATGAACGTCGATTCATCAAAATGCCTGGGATAGTGGAAGTTACATCACATTCTTGGCGTACCGATAATGTCACAGGAACTGACATCTCAAGAACTTTGACTCTGTGGCTATCATAAGAATTGATCTCATGTTATCTTTGGACACCTGTGATGTCACAGGAAGTGACATGGCATAGCCCTTTCACCTAGTACCATCACATGAAGTCACGCTCCTGACATTTGGTTAGTTGCATCACATAAAGAGGTTGGAGAATCTCTATCAGCTACACATACAATACAATACAATAGGTTTTATAAAGCCTGCAGCTGCTTGACAATAGTATTTATAAAGCCTGCAGCTGCTTCTGAGGAAGTGTCCTGGCTCCAGCAGCAAGGTACGGAAGACACTGGCATCAAATCACAGTACACAGACCCAAACATTGAAAGGGTTCTCCTGAGGAGGAAGTCAGAACCTTGCAGGATAATTCTCATCGCCCCTAGGTGGCCATGGCAACATTGGTTCATAGAGTTGCTTCTCCTATCAGAGAGACACCACATCCATCTGCAGCCATGTCATTCTCTACTGATAATGAGCCAGGGCCAAGTACTTCAGCCGGATCCAAAATCCTTACACTTCCCAGCCTGGCTCCTGAATTCAATGAATTTGTGCATCTGAACGTCCCAGGAGAAAGCAGGGATATTTTAGCCAAGGCTTATGCAAAAGTACAAACAAGACTTGCAGTGTGGTTTTGCATCTGGTGTCAGTGGTCCAACATGCACCCAGTATCATCTGCATTGGAAGAAATCCTTCCTTATTTATTACATCTAGTATGATCAGGTCTAGCTCATGCTTCCATTAAGGTTCACCTAGTGGCCATTGCCGTCTTCCGAAGATCAATGACATCACCTTCATTGCGGTCTAGCAGATTCGTCAAGCAATTTCTCAAAGGTTTATTCAGGGTTTTCCGACCAGTGAGGCATCCTCCCTCACTCTGGCAAATGAACACTGTGCTCTCCCAACTAATCAAAAGCCCTTTCAGCCCTATCCACAAAGCAGATATTCCATTTCTGTTTTGGAAAGTGGCGCTCCTGTTGGCACTGACCTCAGCAAGATGGGTTGGTGAAAAACAGGCTTTTACCATTTAGAAACCTTTTCTACAACTCAGGAACGACGGGGTGATTAAGTGAACATATTCCAAATAAATTAAGTCCCATCCGATTTTTACTTAAATAAACTGATAATTCTAAAGACTTTTTTCCTCAAATCCAATCAGTTATTATTAGCATACAGTGCTCCTAGAAAAGGTTATCCATTCTCGAAACAGAGCATTGCACAATAGATAACTAATGCCATTTAATGTTGTCATTAAAAAACTGGCATGCGTCTGCAAACATAGGTGCAAGCTAATTCAACCAGAAGTGAATCGATTTCGATTTGCAGGTCTGTCTAGCCAAGATATCTGCAGAGCAGCGGCCCGGAAGAATAAACACACCGTAAGTGATACCCACCATCCTCTAATGTGTTAAGCACATTTTAAATTTGTGTTTTATATGTATATGCATAGATGTGTAGCTATTGGTACACATTTATTCTGATGTTCATACAAAACAAAGTCTATTCAATGTCTCTAGTATTTGTATCTTTCATAGATTCACTTGCAACCCTCCCTCCTCCCTTAGGAGACTCACCTTCTCTGTGATATGGTACTTATTCACAAATGTGCTCTGAAAATCTAAGACACAGAACCTCTGAGAGGAGTGTTCTAGAGGGTGATGCAACCTGATTGTTTTAAACATTAAAGTTTAGTAAAGATGTGTTGCTGAAGTGAACATTTTATGGCCTTTCCGGGTACTGCTTCCGAATGATACCTTGGGACTCCCACTTCGACGACAGGGAATGATTCAAGCATGTGAATCTATGAAAGATACCAATACTGGAGAACTACAGTTACAGGTAAGTAACTTATTTTCTTTCACGGTCCACTTTAGTCCCTAATTCCTCTTAACGCACATGGAAAGGCACAGGCAGAAATCGTTAAAGGAAATCTTAATGACGGTCAAAAAAAATCAATATATTATTAAGATAATTAGTAATGAGATTGAAATGATGCTTCACATAAACAATATGTTTTTGATTTTACTAGGTTTGGCCCCTGTCCGTGTTCCCGGAGCTCTATTTAAAACCGTGTTGACCCATTTTAGCAATAAAATTGTATATCCGTCACTTAGATGCTAATTTTTTTATATTGTATTTCCTCTCTCTGTAGCTGAGTCGCCAAAGCCAGGGGATAGAAGTGGTTACAGCAGCCCGGGCTCCCCCGGAACTCCAAGCAGCCGTTCGCGCACGCCTTCAACAAACTTTGTCCATAATAAGGAGCCTAAGAAGGTGGCTGTAGTGCGTACTCCTCCGAAATCTCCTGCTTCTGCAAAGAGCCGTCTACAGGCTGTGCCAATCACTGCTCCTTTACCTGACCTGAAAAATGTGAGATCAAAGATCGGCTCCACAGAAAATCTAAAACACCAGCCAGGAGGTGGAAAGGTATTGTTAATGAACAAAGCTTAGTTTTTATTCCAACCACAGACTGCCCACGTCCCCCACCACCTTATTACCAGCCCTGTAGTTAAAAATGTTGCCATATGAGTAGTTGGAGAAGATTGGATGCTCTTTTCTGCACAAGCGAGTAGTCCTATTTCGTATTAGGAGCTATAGTGAAGAGAGCGAGCTTTCTTTAGGAGTTGTGTTACACATTTTAGCATTTGACCAACTACCATACTCGAGATCGCAATTTTCAACCTGCCTCCAACCTCATCTTCTCTCTCACGCCATGCAGAAGCAGCCTAGCGGTCTGCTCAAGCCTTGCCTCCTCCCACCTTATGCGAGTGTAGTGGACCTAGGCCAATGTCTGCCAACAATCCAAGCATGCCTATAGGAAGAAGAATCCTTGTCTTGCTTTGTACAAAAGAAGCGGCTTCGTATGTGCATAAATTGTCATAAATACCGCTCCCAGAGCAATTGCAAGATCCCTGCAAACTTTGAATGCAAAATCCTGCGAACCATGGGCACGGTTATATTGAGCAAAAGCATGCCTATTTCCAATCTGCATCAACTAAAATGGAAATTCCTAAAACCGTCTCACACTAAGTTTCCATTGTCCTAGGCTGGGGGATTTGCTAATTAAAATTTACAAAACCAAACTTGAGACAAAGTTTCCTCTCCCATCCCCTTTTAGTAAATAAACACACCTAAGGCATATTTACAATATTTTGGTGCAGGGCAACGCTGCAAGCCTTCTAGCAGCGCAGCCACACATCAAAAGAAAAGGAGAGCAGGAAAGCGCCATGTCTACAAGGTACTGCGTATTCCTGTCATTTCTGACAGCGCAGGTGCACAAACTGCAGCTGAGCGCCAACACAGCCACCCATGCACCATCGTGCAAGGGTGTCTGTGTTGTTGGCACCTTCCTGCACAAAAATAATCATACGGGGCATATTCCTCTTTCTATGTGTCCTGCAGAATGCAGCACCTGTGGAAAGACGAAAAAACTTTGCTTTGGGAAGGAATTAGTGGCTATGTTGAATATCTGGGGCAGTATGAAAAACCATGGTTGTAGCGCCAGAACACACACAGAAACACCCAAGAAATGCCCCTTTCACGAAGAGCAATGCGTGAAAGTGGGCCATATTTACAAGTCCATGAAAAGCTATGCAGGGTAGCTTTGTGTGGCTTTGTAAATATGGGCTGGCGCACTGCGCTACCAGAGCGTTACGAAAATGACGCTTCGGTAGTGTAAAAGTGCCAGAGGGGCATTGTAAATATGCCCCCTAGTTTCCATTTTTTTAGAGGCTTTTGGTGGGCTACCTACTTATATAGTACAAAACTATAGTTAAAACTGAATTTAATTTCACACTTATCCCCTGTAGGCTTGAGGTAGTTAAAAAAGTGATTTGTAGTAAATTACTATATGATCCTGTCTTTGACTAAAGCAGGAAGTGCTGTTGTGCAAGTTTGTACAGAGTAACATAGCTTTTCACAATAGTGCTTCTGATTTTAATTTTAAGAGATTCACTGAGGAGCATATTGTGTACAATTTGTACTCTAGGCTCAATTAACTGTTGTTTTTCTTGTTTGCTGAATTAAGTACTTTCTTAATAACAAGATACAACATTTGACCTCTGGCACATGTTTGATGTACAATATCATATTTTAGATATGCCACACAATGGTAGAAATCTTTTTTTTCAGACATATGGATGGAGCCATGCAATCATTTAAATCTGAAATAAATAGTACTCGATCTCTTGGTCTCTTTCTGTATCGGAGTCCGGTGCATTTTTGAGGAGCAATGGATAGAGGACTATCTCTGTACTGGAAAAGTTTTCAACCTACCACTTTCCACTAAACCCGAATCACTCTTATTATAGGCAACCATACTACCCATTTGCTTCTAACAGATAGCTTCTGTCATCATATTCCATGGTGCAGACTAGGCAGAAGATCACCACTCAAAGCAAGTAGGAAGACCAGTCTTTTTCGATTCCTCCACGGGCTCAGTAATCATCGTAGCAGCGAAGAAAACACATGCAGTCTCCTCTTCTTTCTCAGTTTGTCCAGACAAGGAGAGTAGAGCCCAAGATTATTGGGGAAGAAAAGCATGTGGTCCAGCGGCAGCCTCTTTAAAAGTGTCTAGTGCTGCAACCCTGTTGGGGCGTTATGAACGATCTTTTTGGGATTCCCTGGAGCATTTTAAGGAAAAACTGCCGAAAGAGGATCGCCAGGATTTTGGAGAAATTCTCCAAGAAGGGGCACTGGTATCCAATCAAGTAATCAGTGCAGCAGCGGATGGGGTTTCTCTGGCTGCACATTCATATGCGCATGAAATATGCGCAAGGAGGTCTTCCTGGTTGCGTTTACCGGCTTTGAAGCTTGGAGGCCACCAACACATCTTAAATCTACCTTTCTCTGGCAGCTCCCTTTTTGGCATAACCAAAGGGGATGATGGACAGAGTGTTGAATATTGCAAGCACTCACCCCCAGTCAACTGATCTGGGTTTAATCCATCATCATTCTTTATTTCACTCCGCCACCCCAGATCAGACATGCCCATATGCAAATCAGTCTGACTCCGTGCCTCATGGGAACAGTCCAGCCCGAACTGCCAAGCCATGTCTTCCCTGGACCGGAAACAAGCATCCTGGGACTGGTTTCTGGCTAATCAGCCTTCATCAGTCAGGCTAGCTTGAATCCAGTGGCAAAGTGAGCAAGGGACCCACGTCTGGGCATACCCTGCCAACTTTGGGCGAACAAAGCAAAACCAAAGGGGATGATGGACGAAGTGTTGAACATTGTAAGCACTCACCCCCAGTCAACTGATCTGGGTTTAATCCATCATCATTCTTAAGCTCACTCCGCCACCCCTGTTCAGACATGGCCATATGCAAATTAGTCTGAGCCTGTGCCTCATGGGAACAGCCCAGCTCGAACTGCCAAGCCATGTCTTCCATTGACCGGAAGCAAGCATCCTGGGACCTGTTTCTGGCTAATCAGCTGTCATCCCACTGACGAGAAGATGGCCAGGATGAAGGCAGAGCTAGACACGCTGAAGGCCGTCGGCTTGGAAAAGAAAAAGGAATTTAAGCGCCGATACAGGCCTTACAACCCCAAGAACTACCATCAGAGGCTTCAAACTTCTCAATGGTCGCAGAGGCAATTCCAGCAATCCAAGTCACATTTTCATGGCCGTTGTTCCTCCAGAGGCAGAGGAGGACAGCAACAGCAATCCTGCACCGCAGCCAAAACCTCAGGCAAACAATGATTTTCTACTTCCTCTAACACCGTTGCCCACTCCAATGGGAGGAAAAATCTCAAATCATGTAGCAGAGTGGTGCAACATAACCAAAGATAAGTGGGTGTTGAATATACTGAGCAATGGATATGCGCTATGTTTCCGTGCACCCCCAAAGAACATTCGTTCAGTAAGATCACATCTTCACCAACTAAATTTACTATATCAGGAGGTTTCGATCCTTCTACAAAAGTTGCCATAGAAGAGGTTCCTCCTGGTCAACAAGCAAAAGGAGTCTACTCCAGGTATTTCCTTGTGCCAAAAAAAGACCAAACACACAAACTCAGACCTATCCTGGATCTTCGATCTCTGAACAAGGTCACCCAGAAGGAGAGGTTTCATATGTAGGTGCTACATCAAATATATCCGCACCTACAGAAAGGGATTGGATGTGTTCGATAGACCTCCAAGATGCGTACTTCCATATCACGATTGCTCCACGTCAACGCAAGTTCCTGCGATTTATGGGTGCCAGACATTACCAGTTCAGAGTCTTTCTGTTCGGCCTCAAATCGACACCACTAGTGTTCACAAAATGCATTACGGTGGTGCCTGCAGCTTTACATTGACAAGGCCTGTTCGTGTATCTGTATGTGGACGATTGGCCGTTGAAGGGTTCATCCCCCTAAATGGTGAGGAACCACTATCGAAGCTTCCTAAATCTACTACACCGCTTGGGCCTTCATGTGAACATGGAAAAATCGGTTCATCAGCCCACTCAAACTCTCCATTATCTGGGCGCCACCCTAGACTCCAGCATAGGAAAAGGGTTTCCTTCGGAGGAGAGACTGTTATAAATGAAGCAGAAGTGCAATGCCCTTCTTAAAGCGCATCAACCATCAGTGTGACAAGTGGCATCACTACTGGGGTTGATGGTCTCTTGCATTTTTCTCATTGTCAACTACAGATTGAGAATGAGACCACTACAGCAGGATCTGGAGGACAAATGGGACCAATCCTCAGGACATTGGGAAGATCAAATTCTCCTTTCCCACTCCGCGAAAACGTCCATTGTCTGCTGGATTGAGCCGAAAAATCTCCTAGTGGGAGTCCTTTTTCCTCAACTTCTCCCAAAACAATAAAACAATTCATGATCACGGATTCCTCTCTTCAAGGATGGGGGGGGGTCTCACATGGGTTGCCTACAGATTCAGGGCAGGTGGTAGAGCAAAGAGCAAACCTATCAAATAAACATGTTGGAACTGCGAGCAGTTTAACTAGCCATCAAGGCATTCCATCCATCGATTCGGTCAAAGTCTATACTAATACAGACGGACCATACAACCACCATGTATTACTTAAACAAACAAGGTGGTACTCGCTCTTGCCCACTGTCCCTGCAATCACAAGCCATTTGGCACTGGCTCCTGGCCAGGAATCTCTCGATCACAGCGGTGCACCTGCCAGGAGAACAAAATGTGCAGGCAGACGCTCTCAGTCGGCACTTCGAAGAACAAGAAGACTGGGTGCTCAACGACGAGGTGGTGGCGCACATCTTTCATCAATGGGGTCATCCATCCATCGACCTCTTTGAAGGTGATCTAAACAAAAAATGCTGCACCTTTGCTTCCAGATTTTACCGGGGAGGAACGAGAGGGAATGCCCTTTTATCAAAAGGGCATTCCCTCTCGTTCCTCCCCGGTAAAATCTATCACCGGTCTATCACCGATCCAGAACTTTTGCGTACTCTTTTCTTCCCCTTCCTTTCATCCTGAAGGTGGTGACCAAGCTCATCCGATCCCAGATGCAGCTGATCCTGATAGCACCGGACTAGCCTCACCAGTGGTGGTATCCGGACCTGTTACAGCTCTCAATGTGTGCACACAGGAAACTTCCATGCAGACTGGACCTACTGACCAAAATGAGCGGGAAAATTCTGCACCCCAACCGTCCCTCACTGAACTTGGCAGCATGGCTCCTGAGGTCTTGCAATACGGCCACCTGAATTTCCATCAGGACTGTATGAACATTTTGAGTGAGTCAAAGAGACCGTCCACAAGGCGTACTTACTCTTTTAAATGGAACCAATGTTAGGATTTTTGCTCCAAAACTGTTGTGTTTAACTGACTGTATGAAAACCCAAATATTTTCCTTCGAACTAAAAAACTGTTGTACTTACCTGTGTTTTGTAAGACTCACAGTGTCATATCTTGGCATATCACCTTGAGTAGTAAAAGTAACTAAAAAGTAATCACAAAGTAATCAAAAGTAATGTCTATGTATTCTAAACTGTATTAAAAGCAAATACAAACCTGTAACAATTGCAATTTCAACCACAACTGCATTTCCTTGTAAAGTTTTGCATTTGAAAGCACATCCTACTAACCTGTGCCAAGTCCTGCTTGATTTTAGAAATAAAACATAAGTATACCTTTTTTATACTTACTTAATTGGTCTGGATTCTGTCTCTGAGTGTGTGCAGGCCGGCTGACTCCGGAATACGGGGGCTCGCGGTTCGATCCCTGGTGCCAGCGGCAGTTTAGCTCAGCACCTTGTAACTCTGGGCAATAGCTCGCTTAATCTTCCCGACGGCCCCCAGCCCCGGGACACCTCACCTGAGGTAACTGTGTGCTTTACAAATGCTGGTATTATTGTTATTGAGTGAATACAATAAACACTTAACACACCCTCCTGAAAAGCCTAACTGCTCGACCACACTACCACAAAGAGAGATTTTATTGATGATCTAATTTAGCCTCCGCTATTCCTCTGGGGACCCCCTGGACTCTGTGCACTCTATACCCTACTTTAGTATAGTATATGCAGAGCCACCTTCCTACAGTCAGCAGATGACTGTCCTTAAGCCCGAGGTGTTTTAGCATTGCAGGGTAGCTGCTGCAAACCGGTGTTGGTAAGACGCATATAGCTTAAATCTGAAGCATTGTGGCGTGAGATATCCAAAATCTGTAACTGTCCTCAGATGTAGGGGTTACGGCCAACTTTAGAAATTTGCTGAACACAAGAGCAATCGTGACAGTCATAAAAAGAAAAAATTGCTTTGATAAATTAGTAAATTTTTGTGACTCATTCGCACAGTTGCATGTATAAATGGTTATAGGTGTATAGAGTTCACAAATTTGCAATGCAAAATGTAGAAATCAAAAGATTTGCAGATGGCCAGTTCTTCCTAGTGTACAGAAAAGTCTGACTTTATTGGTAGTTGCTAAAATAGCTATGTGAAAGCCAGAGTTTATCACTGGCTCGCTCACACAATTGACACAGCACATTCATATATAAGATCTGCATCAAAAGATATTATACACATATCAGCATGAATATAAGAACAGCAATGTGACAGTACGAACATTAAAACTGAAAGACACTTACAATTGTGCTGTTCAGTGTGCAGAATAATCAGAGAAAAAAACGTTCAATAAGCAGTTTGAAAAAAGAAAACCCGTAACAAAAAAAAGTGAAGTGAAAAACCGTACAGCTCCCAAAGCTTACACAAAGAGATTGCAGGAATCCTACATGTTGAATTCTGTTATGAAGGTTGTACACCAGTCTCGGGCATTTCCAGCCCAATTTTATTTATGTTTAATTCTATTTTTTGTGCCCTACATGGAAAGTTTTAGAAAAAAAACACAGGAGTATGACCCATAAACCAATTGAGATCAGGGTAATTATATCAAAAAGAACAACAATATCTCAACAGATATCAATAGGGAGTCAGTTATACCAGTATGTAAAATACATTACTACATGGAAAGTGACATATGTTTCCTGCTTTTTTACCCTCTGCCATTTTGTGTATTTATTCTAATAATGACACTACAAATAAAGGGTTAAAGCTCCTCAGTGGTCTCAAGGTCAGCAACCCATAACCTTCCACCAACAGAAACACCAGTCCAAAAGTAAAGGGGGTCGCAAATATGCTTCTGCTGCGAGTAAACCACCTACAGCGATTTAGGATTGAGTCTCTACTTCCCCCTCTTCCTTTACCAACTCTGGTGGGGTAAAGCATTGCGACCCATACACAGAAACTGAATATTGTTCAAAATAGGTACAGTCTCAGATTCACTCTTCATTCCCCAGCAATGTCGCCAACAACCAGAGATGCTTCAGAAAGAAGTAAAGTACTGTTGCAGAAACAAGCTGTTGACACTGTTCCTTCTTCCCAGAAAGAAATAGCAATTTATTCCTGCTTATTTCTGATGGGAAAAAGAGGGCCAAAGAATAAATGGAGGTCTATTGTGGGTCTGAAACTCGCAAACAAATAGGTAAAGAAAAGTTCTGGATATTAGAATTACATCAAATCTACCTGCAGATCCTTCAAGATGGTTGGCTACCGTCCATATATCTTCAAGATTCATATTTCCATGTGCCTATAGCTTTGTAACTTTGTAAGGTCCTGAGATTCGTGGTTGCCAACCAACATTATCAGTTTAAGGACCTTCCATTCGGCTTCAAGTATACCCTCAGAACATTCCCAAAATGCATGGCTGTCATTTCAGCACATTTTAAGAGACAGAAGATCCTTGTTTATTCATATCGGGACAACTGGCTAATCAAGGTATCCAACATTTCAACAAGCTCATCAGCATTTTCACATGACAGTTTCTACTTGATCACACATCAATCATGAGAAATCAAGTTCAACTCTAGTGCAGTCCCTACAATATCTATAAACAATTTTGTATATTTTAATAGAAAAAATATCCTTCAATAGAGAGACTGTTAGCTTTACATTTGAAATCTACAGTCTGCTGAAAGCAGTGCATATGACAGTGAGGCACATTCTGTCACCACTGGGCTCCATAGCGTACTGCACTTTCTTGTCCCGAATGCCCTCCTCCACATGAGACCATTAGAAGAAAGTCTGAAAGACCAGTGGTGTCAGTTCTGAGACAAATGAGAGACAAGGTTATTCTTTCTCCTGGTGCAGCCCAGTGCCTCAATTGGTTTTGGCATCTAGAGAATCTCCGGAGCAGAATTACTTTTCATGAAGTCATTCCATCCCTGATGATTGTGACCGATTCTGCCCTTTCGAGTTGGGGTGCGCACATGGATCACGTTCAAATTCAATAGACTTCGGCCTCGAAAGAAATGACATACCATATCAATCAATCTATTGAAACTGAGGGAAGTAGGCCTGTCCCTATAAGCTTTTCTTCTCTTTTTTCAGGACTGACTTCTTCCTTGTTTAGACAAATAAGAAAATGCAGCCCATCTCCCAGAAGTCCAGAACACTGAAGTGGACTCTCTTAGCTGATCAATTCTCGACCACCACAATTGTGTCCCCAATAGTTCTGTCCTTCACAACGTCTAATGTAACTGGTGCTTTGTTCAGAGAATTAAAATTTCCCAGACTTTGCCTAGAGACTCTACGAACCAAAGGCGGAAGCTAATACAGTATTCATTGAGTGAGCTACTAAATTTCTTTACACGTATCCTCTGATTCCAGCATTAATCATCTAACTGAGTTATTGACAACCAGAATGATTTTAATTGCACCGGAGAGGCCCTACCAGTGTTGGTAGGTGGAACTTCTTTACCTGTCAAATGGCCGCCCAGGAATCTACAGTGCAGACGAAACCTTCTGCACAAAAAAATGCCACTAGATACTGCCATACTGCACCCCAACCGACCATCCTTGAGTTTGGCAACTCATGTAAGGACACTTTAGCCTTCCATAGGATCGTGTGGACTTCTAAGATAAGCTAAACGTCCATCAACAAGAGATTCTCACTCTTTCAAATGGAAGAGGTTCTATTTTTGGTGTTCTGGGAACAATTTTGGTCCGGCCATCTACCAAGAAGAAGCTTTGCTCCTATATTTGCTTCATTTAAGCAAATGAGGCCTACAGTTCCCTTCACATACCTCTTTTTCCGAAATAACAGTGGTCAAGGACTACGCAGAGAACATTAACACTGTCTTTCCCCCAGTCCAGAAACATTCCCCCCTTAGGATTCAGCAGTGTCCTAATGCACCTCCTATGTTCACCATTTGAACAAATTCACCAGGCTGGCTTACACACCTTTCCTAGCAATTCGCGTTCCTTGTGGTGATAACTTTGGCAAACAGAGTGTATTAGACACAGGCTTTATAGCAACAGGGTAGTAATGCGGACTTATCCAAGATTTCTATCTGAAGCAATTTCACAATTTCATGCAAACCAAACGATTACCTAACAAATGTTTTTTCAGAATCCTACTTATCTGGCAGAGAGTGATCTCTCCACACACTTGATGTTAGGAGAGTTCCAAAATACTGTCTTGATAACACAACAGAAATTAAAAGATCCAAGCAGTTGTTTGTTTGTTGTGGTCTTTTACGTGCCTGGTTAGCCATGTTCAAGTAATCACTGTCCAGATGGATAGTTTCTTGCATTCGGTTATGCTATCATAAAGTAGTTAAATCGTTACCTGGCAAGCTAAAAGGCCACTCCAACAGAGGTAAAATGGCTATGGCTGCTTTACTGAGAAATATTGCCATTAATTTATAGTTGGTATTACCCAAAAGCAATAGATGGCACAGAGTATTTGAGACAGATTTCACCCCTGATCTGGGAGATGTTCGTGACAATTTCAAACCGGACCCGTTTGGATTAATTGAGATCTGACAGTCAACAAACGAGGAATCTAAAATCAGATCCTAGGGCCATTTGATACTCATCCCAAGGCAAATGAGTCTGGATCATGATCAGTTAGCATATTCCTAATACGAGAACTAAAGGCAGCCCAAAAATAAAGCTTAAAATCCAAAAGTTGAAATCTACCTTGATTATACAGCAATATCAAATATTATATAGCCCGCATTGCTCTCTTATATCACCAGATATAGTTACCAATGGCCCCATCAAGTAGCTTAAAAAATTATTATTGGACTCGAAACGTAATTGCACGAAAGAGATAGAGAAATGTATGCAGAATATTAATTTTAACAATATTACACCGTCCTATTATACAAATTTGAAGGCGGTTCCATGCCCACATCTTGGTGATACCTACTTTTAGAATGGGCTCATAGTTCAATTGCAAAATGCCATCCACTTTAGTACAGATCTTGACCCCTAAATAGGTAGCAGATTGGAACAGTTTGGAAATTGTCTTTTTTGCTTGAAAGTTGATCACAACATACATTTTTTGATAGATTGAGCATTTAGCCAGAAACAGCTCTAAACATCTCAGCCTCAATTGATGCTTGGTCAATCGCTAATATGATCAGGCATATAGATTGCAACATTATCGGCATATGCTCTAATTTTTATTTTGACCCCATCAAGTTTAATCAGACAAATCTATTGATTAGCAATAAGTAACCTTAGGTAGGGCTTGATATATAGGGCAAATAGTAGGGGGGATAATGGCAAGGTCTGATGAGTACCCAAACAGATGTTAACTAGTGGGGAGCTATGCCCTTCCAAGACTAGCCTACCCAAAGGGTTTTTATATAGAGATCTGCTACAGAATCAAAATCCGGCACCAATGCATATGCCAGGCATTGTTGACCAGAGGAAGGCTCACGAGACCCAGTCAATGGCCTGTTCTGCATCCAGTAATATCATAACCACCCTATCGCCCATTGACTTTGCAACATCAAAAAGAGCAACTGCTGAGTTTGTATGGCTAATGGTATCTCTGCCCCTGACAAAGCCATTTTGTTCGGCGAAACTATATACTGGACCAAAGGAGCCAATTGGGCAGTAAAAATGTTGGCAAACATATTCTTATCAGTGTTAATCAGGAAATAGGCCAGTATGACCCTCTATGTTCAGGAGGTTTCTCTTTCTTTAAAAAAAACTATAATACTGGTCGATGTCCAGTAGGCGGAGGCTTTCTCCCCATCATCAACATTTGACACCAGATTAATGAATAAAGTGAGAAGCATTACCCTAAATGTTTTATAAAGCTCCTAAGGGATAGTGTCCTACCCTGCTGCCACCCATTTGTCATGATTCAGTGGCCAGATTATGGTATAGACTGAGGTTAAAAACTATGGGTCAGATTATTGATAAAAGAGTTTTCTGCTTTACACACAAGTTACGGTCTGCCACAATGGTTCCTTTTTAAGTGTTTACAGATTTTCGATTTTATTTTTTCACAACTGTTTATATACAGCCACCGGGAAGGACTCTGGTATTATGACGTATTTTTGCACTACAATCACACACAAAAAAGGGGGAGAGGACAAACTCCTACCCAACCTCCCCTATAGATATACACATACACAAACGAGAGAGGCAGGAGTGTTTGGTTTTGCACTTAATTAATTAAAGTAGCATGTGCTAGATGTGTAAAAACTGCCCTCACCAGCAAATTGTGGTATGCTTCATCATAGGGCTTGCTGACTCTGACTCCTGCACAAACGAACACCTAGGGTGGAGCAAAAGGGAAGGGGGAGACAATACAAACATAAACTTAAAGGGATCAAAAAACTATCTTGGGAATATCCGCTACTATGTTTATTTTTGGATTTCCCGGCCTAGATAAAAAGTAAAAAATTGGATGGTGGTGTTTGGGATTTTTAGTAGCTCGTCACCCCTCCTAGCTGTATACTTGTTGTCAACATGTTTCTGGCAATGTACTGTAGCCCTAGCGCATGTCTATACAGCTTTCTTCAGGTCCACAGATCTTCCTACCCTGTTTCTGTAGGTTCCGGGTATGTCCTTTATAGTCTGGGGCTGTTAAAAACACATTGTGGAAATACTTATGGAAAAAATATTGCCAATACAATCATAGTATTCAGGTTCAGGGCAATGGATGTTTAATGCAAACATCCAGATCCTTTGTATAATTCCTCCCTAGCACTGTTACCATTCTGTTTTATTTCACAAAGTCAGTTATCATATGGATCTTCAGTAATTATAAAATATATATATATATCCCCCTAGTCGCCTGAATTCAGGTTTTAAGATCAACTTAACTTTAATGAAATGGTTAGAAGTAAATCTCCTATGTACACTCTATTCAGAAAACATTTACGACGTATACATCGCTTGTTCAAACCTATTCCACTTTGGTCTATAAGGAGGGATAGGATGTCCAGAATACTTATCGATAATAAGCACCTACCAAGTTTCAAAGTAGTAGAAGCTTGAATTGCCCAGCTTCTTTCCTTTCATCTAGCCTATGATTTACACTTATCAGTTTAGGATATCATGTTAGCACATAAACGGGACATCAGTCCCTGAATCTCTGCGGTGATCTCAATTTCAATTGCTATTGCTCCACTCTGTATTGCTAGATCTTGGGCTAATCCCTCACCCCATTAGTATCTGAATGGTGGGTACTCTATTTCCAAATGTTCTAACTCAAATCAGCTATTCTTAGAACCAAAGGCATTAAGGGTCATGCAGGTCTTAAACATATTAGGACCAGAATGTTTGATGATTGAGGTGTTAGTTGTTTTTATCTCTGCTATTCTGCTTAACTTTTCTATGCAAAATGTTTATCTTTCTTTTTTCTTTCTATTAAGAATGTTTTGATAAGTATCATTGTACGATTTCAGTGTGATTCTATATGATCATATGTAACTCAATAAAAAAAAGGAAATATTGCCATTGCTTTAACCTCCAATGCTGCCACCTGGAGATGTGAGCACACATTTACGAGATATTAGAGACCTCAATTGGATTTTAGGACAGATGTCTAAGTAGGGCAGACCTGCTTGAAAAATCTCTTTGCGGAGCTTTCATTATTTTATCTTTTTAACCTTCCGTCATGGTTATTGGGTATGAGCTTGCTATTTTATTCAGTGTTCATTATTAGTGGAGAACCCCTGAAGGAGAAAGAAATGTTTCTTACCTGTAAACATAGTTGTCCTTCAGAGAAATCTCAACTGAAATCATAATTAACCTTCTCTCCTTCCTAGCAGTAGGAAGAAAGATGAATAATATTGTACATATAACGTTATCCTTGAATTCCGTTGTTAAAAAAAATAACTCTGGTAACTGCCACCTAACAGGCATAATAGGACACTGGAGGGCTGGGTGCCTTCAAAGGTGCAGGGTCAATTTTCATCCAAATGTAGCTGCAGCCTATATGGCTACATTTTCCTGGTTCCTTTCACTTAGTTTTTTTCAAAACAGGTTTGTGAATGTTTGCTTTCAAAGTCACCAAATCTTTGTAGTGACTATTCTATATTTAAATGTTTTTAGCTTTTTTAAGAACATTAATGGAATTGGCCATTCTGGTATATTTTCTGGGCTGCAACGAACATAAAGAGTTGGAGGGTCTGTTAACCAACAGAGCTGAGTCTAAGAGGTCCTATTAGAGTGACCCTTTTGGATTGCACTGAAGCAGACCAAGTGGTCACATGACACGAGTATATGATAGATATCCTATCAGCCCACCCATTTGGCGGAGCCTCGTCATGTAGGACGTCTAACCAGGGTGGTGAGTCAAAACCCAGATGAATTGGCCAGACAACACACACTACTGGTTCATATTGTCAAAGTGTCCGTGCCACAGAGTGGTGCTGAAAAAGTGCAGTGCAAGACAGGGAGTGAAAATCAGTGATGTTAAAATGACGGTTGAGGCAAAGGAAAATATTTTTATTAAAGATATTCGCCAAGACGCCAGGTTAAAAAGAAGTGTAGAACAGTGTGAAAAAATCACTGGGATGCTTTGCTGTGTTATAGATTAGGCCAACATGTTTCTGCCAAAGGTGAAACTACACCGGCATTCTTCAGGGCCAGATTCAAAAAGATGTTGCTACTGCAAAGGTACACTATTTGTGCGAAGTGAAAAATGAAAAGGACAGACCAAATTAATCGTTAAAGAGCTGTCCAAACTACTGGAGTGGTCTTATAGACCATCCTACCATATCTTCCGGACCAGTAGTTGATAGAGGAAGAGATCCTGTAAAATGAAAACAAAAAGATAACAAATTTTGTTTGTTCATAAATCATAATAGACTTATCACATTATAAGGACCATTATATAGACTCAGCAGGGCTAGTCCCTATTAGAACGGCCACACACAATAAAGGTTTCGTATTAAAGTAAACCACCAGTCATTGCTGAACATTATTTTCAAAAAATGTAAAAGACTTACCCAGCAATATGTGGGAATCGAACCTCACCTCACCCGGCAACGGCTCGGAGATTGAGGCCCCGCTCTGTGCACAGAACATAAGAAATATAGCGTGTCATCCTGAGTTGACTCAGAAGTCTGTAGTCAGTGTCAGGTTGTGCAATCTGTGCATATAAAAACTGGTTGTATGACTGCCCTCACCGACCGCTGCCCCATGGAAAACAAGGAGAAGGTATGACTAGTAGACAAAACTAGTGTCTAATCACTGATTAACTTGGTCAACCTAGAACTAACACCCCTATTTACCAAGTGACAGTTGTGTAGTTGTCAGGTCAATTGAACCCTCCCAACCCTCACTTAGTCAAGAGATAGATGTGAATTGTATGGCTCAGGGATGGCTGTTTAGAGGTTAGTGAGCCTAAGTAAGAGGACCTGAGCCCTATGCTCATCTGAAAGAGGACACAAACTGAACTAAGCTTGAACCTATACCCCTGACTGGATAATTAAGAAGGAGGTTGAAAGAGCTCAATTCTAAGGTTCAGCTGATGAATAGCGTCTGTCTAGAGGGAATATAACCTCGAAATAAGGAAACCCCAGTCAGCCCACAGAACCTCATGGTGCGCGCCACGATCTATCTACTCACCTCTCCGTCGGTACCTCTCGGCTGACACCTAAGCCGAAGGGGAGGCAACGAGGAGAGGTGAGGCTCGTGTATTTATACCCCGTCTGATTGGGGAACAGGCGACAGCTGTGCTCCTATCGCTTTAGCCGATGTTGCACTGATCTATACTTAGCGCATGCGCGGTGGAAAGACACATCACATATCGCTGTGTACTCAACTCCGAGCACGCGCGATGATGTGCAGCCAGCCACTGTATGCGGGAGGTGTGTCTGGATCAGCGCACGCGGAGGGCATGCGCGAAGACAACGGGCATGCCTCGGGCTAAATGCGGAATCGTCCCTGATCTGCGCATGCTCAGTTGTATGTAAACAGTACACACTATCCAAACCTAGATAAGCGGAGGGCATGGCGATACTCTATTAAATTAACCCCTGCCGCCCAAACCTGTCACACGAGAGATTCTCAAATAGCGGCGACATTAAAGAAACACTGACAACCAGCTCTCACTTCGAGCTTAGTCATATATAATCACGTCCCTAGAGCAAAACAATGCAAACTATAGGGACAGTGGACACCAAATGCTGCGCCCGTATGTATGGCAGTAATGTACATGGCATCAGACCACAGTATATAGCGAATGGGTCTAAAACGTGGTGAATATAATCACTAAGAGTCAGGGGAGTTCTAGCCTATAACAATGACAGCTGGCTAAACCCATAGATTAAATTACAAGGGACTTGAAAACGGAGCGACCAGAGTCTAACCAAATGCAATTGGCATGTAGGAATGGAATAAACAAATTTCTGACGTGTGCTACACTATATCTAGTCACTGCAGTGGATCTGCATCATATGAAGTGTAAGTGAAGCCAACTGACAGTGTGCTAAGTCATTGATTCACAAGGGATGGCGTCCTTGGAGGATCCCAGATAATCAGATGGACACCCAAGGTATGCTGTCATTTGACCCCGATATGTCAGTTTTCAATTTGAAAATCCAGCGTTGTTCCTTGATGAAAAGAAACCTTGAGACGTCTGTTATATGTGGTGGGATGAATGGTTGTTCCAGAACAACCCACCTAAGGTCATCAGCTTTATGCTTTTTGATCAGAAAGTGGTTTGTTAGACAGGTGGACTGTTTATTACACCGTATTGTGCTCTTGTGTTCGCTGATACGAAGCTTCACTTTCCTGGTGGTATGTCCAATATAAGCCAGGCCACACGGGCACGTGATCTTGTAGATCACTCTCTCCGAGTTGCAGTTAGTATGATTCAACAACTTCCACGGTCTAGCAGTTCCGATGTCGATGGAGAGAGTCTTGCAGGTCTGTGGACACGACGTACAGTTACCACAGGGGTAGTGCCCTTGAACCGGAGTGGTATTCCAAATGGTATCAAGGGTGGTGGTAATTTCCTTCCTTTGTGTCCGTGGTCTTGTGTGGACCAGTGTATCCCTGATGCTAGACCCTCGTTTGAACGCAAACAGGGGCCTGGGTATTACACCAGAAGCCGTGTTCAAGATTTTCCAGTGCTTCAAAACTGTTTTCTTTACCATGTTGGATCTGGTGCTGAAAGTGTGTACCATCGTGATCCTTTCGGAAGGTGCCTTCCTCTGTCGATGTTCAATTAGTGCCTCACGATTGTTGTTAAAGGCTCTCTTGTTAGCTTGACGTATCAATTGATTAGGGTAGTGCCGCTCCTTCAGGTTGCATGCTAATTCCCTCGCATGTTGTTCATATAACTGATTAGAAGAACAGTTCCGCCGGACCCTCAGAAATTGTCCCACTGGCAAATTGTCACGTAGTGACTGTGGGTGGAAGCTTCGGTATGACAAAAGGGAATTACGAGCCATGGGTTTCTTGTACAAACGGCTCTGAAGCCCTCCCTTTTCTGGAAAGATGAGAAGATCCAGAAATGGTAGCCGCTCTTTACTGTACTCCACGGTGAAACGGAGATATTGATTCCTGGAGTTCAGCCACGTATGGAAGTCAGTGATCTCCCCACTGGTGCCCCTCCATATGACGATGATATCATCTATGTATCGGCGCCATAGCAACACCTTACAAAAGTAAGGGTTGCTATTGTTCAGGACATGATCTTGCTCGAACTGATGCATATACAGGTTCGCCAGACTGGGGGCGAAGACACTCCCCATTGATGTCCCCGAGACTTGGAGATAAAGGTCATCCTGGTACTGGAAGTAATTCTCCATCATAGCCAGTCTGGCGCACTCCATGATGAAAGGTATCGGAGTGATGGTTTCCGGTGGTTTGGATTCCAGGAGATGTCTTATGCAATCAAGGGTCTCTTGCTGAGGGATGCACGTATACAGAGACTCAACGTCGAAACTCACCAATAGGTCGGTCTCGACATTGAACTCAGTCTCTGCAAGAAGGCGAAGGACATCACCAGTGTCCTGCAGATACGTAGGTGTCTCTTTAACCAGTGGTTTCAGATAAACATCCACGAATGTGGAAAGCGGCTCAAGTAGAGACCCAATACCCGAGATTATGGGGCGACCCGGAGGTGGTCTCTTCTCCTTGTGTATCTTCGGGAGGCAATAGAAGTAAGGGACCACCGGATGGGCCGTGGTCAAATACCTTGCTTCTTGAGATATAATCCATCCCTCACAGGATGCTTCTTCAATGAGACTTTTAATATCGTTGGAAAGTCTCGTGGTCGGGCATCAATGGGGAGTGTCTTCGCCCCCAGTCTGGCGAACCTGTATATGCATCAGTTCGAGCAAGATCATGTCCTGAACAATAGCAACCCTTACTTTTGTAAGGTGTTGCTATGGCGCCGATACATAGATGATATCATCGTCATATGGAGGGGCACCAGTGTGGAGATCACTGACTTCCATACGTGGCTGAACTCCAGGAATCAATATCTCCGTTTCACCGTGGAGTACAGTAAAGAGCGGCTACCATTTCTGGATCTTCTCATCTTTCCAGAAGAGGGAGGGCTTCAGAGCCGTTTGTACAAGAAACCCATGGCTCGTAATTCCCTTTTGTCATACCGAAGCTTCCACCCACAGTCACTACGTGACAATTTGCCAGTGGGACAATTTCTGAGGGTCCGGCGGAACTGTTCTTCTAATCAGTTATATGAACAACATGCGAGGGAATTAGCATGCAACCTGAAGGAGCGGCACTACCCTAATCAATTGATACGTCAAGCTAACAAGAGAGCCTTTAACAACAATCGTGAGGCACTAATTGAACATCGACAGAGGAAGGCACCTTCCGAAAGGATCACGATGGTACACACTTTCAGCACCAGATCCAACATGGTAAAGAAAACAGTTTTGAAGCACTGGAAAATCTTGAACACGGCTTCTGGTGTAATACCCAGGCCCCTGTTTGCGTTCAAACGAGGGTCTAGCATCAGGGATACACTGGTCCACACAAGACCACGGACACAAAGGAAGGAAATTACCACCACCCTTGATACCATTTGGAATACCACTCCGGTTCAAGGGCACTACCCCTGTGGTAACTGTACGTCGTGTCCACAGACCTGCAAGACTCTCTCCATCGACATCGGAACTGCTAGACCGTGGAAGTTGTTGAATCATACTAACTGCAACTCGGAGAGAGGGATCTACAAGATCACGTGCCCGTGTGGCCTGGCTTATATTGGACATACCACCAGGAAAGTGAAGCTTCGTATCAGCGAACACAAGAGCACAATACGGTGTAATAAACAGTCCACCTGTCTAACAAACCACTTTCTGATCAAAAAGCATAAAGCTGATGACCTTAGGTGGGTTGTTCTGGAACAACCATTCATCCCACCACATATAACAGACGTCTCAAGGTTTCTTTTCATCAAGGAACAACGCTGGATTTTCAAATTGAAAACTGACATATCGGGGTCAAATGACAGCATACCTTGGGTGTCCATCTGATTATCTGGGATCCTCCAAGGACGCCATCCCTTGTGAATCAATGACTTAGCACACTGTCAGTTGGCTTCACTTACACTTCATATGATGCAGATCCACTGCAGTGACTAGATATAGTGTAGCACACGTCAGAAATTTGTTTATTCCATTCCTACATGCCAATTGCATTTGGTTAGACTCTGGTCGCTCCGTTTTCAAGTCCCTTGTAATTTAATCTATGGGTTTAGCCAGCTGTCATTGTTATAGGCTAGAACTCCCCTGACTCTTAGTGATTATATTCACCACGTTTTAGACCCATTCGCTATATACTGTGGTCTGATGCCATGTACATTACTGCCATACATACGGGCGCAGCATTTGGTGTCCACTGTCCCTATAGTTTGCATTGTTTTGCTCTAGGGACGTGATTATATATGACTAAGCTCGAAGTGAGAGCTGGTTGTCAGTGTTTCTTTAATGTCGCCGCTATTTGAGAATCTCTCGTGTGACAGGTTTGGGCGGCTGGGGTTAATTTAATAGAGTATCGCCATGCCCTCCGCTTATCTAGGTTTGGATAGTGTGTACTGTTTACATACAACTGAGCATGCGCAGATCAGGGACGATTCCGTATTTAGCCCGAGGCATGCCCGTTGTCTTCGCGCATGCCCTCCGCGTGCGCTGATCCAGACACACCTCCCGCATACGGTGGCTGGCTGCACATCATCGCGCGTGCTCGGAGTTGAGTACACAGCGATATGTGATGTGTCTTTCCACCGCGCATGCGCTAAGTATAGATCAGTGCAACATCGGCTAAAGCGATAGGAGCACAGCTGTCGCCTGTTCCCCAATCAGACGGGGTATAAATACACGAGCCTCACCTCTCCTCGTTGCCTCCCCTTCGGCTTAGTCGTCAGCCGAGAGGTACCGACGGAGAGGTGAGTAGATAGATCGTGGCGCGCACCATGAGGTTCTGTGGGCTGACTGGGGTTTTCTTATTTCGAGGTTATATTCCCTCTAGACAGACGCTATTCATCAGCTGAACCTTAGAATTGAGCTCTTTCAACCTCCTTCTTAACTATCCAGTCAGGGGTATAGGTTCAAGCTTAGTTCAGTTTGTGTCCTCTTTCAGATGAGCATAGGGCTCAGGTCCTCTTACTTAGGCTCACTAACCTCTAAACAGCCATCCCTGAGCCATACAATTCACATCTATCTCTTGACTAAGTGAGGGTTGGGAGGGTTCAATTGACCTGACAACTACACAACTGTCACTTGGTAAATAGGGGTGTTAGTTCTAGGTTGACCAAGTTAATCAGTGATTAGACACTAGTTTTGTCTACTAGTCATACCTTCTCCTTGTTTTCCATGGGGCAGCGGTCGGTGAGGGCAGTCATACAACCAGTTTTTATATGCACAGATTGCACAACCTGACACTGACTACAGACTTCTGAGTCAACTCAGGATGACACGCTATATTTCTTATGTTCTGTGCACAGAGCGGGGCCTCAATCTCCGAGCCGTTGCCGGGTGAGGTGAGGCTCGACTCCCACATATTGCTGGGTAAGTCTTTTACATTTTTTGAAAATAACGTTCAGCAATGACTGGTGGTTTACTTTAATACGAAACCTTTATTGTGTGTGGCCGTTCTAATAGGGACTAGCCCTGCTGAGTCTATATAATGGTCCTTATAATGTGATAAGTCTATTATGATTCATGAGCAAACAAAATTTGTTATCTTTTTGTTTTCATTTTACAGGATCTCTTCCTCTATCAACTACTGGTCCGGAAGATATGGTAGGATGGTCTATAAGACCACTCCAGTAGTCTGGACAGCTCTTTAACGATTAATTTGGTCTGTCCTTTTCATTTTTCACTTCGCACAAATAGTGTACCTTTGCAGTAGCAACATCTTTTTGTATCTGGCCCTGAAGAATGCCGGTGTAGTTTCACCTTTGGTAGAAACATGTTGGCCTAATCTATAACACAGCAAAGCATCACAGTGATTTTTTCACACTGTTCTACACTTCTTTTTAACCTGGCGTCTTGGCGAATATCTTTAATAAAAATATTTTCCTTTGCCTCGACCGTCATTTTAACATCACTGATTTTCACTCCCTGTCTTGCACTGCACTTTTTCAGCACCACTCTGTGGCACGGACACTTTGACAATATGAACCAGTAGTGTGTGTTGTCTGGCCAATTCATCTAGGTTTTGACTCACCACCCTGGTTAGACGTCCTACATGACGAGGCTCCGCCAAATGGGTGGGCTGATAGGATATCTATCATATACTCGTGTCATGTGACCACTTGGTCTGCTTCAGTGCAATCCAAAAGGGTCACTCTAATAGGACCTCTTAGACTCAGCTCTGTTGGTTAACAGACCCTCCAACTCTTTATGTTCGTTGCAGTTTGATTAGGGGTATTGAGTTTGGATGGTCTATAAATATAGTCCCCTTGACCCTCCTCAACCATTGTTTTTCATATTTTCTGGGCTGCCAAAGTATTTAGGGCAGAATTAGAGTACATTTACAAGTGCATTGCCCCTATTGCAGGTGGGATATCTGGCAACAAGTGTGATCAGGTACCTGTCAGCCAGACTCTAAATCAGGCCTTAATATCAGATTAAAAGACTTGGCCTGCCTGAAGTAAGCACAAATGAAACACTCTGGAATATATATTCAAATACGTGCTCTGAGATATTATACCTGAGTAATATTTAATGCTTATTATTTCAGTGGAGAATCCCTTGAATGAGAACTCCGATTACACATAAGAAACCTTCCCTTAGTATTATCCCAAGCTAATATTTTGGCATTTAGAAATAATTTTGCCAATTTGTGACGCATTTGAAAAGTTTAATATATCTAGCTTTGCCCCAAGTTCTGATCCAAACCTTTTAGCATAGCAAGGAAACAGAAACTGGAGAGACTATGCATATGCCCAAGTATGGGGCCTGCAGAATATGATACACACATTTGTACTAAATACAGCTCTGTGTTTAACAGTTCATTGTTTGGCAGATATCCAACGCTTAAGTATAGGCAAGATATGGGTCAGAAGAATGTACTTACTACAGTTGCTTTACATTTAAAAGAAACAAAACTAAAGAATATTGTTAAAGACGCCTATAGTGTTTAGAAATTATTTTGTATCACACACCATGCATTGTTCACCTCTACGAATAATTCTATGATTTGGGAATAATATTACCAGTAAGTCATTTCTTATTTTCTTATTTGAGTTGAGCTGGGCCTTACTAGCTTTACAATTCATCACTATATCTGGGTCTTTGTAACAAAGGTTTAGAATAATAAACTTGAAGAAAAAATCATGTTCTCAACAACAAGATATTCTTTCCAAATCTATGTTCTTATGAACTTTTGTTTTTTTATCCTACTAGGTGCAGATTGTACACAAGAAATTGGATGTTAGCACTGTGCAGTCAAAGTGCGGCTCAAAAGACAATCTGAGGCATACCCCAGGAGGAGGCGCTGTGAGTATCTTAAAAAACTTTAATCATATAATTTAGTTCAATCATTTTAGTTATAAGACACTACAGAATAAGAGGCTTTTTGTAATTATGGAAACTGTGGGATTTAGTTAGCGATGGGTATAAGTGGAAGAGCCTCCAATTTGTGTGAAAGTGGAAAATCCTCCACTGGATGATTCTCTGGCACTTCTTCTCAAACTGAATGACTTGTTTTCTCATCATTTAACTGCAGTTCTGATCTCATGTGTTTAACCTTGTGATTTTTTTGCAGTTAAGCTTTAGACCATCGGGATTGAAAGTTTTTTATATTTGATATAAAATAAAAATATATATTTATATCAAGAGATTAAGGTACCTTCAATATTTTACTATCTTTTCAAAATTATTATTTGTATAGAGTCATGTTAATTATGAATGAATGTTCACTTAGATTCAAAAGTAGAAATCATAATCCAGGCTAGGAAAGCATGAACATTTTTTTTAAACACTGCACATAAAGCTACTAAAATTATCTTTATAATGCCTCTTTAAGCACGGACAAGGTAAAGAAAAGGGTTGGTTTAGAAGGAATGTGCACAACATTATCTAAATCAACCACTTGTCTAGTGCATTCTATTTCAGCCCCGTTCTGGAGTCTTCAGTACCAATTCACCTCACTCAATGAGAGAAACCAACTTTAGTCAGAAACTATTATGTTCATAGGACTCGTATGGAAATTCAAAACCCTAAAATCAATAGCGACAGTTCTTCAAAAAATTCACACAAACCCACCTCAGAAAAATTCCAGTCTCTCCCAGATCTGTCTGTGCAGCATACTATACGTATGACGTTACTACGTGAGCAAATACCACGCAGTAAGTTACAACGTAGTAGTTACAACGACCAGGTTGTTACCAAGCGTGGCTTTACATCGCACGTCGTTTCCACGACTTGCGTTAGATGGCGCGCTGGACTTAGGAATAGTATAAATTACTATTCTTACTCCAGTTAGCTCAACATCGTTGCAGAAGGCATACTACAAGTTTTTCAGTATTTTCTACAATTATATCCTGCTTTGTGTTCTGATTGCCGCTGCGCGCTCTGTGTAACGCTTTAGCCCATTTGCATACTTAATTAGCTGATTGTTTCAATTGTTGCATTGCCAGCGTGACTTTAGTTGCAGATTTGCTCCCTGATTAGTTGCGTGTGCTCAAAATCGCCGCTTTGCTTATTGACATTGTGATTTCACAGCATTTCTCAGCATTTGTGTTTTCCCCCCAAGCGCTCTCTCCGTCCTGACCCCTCCGCCTCCATTTTGTTATTGTTGACCTCCTCCTTAGCCCGACCTGCCTCCCAGCTGAACCGCCCTCCCACAGTAAACAAACAGCGCTCCATTGCCTGGAAGCGCCGTGACTCGCTCTTCGCTTCCGAGCTGAGTGGTCGCTCCCCTGCTGCTGCGTTATCGTTGCAGAAGGCATACTACAAGTTTTTCAGTATTTTCTACAATTATATCCTGCTTTGTGTTCTGATTGCCGCTGCGCGCTCTGTGTAACGCTTTAGCCCATTTGCATACTTAATTAGCTGATTGTTTCAATTGTTGCATTGCCAGCGGGACTTTAGTTGCAGATTTGCTCCCTGATTAGTTGCGTGTGCTCAAAATCGCCGCTTTGCTTATTGACATTGTGATTTCACAGCATTTCTCAGCATTTGTGTTTTCCCCCCAAGCGCTCTCTCCGTCCTGACCCCTCCGCCTCCATTTTGTTATTGTTGACCTCCTCCTTAGCCCGACCCGCCTCCCAGCTGAACCGCCCTCGCCCCTCCCCCTCCTCTGTCCATTAATGTCAGATGGTCCCACGCGCAGCGTCCACGCGCTACGGCCACGCCGAAGGTGCGCCAAAGGTAAGCCCGTCTACGCCCGTCCGCGCCTGTACCGCGCCCAGCGCCAGACCCCCTGCCCCTCGCGCTCCCCTGCCCTCCCGCATTACCTACGATGCCGCCACCCTCCAAGCCCTTGACCCCGGTCGCGCCCCCAACTGTGTCCAAGCCGCTCCTGGACACACCCATGGACCTTTCTCCTGCCACACCTGCAAATTCAGCGGCACCGACAACATCTCCGCTACAATCACACCACAGACTCTCGACCCCAACCACCTACAGTGCATCCTTCTCAACACCCGATCGGTCCACAGACACGCCATTGACCTCTGGAACCTACTAGACACCATCTCTCCAGACGTCGCCTTCCTAACAGAAACTTGGATGAACGCTTCCTCCGCCCCAGACATCACCATTGCCATCCCTGAAGACTATAAGATCACTCGCAAGGACCGTACCGGCCACACAGGAGGAGGAATCTCTATCGTCCATAAGAAAACAATCCGCATCTCAACCAGCTCTGACGTCAACCTCGCTAACTCTGAACACCTTCACTTCCAAATCCACATCGACCCCAAGACCACACTCAGAGGCACCCTCCTCTACAGACCACCAGGACCCCGCGCAAAATTCAGTGAAGACATCACGGACTTCATCACCCCACACGCACTCCCCTCCAAAGACTACATCCTTCTGGGAGACCTCAACTTTCACCTCGAAAAGATCAACGACCGCAACACCGCCACCCTCTTAGACAACCTCGCCAACCTCGGACTTAATCAACTAGTCACTTCCCCCACCCACATCGCAGGTCACACACTCGACCCCATCTTCACCTCCAGCAATCATGTCTCCTTCAGCCACACTACAGACCTCCTCTGGACTGACCACAGCTGCGTTCACTTCACCTACAACAAACCAAAACTCACCAACCACCTCCAACCAACTCTGCAAAGAAACTGGAACAAAATCACCACCGACCAGATCTCCGCATCGCTCCTTCTAAACAACCCAGCCCACTCTTCTAACGCAAACGAAGCCGCCGCCAACCTCACCCTATGGTTATCCAACACCGCCGACACCTTAGCACCACTGAAAAAACGTCAAAGCAAACTTGGCAGCAAGAAGGCCTCATGGTTCAACGATGATCTTAAGAAGTCCAAGAAACTCTGCCGCTCCCTTGAAAAGGCCTGGAAAAAAGACCCAACCACTAGCACCAAGGACGCCTTCAAAAACGCCACCCGCACTCACCACCAACTAATCCGAAAGGCCAAGAAAACAGCACTCAAGGATCGACTTGACAACAACGCTCACAACAGCAAGGAACTTTTCAACATCGTCAAGGAATTTTCCAATCCCTCGGCCAACTCCAACGATATCACCCCCTCTCAAGCCCTCTGCGACTCCCTAGCCTCATTCTTCCACAACAAGATTGCAGACATCCACAACAGCTTCGACAACCAACCCGGAAACCAACCCACCCTACCAGTTGCTGAACATCCTCCCCCCGTGAACACCCTTAACGACTGGAACCCAATCTCCATTGAGGACACAATCCGCCTGATGAATTCCATCCACTCAGGATCCCCCACAGACCCATGCCCTCACCACATCTTCAACAAAGCAGACTCCGTCATAGCACCGCACCTCCGAGACGTCATCAACTGCTCCTTCAACTCCGCCACCTTCCCGGAAGACTGGAAACACGCTGAACTCACCGCCCTTCTGAAAAAACCCACAGCGGACCCCACCGAACTCAAAAATTACCGCCCCATCTCGCTCCTTCCATTCCCGGCCAAAGTCATCGAGAAAGCGGTCAACAACCAGCTCGCCGCCTTCCTCGAAGCCAACAAATCCCTCGACTCCTCACAGTCCGGCTTCCGAGCAAAACACAGCACTGAGACCGCCCTCATCGCAGCAACAGACGACATTCGAACTCTACTGGACAATGGAGACACCGTCGCCCTCATCCTCCTCGACCTCTCTGCAGCATTCGACACAGTCTGCCACAGCACCCTTCTACAGCGCCTCAGAAACATCGGAATACAAGGAAAAGCACTTGAATGGATCACCTCCTTCCTCACTGGAAGAACACAGAGAGTCCGCCTTCCACCATTCAAGTCCGAGGCCACTGAAGTCATCTGCGGCGTACCACAAGGATCCTCACTCAGCCCCACCCTCTTCAACGTATACATGAGCCCCCTCGCGGCCATCGCACGCCAACACAACCTCAACATCATCTCCTACGCGGATGACACCCAATTGATCCTATCACTCACCAAAGACCCCAACACCGCCAAAACTAACCTACACGAAGGAATGAAAGAAGTTGCCGAATGGATGAAACAAAGCCGTCTGAAACTGAACTCAGACAAAACAGAAGTTCTCATCTTAGGTACATCCCCCTCTGCTTGGGACGACTCCTGGTGGCCGGAAGCCCTCGGAAAAGCACCCATCCCGACAGACCACGCACGGAACCTAGGCGTCATCCTGGATTCTTCACTCTCAATGAACAGACAAGTTAGCGCCGTATCCTCTTCCTGCTTCAACATTCTTCGCATGCTCAGAAAAACATTTAGCTGGATCCCCACCGAAACAAGGAAAACAGTCACCCATGCTCTGGTCACGAGCCGACTGGACTACGGAAACACCCTCTACGCAGGCACTACCGCCAAACTCCAGAAGAAACTCCAACGAATCCAAAACGCCTCAGCCAGGATCATATTAGACATCCCACGCAACGAACACATCTCTGGTCACCTTAAAGACCTCCATTGGCTACCCGTCGAGAAGAGGATCACTTTCCGACTGCTAACCCACGCACACAAATCTCTCTACGGCATCGGACCTGAATGCCTCAACTCACGTCTGTCCTTCTACACCCCCTCCCGCCAACTACGTTCTTCCAGCCAAGCCCTCGCCACGGTACCTCGCATCAACAGGACCACCATGGGAGGCAGATCCTTCTCATACCTGGCTGCTAAGACATGGAATTCACTCCCCGCTCACCTCCGCCTTACCCAGAACCACCTAGCATTCAGAAAGCAACTTAAAACGTGGATATTTGACAAGTAACCCTCCTCCCCTTTCTAAGCGCCTTGGGACCCTCTGGGTATGTAGTGCGCTATATAAATTCCCTGACTTGACTTGACTTGACTTAAAATCCAACACATTCCCTAGTGCTGCACGCCACCTAGCGCAAGTCGTAGAAATGACTTGCGATGTAAAGCCATGTGTGCATTGTTACCTACCTGTGTGGTAACAGTAGCGTTTTATAAGCTATTTCCCTTTTTCCTATTTCCTTTCCACAGCTTTTGCATTGCTTACCACTTCATTTGTGTATCCTAACTATAATTTAGAAAACAAAATGGAACCCATTCTTCTTCATGTTGAGTTTCTTTTTCTTGGCCAACTCAATAGCGCTCCAACAATACCACAGCTTTACATCCTTCTTGCAGTCCTTGTGTAACTAATCAGTAGATTTTTACTGATTCTGCTGAGAACCTAGTTGCTACTTCAGTATTGGAACTTTCATAGATTCACATGCCTGAATCATTCCTCGTCGTCGAGACAGGAGTCTCCGGTACATAAACAAGCAATGCTTAGCAGTATAGCACACTGAAAAGAGGCCTAGGCCCAAATTTCCTTTTGCAACCCATAACCTTCATTAGGTAAAAGAGACCAAACTTGCCCCTGAACCAATCAGAGCCCCTCACCCTCTAGAGCACTCCCAAGAGAACCTTTTACCCCTCAGATTTTCTACCGCACGTTGTGCTAGGTAGTCTCCTTGTGTTTTTAACTTTTTTAAAGAACTTTGTTCTTGGGAATTCTACTGGACTCTGTTCTACTGTGGATTATCTTCAAATACATTCTTTAAAGGATGTCTGGAAAGGAGAAGAAAGGATCATTTAGAGCCTGTGCAACTTGTTCCAAGAGGTTGCTCTACACTAATGATCCTTACACTGACTGCATTTACTGTCTATACTCGCAGGCCAAAGACTGCAAGGTCGCACTTTCTCAAGTAAGTTTCTGAGAGGTCGTGAAGGGCGCTTTTTAATATGGTCTCAAACGCTAAGGCCAGAAAGGAGGTTTTCTCCAGTGACAGTGATGAGGCATCGTCCTCAACATCTAGCCAGAAAGAAGGTTTTCTCCAGTGACAGTGATGAGGCGTCATCATCAACATCTAGGAGATCTTAAAAGACAAGAAAATCTCCTCAAACTCATTCCTCAAGGGAACGTCCTGAGAAGGCCCTCAAAAAGACCACTCATGGGTCTATTGGGCGCAGTCCTTAAAAATCTCCTCACTCTGTGGAAAAGGAGAGTAAAGGACATGCTTTTGAGGAAAATCATGTTAAAAAGGCGACTTCTGAGCTGTCAAAATCACCTCCTCTGTTCAAAGAGCCCTTCAGGAAGCCGTCTTCTATACCTCCTGAGGTAAAGACAAAGAAACCATCATCGTCGTCGACGAGGATTGAGGTGAAACTCAAAAACACCATCATTGCCTATTATTGCCTCTCCGTCGACGACGGCATCATCTACGAAGGCATTGTCTACGGCGGCGGCGTCTACGACGGCATCGTCTACGACTGCAGCGTGTACGACGGCGGCGTCAATGGCATCGTCAACGGCAGTGGTCGCCGACGGCGGTGGTCGTCGACGGTGGTGTCGACGCTGGTTACTTCGGCGACGATGACGACAACGGCGACGACAATGATGTCAGCGATGGGATCATCGTCGACGGTGACGACTACGGGGTCGTCTACGGGAACATAGATGACCATGACTATGTCGTTGACGACCGATAGCTCTCTACGCCTGGTGTCGACGATGGCATCGACGACAGTGGTGTCGACGGCGATCTTGTCGACGGACTCGTCGATGAGGGAAATTCCAAAATTAAAAATCATCAGTAACGCACCTGCTTGAAGAGCAGGATTCATAGGAACCAATATCCTCAGCAACAGCACTATCGCCAAAGTATCAGGAAGGAATGGTTGGTATGCCATCCTCCATGATGATAGATCTGCAGTTTATGCTGGCAGACTATGGAAAGAGATTTCTGCCGACACCTACTTCTCAGGAAATCCCATCCATATTACTCCAGTTAGAAACAGGGAGCCACAACAAGTTAGGCCGGCAACTCCTCAAATAATACACCATCAGAATCCGGTCACCACGTATGATGAGGACCAGGAAGAGGGAGAAATAACAGATCCGAACAAAAAATGGGGGATTGATTACTTGAATCCATCTCCGGCATCTCCCTCACACGGACCGGTGGATTCTCTGCAGATTCCATAATATAACGGAGAGAGCTGCGAGAGGTTCCAGCTTCCTATGGCAACAATACAAACAGAATGTTTCCTATACGATTTCAAAGAGCCGTTCCAAAAAATCAGTCCAGGCTATCCCCAATTGTTAGCCATGTGCGGGAAGAAGGTTTAAAAGTGATGAAGACACCGGCGACAGATACGCCTTTGCTCGCTAGGTTGGAGAAACAATATAAAGCTCCTTTAGACGCACCAGCATGTTTACTGGGCCATCCAAAACCTGATTCCGTGTTTTTGCAAGCGGCGCAACTAAAATCTAAAAATCCCTCTGCGCCTATATCAACACCTCCTGATAGAGAGGGGAGATGCTTGGACAACTCTGGAAAGAGATTCTCATCAATGTCTTCTCTCTTAGTCAAAGCAGATAATGCCCTTGCTATTCTGGGCAGACAAGACAGGCATATGTGGTGCAATATGGCACCAAACATGGACCTCTTCCCTGGGACAAGAGAGAGGAGGCGAGCGGCGGTGCTAAGGCGTCAGGGGTGGTTAAGGGCGACTGCCTTTAGACCAGAAGTCCAAAATTAAGATCCTGAATCTTCCCTTCGATGTAGAAGATTTATTGGGAAACAAGTAGATGAGGCAATTCAAGGTACCAAAAAAGATACAGATACTACAAATGCCCTAGGTACACTACGATACCCTAGGGTGCCCTTCCGAGGCACCAGGGAAAGAGGCCAGTCATCCTACAAAGGGGAGTTATCAACAAGGGAAGATGACCCCTTTTATTCCTCATCATCACAACCATATTGTCAGCAATAGGGTAAAAAACAAACAAAGAGCTACACAAAGTCTGCTCCTGGAGGACGAGGAGGTAGTCAAGGGAAAAACAATGGTAAAAGATTATGACAACCTCCTGGATCTGGCTACATGTTACTCTTCCTCTCTACAAGTTCCCATGGGTGGGAGAGTTGCTTCCCATCTGCATTATTGACGAAAAATAACAACAGACAGATAAGCCTTCAATAAAATGCAATTCGCACACACTCTTGACTTTTCTTCAATTCCCTCCTCCAACACCGCCGAAAAGTCAAGAGATTAAACATCTATCTCATATGCGTTCGGAGATTCGGACAATGCTCCGTAAGGGAGCAATAGAACCGGTGCTGATCTTCCAAAAATGAAAAGGGTTTTACTCCTGTTTCTTCCTAGTCTAGAAGAATGTTCTCCTATTCTAGACCTGAGAGCTCTGAATACTTACCTTAAGAAGCAATTTTTCCAAATGGTGTCCCTCCTAGACATTTGGCTACTCTTAAACCCAGGGGATTATATGACCACTCTAGACTTACAGGATGCATTTTTTCACATCCCCATTCATCCTTCCCTTAGACTGCATCTTCGATTTTCAGTAGCCGAGGACCATTACCTGTTCAAAGTACTACCATTTGGTCGCAAATCAGCCCCGAGAATCTTTACAAAGTGTCTGGCGCCAATGACAGCTTTTTCTCAGTAAGCACAGACACCAAGTATTTCCATACCTGGATGACTGGTTGGTAAAAGCACCATCAGAAACTTCAGCCCAGGTGTCCACTACGGCATGTATACAGTTGTTCGCCGAACTGGGACTGACTTTAAATATAGAGAAATTGTCCCTTCAACCGTCAAAGAAGATCACATTCCTTGGAGCGATTCTGGACACCTCTGTAATCAAGGCACTCCCTCCACAGAGAGGCAACTGGGTCTCATGGCTCAAGCTAAGAATTTCACAGGAAAAAAGTGTCTTTCAGTACGCATATACAAGTCGCTATTAGGGGCAGTGTCCTTTTGCATACCTCTGATTCCTTCATCCGACTAAGGATGCATCCATTACAGGAGGATTGCCAATGGCACCAGGTAGAGGGATCTGAACAGATCCAATTTCCAGTCAATTTGATGAAAGATACATTTCTTTATTGGAGAGTAAAGGTAAATACCTCCAGCACAGCTTCACAGCTCTCAGACTATCTCCTATAATAAAAAGCTAACATTCCATCCTAGCAGCATTCTAATGATGACATGCAGAAGTATCAACTCTACACATCTCCTTACTTAAAATATATTAAACAAAAATTTATAAATGTTTACATATAAAAATAAACTTAAATGGATACAATAAAATGTCCATATTTACATTGCAAAAATATCAATTTTCAGAAACATGTACTGGAGCACGACATTTACATATGTTTCCAGTACTCCAGGCTGATCCATCAGAAAGAATAACAACATATCTTTTTACAGACTTCACTTGTATTAGTGCAGAAATGTGCTCTCACCATTTGTATTTACACCACCACGTTTTAAGATCACCCAGTCACCAATTTTAAATTTAATTTCTTTCACACCCTTCTTTTCATTATAATAATTAGCAGACTCAGTTTGCATTTTAAATACTATATCTTCGACCACACTTCTGTCAACCCTCACACAATCTTTCACTTTCAACCAACCATGAACCTCTTTGACACCAGGTTTACGTCCTTTCAAAGATATAAATGGAGAAACTCCTGTTATCGAATGCGGTGTAATTCTATAGGACCACACCAACTTTTTCAATTCTTCACGCCATGATAATCCATTAGCTAGGGACAACCGGTTATTGTCCATAATTAGCAGGTTAATTCGTTCCACCAAACCATTGGCTTGTGGCCTAAACAAAGCAACTCTCTCATGAATAATCCCAAATTTAGAAAGGAATTTCTACATTTCTCTTGACACCAGCTGAACACCATTATCTGACACCCTTCATTCATAAACACTCTTTGCAAAAAATCAACAACCTTTTGAGTATTAATAAATTCTGTGCTCTCTACTACAAACCACCTGGAATGGTAGTCAACAATGACCATCAAAAACCTACTGCGAGAACCAAGCTTAGCAATTGGCCCTAGAAAATCAATTGCCACTCTTTCCCACCGACGTTTAGGAAAAGATGTACACACCAGTGGAGGTTGCCTTATAGCTTTTGATTTATCCGCTTGAGCACAAGCATAACATTCTCTTACTGCATCTGTAATCTCTCTATCCATTCCAGGCCACCAATATGACTGTTGAACCCTTCTCTTAGGCATGTTTCTGCCTAAGTGTCCCTCATGAGCAATATTTATAATTTTCCCTCTCAAACTTACTTGTGGCACAAATTGATATCTTCTAAACAATTTTCCTTCACATACACTCAATTCGGCCTCAACATGGTATAAACTTCTGAGTTTAACATCTTCAATATTGTTTTGATGCCACCCATGAGAAATACAAGTAATCACTTCTTGCAGAAGTTCATCATTTGACATTGCCCTTGTCCATTTTTCCTTGCTAAAAGCATGTTCAACTCTTTTAACATCATGTACTACATCAATCATGTCATCCATAATATTTTCCACACCCTCAATTGGCATCCATGATAGATGGTCCGCTACCACATTCTTGAGACCCTTTACATATTCAACAATAACATTTAAATCGACAACAGATAAAATCCATCTTGAAATTCTAGGGGTAACATTTCCTTCTAACCCTCTACCTCCTTTGAAAAGATGAACTAATGGTTTATGATCAGTTCGCACATTAAAAGGAAGACCCCGTACAAAGTACTTAAAGTGCTTGATCCCCCAACAACATGCTAAGGCTTCCCTCTCTATTACAGAATATGCTAATTCTGCATCTCATAATCTTCTGGCTCACATTTGACACATTTTGAGCAATATTCCTCAAGTCCTAAGAATGACTTAAGTCGATCCTTATTTTTTGGGATGGGAGAGTCTCTGACTGCAGCAATGATACATTTTGTAGGTGTAAAACCATCTTTGCAAATTTCATGTCCAAGATATGTTACACTATCCTTTTTCAACTGACATTTCTCTTTCTTTATAGTCACTCCATTGTCATCCATCCTTTTCAACACATCATTCAGAATCGTATTATGGTGCACATTATCTTTCTTTATAGTCACTCCATTGTCATCCATCCTTTTCAACACCTCATTCAGAATCGTATTATGGTGCACATTATCTTTCCCAACAATCAAGACATCATCCTGAAAGCATATAACATCATTCATGTCTCCAAAAATCTTTTTCATGACTCTCTGAAATACCGCAGAGGCAGATGCTAAACCAAAAGGCATCCTACAATATCTAAATGCCCCTTACGGCGTAACAAAAGAGGTAAGATGTCTCGGCCCACTTTCCAAATCTATCTGATGATACGCTGAAGACATGTCTATTACACTGAAAACAGTACCACCTCCCATAGCTGTAAGCATTTCCGAAATATTTGGGAAAGGTTGTCTATCCACTCAAATATTCCTGTTTAAATCGCGCAAGTTCACACACAAACAAATTTTGTTCCCATCTTTTGGCGCTACGACAAACGGAGCCAACCATTCAGATCCCTCAATTGGTTCAATAATTCTTTGAGCAAGAAGCTTTTTGAGTTCACATTGCAATGGCTCTCTCATTAGATGGGGAACATTTCTAACCTTGTGTACCACTGGAACAGCATGTTACTTTAAAATAATTTTGTGCGAGAAGTCCTTCCATTTTTCTAGATCATCAGAGAATACTCTTGAGAACTTCTCAAATAAGTTATTTTGATAGACAGAATTAATATCATGCACAACAGTAGACATAACAGGTTCTTCAGCATTAGGGATGAGGATAATATTTAAATCTTTTGATGACGCCACCCCAACAAATTCGAACCCTGTTTAGTCAAATACACTCTTCCATAAACTTTCTTTCCTTTAAAATATATTATCATCCATTTGAGTCCAATTATGTCAATGTTTTTCCCCCATACAAGACAGCTCTAATGTCAGGCTTACTCCATGAGTTAGCATCAGATTTATCTTTCCTAACTTTACAATACATTTCCATGGATAACAAAGTGTAAAGACTGCCCGAATCTACAAGCATATTAACATCATATGAATCTAATTTTGTGATGCAATGAGGTTTGGTTAATAATTAAGTGCTCCCCCTAACTACATCACAATCCAAAATTGAGTGATCACAAAGCGATTCTAAATCATTACTGTACACCTGATCGTACTCAGAAGTGTTGTTGTAACCATTAAATGCATAACATAAGCTCTCGCATATCATCAGAAACATCACTCACTTCATGTACTTGGTTTGATTGAGTTTGTCCTAATTGGATTTTGGTTCTACACGCTTTAGCTAGATGTCCCCTTGTACCACAAATTCTACATAGTGCATTTCTCGCAGCACACTTGGGACTAGAAGCAATGTGACCAGGTGCCCCACAATGGTAACATTTAACAATTTTGTGTGAATATTATGTCACTTGAAACTTGATGTCAGTTTTTACATACTATTATTACCAACAAATCCATCAGACTTGACAGTATTTGTTATAGGTTGTTTAACTAACTTAGTTTCATCAATATAAGCTTGTATTTCACAACTCTTATTACTCTGATCCTCAGTTAATGGATCACTGCAAACTTCCATTTCTTTAATCCACATTTGGGTATGTTCTAACCCTTTAGCGATTTGAATAGCTTCCTCAAGAGACGGATCTTTAATAAGTAATTTCTCTTGTATTCTCTTATTGTTAGTGCACCTTACTATTTGATCTCGAATAAGAGAATCAGCTAAGTTTTCAAATTGCCATGTAAGTGATAAACCTCTCAGCACAGCAAAATAGGTGCCAATATCCTCATCTATTTTTTGCTTGCGACTTAAAAACTTATGCTTCTCAAGGACCATTACTTTAGTGGTAAAATGCAATTCTAACATTTTGATTGACATCTCATATACATTAATGGGTTGACCATCCCCTGTTCCCAGAGAAATCTCAGGTAAATCTTCATACAATCGACGTCCCTCAACTCCAAGATGATGGAGTAATATGGCTTGCTTCCGTATGGGTCCATATTTATCTGCTCCTGTCGCTAAAATATAAGTGAGAAATAATTTTTTCCAATCTTGCCACAGAATTGCTGGATCACCGGAAGTAGGAAAATTTTTTTGGAGGAGCAGGCATCGATTGATCACCCATATTAATAAAAAAATATAATTACAATGAAAATATAGATCCAATACAACATAGCTAGAAGGAAATGTCAAGTAATAAAATAACAAGTCAAAACAATAAGATAATATGAAAAGATAAAATAATAGTTTAAAATAATAAACCAGAAAGTTGATGGACTTTATTCTTCTGAAATCACTGGTCCACTTATACTGCTTTTCAATTCCAAATGTTCCCAATTTGAAGAAAATAGCACTTCTTCCAGGACTACATGTTTTCCAAAACTGTAGAAAATTAATGTTGTAGAAAACTGTCTTTTTCTCTCCTTATTTCTGTTGCTTTCAAAATCGCAATCGTTTTTCAATTCAATCTTGTGAACAAGTCTTTTCAATGAAGCATTTCCCAATCTCTTAAAATGGCCGCCAAGAAAAACAACCAGGGTGTTTTCGGGAGGAATTAGAGCATATTTTAAAGAACATCGAGCATGTCCATCATCAAAAACAATTGGACAACTCTCTCCTGGAAATAGAGCTTGTTTTCCAATATGGTCGCTAATAAAAACATTTAGGCTGTTTTCGGCAGGAATTAGAGCATGTTTTCCAACATGGCCGCCAACAAAAACATTGAGATTGTTTTCGGGAGGAATTAGAGCATAGAGTAAGTAAACGTTTGTTACAGTGTTTACCTTCAAATAATCTTCAACATTTCACTGTGAAAAATTTGATTAAAGCGAAAAATGAAGTTTCAATCAGATGATTTTCAGACTTTCAGCTCTTAAAAATACCCTCAATAATTATGCTCAGAGTATGCTCAGTTTGCTCAGTTAGATCAAGCTCAATTTCAGTTCAGCTACAGTTTTATAGATGCACTTCAGCTACACTTTTATACATGCAGTCCTGAAATGATGATAAAACAGGTAAAATGTATCTAAGCCCCTGTATTAAAACATTCAGGCTTAAATATAAACAATCTTCAGAAGAATATTAAAGGAATTTAATCTTCCTTTCTTTATTGGAGAGTCAAAGTCACACAATTGTTAATTAAATCTTGTCAAGAGTGTGTTTCCATCCAATAGAATTTTACTCACAGCATATCCAGAAGCAAGTTGCTATAGAAATATTCCAATTGGTTCATAAATCTCCAATAAGTCTATAAATCCAGGGGTGGAGGTATCAAAGTATCAATGTCTCTGTCCCCTGCAAAGAGAAGACCACCTCGTCGCCAATGAAAAGATCCAATTTCCAGTCAATTTGATGAAAGATAAATTGCTTTATTGGAGAGTAAAGGTAGATACCTCCAGCACAGCTTCACAGCTCACAGACTAACTCCTATAATCAAAAGCTAACATTCCATCCTAGCACCATGGCTAACATTCTAATGATTACATGCAGAAGTATCAACTCTACAGGATCCTTCTACGACAAGGTGAAGGTCACCCTGGCTATGGTACAAGCAGTGGCATAGTGCAAAAAAAAAAAAACATCTCGGCTAGTCTTTCCACTGATGCATCATGCATCTCTGGAAGGATGCGGAGCATTCCTTCAGGACCTGCAGGTCAGCGGTCAGTGTAAATTGCAAGAACAGCTTCACATCATCGGGCTTGGGCTCGAAGCAGTAGGTTTGGCACTACTGGCTTTGTTACCAAGAATTCAGGGAATGTCTGTTCTGGTGAGAACAGACAACACAACCGCGATGCACTATCTCAAACACGCTCAGAGAGCTTGGAGTAAGCAGTACTTAACCTCAGCAAAAGCCTCGTTCAGGCGCGCACTGCAGGGCTACAAGGCGCAGATTAAGCTGGCTAAAGCGGTTTTTCTGGAATCCACCTTGAACCAGGCGCCTAATAAATCTCAAGCCCTGTTTAAAATTGTCAGGGACTTGTCCCACCCTGTGTGTGTGGCTAACACGGTCCTCGCGTCGCAGGCCCTGTGCGACTCCCTGGCGGGTGCTTTTGAGGAGAAGACTACAAAGATCTTAGAGGGCTTAAAAAACCCTTTGCCCGCTGCTCTCGGCTTGGGGGCTCCAGTTAGCCCGTTCAGTCGACCCCGGCCAGTCATTTCCAGCCTTGGCTTGGGAGCTCCGAATGGGTTATCCAGTCGACCCCAGCCGACTGACTCTGCTCTCATACTGGGAGCTCTCGGTTCGGGAGCTCCGGTTGGCCCGCCTAGTCGACCCCAGATGGGTGCCCCTGGCCCTAGTCTGGGAGCTCCGGACAGTTCACCCAGTCGACCCCAGCCGAGCGTCCCAGTTCTTTGCTTGGGAGCTCCGGATACTACCTCCAGTCGATCCCAACTAAGACTCTTTCCCTGTCCCTCCTTTGAGGAATTCTGCAGCCTGGCACATACAGTGTCCTCGGGCTCTCCGCTCGACCCACTGCCTCCCAAATTCTGGAAGGTTTTCCACACGGAACTTTTTCAGCCTTTGTATTCCATCTGTCTCCAATCTTTGGAGTTGGCATCTGTTCCCGAGTGCTGGAAGCTAGCAGTAGTGTCACCTCTGCTCAAGAAACCAACGTTGGACCCTTCCTGTCTTTCCAACTATAGGCCAATCTTCTTGCTCCCTTTTCCTATTAAGATCATGGAAAAATGGGTGACCCGCTCACTCTCAGGCTTCCTGGAGAATATCGGATGGTTCGATGAGGCACAGTTTGGCTACCGCCCCGGGCACGGGACGGAGTCCGCGCTGGTAACCGTATTGGACAATCTTTGTTTGCGTGTCGACAGTGGTCGGGCAGCCTTTTTAGTGCTGCTCGACATGTCGGCCGCGTTCGAAACGGTCTGCCATCGGACCCTCATCAGGAGACTAGAGGAGTGTGGGGTCACAGAGGGTGCAAGAGACTGGCTGATATCCTATCTTGGCAGCCGGCAACAGTTGGTCTCGCTCCCTCCATTTCGCTCTGAGCCAAGGAAAGTAGGGCAGGGGGTCCCACAGGGCTCAGCCATCAGCCCTATACTTTTTAATCTGTACCTCCGCCCCCTGGTCCAGCTTATAAAATCTTTTGGTGTTAGAAATGGGATCCCTGGCTGGCCAGGGCTTGCGCCAAAGTCAGTCAGAGACCACCACTCCTAAGTCAGGGCAAGGGAGTTACACGCCAAGATAACCCCAGCTCACCCTCTAGGTAACGTGGCGCGAGCAGTCAAGGCTAAACTTGGAGGCGATATGAGTTAAGTATTTGCGCACGCACCCCAGCAACAACACCCAAGGCCCACCACAAAGGAAACTCCACACAAGGTTATATATAAAAATAGCCTTTGTATTACCAAAACACATTAGAGAAAACACACACTTTACAATGTGCCAGGGGCACGGGCAGAATTTACAGGGGGATATTTACAAGACAGGGCCACCTGGACCACTGTCAGGAATCAGCACTTTTAGAAGTAACACTTTTTAGAAATAGCACTTAGAATGTAAAATTACATTAGCACAAAATAGCACACAACCAGTAATCACTGGTAACCAGGACCTCACTAGCACCACCTGTACTAGGGAGAAAACAACCCCCTAAGTATTACAATACCTGTAGGGGTGTAAGAACATAACACATGATGCAATGCATAACATTCATTCAGAGGTGTAACAATAACAATTGCGCCAAACTCACGTAAGTCACCACCTGTGACTGTCCCTAGGCCCTCTGGCCTTGTTGGGGCTAGGACGCCCTGTGTACAATGTCAGGGGGCCTAAACGTGGCAGTTGCCCACAAAGTGCTGGGCAACTGGTGCAGATAAAGTTAGGGCAACGTTGGAGCCTCGTGGGCTCAAGAACCACCACTGAGGCACTGCTGAGCCTCTCTGGGCTCTAGAACACAGATGCAGCCTCACTGGGCTGTGGGGGTCCCTCACGGGGGACCCGGAACACTCGGAGTGCCTCAAGCCTCTCTTAGGCTGGAGCACCAATGCGGGCGTGTGGGAGTCCCCCTCCTAGGGACTCGAAGCAAAAGGAAATGCCCCCTTTGCCCTCTTAGGGCTTTAAACAACTGGCTGCCAAGAGCCTCGCTGGGCTCGAAAGATACTGGTGCGCCTGAGCCCCTCGTGGGCTCTCAGTAATCAACATGCCCCCTTAAGCCTTCGCGGCTCTACAATGAAGGAATGCCCCCTGAGCCTTTCACTAGGGCTCTCAATAACAGGTGCCGCCTCTCTGGGACGGTGGGGTCCCTCACGGGGGACCCGCGAACAAGTGGGGCGCCTTTGGTGGGAGTTCCCCCCTCTGGGGGACTCGAGATTCTGCAAGTGCCCCTTGAACCCCTCGGGCTCTGCACAAGTGCCGCCTGGAGCCTCACGGGCTCACAACCACTCGGGGCCTCGTACTGGAGGGGAGGGGCGGGCACCATCAATGTGCCCCGACTGCCCCCTCCCCTTTTCCAGGCACTCACCGGGCTTCTGTAGATGCTCCCTCGGTCTGGGGAGTGGCGCGTCTCCTCTGCCCGGCGGCTCTTCTCCGCTGGGCTCTGGTCGGACTTTGGCTCTCTTCGCCGGCGGCCGGGGCTCTCCCTCTTGAGAGCCTCGCCGGCCCGATGCAGCCAGTTCCTTTCTTCTTCTCGGGCTGCGGGGGCGGGACTTCCGGGCAGGTCGCGCCGCGATTGGCCGGCCTGTCAGCTGCTTCCGGGTCGCCGTGGGCAGAGCGGCGGCCCGGGGGAAGACCTCACGGCCAGAATCTCTTGCGAATGCCGGGTGGGCACCGGCTCCCCTCAAAAGCACAGATCGAGGTGGGCACTCGATCAGGGCTGGCAACGCCGGGTGGGCACCGGCCTCTGCGATCAAAGCGCACATAGGCGCAATCAGCAAATCAAAGCGCTCCCAGGCACTAGGCAGATAATCACAGCGCTCCAAGCGCTATAATCAAAAATAAAGCGCTCCCCTGCGCTAGAGGGCATAAAGCGCGATCCTAGCGCTACGAGCAGAATAAAGTGCTCCCAGGGGCAAGGACAGGGCCCCAGCAAACAAGTCCTTGGGCAGGCAGGGGGGCAAGGCTGGGCCCAGAGCCAGCACACTGGGTCTCCAGGCAGGGAGACACCCCAAGTGGCGGTCCTCTGGCCCAGCAAAAGCAGCAGCAGCCCCCTCGGGATCCTGGAAGAGAACAATTTCAGTGGGGACACAGCCCCATTTTTATACACCTAATTCCTTTGTCTGTAGGTGTAGGGTGGGGGGAAAACCAGTTGCAGCTGGTTCTGGGAGTACCCTTGATGGCCCAACCACCCCTTTCTTTCACTGGCAGGGCTAGGGACATCAGTCGCACCACAGGGGGCGGAGCCAGCATTGTGTGGGGAAAAGCCCAGCCCATTCAGGACCCAGGTACACTCCTCCCCAGCCATCAGCATGCTAATCTCCCACTCACCACCGGGCAGACCCATCCAGCCTTCCTGGAGCCAGGCTCACCAGCCTGCTCCAGCCAATCACACGCCAGACACATTTTATATTAATATGCCAACTCCTAGAAGTGGCACTTCTACATACGACACACGCATGCAACACACACCATTGCGAAGCATTCACTCTCACGAGTTCGCACCTATAAAATTCGAACCTGTACACCCCACGCATCAGGAACTACCAGGGACACATATATTCCCCATGCATTCCTATGGGAGGGCAGGCCTATCTCATCACATGCACTCAGAGTGCGCACGCACTTTCCACTGGGACACAGTGAAAGTGCGCAGAACCCAAAAATCACCATCACCAGGTCACCATTACAAGCAAAAAGTCTAGGGGTGAACCTGCCATAAGGGCCAAGTCCAACATTTGGTATCTCGGCTTTTAACTACGCCGACGACACCCAGCTGGTCTTTTCCCTGGAAGGAAACAATGCGGTCCCGCTAGAGACATTTCATCGCTGTATGGCAGCCACAGCGGACTGGCTACGGGCCAACTCCTTACAATTTAACAGCTCAAAGACGGAGGTGCTCTATTGTTCCATAGATCGGATCCCGCGGGTACTTCCAGAGAACTTCTGGCCTGCCACCTTTCCCGAGCCAGTGTCGGCGGCGGAATCAGCTCGTAACCTGGGGGTGATCTTCGGCCCAAACTTACAGCTTGACATGCACCTCAACAAAACCATTTCTACGTGCATGATGCTGTTAAGCATGTTGCGTAAAGTTCTGCCCCTCCTCCCCGCCCAAGCCAGGCCGGAAGTAGTTCGCGGTACCATTCTAAGTCGTTTAGACTACTGTAATGCGCTACTTCTGGAGGCCCCAAAAAACCTGTTGGGGAAGTTACAACGGGTGCAGAATATGGCCGCCAAGTTGGCTCTTTCCCGCCCTAGGTCTAGCTCTTCTACTCTAGCTTTAAGAGATCTACACTGGCTCCCGGTACACCTGCGAGTGCTGTATAAATCCGCGTGTTTGGTGTTTAAGGCAGTACATCAACAGGGCCCAGTACCTCTGCAGAATATGTTTGCCTGGTACCCCCTCCGCTCTTCTTCGGCGCAACTGCTTGTAGTCCCGAGGTTTCAGAGAGTTAGGATGGGTGGCCTCTCATTTAGTGTTGCAGCGGCCAAACTTTGGAACTCCCTGCCACTCTCCTTGAGAAGCCATAGGGACTACTTTCCGTTCAGGAAAGCGTTAAAAACGCATTTGTTTCCTAAAATTGCTTGAGCAGTGAAAAGTGCAATCGTTCGAAGTTCTAAGCGCCAGGATGCCCTTTGGGTGACAGGACTGCGCTCTATAAGTACACAAAATAAATAAATAAATCTCAACAAGCAGGGAGGTACAGGATCCTCTCCCTGTCGTAGGAAGGACAAAAGATGTGGAAGTAGGCTGTCCAACATGGAGTATCTCTAAAGGCGGAACACCTTCCAGGAGATCAGAAGAACGTCAAAGCGGGCACTCTCAGCAGACTAAAATCGACCTGCCATGAGCGGGAGATCAATCAGGACATACTGCAAAGCCTCTTCTTCAAGTCGGGAGTTCCAGCAGTGGATCTGTTTGCGACAGCTCAGAACACAAAATGCTGGTTCTTCTCAAGTTGGCATCACCAGTGGGGATCTGGAGGAATGCGTTTTTGATAGAATGGTCAGGCGTCTTTGCTTATGCCTTTTCTTCGATCCCCCTCCTGCCACATGCTCTCACAAAGATAAAGAAGGAACCATGCAAAGTATACTAATAGCTCCGTGATGGCCCAGACAACACTGGTTCATGGAGTTGCTCCTGCCGTCGGAGGATCGCCCAATTCTTCTACAACCAATATCATCACTCTTGACAATGTCCCGGAGACAAGTGCTTCATTTGGACCCGAAATCGCAGCGCTTAGCGGCCTGGCTCATGAATATTGTGAATTCCGCATCCTAGATATTTCGGCAGAATACAGAGATATTCTAGCACATGCCAGAGCGGAAACTACAAACAGAGCATATAGGATGAAATGGAAGAGATTCAGTCTGTGGTGCCAAGAACATAATATTCATCCTCCAAACTCAGAGTCACATCAAATTATTCCATGTATTCTGATGTTGGCAAAATCGGGTTGGGCCCATGCTTCTCTTAAAGTACACCTGGCGGCTATTTCTTGATATAGACGGCTTCCTTTAATCCATCACTGTGGTCTGAAAGAACTATGAAGCAATTCATAAACGGGTTGTTTCGGACCATAAATTGTTATCCTGGAAGCTAGCTCTTCTTAGAGCTCTCACTTCAGCCTGAAGAGTTGGAGAAATACAGGCTCTCACGATACAAGAACCGTTTTTTTGCAGTTCAAGAAGGACAGGGTTGTCCTCGGGACTAATCCCAAATTCATTCCAAAAGTGCCAACAGATTTCCATCTAAATCAACCATCAACAGCAGTGGAAAAAGCTTTTCATTCATTAGAGGTTCAACCCTGCCTGACATTCTAAGGGCAAAGAACAAGGCCTTACCGCAAGTCTTCCCAACTATTTGTTGGAAGGGGCTTTCCCCCTGTAAAAGGGGAATTTCTCGATAGATTTCAAGACAGTGCAAGATTGTCATCAGGCGGCAGGGAAGCCATTGAATGCACCTGTTCGTGCACATTCTACAAGAGCAGTGTCCACTTCCACTGCTTTATTTGCAGGAGTACCTATCCAGGATATCTGCAGGACTGCTACCTGGAAGAGTACTCCTACCTTCACCAGGCATTACTGCCTTGATGCACCTGCAAATAGGAGGTAGCAGTGGGGGGGGGGGGGGGGGAAGCAGTACTGAGTAACCTTTTCCAGTAACGGTGAGCCTTCTTTTTCATCCCTCCTTCCTTTGTTGGTGATAGAGGCACATTTTGTTGTGATATGTTGTGGTATATGCCATTTGTGAAGATTTCTCTATATGTATATATATAGACACTACTATTATCAGATTATATATGTTGCCTAATTCGAGATCTTGGGTGACAAAAAATGTGCTATGACTTACTGCTCGCTATTCTGATTCAGGTATGTGAATCTATGAAAGCTCCAATACTGGAGTAAGAAAACAAGTTACTTACCTGTAACTGTAGTTCTCCAGTATTGGAAGCTTTCATAGATTCACATGCACCCACCCTCCTCCCCTGAGAGGCTCACCTCGGATCTAGCAGAAAAGGTGTTTCTGGCACAAGTGCACGAAAATCTGAGGGGCAAAAGGTTCTCTCAGGAGTGTTCTGTAGGGTGAGGGGCTCTGATTGGTTCAGGGACAAGTTTGGTCTCTTTTACATAACGAAGGTTATGGGTTGCAAAAGGAAAATGGGCCTTGGCCTCTTTCCAGTTTGCTATACTACTAAGCATTTCTTTTTTATGTACCGGAGACTCCCATCTCGACGACGGGGAATGATTCAGGCATGTGAATCTATGAAAGCTTCCAATACTGGAGAACTACAGTTACAGGTAAGTAACTTGTTTTCTTCTTGCCTCAGGAAATCCTGGACATTGTCCACCCCATACCTTCTTGGAGCACATGAAAGCCAATAATGTGTCTAATGGCTTATTTGTATCACATTTTCCGCCCTCTACAGCTGAGGTCTTCAAACTTTTTGATGCTGGAACCCCCTTCTCAAACCTTTTTAGGTGTAAGGACCCCCTTTTGACAAACATTTCCAGAACCTGGTACTTCTCATCATCGACAACTGGCGACAACCATAAATGCCCCTGTTAGACCTGGCATCTTTTGCCGTGTTTCCCCTGTCTATTTGCTTTCTGACCTCCTGGTTATCTGGGTTAGTCTCTCTGTGCACTTTCTCACTGGTCTTCAGTGTTAAAGTGCAAGTGCTCCTATTGTAAATTGTATTATGGATTGGTGTTTCCTTGATTGGCATGTTTGACTTACTAGTAAGTCCCTAGTAAAGTGCACTGATAGTGTCAGGGCCTGTAAATAAATGCTGCTGGTGGGCCTGCAGTACTGATTGTGCCACTCGCCAAAGCAGCCCTGAAAGGGTTACCAGACCTGCCACTGCAGTGACTGCACTCAGTTTGTAACTGTCATGCAGACCGTCAAGTGAACCCACTTGCCAGGCCTTAATCTTCCCTTTCCTTACATGTAAGCCACCCCTAAAGTAGGCACAAGGGACCCCTGTGGGCAGAGTGTCCTGTATAATAAAGGTAGGACATGTACTGGTGTACTGGTGTGTGTGACATGTCCTTGTAGTGAATTACAGTGTGTTTCATTTTTCGCTATGGAAAGGCTATCTGTCCCATAAGATAGAATGGGAGTTTACTTATAACATATTATAAGCATATCTTCCCATTGGGACAACATAGAGAAATGGGCTTTAGTATGCCTGAACTCAGAATATAAAAATGCATCTTTTAGTAAAGATGATTTTTATGTTCTATGTTTGAAAATACTACTTTTAGAAAGTAGGTATTTTCTTGCTTAGCCATCCTGTGTGCCTCTGCTTGGTTTGTGAATTGACTGTTTGGCTTTGGAGTGATAGGGTTTGGGGATGTGTATTCAAATCAGACTGCCACTGGGGAGTCAAGGTGTGTCCTGCCCTTCTTGTATGAGTCATGGCTGGGCCGTATTGCCCTGGTCTGCCTTGGACAATGCTGTCTCCACTTCCTGCCAGGAGGCTGGGCCAGAGAGGATGGAACTGGTTTGGGTGCATTTCAGTCCTTTTCCCTTCCGTTAGCTCGCAAATTGCTGCCTAGGACCAACATTGGCAGGATTTATTTTGTACGGCACGGGGCACTTTCCCCCACTAAAACAATCCAGAGGGACGTTTTCCTCTTTCATTGAAAGAGGAAAAAACTGGGTGAGATGAAAACATTTCTCCTCATTACACCTCCGCTGGGGAGGGGTTAACGTGATTTGGTAAATCTGGGACAGCATCAAAACCCATTGATGTTGCGGGGGACCTCCATGCAAAGCCCATGGAACACCTCCTTGACGCAGAGTAAGGCAACACAGTGACTTGCGCTGCTATGTCTTACTCCATATCTTTGAGGCCATGCAAAGCCATGCAGGGTGTCTTTGCAGTGCTTCATAGGTATGGTTGAGGCACTTGCGTACCGGAGCATCAAAGATATGGATGCTCTGGTAATGTAAGCCTCTCATAAATAAGCCCAAAATATTCTGTATGTTTTTTAGGTCTTTCACCAATCAGGTATGAAATTATGGGCAGCGTAAATAAAAAAAATAAAAAAAGTTATTGCTCAGTGGGAAATACATTGTAGTGCATTATTAAACCTGTATTAGTTAATGCACTGCAGAGATCTGTGTGTAACATAATTAAATCTTGATTGGTGCAGTGGAGAATAGTGATATGTATATTTAGTGCTACGAGGTCACAGCCTATGACTGAAAGCATTGAGTATCTAAGTCTATTTTTAATACTTGCATTACACAGAGGGTAAGATAGAATGAGGCAAAACATGCGTATTGTTTTATGATAAAATTATGCTATCAAAATTTAGAATTTAGTAATACCAGAGCGTATGTTATGCAATTGTATCCAGTATTGGGCTATCTTTTATAGATTCATATGCCTGAATCATTCCCCATTGTCGAGATGGGAGTTCCACAGTAAAATATACAAGCAGTGCCATAAATAATACATAGGCTAAAATGGCCCAAGTCCATCTAATAGTAGCCTATCTATGTCCTTTTTTAAAAAAAAGAAAAGGACCAAATTTACAGCCGTTAGCACCCTCTAGAACACTCCCAGCAAAGGCAAGTTCTCTTCAGATTTTCACTGCACGTCATTTGGAAGGGAGTCTTCCTGAGTGCTACTCAGTTTCTTCTCTTCAACAAATCTGGACATCATGTCAGACAAAAAAGGCCTTTTCCGCCCTCGTAATACCTGTGGGTAGAAAAAGGTCCATGTGGATCCACACAAGGAATGTATTTTTTGCCTATATCCTAGGCATGAGGTGAGAGATTGTAAAATCTGTCGCACCTTCTCAAATAAGACCCTTAAGGACAGAGAGGGAAGACTGTTATTGTGGCTCAAAACAACAAAACAGCAATCTCATTCCTTGGATGAAGAAGAGGGCAGAGCTTCATCATACCAGAAGAGGGCTAGATCCAAACGAAGATATCGTTGATACCAGCTCTGTCCACGACTGCACCGTCAACAAAAGAAATACCTTTTGCCCCAGTATTGGAACTTTCATAGATTCCCATGCTTTGTATCATTCCCCGTCGTCGGAATGGGAGCCTCAGTAAATAGAAAATACCTTAGTAGTAAGCACAAAGTGAAAAAATAGGCCTAGGCCTCATCTCATTTTGTAGCTTATCCACCTCTTTTTGTAAAAGAGACCAAATTCTTGCAGTAGCCAATCAGAGCAGCCTCACCCCATAGAACCTTCCTGAGAGATTCTCAGAGCCTCAGATTTTCTACCGCATGTTGTGCAAGGGAGTCTCCATTGAGCTCTGCTCATTTTTCTTCAATTCTTAGTATATTTTCTTCAACTTGTGTCTATTTTTTCATCATGTCTGACAAGGAGAAGAAAGCACTTTTCAGAGCCTGTGCTACTTGCTCAAAAAAGAGGTTGTTTGTCGAGGACAAACATGAAGACTGCATATACTGCTTATATCCATATCATAAAGCCACGGACTGCAAGATTTGCAGAACCTTCTCCACCAAGACCTTGAGGGACAGAGAGGGACGTCTCCTCACTTGGCTACAGAAAATGAAAGACCACAAAGAACTTATGTCGTCTCACAGTGAGGGCTCCTCGTCGATGGTGTCATCAAAAAGGTCGAAAAAGAGGGGTAGGTCTCCCCCTTCTACTTCTGACGAGCCCCTTGTCAAGGCCTTGCCAGGGACCTCTGATAAGTCTGATAGGCCTGCTTCCCAAAAATCTCCTCACCACGGTGAAAAGGAGAGGCAGGGAAAGCTTGAGGAGTCGCAACCCTCAAAAAAGGCGAAGAAGGTTGTCCCTGTGACTTCACCATCCTCTGACCGAGATAGAGGGGTGAAAAAGCCTTCTACTACGACTCAGGAGGTCGTTTCAGATACGAAACAGCGTTCGTCGACGGTGAAAACCACAGGTACACCGACGATTTCTATTAAAAAAGACTTGTCTGTGAAATTAGCCTCGTCAACGGCTGTAACGACGGCACCTGCGCCGTCGATGATGTTTAAGAAGCCTGATGCCTGTTCGTCATCGTCGAAAATGACTTTCTCCACGTCGACGACGATGACGACGAGAGTCGCTTCGACAACGAGGACGACGTTGACGACGACCATTTCGACGACACCTGTGACCTTGCTGCTGACGACGAGTTCGTCGACGGTCCCGTCGACGATCCAACCTTCGCCGACGATGACCTTCTCCACGTCGACGACGCAATCCTCGACGACGAGCGCAGTTTCTTCGTCAGCGCCTCCATCGACGAAACAGTCTATGAAGGCACTACCGTTGACCACGACTCCCTTGACGACGTCGTCGACGACTGGAAAAAAAAAAAATTTCACGCGGAAGGAGGCAAATAACACCAGAAATGACATCTCCACGGCAAGTCCAAAAATTTCCACCTAACCTATTGCTGGATGACGATTCTGAAGAAGAGGCTTATAGCGATTTTGGCCAGGCTTTTAGCCCTTCGGACTTACAAGTAAAAATTCAGGACATCAGTTCTGAGGAGGGGGAAATGGAACAACAACAATATGTTCCACAGGATTATTATGAACAGCAGGAGATGCCAATCATACAAGTTCCTTTGCCGAAAGCTTCACGTAAATCTCGGCAGAAGATGGTGGCGATGCCATCCACTCTCATCTCGGATCTACAGCTAATGTTTCAGGACTATCGGAGGCGTTTTCCTACTCCTCAAGAGGTTCAACAGGTGCGCCCGCCTACACCTCCGCCTCAGTTATCACAGCCTGTGGCAGGAAACTCTTTGCCTTCAAGAGGGCGTGACACAGAGCCCGTAGAGCATCCACAAGAGGTAGTACCCATTCAGGACGATACAGATGATGATAATGCATCATCAGATGTGGATCAACAAGTGGACTCTGACCAAGACAAGAATATAGACTGGAATCAGGATGACCCTCGAGATCCAGACGTCACAGGGCCTGATAACGCAATCTCTCCTCCAGCAGATGTCGGAGGTTTTCACAACTTGATGGAACGAGCCTCCAAGAGATTTGGTCTTCTGGTTACCACAGTTCAGTCCGAATGTTTTTTGTACGATTTCAAAGAACCATTCCGGAAATCCGTACGGTCAATCCCCATCATTGAACATGTTTGGTCTGAAGGCCTAAAGGCTATGCAGAATCCGGCCACAGTCCTCCCGGTGCTCCCCAGACTGGAGAAAAAATATAAGGCGCCAGATGGCATCCCGGCATGTCTACTAGGTCAACCAAAACCGGACTCGGTCATTTCCCAGGCCGCACAGAGCAAATCTAAAAACCCATCTACGCCGCTAACGACGCCTCCGGATAAAGAGGGCAGGCATTTGGACAATGTTGGAAAAAGATTCTCCGTAATGGCCAGCCTTCTCGTTAGGGTGGCTAAAGCTTTGGGGATTCTGGGGAGATACGATCGTCAGGTGTGGTGTGACCTCTCTCCGTTCGTGGAAGAACTTCAGGATACATCTAAGGATGAGGTAAAAAAGATCTTACTGGAGGGAGAGCGAGCCTCTTCGGAGGTAATCGACTGAGCTATGGATATAGCAACCACGGCATTCCGAGCGCTAGCCGGCTCGGCGGTTCTGAGACGCCAGAGATGGTTGAGAGCCACGTGGTTCAGACAGGAGGTACAAAATAAAATTCTACATCTGCCATACGATGGGGAGATGTTATTTGGCAACCACGTGGATGACGCCCTACAGGGCATAAAGAAAGATACGGATACGGCCAAGTCCTTAGGAACTTTACAATATCGCAAAGTGCCCTTCAGAGGAGTAAGAGGAAGAGGATTCTCCTCCTATAGAGGCGGCAATCAGCACCGCTACTCTTCCAGCTCACAACCTGGCCAAACATACAAACCCCAGTATTCTCAGAGGGGTTCTTTCTCTCGCCAGCCGCCGAGAGGACGACAAGGGCAGCAGAGGAGGACAATACCAAGAGACAATAGCGGCCAGGTGGCTCTTTCTACTGTTCCTGTGCCCTCATTAACACCAGTGGGGGGCAGGATTGCCCATTGCCTCAACAACTGGATGGTCATAACAACAGACCAGTGGGTCCTAAATATCATCAAGAAAGGACACGCGCTGGAGTTCCAAGATCTTCCTCCAACGAGAGCTCCAGACGCCTTTACACCCAAACATCTGAAACTCCTAATCTCGAGGCCCACCAACTCTTCACCAAGGGGGCAATAGAACCTGTACCTCTCTCCCAAAATGGGAAAGGGTTCTATTCCAGGTTCTTCCTGGTTCGGAAGACGAAGGACAAGTGGCGTCCAATCTTAGATCTTCGGCAGCTCAACACTTATCTCATCAAGTTGTCCTTCATCATGATCACTCTTCAGGACATCCTCCGCCTTCTCAATCCAGGGGACTACATGGCGACCCTAGATTTGGAAGACGCTTACTTCCATGTACCCATTCATCCAGCTCACAGGCAATATCTTCGATTTACAGTAGGCAAGAGCCATTTTCAATTCAAAGTACTGCCTTTTGGTCTCCGGTCCGCTCCGCGGATCTTTACAAAGGTACTGGCTCCAGTGGCAGCCTTTCTCAGAAAGCAGTCTTTCGAAGTCATCCCATATCTGGACGATTGGCTGCTAAAGGCTCCTTTGTTCCTAAAGGCGTCCAGGGCAGTCACGAGCTGCAGACAGCTGTTCGAGCAACTGGGCCTTCGGCTCAACAGAGAAAAATCGATCTTGCGCCCCTCCAAAACAGCGAAGTTTTTGGGTGCAATCCTAGACACGGAGTGCTGCCGGGCTTTTCCTTCGGAAGAGCACCAGTCCAAGCTAATTCTTTCGGCTCGCCTTCTACAGACACGGAAGTTTCTGTCAGTTCGCAAATACAAATCGCTTCTCGGATCGATTTCATCCTGCATACCATTGGTACCACACTGCAGGCTGCGAATGCGTCCACTGCAGGAACAGTTGGACAAACAATGGCGTCAGGTGACAGGCTCCTTCGACGACAGGATTGTCATCACTCAGGAAATGAGGAAGGCAAGCAGCTGGTGGTTGCTAAAAGACAATCTTTCCATGGGTTTACCATTCCAACTTCCACCATCTCCCATGGTATTGACGACAGATGCTTCCATGGAAGGATGGGGAGCGGTCCTCCAAGAACTAAAGGTCAGTGGTCATTGGAGCCCAGTCCAAGTCAAGTTCCACATCAATCTACTGGAACTTATGGCCATTCGTCTAGCCTTACAGGCTTTCCTTCAGAGGATCCGCAACCGTTTAGTGCTGGTTCGTACAGACAACACCACAGCCATGCACTACATAAACAAGCAAGGCGGAACGAGATCTTGCACCCTTTCGAAGGAAGCACAAAGGCTTTAGAATTGGGTGATCCAACACAACATCACCCTTTCAGCGGAACATCTGGCGGGAACACTCAATGCCACAGCGTACGCTTTGAGTCGCTAAAAGACTATCAGCCACGAGTGGAAACTGGATCAGACCATTCTAGAGGAACTGTTTGCACGTTGGGGGACCCCAACCATCGATCTGTTTGCAACTCCCCAGAACGCCAAATGCTAGTCCTACGCAAGCAGGGTTCACCATCGGGAATCCTTGGGGAATGCGCTTTTGATTGCCTGGTACGGCGCATTTGTTTACGCCTTTCCTCCCATTCCGCTGATCCCGAGATTGATCCGCAAGCTCAAGGCGGAACCGTGCAGGATGATTCTGATCGCACCAGCATGGCCCAGGCAGTTTTGGTACACAGAACGTCTTCTCCTCTCCCAAGATCAACCAATTCTCCTGCGTCCTGTTCCGTCACTGTTGACAATGGCTCACGGGCAGGTTCTGCATCCAGACCTGAAGTCCCTACGATTGATAGCGTGGCTCCTGAGTTCAGAGAGTTCCAGGGTTTAAATCTTTCAGGAGAATGTAAAGACATTTTGGCCCAGGCCCGAGCGCCTAGTACAAACAAAACCTATTGGGCTAAGTGGAAAAGATTCTGCCTTTGGTGTCGGAGGGAAGGTCTACATCCATATACTTCTGCACCGCACCAACTCTTGCCTTACATCCTTTCTCTTGCGAAATCTGGATTGGCTCTTTCTTCTGTAAAGGTACATCTAGCGGCCATTTCTAGATTTAGACGTTCATCATCAGGTCCTTCACTTTGGTCTGCAAGGATCATTAAACAATTCCTGAAGGGTTTATTCAGGATTTTTCCACCAGTCCGGCCTCCACCACCAGCCTGGCATCTTAATTTGGTACTGTCACATCTAATGAATGCCGCATTTGAACCTATTCATAGGGCGGACCTTAAGTTTCTCTCGTGGAAACTGGCTCTTCTCTTGGCCCTGACATCGGCTAGAAGAGTTAGTGAGCTCCAGGCTTTCACAATTGAGGAACCTTTTCTACAATTCAAAAATGATGTTCTCATCCTAAGAACAAATCCTAAATTTATTCCGAAGGTACCCTCAGAATTTCATTTGAATGAGCCGGTGGTCTTAGAATCCTTCTTTCCGCGGCCCTCCAAGCCAGCTGAAAGGGCTTTGCACTCTTTTGACATTCACAGATGTCTTAAGTTCTACTTGGAGCGAACAAGACTATTCACAAAATCTTCCCAGCTTTTTGTTTCATTCAGCGCGCCTCGAAAGGGTTGTCCAGTTTCTAAACCCTGCATTTCCCGCTGGATATCCAGTGCCATACACTTTTGCCATCAAACAGCGGGGAAACCACTTCATCGAACAGTTCGTGCTCATTCTACGAGATCAATGGCTTCATCGGTGGCTCTATTCTCAGGTGTCCCGATCAAGTACATATGTAGAGCGGCGACATGGAGCAGTGTCCACACCTTCACTCGCCACTACTGCTTGGATTGTTCTGTGAAAGAGGATGCGGCAGGGGGCCAGGCGGTTTTGAGGAACCTTTTCCAATAAGTCGGTGAGCTTTCCTTACTATCCCGCCTTCCTGTTTGCATATTTTGTATTACTTGTTATTATTTTACTTTGTGATGCTAATGTGTATCTGGTTTTCTTATCAGAATTATGTATGACATTTTCAGGTGCACATATTACAAAATATGCTTTTCTCTTTACTGCTAGCTATTCTGATACAAAGCATGGGAATCTATGAAAGTTCCAATACTGGGGCAAGAAAACAAGTTACTTACCTGTAACTTTGGTTCCCCAGTATTGGTAACTTTCATAGATTCCCATGCGCCCACCCCTTCCCCTGGGAAAGCTCAGCCTTATTGTCCTATGATGTTGCTGTTCACAACGGCTACGAAAATCTGAGGCTCTGAGGCTCTCTCAGGAAGGTTCTATGGGGTGAGGCTGCTCTGATTGGCTACTGCAAGAATTTGGTGTCTTTTACAAAAAGAGGTGGATAAGCTACAAAATGAGATGAGGCCTAGGCCTATTTTTTCACTTTGTGCTTACTACTAAGGTATTTTCTATTTACCAAGGCTCCCATTCCGACGACGGGGAATGATACAAAGCATGGGAATCTATGAAAGTTACCAATACTGGGGATCCAAAGTTACAGGTAAGTAACTTGTTTTCTTCCAATCATTTCTGCACTGTGGACGTCTCCGCCGAAGAGGATCACTCAGGTCACTAGAGTGACAATGACATTCTTGCACCCGTCTGTGCAAGACTTTAGCAAAGTATCACCTCTACTTCCATCACATCTATTGGAAGGGTATGTAGAGGAAAAGGATGATAATGATGATGACGATGATGGCCTATATGGTGTAGCTCACAGCCCATCTGAGCTCCATGTGAAGTGCCAGGAAGATGACAAGGAGGATGAAGATTCTCAAGAAGAGGCACAGTATTACCAACAAGGGTATATGCGACGTCATAGTTACCAATTTAATTTCCGACCGAAACCACATCCCAGGGACATGGCCCAGTTACCTCCATCATTAATGGAGGACCTTCAAGCCATGCTGGCTGATTATAAACAATGATTCCCTCCCACGCAACATCAGTCAGGGATTTAGGTTTCTCAAGTGGAAAAACCTACTGGAACACCAGGTCCTCAACTCCCTAGCACACATGGGAATTTACCGGGCTCAGGGGCCATCGACCCCGCAGCTCACAACACTTCCTCATCTGAAGAAGAGATAGAGGAAGGTGAACTGCCAGATCCAATATCTGCTCTGGATCCTTGGGATGACAATGTGATCCCTATGCCATCCCCTCCTCCACACCTTCCGTCAGACTCTCCTCCAGAGGATATCGGGGGTTTCACAATTTAATGCTGAGGGCAGCCAACAGGTTTCATCTGTCCATGACTGTGAAGTAAACTGAGTGCTTCCTATACAATTTCAAAGAGGACACAAGGAAAGTGGTACGCTCCATACCTATCATTAACTGTATATGGCAGGAAGGCATAAGAATTATGAAGACGCCTGCGTCCATTTCACCAGAACTACCTCGTGTGGAAAAGAAGTATAGAGCTCCCATTGATGCTCCATCTTGCCATATTGGCAATCGTAAGGCAGACTCAGTCATCCCTCAGGTTGCACAAAGACGATTTAAAAACCTGGGTATACCGGTTACTACCCCTCCTGATAAGGAAGAGCGTAGAATGGTTATTCTTGGCATAAGATTTTCTTCTATGGCAGCTGTAACTATCAGAGCAGCGAATGCTCTAGCCATTATCAGCCTCTATGACCGCCAGATGTGGTCCGACATGGCAGGGCTAATAGACCTCTTCCCGGAGGAAAACAGACAAGATGCACACAACATACTACTGGAGGGTGAGCGTACAGCTGCAGAACCAATTGACTGTGCCCTTGATGTGGCTAATCCTGGTTTTAGACAGTTGGCTGGAGCAGCTGTACTTCGACGTCAGGGATGGCTAAGTGCAAACACCTTAAAACCTGAAGTACAAGCAAAACTTCTAGATATGGCATTTGACTGAGAGTCACTTTTCGGAAAGCACATTGATGATGCTCGTTTGGCAATAAAAAATGATACTGATACTGCAAAGTCATTGGGCTCTCTACAGTACAAAAGAACACCATTCAGAGGTGCTGGAGGGCGAGGATTTGCCAATGCAAAGGAAATACCAGGGCTCAACAATATCACTTATCAAACTCAATATCAGCAGTCTTATAACACCTCATTTTATGGCCAACCATCTACAGCTGGTTTTTCTCGTCAAGGAGGCCGCAAACGAGCATCCCAACAAGGCCGCAACTCAGCAGAAAGCAATGAGTGTAGCAGGGTACCAGCGCATCTCCCCCCACCACCCATGGGTGCGAACATTTCGAGTCATGTGCAACAGTGGCACGAAATAACATCAGATTGCTAGGTGTTGGACCTAATCACCAATGGTCACACTTTGGAGTTGCTCCAGTGACCAACCACTCCACCCAGAAGTCTCCCTCCCCCTCGTCTTCACTTATTATGAAATAAGACTTGACCATGCTTCTCAAAAAGGCAATAGAGGAAGTGCTGTTCATTCAGAAGGGGAAAGGTTTTTATTCTCGTTTTTTCCTGATAAAAAAGAAACCAGGAGAATGGAGACCAATTCTGGACCCAAGGAGCAGACTTTCAGGATGGTAACACTCTCAGATATCCTGGGCTTCTTAAATAGAGGTTTTGTGACTTCGCGCGACATGGAAGACGCATATTTCCATATGCCAATCCATCCGAAACATTGAAAATTCTTAAGGTTCACAGTGGTTGGTACCCATTATCAATTCAATGTGTTCCCGTTTGGCCTCAAGTCGGCACCTCTGATTTTCACCAAATGCCTGGTGCCAGTAGCAGCGAACTTGCGGTCCCTGGGGTTTCAAGTATTTCCATACTTCGACGATTGGCTGCTCAAAGCAGCAACTGCACAGGTGGCCAACAGAGCAACAAATGCCTGCCTTCATTCGTCAATACTTTGGGACTAACCCTGAACAGAGAAAAATCGGTCTTACATCCAACTCAAGTAATATCTGTCCTAGAGCATCCTTGGACACCATTCAATGCAAAGCGTTCTTGTTTCAGGAAAGACAGAAATGTCTACAAAGGCTTGAAAAGGCCATTTCAAGAAAAGAGTCAATTTCTGAACGCAGGTACAAATCTTTCCTGGGAATGTGCTCGTCGGCGATAAATCTGGTACCTCTAGCCAGACTGAAAATGAGGCATCTTCAGGAGGAATTGCAAAAACAGTGGCAACAAGCCATGGGGTCCTCGAAGATGAAATTCAAATACCTGCAAGGATGGTGAAAGCTCTATTGTGGGGGTGACAGACAACAAATCTTGTTCAGGACCTGACTTTTTACAGAGCACCCCAGATTTCATCCTATCAATGGACGCATCCATGGAAGGCTAGGGAGGTCATCTGCAGGATTTACAGATCCAGGGCAAAGGGTCTTCAGTGCAAAAGATGCAGCAAATCAACAGCTTGGAGCTCAGAGCCATATTCCTATCCCTTCAAGCTTTCCTACCAAGGATAGCAGGCTCCTCCGTGGGAACTCGAACAAATTCAGCTGGACATGATATCTCGAAAATGGGGGAACCAGCGTTGGCCCTCTTCCCAACGCAGGAGAACGCCAAATGCCAGTACAATGTCAGCAGATTCCCTCTACCAGGGTCAAAGGGGAATGCCCTTTTAATGTGATGGTCAGGGATTTATGCCTACGCTTTTCCCCCCATTCCATTAATTCCCAGGGTACTAGCCAAGATGAAATCCTAAGGCTGTCGCCTGATCCTGATAGCACCACGTTGTCCCAGACAATACTGGTTCCCAGAACTATTTCTACTATCGGAGTCAAAACCCATTTGACTGTTGCCATCCTCAACGATGCTATCGAGGGACAAGAGCCAAGTGAACCATCTGGACCCTCACTCACTTAATTTGAACGCATGGCTCCTGAATTCCTTGAATTTAAGGACTTGAATATACCACAAGAATGAAGAGAGATCATTGCCAAATCCTGTGCTGAAAGCACTATCAAAACATATTGTTTGAAATGGTAACAATTCTGTTTTTGGTGCGAAAGTAAAAACGTTCACCCACTGCAAACTCCTGCTGAACGGATTTTGCCGTATCTCCTTTCTCTGGCCAAAAATCAGATCTCACATTCTCTTCAGTAAAGGTTCACCTACGTGCAATTTCCCAGTACAGGAAATCTCCTCAGATTCCTTCTCTCTGTACATCTAATCTCATAAAGCAGTTAATGAGAGGTCTTTTCCGCGCTTTTCCCCCACTGCGTGCGCCTCCTTCGGAGTGGAAACTCAATGTGGTCCTGGCGCAGTTGATGAGACAACCGTTTGAACGGATTCACAAAGTGGAACTTAAATTTCTCACATGGAAAGTATCCCTCTTGCTAGCTCTTACTTCTGCAAGAAGACTGAGTAAGATATAAGCCTTTACAGTCAAATAACCTTTTTTACATTTCACTGAAAATTACGTAATTCTACGAACGAACCCAACGTTCATTCCAAAAGTACCAACGCATTTTCACCTCAACGAGCCAGTGATATTACAAGCTTTATTTCCAAACCCATCTTGTCCAGCAGAATGGGCCTTGCATAAGTTGAATATCAAAAGATGCTTGAAATGGTATCTTCACAAGCCAAAGGAAATAAGGAAAACAGATCAGCTCCTAGTAGCATACAGGCAAGGAAGACAAGGGACAGCAGTAACGAAGGCCACGATCACCAGATGGGTCGCATCTGCGATACAATTCTGCCACGAAAAGCCTAACAAACCTCTGACAGTAAGGACTAAAGCACACTCTACAAGAACAGTCTCTGCATCTGCAGCCTTGTTTGCAGGAGTGACATTAGACAAGATATGGCGTGCTGCGACATGGAAGAATGTCCACATGTTAACTGAGCATTACTGCAAACAATCTACACAACAAGAGGATGCAGCGGTTGGCCAAGCTGTACTGCGTCATCTCTTTAACTAAGGTCAGCCTCTTTATTTTACGGAAGAGGAATTCTTTCCTTCTTTATTTTAATCAAGGTAAATGATAATGTAACTGTATTGGACAATTTGTACCATTATATGGCTTGTGATGTATCCTTTGATATTTACCTCAACATTACTGGTTTTATTATTTCAATATACTGTAAAGGTCAGCACATGCATTGTGTAAATGATAGTGGATAATTGTTGGGAGTTTAAAATTAAATGTCTCCCACCTTCCGCTAACAACAGTACAGATATGGTACTGCTTGCTATTCTGATTCAGGCATATGAATCTATGAAAAATACACCAATACTGGATAAGAAAACAAGTTACCTGTAAATACGGTTATCCAGTATTGGTGTCTTTCATAGATTCACAAGCAACCCACCCTCCTCCCTGTGGAGTCAGTTCTCATTGATTTTGGGATCCTTGCTTCCCATTTGTGCTTAGAAAATCTTAGGAGAACTTGCCTCTGCTGGGCGTGTTCTAGAGGGTGCTAACAGCTGATTGGCGGAAGCCAACATTTGGTCCTTTTTTTAAAAAAAGGACATAGATAGGCTACTATTAGATGGCCTTGGGCCATTTTAGCCAATGTATTATTTATGGCACTGCTTGTATATTTTACCGTGGGACTCCCATCTCAAACGACGGGGAATGATTTAGGCATGTGAATCTATGAAAGACACCAATACTGTTTACCCGTAGTTACAGGCAAGTAACTTGTTTTCTTTTTTTACATAACTGTCCTTTCAACACCTCTTTAGGGGCACTAAGGGCTCGTGCAACGCTCAACATCCTGTGATTATGGGCAAATCACTTAATCTCCCTGTGCCTAACAATAACAAAAATAATGAATGAGGCCATCTGTAACGAAACTTGTGCTTATGTAAAGAGCTCTGATACCAGATATACTCGGGTCTAGTTCTCATTATATAAAACTCTGTGGGGCTGTGTAAATGCAGCTAAAATTAAAAGCAAGAACTTCCCATCCCAGTTGTTAACTCTTTGCACATCCACTAAAAAAACTAATCTTTGTCATCACAAAGAGCCAGAACTGCTACCAAGCATCCTTGAACCTTGCAGATTAACTATTAAGGCGCATTTGCATTTCAATCAGCCAAGCAGCTGATAATGATCTAAATTAGCCGTCCCAGGATGGCTGTCTTTTTGCAGGGACAAGGGAAGCTGGGTAATCCGCGACCCCCTTCCCAGGACTCCACAGCTCTACAGCCTGCATTGGGGGTTGATGGTAATCTGCTCATATTACAAAAAACATTCCCCATAATTGTTACTGACATTTCCTGGGTATTCAGTCTTTAAGTGGCATCTTCATTGCTCTTTCCTGGTCTTATAATCCCCATCTCTAGTGTTTCGTGTTGGCTGTTTATTACTGCCACTTTCAGTCGAACATTATGAGTTTATTAAAGTAAAATGTTTAGATAAATGTTAAGCAATTTTTCCCATGAGAGAGCTCCTGCACTCTTAATAGTTGCCATTTCTCCTACCAAGTCACATTCACTGTTGCAGGTGGAAACTGGTCACAAGATCGCCTAATTTTCGATCTGGGGCTCTTTGAGGGCATCATGGTAATTGAGAGAGCACCCACAAGGGCATAAAGGGTCCTCATTTTAACCAGCAATGTGGGGAACACAATTAGTCTCAGGATTGTCACAGAGACACAGACTGCCAGCTCTTCCAACCATCATAGTCTGCTTTGTGTCTAGATTTCCTAGACTTGATCATATGAGGTGCCTCAATTTGCTTCTCTGTACAAACTGTCCTGGCTTCCTGGTGTCCTGCTCCTCACAACTTAGACATCTTCTGGAAGAAGACATGAGTCCAGCTGTAAAAAGTCACTGCACTTCCACTGTTCTCCGTGTCCCTGCTTAATTCATTTATTTTGTTTTTGACATTTGTACAGCGCTCTGTTACCCGTGGGTGTCCTGGCGCTTAAGGCCAGGTACATTCTGGTGGAAAGTTTACCTTCTGACTTAGAAAATTATATGGCAAAAAAGTGGTTGTCTACAAGTTTTTGGAGGGGCAAGCTACATCCGAAGCCGGACTCAACAACGGCCGGTTGCTTAAGAGCGGGCCCCGGGTGCAGTGTCAACGAAGTCAAGAAAGCTCTGGGCAGCGAAGTCAAAAGTCTGTGCTTGGGAGGACCTCGAAATTGATTGCCCGCTGCTCGGCATTGGTTGCAATGAAGCCCTCTACATTCAGACTTTGAATTCCTCTACCTTACAGACTTACAAACTTTTCTGCAAGCCAGATGCCCTTCAGTTAGGCATACCAGCAAACTGAGGTTGACTAGCGATTTGATTGTGGTGGCTTCAACGACGATCCTTGTCTCCATCAGTTCTCCAGGCAGAAAGTTGGCAAAAAAAGTTTCTTAATGCCACTTCTTACAGTTTAGGGACAAGAAAAGTATACTCTAACACCAGCCAAGGGTCCATAACCTGTAAGAGGGGGAGGGCACCATTTGTGTGCCAGCAGCAGGGTCCAAGGCAGGTCCAGTTGGTACTAGTCAACTGAGTGGTTCCAGTTAAAGAGCCTCTGGATGCGTGTTGTATCCCTATATCTCAAACAGGAGATCAGCCAACTAACTCTTAGAGTAATTTCTGGGTCCTATGTTCAAGGCATGCAAACTCTGTTTCCTTCAGGTTTCAGACTGCAGAGCAGTCCTTCTTCTGATTTTTCCAGGTCCAGGAGTGTTCTGAGGAGGGGTCAGTGGGGCCACTTTTATGGCCAGCCTGTGGAGGGGGAAGAGGAGGGGACATTAGTCCACCGCTAAACCAGTTTTGTTCAGTTTCACTAGGTTTTGTGCCAATCTGACTAAATAGACAAAGGGGAGGCGGGCCTAATTGTGAGCTCTATCTGTCACTTGCAATGTAGGCACCCTTTGAAGCTCAGAAAGCGACTGGGCATCGCCCCCAGGCTAACCTGTCAAGGGAGGATTCAACCTCCTACACCCAGTGCCCTTTGTCGACTGTCTTGGAGAAATATACATCTCCCCACAGGGTGGCCCTCAGGGGTCAGGTGACAGCTCGACACTGGCCGGGTTGTCATTCGATTTTAGGCAGGCAAATGTTAACTTTCTAAAAGTTTAATTTACAAAAAAGTAATACACAATCTATCTTGACTATTACATTGGATTTTAATTTACTATTAAAATGAGCCCTTGAGCCATTTTTCTAGCTTCTCCCAAACTGAATGTAGCACATATTGTCACCTTGAAAAAAAACTTTGAGGTGTTTTCACTTCTAGGGCATGTAGCACATTAAATATACATGCCCTACTTATTAAATACCATGCACCCTGCCTTGTGTGCTTTTAGTGTTACATCTTTTTGTTTGCGAACAAAACCAAAAAGAAGGGCTCTTACACACAGTTGGAAAATATCAAAGTATCATACAGATAACAATGCTCCCAATATATAGCAATATCCGCAGAGCTCCACCCTACGAAAAAGTCATATTGTCTTGTAAGCCATGGGAGCTGCGAGCTCAACCAGCAGAGTTTGTCCAGCGCTCATAGAGCCACAAAAGGAAAAACGCATAACTTCAACCCATCCTCTTAAACTATTCCCCAGTCCCCCACCCCACTCCCACCCCCCGGATCCATCTTCGAACACCATACATACCCCCCATACATTCATACAGGTTCGTCATTCACATGTGACAAGCGGAGCAACCTTAAATACCTAGGACAGGTCACTTCTCGAAATTCGGTGGCTAGCAGGGATAGAAAGGGCTGCCACAGCTCCGCATATCTCGCCCCTTCCCCCGCTTTTACCAAGGAGAGTTTTTCCATACCAAGGACAGACCAGAGTCGCCACAGCCAATTCTGAAGGGTGGAGACTTGCATGGTTCACCACAAGGCTAACAGGGCCTGCACAGCGGAGCCCAACGCTATCGCTACAATCGACCCCTGCGGGCTCTTAATGGATAGGTTAGAGCATTAGGAAGCTTCAATAGGACATAGGCCGGAAATCGCGGGATCTCTGTCTCAAAGTGGGCATCAACTTCATCCAGAATCAATTTCCAATAACACTGTATATGACTGCAATCCCACAAAAGGTGTGTCAGAGTGCCTCTCTCCCCGCAACCCCTCTAGCAGAGTGCATCCCCCATTTGGCCCATCTCATGCAAGCGCTCCGGTGTGTAATACCAATAGGTTACTAGTTTGGTAAATGTGTCGGTCAGCCCCATATGGTAGGCCGAGTGTCGGGCGCGGTAGTAAATGTCCTCCCATTCCTTGTTGCGCAGGGTCCGCCCTAGTTCCCTTTCCCATCTTGCCCGTCTTGCATTATAAACGCACGAGTATCTGTCCAGAAGGAGTCGGTATATGTCTGAGATGAGCCGTTTATCTGTGGTGCGCGAAAGAAGCCAGTATTCATATTTACTGAGCTTACGCGTTGCGTCATCACGGGTCAGGGGGTGAAGCGCCCAGTGTCGGACCTGTAGATACCTAAGGCGTTCGACCTCCGGAAGATCATAGGTCGTCCGGAATTCCTCAAAAGGAATCACTCCTTCACCTGAGTACACATGAAAGAGGCACCGGCATCCTGCTGGGCGCCACCGAGCAAAAGCCTGGACATCCCTGCCCGGGCCAAAGTCAGATTCTCCAACAGGGGTATGAGGGGGGACGGGAAGGTCGTCAAGCCGTGCAGGATGCAGGTTCGATCCCAGACTCAAGCGGTACCCGCGTAATGAAGGAGGCATATAGATTTGGGGGCCGGTGTTGACGACGCAAGAAAGGCACCTCCTGTAGCGGACGCCCCGCTACCGCTTGGTCCTGGAACAACCAATGTCGCTCCGATTCCCATTTGCTCCATTCCACCAGGGTCCACAATTGGCTTGCCTGGTAATAGAGTTGTAAATCCGGCAGGCCCAAACCACCGCCCTCCGGAGGAAGCATCGCCAATCTCAATTTGAGCCTGGGCCGTTTCCCGTTCCAAACAAACTGAGCCAACTCTGATTGTGTGCGGCGGATCCATCCCTCGGGGGACGAAGCGGGATAGCCCAAAAAACGTACAGAACCTGTGGGAGGATCGTCATCTTTACCGCTGCCACTCGGCCCAGCCTAGAGAGCGGGACGCCCGACCTCCGTACGAATAGTGCTGCTAAGGTTAGCGTAATTGATACGCACCGTTTCCGGCAGCGTAGCCGCCAATTGTATGCCCAGGTAGGGGACAGCACCATCCGCCCATCGGAAGGGGAATTGCGCTTCTAGCGAGGCCCGCGTCTGCGCCTCCAGGGAGAGATCAAGGGCTACTGACTTTGCCATATTAACCTTAAAGCCAGAAGCCTTTGCAAACGCAGCCAGGATGGCCACACCGGCCGGCAAAGATGCCGCAGGGGAAGCTAAGGAAAGCAGGACGTCATCAGCGTATAAGCTGTTCGTGTGGATATAAGCCCCGACTTTAATTCCTCTAACAGTCGGATGCGTTCGCATGGCCTGCGCCAGGGGTTCCATATACAGCGCGAAGAGCAGGGGTGAGAGCGGGCACCCCTGCCGAGTTCCTCGTTCGATGGGGAATGTGGGTGATGAGCAGCTATTTACCCGAACGGACGCTGTGAGGAAGGTATAGCAATTTAGAATCCACGTGCGAAATTTCGTTCCTAACCCTGCCTTGATGAGCACCTGCTCCAGGTACGGCCAATAGACATGATCGAAGGCCTTCTCCGCATCAATCGCCAACATCATGAACTCTCCCGGTAGCCTAGAGGCCCGTTCCACCAAGTGGAGCGCCCTTTTTGTATTATCGACCGTTTGCCGCTCCGGGATAAAGCCGGCTTGGTCCAAGTCAATCAGACCTTGCATGAGTGGGCCCAACCGTTTCGACAGTATACTGGTGTAAAGCTTTAGATCTACATTAAGTAATGATATAGGGCGGTAGGCCCCACAATGTGCTCGGTCCTTCCCCGGTTTGGGAATGACTGAAATCATGGCACCCATCAGGTCTCTTGGGATGGCGCCGGGGTCTGAGAAGGAATTACAGAGGGCAGTCAGCAACGGTGCAACCTGGGGGCAGAAAGTTTTGTAAAAGGCGGCGGTGAAGCCATCCGGTCCCGGCGCCTTGGCTAGTTTGAGGCGGGCAATCGCGGCAATGACCTCCTCAGGGCGGATCTCCCTGTCAAGGAGTTACAACTGTTCTGTCGATAAAGTTGGTAGGGACACCGAGTCCAGGAAGGCCACACCGTCCACCGGATGTAGATTAGCTCCCTCATATAATGCAGTATACAAGTCACTGAATGCTTGCACCATGGCTCTATCCTCGGTTACTATTTCCCCTCTCTGCGTGCGAATCTCCTGCACCGAGTGTCGCTGTTGCTGCTCGCGGAGCGCACGGCCCAGCAACCTCCCGCACCTGTCGCCCCCTGTGTAGTGTGCGTGTCGTACCCGTAGTGCCGCATATTCTGCTCTATCCTGTTCTAGTGCTGCCAACTGTTGACGCGCTACGCGCAGCTGTTTCCACACCCGCGGCGCCCCTGTCCTCTGGTGTACCTGTTCCAGTTCCTTCGTACGGGAAGAGAGCTCTTCCCTCTTACGGGCCCTCTCCGCATTTTCTGCCGCCGCGATTGCAATGAATTCGCCCCGTATGACTGATTTGAGCGCCGCCCAATGGGTCGCATGTGAAGTGTCTGTTGGCTGGTTGTGTACCAGGTACTCAGCTATTGCTCCCTTGATTTTGGCCACAACCTCCTGTCTGTGCAATAACGTGTCCCTCAATCTCCAGCAACGCGCGCTGCGCCCAGCCGGCGGTAAGGTGAACACCGCCGTGAGAGGTGCCTGATCAGAAAGCACTGCTGCTCCTATCTCAATGCTTGACGCTAGCGCTCTAAATAAAGTAGATGTTAGAAAGTAATCTAGGCGCGCATAGGTTTTGTGGGCGTTGGAGTAATACGTGTAGTCCCGGTCACCCGGGTGGAAGGAGCGCCACTAGTCCGTCATACCCAGCTCTGTCAATCTGTTCCGTCCCCCTTCAGATAGTGTGCCAGCCTGCCTGGATCGCTGCGCTGATCTGTCAAGTAGGTTGTCAAAAAATAAATTGAGGTCTCCCCCAACCAGAACGTGTCTATCAGGAGCAGCCGCTGCTTCATTAATAACTTGGTTGAAAAACCTCTCCTGCCCCTCATTTGGCGCATAAACCGCAATTACCGTGAAGGTGTGAGCTCCCAGTGTGAACCTGCAGGATAGGAGTCGCCCCTTAAGCTCGGTCTCCCGGTGTAGCAACTTCCCCTTAAACCCCCTTGATACCAGGATTGCCACCCCAGCAGTCTTTGTGGTTGCGAAGGAGAAAATTTGCGTTGGAAAGTGGCGGGACTTAAGCCTATGACAATCTTTAGCTAGCAAATGCGTTTCCTGGAGGAGACAGATATCTGCTTTAGAATTCTCTAGCAGGGACAGCACAGCCCGCCTCTTAACGGGATTGTTAAGCCCACGCACATTCAACGTGAGAACACGCAACTCAGCCGCAGGCATAAAGAGTCATTCCCCACACGCGCTCCAAGACACTATCCCTTGGCCGAAACGTCAGCCATGGCCCGCTTCGTAGTTGCCCCGACCACCCTGGACCCTCAGATCTTAGCAGCTCACCGCCCCCTTTCATCCCAGCACTCACTCGGATCCGGAGTTTCCCCCCTTACCAACAACACCCCCCTCCCCACCATGAACAAAACCCTTTACAACCCCCATCCCTCCCACAAACTCAAGATACAAACTTTGATAGTCCTTCATCCAGAGATGAATAGGAAATGTCTCTCAACACGGGGTAGTTTTACTAGGGCGTTCGGGATCACTCTTCCACCAACGGCCACGTGTAGTGAACGGGTAGTAATGCCACCAGATCACCGTAGGTCTTTTACCCTGTGGGGTCAGCCCCCCCCATCAATAGCTACTGCCTCCAATGCTGCACTCTGGCCCTCTGCAATTTCTGTCGCTGGAGGTTTTGTCACTCTTTTCCGTCGCCGTTGTTGGCGCCATTGGGGCCTGTGGTCCCCCGTCTCTGAGGTGGTTCTCTGAGTCTCGTCATCGTCCTCCGTCTGCTCAATTCCCAACAGACGGCAGGCTTCCGAAACCGACCGTAGCTGGTATTGCTTCTTCTCCAGCCTAAAAACTAGACGGAGGGGTGGCCCCAGCTGTATGGAATGTTCTTTTGCTGTAAATAGGAAGTGACCGGCCTGAAAAGACGACGCTTGTGTAGTGTGAGGTCCGCCAAGTCCTGGAAGAGCAAGGGCGACGTGCCCTGGAATGAGAGCGGGTGCTTCTGTCGTGCCCTCTGCAGTATCTCCTCCTTGGTACGAAAATCCTGGACGCACACCAGTATATCTGGGGAGGGGGGTGGGGGGGGCTGTCGATGCTCTGGGAGGACCCGTTCTGTGTGCCCTATCGAGTAGGAGGGCCGAGTCCAATGGGCGCCCCAGCACATGATTGAAAATTTCCCGGGCATAGCGGAACACGTCCTGGGTGGCCTCGGACACGGCAACATTGCAAATGCGGATGTTATGTCCTCTCGAGCGGTTCTCCAAATCTTCCATGTGGAGCTGAAGATCCACCTGCTGGTCGTGTAGGCAGATGATTTCTTGCTGTAGTGCCGCCAGTTCCGTGTCCTTGTTGTCGCTTTTGGTTTCAAGGTCCGCCACCCTTTCACCTAGACCATCCATTTCCCGCCGGACTTCTTTTATTTTGCTAGTAAATTCAGTTTTGAAGGTTTGTATGTCGTCCCGCAGGGAAGTAAAGAGGGATTCCAAAAACGCCTTCGTGGTGGGTTCCGACCCGCAATCTGCACCCTGCTCCATTTTCCTCGGGCCTGGAAACGCGGTGTCTTTTTGTGGCGGGGTCTGTGGTTTCGCAAAAAGGTCTTTCACCATCCTGCCGCGGTTGCCTCTGTTAGCTGACATCTCAAGGCCCCTCGGACTGTAGGCCTAGTCCTTTCCCCTGCCGCCCCTGCAGGGCGATTCTAGACCATCGCGACGTCCGCACTGCCACCCTGCCACGTCTGTCGCAGTCGGCGCTGTCGTCTCCCCTGCTCGCTGCTGGCACCCTCTTTTCGTCTTTTCACCCCTGGCCTTGCAAGTTCTGGGGCGGCCGGGCGCCTCCTCACACTTCCAAGATGGCTGCCCACTCCTCCGGGCCTCAACACCACCACTGCCCACAGTCCCTGCGGCGTCCTCCTCACTGTGTTACAGCCCCCTCTCTCGCCCAGGCTCTCATTCCAATGGACTTCCAAAACTGTCCACTCCTCAGCTGCGGCCTCAGGTGCCAGCCAACACCACCCAATGGCATGGACACACCTCGAGGCCTCACCACATCGCTCGGACGATGCAGCCAGGGCTCACTCTGCACCCCCGGTCCGCCTCAGCTATCATGCGTGGGTCTTTCTATGTAAGGGCGCCTCCTCTGCCGCTAAGCACTCCTCTGCCCCACTCGCCGGCCGCCACACACTGGCCGTGTCACCGGCTGCCTCCATCTCACCTCAGGCCCTTATTCCGGCTCCCTTGGTTCCTCTCGTGGCCCTGCAGCTTCGCCGCTCCTCCAGGCCTCAGCTGCCCCGGGACCTCGTCACGCTCTTCCCCTGCGGCGCTCACCGCTCCGGTGTTCTCACTCTGCCGGACTCACCCAGGGAGCCCCAGCCACAGCCCCGTGCTCACTGCGCCCGGGCTCCGCCGCACGGCCCCTCTCGCAGGCTCGGTGGGTAATGGGCGCTCCGCAGCTCACGAGCGCCAGGCAGCCGGGCGGGTGCGATTCTTCCCTCCCGGCACGATCTCGGGCCCCGCTCCTTTCTTTCGACAGTCCCGGTCACTCACGGATCCAGCAAAGAGGACTCCAGGGCGCCAGAACCGATGCTTAGAAGGGCCGTCGGCGGGAGCAGTGAAGTTACACGTCTGCTCTCGCCGCCATCTTGGCCACGCCCCCCCCCCCCCTTGTGTGCTTTTATTGCATACCTTTTGGTGCGAGTTAAAGTATTAAAAATTAAGATTCAGTCTTGGCAAAAGGTTTATTTTGCCAAGTCGAAATGGCATATTAAAACTTCACACCCTGGCTACAGTGGTAGGCCTGGCGAGATGTTTTATTGTGATGCTTTAGTGGATGGCACAACGAGTCCTGGCAGCCCACGGCTATCATTTAATTTACAGGCCCTGGATACATGTCATTTCATATACTAGTATACTAGGGACTAATCGATACATTAAATGTGCCAGTCGTGGTAAACCAATTTTACCATGTAGAGCGCAATCACCTTACCTCTGGTTAGCAGAGTAAAGTGCACAGAGTTCTACAGCCAACACAAATAGGCTTTAATAAAAAGGCAAAAGATCCCGGGTGACCCTGCTGAAAGGGCAACATTCAAACAATTGTTAAGAGAGAATTAAGGAACACTTTGCTCTGCATCATAGGATCTTTTTGATAGTCTTAACTATTGGAATATCGCTCTCTACATTGCAGGGGTCCTGTAATGTTACACAAAATTAACAGTTACTAAGTGTATAGCTGGTGTTACCAAATGCAAATATTCATGCTAGTTGAAGTTAAATTCCATGAATATTCTGAAGGATGTGGATTCTAAAATCTAAATAAACTTTAGAAGCAACCCTACAGCATAAATCCTAACCTTCCTGCCTGCAGGAAACTGGAGAAACATGAAGGAAAATGCAGCAAGGTAAAACAACATTGTAGACAAAACTGTAAATGTACACTGCTTCTTCAAGCATCCATTAGCTCCCATATCCCAGTGTGGCTCATATAATCAGTTGCTTCACAGTCAATTCTTTTTACCAACTCATGTGAGACAATCTTAAAACACTGGGACTGATTTTTATCACACTGTTTTGAGAATTTCACCTGCCGTCTTTTGAGTCTGGGAAGTTTTTCAGTCTATTTTTACATGGCTTCGTGGCTTTATCCCAAAGTAGAACACAGTGGTAATCCTAGGTCACACGTACATATTTAGCGCATTTAAGTGGAGAGAGGTAGTATACTCCATAACCTTGCTAGGTATTGAGAAGCCCTTTATCACTAGACAGGGACTGTACACTGTTCACTAGGAATTGATACATTAAGGTACTATGGCTTTAGGTCTTCCTTTATTGGCTACATTAAGCATAGTTGGTTGGGGCATAGGACTGTGTACTACTCACAACTATGTATGCAGACAATATGCTTGTGTGCTTAAGGGATCCTGTACAAGCTGCACTCTGGTTATGCATTGGAGAATTATGGAAAGCTGTGTGGTATGAGAGCTGGCAGAAGTCACAACACTTTTCACAGAACAGACTCTGAACTCCCGTATCTGGGCTTGACAAGACAGAATTTAAATATTGAGAGTGCATGGTACACATTCCCATATTAACATGGCTGACTTGGATATTGGTCTGGAGACCTCTGCCCTTCACAGCTCTGTGGCGTTCTTATCAGCTCTCCCTTCTAGCATTGATAGGGCGGATGATTTTAGCTAAAATTATGATGCCGCTCAGATGTCTATATATGGTGCGGTGCATGTTGCAGGGTAGCTGGATCTTGGCCTAGGTTGAAGCGAAGGAGCTTAGTGATGCATTGAACAAGAAGACCAGGCTTTCCCAGATTTTGAATATTATCTGGTCCACCAGCTAAAATCTCTAGCTGATTAGCTGTGTGACGAACAATGTTCTGTGGAAATGATGCAAGTGGATGTTGAGGGAATATTCGATTTAAGGGAAGTCTGGATTCCTTTAGCTGGAATTGGGCCTGGGGCCAGGCATTTGGTCTTTCTAATGTCTTAAAAAAAGGACTCGTATTTGAAAAAAGTTGCCAGGCGCTCCCCCTTTTATCCTGAGACACTTTTGTCCTTCAGGAAAGAGCAACTTTCACCGGATTAATAGAAGGTGGGTGCAGCATACACTGGATTAATAGAGGGTTGACGTAGCATGATGGGCCATGAGTTTCAAAATGGCTTTTTATGTACCGTGCAAATAGACCAGAATGATTACGAGTGTGTTCAGGACAGGTTAGAGAGTTTCCCATGCTGACCATAGAAGTGTTTTTTGTAAGTGTTTTCTGGCTAGCCCATAAATTCTATAGACCTAGCAGAAATGAGGGCCGAGCCAATATTGCAATCTCTAGATTATAGAAGGCATTACGGCAAGACATCCCTGAACCTAGACTGAGAATGAGAGAAAATGGATAAGTAGATGCTGCGCTGGTGACAGAAGATGACTGAAGATGAATTGCGAAGAATGTGCAAATGTTTTGGTAAGGTATAGAGGAATACTACATTTAATCAGCAGTGTTTTTACTCCTGCATAGAACATACCTCAACCTCACAGTGATGAATAAGTGAGACACCTCCCTGCATAGTCGCATGCACTGGGAGTGGAGAAGGCCATGCAGGATTTCTGGATATTGCATGGTCCTGTCACATTATCAATGTATGATGGACGAGAGTGGTTGATATTGATAAGCTGTATAGGGTGGCTCAAGTGTGAAACCTAACATTAAACTTCCTGTGCAAGTAATGCCTAAAAAGGGGAAGATACATTTGTGGCTCTGTGTTTACTTACTTCTAGGTGACAAATGGCCATACATCGGTTAAATCCTACTAAACCGCATGATCATATGTGGGATAGGAATGTACTGAGGGAAGAGCTGAAAAGATGTTAGGAGATTTCGCACAGTTTACTTTTCCAGCCCGACAATATGGCTTTGTTAACTGTACTCAACCCTTCATTACAGCATGGTGGTTTTTGCTTTGCCATGTTTAGTTTCAGAGATGTATGTGGTCATAAGCACAGAGGTAATGTACTCATGCAGTAAAGTATTTTAATATCAAGTTTGAAATAAGACTAGAAAAGGAGAACAGTAGTACAACTTTAGAGAAATAAAACAGCTGAAAACAAACATGGTTAAGGGGATAAAGTCAATAGGGGATTACAGGAAAAGGTGGTTAGAAGTAAACAAATGGAGCAGAAATAATAGTCAAATAGGAAAAGTATGAAAAACAAGGGCAAACGTCAAAAAATTATTTGAAAAAATAAAAGCTCAAAGAGCTCAAAGGGAACTGGTGGCAGATTTCAAGTTTATTGGGGAGCCTGCCGTTCATCATGGTGGTGGAGGACATTATGTCCGCCACCCTAACAGACTACAACCTGCCACATTTAGGGCCATATGTATCAAAATGTTCTTTTGCGATTCTCAAATAGCGATTATTTGTGAATCGCTATTTGAAAATCGCAAAACGCTATGTATATAGGATTTGCAAATAATATTGCGAATCCTACATATTCCTTAATTGCGAATTGCAAATTGTGATTCGCAATTAAGGAATTCCTCACCATTCATTCCTACTGGCCTAAAGTCCCATAGGAATGAATAGGAAGACATTCTCAAATTGAGATTCTCAATTAGAGAATCGCAAATTGAGAATGCAATTTCAAGGGTGTCAAAAGGACACTCTGTTGCACCCCTGAAATGTGCATGTGTGCACATGTGGCACACATACATGCCATAAGGGCACGTATGTGCGCCACATGGCACTTTGAAAAATGCAAAAAAGTGCCTTTCTGGAAGTAATCGCAAATAACCACCATCTTGAACTTGGTGGTAATTTGCGATTCCTTAAGGCCAAATGGCACTTTTTCTGTGCTTCTTACATTGCATTTAAGGAATTGCAGTTTGCAATTCCTTAAATGCAATCGCAAAATAGGGAATCGCAAATTTCGCGATTCCTTATTTTGCGCAGCTGTTTTTCATTCCTACATACCACTAAGCCCAATTGCGATCGCAAGCTCCGAAATTCAGCGAATTTCGGCGTTTGAGATCGCAATTCGGAATGATACATATGGCCCTTAGAGTCCTATGCTGATGTAGCATTGACCTCAGTGCCTTCAAAAGATTTGATGCCACGGGGTTCCTCTGATGGCACTGCTGGCCTGGTGCCTGGCCACCATCTTTCAGCCAGCAACGTTCAAAACTTTTCTGTTTTTCAAACTCAAACTCTCAAAGCAAGTGTTTGTTTTTCAAAAACAAAAAAATAATAACTCCCATACCCAGGGAGCTTTCTTACAGCTTACAGAGAATTCCTTCCCATTTCTTTTTCAGACCAGTGACAAAATATTTCTTGGAGGCCATTAAAATGCAAGGGTTTCCTCCAGTTAGATGAGCATGTCCTTCAAAGAATAGTTCTGACAAAGTTATTGGTTACCAATTCAAACCTATTCATAATGCAACATTACAAAATCTTTCCTAGAAATATAAAATTGTAGCTGGGAAACAGGGAATAGCAGGGCTATTTCTCACAGATGGAACCGAGTGACACCCAAAAGACCACAAGAACGAAGCTTCCTATCTGATAGAGACATCTAGCCGTAGATTCCTTAACTTAGAACATTCCCAGGCGCCAGACTGAATCTGGAAAACTTACTGCAGCAGCACCTCTGTGCGCCAGGGGCGGCGCTGCAGGGCTCCACCCTGATGTCGTCCATGGATGTGACGTCAGCGGAGCCATATAAGCCCTTCCTGGCGCGCTGACGTCAGTTTTCTTCTTTTCTGCATCCCAACACGGGTCCAGCAAAACCAGCGGTTCCTTGGCCTATTTTTGAGGCCTTCTTGATGCCGTAGGGGTCACGGAATAGTGTGCGATGCCTTTGGGCATTAAATCGTGTGAGACCAGTGCGCGACAAATGTCTCTCACGGATCCTCATGCAATATGTATGTGGTGCCTAGGAGTGCACTAAGACTCCGAAGAGTGCAACACCTGTCAACAGATGAAACCAAAGTCCCTCAGTGAGCGTCGTATGAAGCTGCTGGCTGTCCAGTCCTGCGCCTTCGCGCCACCGCTCTCCCTCTCAGGATCCGGCATGCTCACGAGGTCGTTCCCGCAGACGTCATTCGAAGACAGGTAAGCACAAGCGCAAGTCACGGAGGTCGCCCTCCCGTAAACATAAGGCTGGGGCCCGCTGCTCTCAGTCTTTACCAGGCACAGGCGCCCAGGAGTCGTCTCCTCCATACCCACCCTTTCCGGGTGTCGGAGCAACAAGGATCCAGATGGAGGCCTATTCAAGGGCTCCCTAGTCTTTCTTCAGGTCACCACCTCTCCCTGGTGCGCCTTCGGGTCCCACAGAGGAGGAAGACACTCATGTAGGGTCTTCGCTGGCGGATTCGTCCTCAGCACCAGCTGTGTGCATCGACTCCGGTTCCGGAGTCGATATAGCGTCGGGACATTGCCCGGAAGGCATCCCAGTCATTCATCCAGCCCACCCATCTAGTCTCCGCATAGCCCTGTGCAGCTTCCTGCACTGACGTCGGCTGCGGCACCGAGTTCGATGCCTTGTTGACCTCTTTCCTTCCTGCAGGCAGAGTTCGAGTCACCATCGGACCGCGCCTAGATCGAGTCCCCTTTGGAAGTTCTCAATGTAGATACAACGCCGTCTCAGCCTCGTTCGATGCCGGGGCTGGCACCGATGACTCCTCTGTTGCAGGAGGATGAAATTCCTCTGGCTACGCCGCGCTCGCGGTCGTTTCTGTGCCCCTTGATGCAAGTACCTAGTGGTCCATGGCGTTTATATCAACCTCAGGCTCCTCCACCCTTACTATCTAGTGGACGAGTTAGCCTCCAACCGTCTTCCGCCCTCCTGTTGATACCTCCCACTAGGGAGTCTGTGGTCGCCACATTTGTGCCTCCACCAGTGCAGGCATCTGTGCTTTGAACACGTCTTGTGTGTTCGCACGTGCTTTCTTTGCCCTTTGGGACTTGGTTGAGCTCCTTCTTCCTTCTCTCCCAGACTTTCATCGCCTTCTTCTTGATGGATGGGGAATGGCACAATTTTCCCTTCGATCGGCCCTGGACGCTACAGACTCTGTGGGCAGGGCAATGGCCCAGACGGTTTCCTCCATGCAGGGCTGTGTGATAGTCGTTTTGCGGACCATGCTCGGGACGCTCTTCGGGATCTGCCATTCAATGGCGTGGCCCTTTTTGATTGTAACGCTGATTCAGAGGTTTCCTGACTCATGTCTGGCCTCCTGTGATTCTCTGGCACTTGCAGCCTAGCTGTCCTTGTGCTTTATCTTTTTCATACGTTGTATGACTTTGTGTGGCTTTTATATGCATAGGCAGTGTTGCCTTGTTTGTTTGGGACCCTGGGTTCATGACGTAATACCCAGATTGTCTAAGCGGCTACTCCGCCATGTTTGCCTTTGTTCAGTACAGCTGGTCAGCTGGTTCTGTCTTTCTTTCGGTCCTCTGCCTGTGAGCTTCCCTCAAGAGGAGCCCCCTTGCCAGGTTAAGACTTACCCTATGTGGGGTATTTGCTGGCTATTGTGTAGCTATCTGGTACGCTCCTGTATCTTCTTCACAGAGGTTCTTCTGTGGATTAGTCTGTACTCTCTTTCTGCTGTTATGCGACCCACACGTTGGCGTTGCACTATTGCACTTTCAGTTAAAGTTGGGGTCTACAGTTGTCCATAGTACTTCATAGCCTCAGTAGGGGTTTCCCACCGTGAGGCTCTGCCTCGCCTGCTTTCCCAAAGGGTGTTTTTCAGCTTTTGCTGTATTCCTCTTTGTCCATGTTGGCTGCTTTTCTTTTATCCTGGCACTGTCCCTTGAGACCCCTCATTCTCTTCCGTTCCGGCACAGTTCTTCCACGGTTGATGCCCTGCCATCATATGACGCAAAGGCTGTGCCCCTGAGCGGCACAACTCTTCGGTGTCTGTGCGTAGTGTGGGTGCACCCTGGCATGTTAGCTTAATAGGGTCACGGATTTCTCTCTTCCACTTTTGCGTTCACTGGTTCTACCCTCCACTCTCCAGGATGGGTGGTGCTTTCTCGAGCTTCAGCTCTGTCTATAGGTAGTGACGTCTCTGCCAGGTATGTCTATGCTGTACATTGCCTTGTATTCTGGGCACCTTCGCAACAGGAGTTTTTTCCTATTTCCCTGCTGCTTTCTGCGCAGGTGTTTTCCACCCTTCCACTTTGGCCTCCTACTGTAACACTCTCAGTGCCAGTGTTCTCTTCAGGATGCTAGTGTTGTCTGTACATCCCTAAGCCGTTCTGTTGGTCCCGACTGTTTCCACTTTAGTGTCCTGCTCCATCTCCTCGTCTGTCTAGCAGGGGACCATCTCTCCTCCAGACAGGTGGCTGATGTCGCTTACAGATCTGGACTTGTCCTATCCGACTCTGTTTCACCAATACTGTTGGTACTTAGAGCATACCCTTGTTTTGTTTTATGCAACACATCCTCTGCTCTCCCTCAGCGGAGTCGCGCAGGCAATGTTCCTTGCTGTGGTGTCCCTGGTCTTTGCCCCGGTCTGCTCATGGTGCAATCTCTTGGGTGTATCTGGGCTGCTCATGCTTCCCTGCAGGGGGATTACCTATGCTTACTGTGGTTCTGGCGTCCACACTATGTTTATTAGTATTCCTGACTTCCACATAAGTACCAGTCTTGCTGTGGTTGTGTGCTGGGTGCTTCTTCTTGATGCTGTCTGCCCTCTCCCATCTCTTGTTAAGTAGCGACTGTGTACTAGAGTGGCTTGGGTTCACTTCGGGCCATGGGTCGGCATCTTGCCATTGCTGCCCCACGTATCTTAGCTCGTGCAGATTCAACAGTGCTTTTTTCTACTGTTGTGTATATTTTACCGATATGCGCTGACTATGTCATACCGTTTTCTCATCCTTGTCAGCGCATTGGATACTGCGGATCCATCGGGCCCTAGGTTTAGTTCCTCTTCCTACGGAGCCATGAACTCTCACTTCTCATTTGGTGTTTAGGCGAGCACAACAACGCCGAAGATTGTAGCTCCTGTCAGAAACTAAAACCAAAGTCATTAACGGAGCGCCATTTGAAGTTGAAGGCGGATCGTGTGTCACGATCCTTAGACGCTTCCTAGCCTCGGTCTTCGTCATCCCTGGGAAAGCGGAATTGATCTAGGAGCGAAAGCCAGTCTGGAGGACATCGTTCTCCAGGGAAGTCAAAAGGTAAGGTGGTTGAAGTTGCGGCATTCTCGGACTTCACCGCGTGGGGACTCTGTTTTGCATTGCTGCTCCCGCTCGATGCTTGAGAAGGCCGTACGCAACTCCGCACCACGTCTCCCTGTGTTTCCGGGAGCCAGTTTGTCGATGGCTCAGATGAAGGAATATTATTATTGTTGCACCTCATCTTTGGGACCCCATCTTCCTCTGGAGCGCCTTTAGGCCCCAAGGAGGTGAGTGAAGCGCTGTTGGAGGGTTTTCCTTCGGTGATGGTTCAGCCATTGGAGTCAAGAGGTTGGTTCCAGTCGACGTCAGCTGGCGTCCACATTCCTTTGGGATCTCGACCTTAGGCGCCAGACTTTGATCAGCCAACTTCGATGTGTGCTGGGTGCTTCTTCTTGATGCTGTCTGCCCTCTCCCATCTCTTGTTAAGTAGCGACTGTGTACTAGAGTGGCTTGGGTTTCTGGGATTACCGCCACTTCGGGCCATGGGTCGGCATCTTGCCATTGCTGCCCCACGTATCTTAGCTCGTGCAGATTCAACAGTGCTTTTTTCTACTGTTGTGTATATTTTACCGATATGCGCTGACTATGTCATACCGTTTTCTCATCCTTGTCAGCGCATTGGATACTGCGGATCCATCGGGCCCTAGGTTTAGTTCCTCTTCCTACGGAGCCATGAACTCTCACTTCCGCACCAACCTTTCTAGCACTATACTTCTTTCTCTCCACCCCGGTTACACACAGGGGCTTTAGTGCTGTTCTTTCATGGTTTGTGGTGCCTTTGCCTCCCATTGTTTTTCGCTCTTTTCAGAGCTTTGTGGTCGGGCGTTGGCTGCGCTGGCATTGCTGTCCCCACTGTGTTTCGTCACCTTGTTGATGGCTAAGTTCTCTCTGGAACTTGGTGGGGTTCAGTCGCTGACCCACCTCCTTTATGGGTATGGCTTTGGTATCTATTCTAAGTTAAGGAATCTGCTGCTAGATGTCGCTATCAGATGAACGAGTTACTTACCTTCGGAAAAAATGTATCTGGTAGAGACACAGTCAAGCTGCAGATTCCTTAAAGCCCACCCAACCTTCCCCGTTCTGCAAGGACCTTTTCAAGTTGTGTTTTCTGCATTCGCCTCCCTCCGGGTGGTTTTGTCTTTCTACTGGGTGAGATCTTTCACTCCTCTCCAGGACGCTTCCTTCTGTTTTACTTGCTACTACACCCTTTCTCATTATTGGGCGGTAAACTCATGTGTCATGTGTCCTTTTACATCCCTACCACCTTGGTCATCCAGTGTGGGGTCTACTCTCCACCCCCCGCCTTCTTTCTTGCCTTGGAGTCTTTTACCTCCCCGGGGGTCCATTGATTTGAAGTCTGTTGGCTCTGATTTAGTTTATAAGTCTCTTACAAGAGATACAGCGTTACTTTCTGGTGCCGACTTGTGCTGGATTGTCATTGCTCCCCTATTTTGGACTCGCTGCCCTTCACATTTATATATTGTGGTTGCAGACTTTCTGTCGTTTGCCATGATATTTTTTTCACATCTTTTTCTGTCTCCGGGGAGGGTTACCCTTCGGGTTTGCGGGGTTGCATCTCAGAGCGGTGCTCTGATCTTTCCCTTTGCTAATTTTCAGAAAACAGTGCCTGCCACTGTTCTTTATGGTGCCGTCTCACCATTCAAATTCTTTTCCTTTCCATCTTTTTTGCATACTGTTCCCATACTCTCACAGTTTTTGATGGTAGCTCTGCGTTGTGGCGCGGAAAATTTTCTTCAACAAAACTGACGTCAGCGCGCCTGGTGGGGCTTATATGGCTCTGCTGATGTCACATCTGTGGACGACATCAGGGCGGAGCCGTGCAGCGCCGCCCCTGGCACACAGAGGTGCTGTTGCGGAAAGTTTTTCAGATCCAATCTGAGGCCTGGGAATATTCTAATTAAGGAATCTGCGGCCAGACTGTGTCGCTACCCGATACATCGTTACCGAAGGTAAGTAACTCGTCCTTCACACAATATGGCCTTCATCCCATTCCACCAACCAAATGGTGGCTATGACACCCCTTCCTCTAAAAAAAAGAGCACATGGCATCCTGCCGCCCACCTACAACACCCTCTAAGCAGCAGCACACTTAGAAACTCGCTGATGATTGCCCACTGGTTGCGTGTGGGACACGCAAACTCCTGGATGATGATATGATTTAAAAAAATTACATGAAAAAGAAAAAGGTTATGGTTGGAATTGTTATAACAACTTAACATATGTTTATAAAACACAACTATTAACCTAATTTCTACCCTTCAACCATAATATGTTTTAAAATACAAACAAACCTGATGTCCTTATTCCCACCCTTGGATTTCTATCTTAATCTTCCCCTCCTCTGCCCAAATATATGAAAATAGTACATCATCTTTTGAGTGTTACTCTCTTTCCTAACCCTATACTACAATCCTTCCCACACATACCCTCTGTGGTGATGAGAACACATCCATCTTTTCTCCTGATAGTCATCTTGTTTTTTAATTTTGGCTAATTAGTTTGGTTTTACGTGTGTTAAGGAAACCAACAGGAGAAAATTAATTGCATGGATATTAGAAGACTACTACAGCGATTGGTAAATCAAAATAGCATTTAATAAATAATGGTCTAATTTGACCTATGTCTCGAAAATGGATTCTAGATAGATATGATCTGATAGAGACATCTACCCACAGATTCCTGATTATTTGAATTCTCCCCAGATGCCAGTCTGGATCCAGAACTTTCAGCAGTATCTCTGCGCACAGGGGCATGGCGTTTTATGGCTCCGCAATTAAGTTGACTCTGGTCAGACGTCAGTGTAGCCATATAAGTCCCCTCTGGTGCGGGCCACCAGTTTTTTCTTTTCCAAACTGTAACGCGGATCTGGAAAAGCGGTTCCGTGGGTCGATTATTTTTCTTGACCTACTTTGACACTTTGTGACGGTGAAACAGTGTGCCTTTGTCTTATGTCTACAGGTTTCAAACCTTGTGGGCCTTGTAGCCGACATATATTGGTGACAGACATGCATACAATTTGTATTTGGTGTTTAGGCGAGCACAACAACGCCGAAGATTGTAGCTCCTGTCAGAAACTAAAACCAAAGTCATTAACGGAGCGCCATTTGAAGTTGAAGGCGGATCGTGTGTCACGATCCTTAGACGCTTCCTAGCCTCGGTCTTCGTCATCCCTGGGAAAGCGGAATTGATCTAGGAGCGAAAGCCAGTCTGGAGGACATCGTTCTCCAGGGAAGTCAAAAGGTAAGGTGGTTGAAGTTGCGGCATTCTCGGACTTCACCGCGTGGGGACTCTGTTTTGCATTGCTGCTCCCGCTCGATGCTTGAGAAGGCCGTACGCAACTCCGCACCACGTCTCCCTGTGTTTCCGGGAGCCAGTTTGTCGATGGCTCAGATGAAGGAATATTATTATTGTTGCACCTCATCTTTGGGACCCCATCTTCCTCTGGAGCGCCTTTAGGCCCCAAGGAGGTGAGTGAAGCGCTGTTGGAGGGTTTTCCTTCGGTGATGGTTCAGCCATTGGAGTCAAGAGGTTGGTTCCAGTCGACGTCAGCTGGCGTCCACATTCCTTTGGGATCTCGACCTTAGGCGCCAGACTTTGATCAGCCAACTTCGATACTGATGTTGGCGGTGGAGGTCGAAGTTGCTTCTCCTCCACCGTGTAGGCCTTGTACGACTTCGAACGCAGAGTTGACTATTCAGACTGAGTGGGATAGGAAGGTTTTAATTAGTTCTCAGGAAGAGGTTGTGGAAACAGCCTGTGTTGATTGAGGCATGGCCCTTTCAACCCATTTCTGAGATGTGCGTGGATCAGATGTAGGAGAGCTGGTTGTCTGCTCTGGGAGAGGCTTGTGGCCTGGATTTTTCTCCAGCTTCAGGGCTGCTTTCTCCCCCTGGCCTTGCCATGGAGGCAAGTTCCTCTTTTGCAGACATGCTAATGAAAGTGGCTATGGTTTTAAACTTGTCAGTTCCTATGGTGTGAGGGTCCACAGAACCTTTGATCGAGGTCCTTTTTCAGGGACAGACATGGGAAGAACCAGGTCTTCCGTTTGGGGAGGACCTTTTAAAATGTTTTATTTATAAGATACTTGGGCCAAACCTGAGTCGGGGCCTCAGTGGATCGAGATATTACACATAGACCCCAGTGGGCTTGGAGTCTAGGACTCGTGATTCATGTGATAAACACATCTTTGCTTCGGCAAGCTCAGCCTTGAGATCCACAAATACATCTTGTGTGCTGTGGAGATATTCCCATGCTTTATAGGAATCGCTACTGAATTTGTTACCATCTCTTCCGTATAATGTCCGCTCGGAGATTGGTGATTTGATTAAAGATGGTCATCAAGCTGCTAGGCTTACCATAAGGTGTGGTATGGACACCACGGACTCTGTAGGTCACGCTCTGACATCGGCAGTGGCATTAAGATGTAAGACTTGTTTGGCAATTTCCGGTTTCTCTGCGCTGTCCAGTTGATTGTGGTGCCCATCTTTTTGGGAGTCAGGCTGATGTAGCATTAAGATGCTTCCCTGAAGGACAAACGTCTTCAGAGTCATAGCTTTTTGTAGTTTCTTACGGGTGTAACTTGACTTTATACTTGAGATGTAGGCTTTTTCTGTCAAAGTGAGTAAGCTTTGTTAGGGCATTTTACATGACAGTTGTTGGTTTGACCACTTGGTGGCCTGCGATAGAAGATGCTTTATTCTCAGTACAAATGTTTTCCTTTTCTTAGCCTGGTATTGATTTAGATGACCGAGGGAGGTTTCCCTTTGTCCTTTAGCCTCTGAGGATGAGCTTTGTGCTCAAGAGGTTGTCAAGTGAAGTGTGTTCTTGTATGGAAGATTTCCTGACACATGCTACTTTGCAGCAGTTCACTATGCTAAAATGTGCTTGTTTTCGACCTTTCATTGTCTCTCAATAGGGACATGTTGGTATGCCAGTGATAAGTCTGGTATATAGGGACTCTCTGGTCTTTACTCATTAACCCCTTCGCTGCTCATGACGAGCTCAGCTCGTCATGAGGCACACTGGAGCTGTGCTTATGACGAGCTGAGCTCGTCATGAAACAATAGTATTCAAAGCCTCCCAGCACAGGAGGGGAAAAGCCATAGCAGCCAAGGTGTTAGAGTAACCAGCGTAGTATGTCTTCATTACTGCTGTAGTGTGCATATTTATTAAGGCGATGCTGGATTCAGGGCCAACGTTTTGTATTCTTTTGAATACATGTTCTTGTGGTTCATCCTTCATTAAAGTCCTCTTGGACTATGTGTTCTCATGGTGTAGGTTGTTGTCTCCTTCTGAGCGGACTACATATCTACATTTTCATTATTTGTGCTTCACTTTTTGGAAAATTGTGAGAGTAAACTGAGTTTATGGTGTATTCTTTGGAATACACAAGTTAGTTGCCTTCTCCTATGTGGAGGGGATAGGTAATTCATTTGTTCATTCCTAGAACTTATGAGGTGACCTCGGTATCTTACGCTGTGTGATGGGTAGTGTCGGAAACAATCTGATGGAGACTTCTGGCTGCAGTTTCCTCACCTGTGACAGTGTTCATGGATTCTATTAAGAGCCAATCTCTTGTTCTGCTATCCCTATGTACATTTGGTTGGTTTTTAGTTATGACCAGCTGGTTTTCTTTGAGAACGTTCGTAGGATTGGTTCGCAGACCCTCCTCCAAGGGGATATACCTATGGTATTTAATTCAAACATTAAGGAATCTGCGTCTAGATGTCTCCATTACATGGAAAAGTTACTTACCTTTGGTAATGTAATATCTGGTAGAGACACAGTTTACCCACAGATTTATTAGCTCCCTGCCCATCCTCCCCACTCTGCGAATGACCGATGATGTAAGGGTTATACCCTTTTTCAGTACTGTTTTTATACACCGGAATCACTATCTCAACCTATGTTGGTACACAACAGACCACTTGGCCTGGCCACATAGGTTTTGTTTAGATGATGCCATGCCGTCCATTTCCAAATTTGTGTGGTCAGTAGGGTGGGGGGTGTTTTCTATTTCACTCTGGATTGGACACCAGTGGGTAGTATTGATGTATTCGTTCTTTCTTTGAAAGTCTTTGTTTGGTATCATTATACCTGGTATTGGCACTGTCAATATGTCGCATAATGGTGTGATTGGACAAACAGCTTGATAGGTTTTGTTTTGCTATTATCCTGCGACTCATTACCACTGACAAATGGGCTATAGAGTGTAAGTTTTTCTTCCCTTACATGAGGGTTATTTACCAAGACACAGGGTTTCAAAGATTTTTGTTGAATGATCTATAGAGTATAGGGTTTTCTTCCCTTGCTTGGTGGTTATTCACCAGGGAGCAGGGTTTCACGTAGCCATGTGCTTCATTGATTCTTTTTTTTCTTTAAAGTCCTTGTTGAGTATTAACCTACCATTTGCTTCGTCTCCTTTTCTGAATGTTTCAAAGTTTTTTGATATTTTTTGGCACACTGTTTCCACATCCAGTTTCTATAGTGGCTCCTCGTTCTGGTGCATAACATTTCACAGAAGAAACTGACGTCCACGTGCCAGAGGGCACTTCTATGGCTCGCCTCCACTGGTTTAATGGATTCTCCGAGCTATATGACGCCGTCCCCCGGCGCGCAGAGGTACTGCTGAAAAATTTCCAGATCCAGACTTGCACCTGGGGAGAATTCTAAAGTTAATGAATCTGTGTCTAGACTGTGTCTCTACCAGATATTTTACTTTACCGAAGGTAGGTAACATTTACTTTAGGCATCAGAAAGTAAATAAAGTTGGTAAACCTAACCCACATTCCACAGAGGAAATGCTACCAATGTAGCTTTATTAACGAATGAACGATTGCTGTTAACTTGTAGGTCTGCATACACATTCGCATTCATTTGGATCTGTGGAAGCTTCACTTGCCAATACCGGATCCACTACACCAGGGCAGGGAACCTTGTCCTACATCTGCTCAGCCCGATTTTTGGATCAGAAGATCCCTTAAAAATATTTTAAAACAAAATAAAGAAAGAAGGGTCTGGATATAGACAGAATCCTGTGACAAACCGCCAATGCACAGGCCATGCCCAATGGGGTTGGCTGCCCTCAAAGGATTAGAAAGAGGACCTAGCTGGAGGCCTGGCACTACAACCAACCCCTATTAGACTTGGCCAAAGGCCTGCACAGCTGGGTTCCGTCCAGCAAAGGAGGGATGGGCGCGGTCCCTGCGGCCATCCCCTGCTGCACATGTCAGGGTTAGCAGATCGCTGAGGGTTGACACCTGTTGGAGGGGGGTCGCATGAAACTCCTGTATGCAATATATGGCCAAAAAAAAATAACTAAATGAAAAGACAAATGTTAAAGGTTAGGCTGGAATTTTTAAAACACCAGAAGACATACTTAAAAACTCCTCAATTCACCTAAAAAACACAGTTAAAGTCCAGTTATGGTTATGAATTAAAACCGAAAAGCACTGACATTCGCAAATTATGGTTAAGACTGCTATCCATAACTCACAAAACAGCAATGCAAACCATAATTCACATACTAAATGAAATGCTCATAAACTCACAATAAATAACACCTAAAAGCAAAGTGCAGGTAAGCTATGTCAGATAATCAGAAAAATCAATGGTACTACTTTCATAGTTGTCTCTGACAAGTTGGTATGGGTAATCTGTACAGTGATTTACAGCACTTGGAATTGCATCTGTGTCATTAAGGGTGATGTGATGATCATTACATTTCTCCAGTGCTGTATCTTTCATAGATTCACATGCTTAAATCATTCGCTTCGTCCAAGTGGGAGTCACGGTACATATATACATAGCAGTAAGTAAGTAAATTAATATTGTAGTTAATAGAGGAAAACAATTAATTTTAATAGCTCTTCCTAGTCATAATGCTTGGCTAAAACTCCATTAACTTCAATAATAAAGTCATCACTTACTGCTGTGTATATATGTACCATTGGACTCCCATTTCAACGATGGGGAATGATTCAACCCTGTGAATCTATGAAAGATACCAATACTGGAGATCCACAGTTACAGGTAAGTAACCTATTTTCTTTCTGCGCATGCCAACCGTACGTCACTATAACCTTTGGCGTTTTAATGAATAAAATGTATATATTCAAGCGACTCGCACATGTTTTTGGTAATAGAATTCCGATTTAAAAATCAAATAAACAGTTTTACAACTTGAAAAAGTATATATTGGCAAAATGTCGTTTATTTCTTAAAAGAAAATTTGTTATATTCTAAATAGTGACTGATGTAATGATAGTCACCAGGAAGATTGTTCGCAAAACGTTTCTAAAAGGAATAGCAAGTCGGTGCACTGTTTCCCTTTTTTGGTGATTGTCACTGCATGAAGTGGAAATATTTGTCAAATAACACACTATGATAGGATCTCTACAGACACAATTTGGTCTTTATGGCAACCAAGGACCTTATCTGGAGTTTGCTGATGGTATACTCTGTCAGAAACGTGGCAGATATTCCGCCCACCATATTACAAATGCATTCTAGGTTATGGCACTTGTAATATAGAAGATGGGATGTCTGCCACGTTTTGAAAGAGTATCCCGTCCACCAAACTCTAAACAAGGGCCACTAGTAGATTTTTTTTGAAGTTCTCCAATGAGAACAAGGCTTTCTTTTTAATACACATTGTTTGTTGAGAGTGAAAGCTTTGTGTAGTACCCTCACCTTCTACTTGTCCGTAGAGATGTCACCTTAGGTGTCTGACAATTTACTGTTTAGAGGGATAATTATTAATAAATGGCACAAACCGTAACACTTTGAGAGGCCTTGGGCCTTGAACTTCCTACGGTGGCAGTCACGACTAACCTCCTAACTGAGGTGCTTCAACCTGCAGCGGCCTCTTCGGAGCTCCTGCTGCCATTCAACGAGGCCTTGACGGACATCCTTATGGGCAGTTGGTCCAACTCCAGCACAGGGACTCCTGTGGATAAGATGATAGCCCAACACCACCACCCAGTGCCGGGCAAACCAATTTTCCTCTCCAAACACCCTACCCCCGAGAGCTTGGTCCAAGCCTCAACATCCAAAGGCCTTTCCCTACTGCTTCCCTAGATAGGGAATCCAAGAACCTGGACCATCTTGGGAAGTTAATGTTTTCTTCCCCCAGCTTAGGACTGCGGTCGGTGAACACTGCATGTCTCTTGGGCCACTACATCCACTCGGTGTGGGACACGGTTGCAAAAGTGCTGCCACAGTGCCGGAAGGTAGCCTGGACTGTACTCTCCCGTGCGGTTGCAGACGGTAGAGACACAGCGAAGTTTGCCATTCGATGTGGGATGCATACTGCCAACTTGCTAGGGAGAACGATTACTACTAGACTTGAGACGCTATGCCTAGCGGAGGTCCACTGGCTTTTCCGGGGATGTCCAATCGACCCTTTTGGACATGCCCTTTGATGGCCATTTCCTGTTTGGCGACAAGGCAGTCAATGCGCTTGAGCTCTTCAAGGACTCTCGGGCTATGACTAGATCCTTGTGCCTCGCTGCCACCTCTCGCCCTGTTCAGTCAGCCTTTTGCCCCTTTTGTGGCTACGGAAGGGGTGGCCCGCCACGTTCCAACCAGGGCCACAGGCCTCTGAGCGGCCGGGGAAGTGTGACCCAGCACCATGGGTCTGGGGCCAGCGGGCATGCCAGTCCACCAGTAGCCTCTCTGCATAAGCCTCCAAGCCTTCCAAGTCCGACCTTTCAGGATCACAAGTTGCCAGTGGGTGGCAGCATTCGCCGTCACCTCCCCCACTGGCACAACATCACATCAGACATGGGTTTCACAGATAGTCCGAAGGGGCTACTCCCTCCCCTTCGAGAGTAACCCTCCCTCCCCGCCACTTACGCTACATCGCATTTTGGAGGATCACTTGGCCTTTCTCCATCAGGAAGTTATGGCTCTCTCGGCCAAAGGAGCCCTCGAGCGTGTCCCAGTCCCAGAAGTAGGTTGTGGTTATTATTCCTACTACTTCCTGGTCCCCAAGAAGGACAAAGGTCTGCGTCCTATCTTGGATCTCAGGGACGTCAACCGCGTCCTCCGGAAGGACAAGTTCAAAATGTGCACATTGGCTCAGGCTCTGTCTGACCTCGACCCTGGAGACTGAATGGTAGCGTTGGACTTGCAGGACGCTTAGTTCCACATCCCCATCCTGCCGGCCACAGGCGTTACCTACAGTTCACGGTAGGCCACGAGCATTTTCAGTTTACTGTGCTCCCCTTTGAACTTACCAGCTCCCCTTGGGTGTTCACAAAAGTGATGGCTGTGGTCGCAGCTCATCTGTGCAGATCAGTTGTTCCAGTCTTCCCCTATCTCGAGGACTGGCTGTTGAAGGCGAGCTCGCCGCAGGCTGTCATCTCCCACCTCCAGGCTATGGCGGACCTCCTGCACTTGCTGGGGTTCAACGTGCCAAAGTCACTCCTGATTCCCTTTCAGAAACTCCTTTTCATCGGAGCGGTTCTAGATACAGGGCAGTTTCGGGCTTATCCTCCCAAGCAGGGAGTCAGAGATATTAGGGCTATGATGCCGATGTTTCAGCCTCTGCCCTGGATTTCGGTGAAAATGACCCTGAGGTTGCTGGGACTCATGGCCTCCTGCATCCTGATGGTGGAGCATGCCAGATGGCATATGCGGGCTCTGCAGTGGGACCTGAAGTTCTAGTGGGCACAGCATCAGGGGAATCTTTCCGATTGCGTCCAGCTCTCGGAGGGCACTGCACACCAGTTGCAGTTGTTGCTAATGAACCAGGATTGGGTTGACGGCAGATCCCTCTCCCTTCCCCCACCATAGTTCACAGTAGTGACAGATGTGTTACTCCTGGGGTGGGAGGGCCACATGGGGGAGTCAGAGATCAGAGCCCTCTGTACTCCGGCGGAGTCCGGGCTCCACATCAACCTTCTGAAGCTTCAAGCAATTTGTCTTGCACTGAAGGCAGTCCTTCCCTCTGAAGGGTGGGTGGGGAAAGATGGCGGCTGCTCACTAGCGGCTGTGGCAGGAGTGCAGTGAGGACGTAGCGGACCGGAGCTCCGATGAGTAAATATCGCCCTGGACCCATCACACTCGTTAATGCGGAATGAGCTTTGGCTGCCTGAAAAATAAGTGATGCAGTTTGCCCCCTCATGTTGCGGGCCAACTAAACAGTTTTTACACGCTCTGGCGTCCATCCTTACCGTGCTGCTGCAGAAGGGAAGACGATTCAACGTGGCCAGGAGGTGGAGGCGGAGCGAATGCCGTAAGCTTCTGCAGCTGAGGAACGCCGCGGCTGCAGTCACGCTGAGTTCGGTGTGCAGAGGCAGAGCCCGGAGAATCGGTAGAGCAGATCCCGCTCAATAAGTACGGCGGGTGTTTTATATTTGAGGAAAGGCTCGACTATCTGGAAGTTATGGCCCCCAAACTTAATCCTGTTGGTAAGCCGCTGAGCAATAGGAAGAAACAGCACGTACCCAGAGAGGAAGAAACCGCGGAATCCGGAGTGGTGCACACACCTCCACCTGATGAACGCTGCAGGAAGAAACAGCAACAACATCAGCAGGCTGGTGCGCGCACCCCGCTAGCTACTGCTTCATAGCGGAACTTTTCACCAAAGCCGGTAAGGAGAAGGAGGCAGAAGGGGCCGAAGAGACTGGGAAGGATGGCGGGCTCACAGGTAAAGTGATGGATGCTGCGACTGGAGCTGATGTTGGGCCCCCAAAAAACTGTTTATTGACTGAAGAGCACAATACCCCAATATGCCTCCCATAGATGTGAAAAGTAAGGAGAGTGAAATTCTAACAGGTGCAGAAGGGCTGATTGAAACCACGCCCAAGGATATTAATATAAAGGAGGGTCGGATACAGCAAACTGACTTGGAACTTTTGCAGAGCTCTGTACCTTTAGACTTTGATACTTCTTTAAGTACCACTTCCGAGACAGTAATTCAATCGACCCACGCCGAAGATGAAACGCAGGGTGGGGATGTACCTAACAGCGAAGCCATGAGCGGCGATGGGAAGGAGAAAGCCCCGGCCAGGAATGGTCTGAAGATGGAGAAGCTGGCTCCTCTGACTTAGACTCCGAGAGCGACCCTGAACTAGATCAGCCTGCCACCGCTGTAAAGGCTGCAGGGGCTATAAGTAAAGGGACGATCTCTATTGCCCAGCATGAGCTAAGCTGGGATCACCTTACAGATAAGCCTCCACAGGACGGCTCTGGCCTGGAGTTCGCTCAGATGACACTTTTAGAGACAATACATCAAGAGATTCTGGCTCACAGGGAAGAAACCCGCAAGGACAATCAGAAAGTTCACTCCTCTATGAAAAAAATGCAGGGAGTTGTTAGGAAACTCTCAAAGGTCTGTACTACTACTGGCGATAGAGTAGCGAACTTGGAGGACAGGATTGTCTCAACAGAAACTGAAGTGGCAGAGGCAGTCTCTAAAGTCAACACTTATGATGCTCAAATGATCGACGTCCATTGGAAGCTTGAGGAGATGGAAAACAGGCTATGCAGGAACAATTTGCGAGTCCTAGGAATTCCAGAGGGGATTGAAGGGTCTGACTTTAAGACGTATATAATTAAGCTATTCAGCCAGGCCTTCCCCGAGCTGAATGATTGTGACTGGCCCTCCGAGATTCAAAGAGTACACCAAACCCCTTTCAAATTGAGAAAGAATACTAAGGAGGGGGATTATCCAAGGGCAGTTTTGATATTTCTGGGGAATTTTATTTTGAAGCAAGCCATTTCAGACTTAGCAAGGCCAAAAGCGAAACGGAGTGTGGAAGGGGTTTCATTCTTCGTAAGGCCAGATTTCTGCCACTTCACGGTGGAAAGGCGTTGGCGGCTGAGGGAAATGATTAAGCCTTGCCAGGACAAGAATGGCGATGTTAAAGATTATTAACAATGGAAAGACCTTATTTTTCTCCTCTGAAATCAAGGTGAAAGAATACCTTGACTCTCTATCTAAGTAGAAGGTCACTATTTAAGCCATACGATAGGGTTCCGTTGAAGCAAGCGGCAGATGTATAGGCTCGGGCAATGCATATATGATTGATTATATAACTGTATACTGATAATTGTTTCTGGATATATTGTTGTTTAGAGGATTTAAGTGGTGGGCTCCACTTTATTAGTAGATAAATGTATTAGTTTATATCCGTCCTCACTGCCCTCATTGCGCTCCATCATTGCACAGACAAGGTCTGCGCGCCCCACAGAGAGGGGAGAGTAGGGGGGTTGGATGGGTGGGGTGGTGGTAGAAGGGGGAGAATGGGAGGTGGGTGGGGTAAGGGTGGGTTTTGGGGGGTGGTTTGGTGGAAAAAGGGGAAAAAAGGGAGGTGGTATAGTGTAGGGCAAGGCCATGAAGTGATGATTAATACTATGAGGAAGGATCTGATTGTTGAGTTTAAAATAAAATACAATGATAGACATTAGAATCTGTACTATAAATGCGGGAGGCTTGAATGACTGGAAAAAGAGACAGAGATTGGCCTACATGGTTAAACATGAAAAAATAGATATACTTTGCGTGCAGGACACACATCTGCCATGTGCCAAACGCAGGCAACTTGGTCTGAATGGCTTCGAATTAGCTGTATGCTCGACTCAGACATCTACAATCAGGGGTGTTGCTATTTTAGTTCGAAAATCTTTGTGCAAAATAAAGAAAGTAAAAGCAGATAGTAACGGGAGATGGGCAATAGCTGAATTAGAACTAGGCTTCACGTTATGTGCAATTTACGGTTCATATTTTGACGAGCCTGATATCTTAGATTTTTTACAAATTGAATTAGCTGGGTGGCATATCCCATTGATAGTAACCGGGGATCTCAATATCTTGGCTGATTGGACCAGCCATACACCATATGCAGGCCGTAAGCCTAAGGTTTTCCAATCAATACAATACCTGATGGGCTCGCATGGGCTGCAGGATGTCTGGGGGACCAAATCTTCCCAGGATTATGGGTTCACATATTTTTCTCACCCCGCTCAGAGGTATACAAAGTTAGATTATTTTTTTATCACCTCATCAGAATTATCCAAAGTCGATATTAATAAACTCCCAAGACTGGTCTCAGACCATAATCCCTCAATTTTATCATATGATTTAGGATACATCGGCGATCTCGTTTCCCTATGGCAGCAAGGGTTTGACCCCGGCCGGGGTACAACTAATCACATAGGCAGGGCAATTACATTATTTGACGCCCAGGCTGCTACGGGGGGGGGGGGGGGATAGCCATGATCCTGTTCGACGCAGAGAAGGCGTTCGATCGGGTCGATTGGAGCTTTCTCTGGGGCGTTTTGGAGGGAAGAGGATTTGGGCCTAATATTATTGGAGCCCTTAAAGCAATGTACGCAGAACCTATAGCGAGGGTGACGGCAATGGGTCAGAGATCTGGGGTGATTAACATCAAGAGGGGGCCCCGTCAGGGGTGCCCCTGCTCCCCATCCTCTTTGCTCTGTAAATTGACCCTCTTATCCAGAACATCTTAGCTTGTCCCGGAATAACTCCAGTGATCTGTAATGGCTATCCAAATAAAACCTTGGCATATGCTGATGATCTTGCAGTGTTAACAACTGATCCACAACAATCCCTCCCAATTTTGGGGGAAATGGCAAAAGTGTTTGGTAGCGAGTCTGGGTACCTGCTAAATGAAACAAAAACTCAGGTTATCTGCTCCAAAAATATTAGTAAAACCGATCATAGATTTGTTGATTCTGCAACTTATTTAGGGGTTAAAATTAATGCCATTGTGGAAAAGATTGTTTCTGAGAACTATTTACCACTAATTAAAAATCTAGAATCTGAATTAAAGAGAATAGACGTGCTCCATCTGTCTCTGGTAGGAAGGGTGAATGCATTGAAGATGTCTATGTTTTCGAGAGTGCTGTACCTGTTCCGTGCTATTCCACTACTAATAGAGGACAACATTATGAAACATCTGGAAGCCACCTTTATTAGATTTGTATGGCAATATGGAAGGGTAAGGCGTTCCACCAATTTATTGTCCCTACCTAGAGAAAGGGGTGGGTTGGCTCTCCCGAATCTAAGACGTTATCATTGGGCTTGTCTCCTGATTCAAATACAATCTTGGTCCAGCCCGAACCCGGTACCATAGGTCCAGAGCCGGTCGAAGAACGAGAGCCACCTCAGATATTTAAGATTCTTCTGAGGGATAAGGCATTAGGGCTGCTGCACCGCGAGTTGGAGCGTGGTTATTATAAAAAGACTCGGCTAAAGACAATATATGGAGCCTGGCAGGCGTGGAAAGCAGTTATGAAACTCTTTAAGGTCCCAAAGTTTAACACATATGTACAATTGTTTAACTCGTCCCTCATGCCCCAATTGAGAACTGATAGAAACTTACAGGTGTGGAAGAGAATGGGGGTTATGTCTCTGGGAGATATATTGGAAGGAGATAAGATCGTTGGATTTGAGTCATTGCAGGAAAGATTTGGTATTCCAAGTAGTCAGTGGCTGCTGTATGGTCAAGTTGCTAGTATGATCGGCGCGGTCAGGCCTAAGGTCTCATCGAATCCCGACTTTCCTGTGTTGGAGGTACTACGTAGAGGCTGTAAGAAGATTAAGATAATCTATGATTCCTTAATTGAACGAATTCAAGATGATTTAGAGAAGGTAGAGTCTTGATGATCCAGATGTGGACGTGGATATTTCCCTCTCGCTAAATAAAAAGATATTTCGGGCTTCTAATCTTTGAGCACAACATTACAAAACTATTTTTAACTTGTACCACACACCTGCTAAACTACGCGCATGGGGAATAAGGGAAAATGACAACTGCCCTAGATGTAATGAAAACCCTGCTGATATTCTGTAATCGGTTGGATGATGTTAAAAGTGAGATAATGAAATTTTGGGAGGGGCTGCTAGGTCATGTCATCGATCTATCCCCTACACTAATGATCCTTGGTAATGAATCTAAGTTGGGCCTGGGAGAGGATGAGAGGGCCCTAGTATTTATATCTGTCGCAGTACTCCGAATCTTAATTTCTGCAGCTTGGAAGGATGCGACTGCCCCGTCCTTTCAGATGTGGATATCCAGATTGTTGAGTATTCATAATATTGAGTAAAATTTGTACAAATTTAAAGGTATTAAAAAACGTGAGAAGGGTGAGCGTCTTTGGGCCCCTGTAACAAACTGGAGGGCTGCCAGAATCTGATGAGTTGATTCGATACGCTTTTGTAATGAAATGTCTTTTTACCAGTAATTTATTACTCCTCTCGCTAAAGTATTTATTGTAGATTCTGTGTAAATATATCAACTGCTATTTTAGACTTGACTATGCTGTTGTAACTACTTGATGAATTTTGTCCTTCCATGTACCACTTTCCAAATAAAAAAAAAAAGAAGGCAGTCCTTCCCTCTGTTAAAGGAAGAGTAGTGCAGGTGTTCACGGACAACAACACCGCCATGTGGTATTGCAACAAACAAGGCGGTGGGGTCATGGACCCTTTGTTAAGATGCTCTTCATCTTCGGACATGGCTGGGACATCACCCTTGTGGTTCAACACCTGGCAGGTTCCCTGAACGCCATGGCTGACAAACTCAACCACAAGTGCATGATGGATCACAAATGACGTCTTCACTTGGAGGTGGTGCAAAGTATCTTTCAGCAGTGGGGAGAGCCTTGGTTAGATCTGTTCGCCACCGAAGAAAATGCGCAATGTCAGCAGTTCTGCTCATTGGAATTTCCAAGGCAGCACCCGCTGGCCAACGCTTTTCGTCGTGAGTGGAAATACAGTCGTCTATACGTCTTTCGGCCTATACCACTTCTGCCCAGACTGCTGAAGATCAAGTGCGGCTGGGCCCAAATCATTCTCCGGATTGGGCATGAAGAGTCTGGTATCCAGAGCTCTTGAACATGGCCATCGATAATGCGATCAGACTGCCTCTTCGGGAGAATCTTCTGTCATAGCAGCAGGGGACGGTTCTCCATCCAAACCTGTCTAGCCTCCACCTCCTTCCGGGGAGATTGAGCGGCAACAGTTGACAGCGTTTGACCTTCCCCCGAAGTCTGTAACATTATCTTGGCAGCCAGGCGTTCCTCCACCAAAACGGCATATGCCTGTAGATGGAACAAATTTGCGGCTTGGTGAACAGCAAAGGCTGTGGATCCCCTCTCTGCCCCTCTTTCAGAGGTTCTCCTGGTCATTCTTTCTAGGTCCCAGCAGGGCTCTGCTCTGGGCACTCTTAAAGGCTATCTTTCGGCCATTTCTGCCTTTCTTCGCCTTCCTGATCAGCCTTCTCTTTTCAAGTCCCCAATTGTAAATTGCTTTCTTAAGAACATTACTTACCTTTTTCCTCCTATTCCTTTCGTAATTCCCCAGTTGGACTTGAATCTTATCTTCACTTACCTTATGTGTGCTCCTTTCGAGCCACTACATAATTGTCCTCTCAGACTCTTGACTTTAAAACCGCTTTTCTGGTTGCCATCACCTCTGCTCGCTGGGTGAGTGAGCTTCAGGCACTATCTTCTAAACCTCCTTTCCTTGCTGTCCATCCGGACAAGGTTGAACTCCAGACTAGCCCTTCTTTTCTTCCCAAAGTGGTTACCTCTTTCCACATAGGACAGACCATCACTTTGTCCAACTTCTTCCCACCCCGCATCCTTCCAAGGAGGAGGAGAGACTCCACCATCTGGATCCAAAACGTGCGTTATCATTTTATCTGGATCGTACAAAACAATTCCGGGTGGACGATAAACTCCTTGTTAACTTTATGGATGCCAATAAAGGTCGGGCAGTGTAAAAGCGAACCATCTCTTGATGGGTCGTCCTTTGGATTAAAATCTGTTATTCATTGGCGAAAAAGGAGCCTCCGGTAGGACCCATTTCACCAGGGCGACAGCAGCCACTATTGCTTTTGGACGTGGAGTCCCCCTCAGTGACATCTGCAAGGCAGCCACGTGGGCATCACTGCAAAAGTTCATTAGGCATTATTGCCTGGATAGTCAAGTCCGGAGAGACGGCTTCTTTGGCCGTTCAGTTTGGCAGGACTTTCTGGTGTGGTCTTGGTTCGCAGAACCACCTCCGGGTTGGTATTGCTGGGTTACCTATTCTAAGGTAAGGAATCTATAACTAAGGCTACTAAACAAATTGCAAAGTTACACTACTATGAATTCCTTAGAGATAAACCTAAATAAAACCCAAGTGGTAATCTTCGGTAGAAAATGTTACCTTGGAGGTGGATGGCTATATAATAAGATGAACCTTACAGTTGGAAAAACATATAAATACTTAGGGGTCAATATTGACTTCAGGGGTTCCTTTGCTAAACAACGCAGTGAAATATCACTAAAAGCCATGAACCTTCAGGTAACTTTTTCTAAGCTCTCAAAAAAACTGTCTGGTCCAAGTTTATCACCATTACTGGAAGTCATGAGAGCAAAAATTGGGCCAACTTTGTCTTAAGGCATTGAAATATTTAGGGGAAAACTAAATGCCAACCTAAACAAACATGTGACCAAAATCTACAAATCCGCTTCTGCAGCACAGATCAGATTAGAACTGGGCCTGTTAAACTATGAATTTACGAACACAGGCTCTTATTTGAATCTGTGCCACAAACTAAGACAAGCAGAGCCAGGTACTCTGGAGTCACTACTTTGGTCAGATATTTCTCTGAAAAACCCAGGGGGGTCGTATGGCTGTTTTTTCAAGGATGCAGTCAAGCAATTATCCGTGGGCGAACTATGGGATCTCAACCCTAGTAAAGCCGTTTTTAAAATCAGCATCAAGAAACGCACTTGACTGAGGTCCCGAATTGCTGACAAAGCTCATTTTGCTAAACGCAAACATGCATGGGCAATAATGAATTCCTATGGGCTGGCCACTCCCCTCCCCTATCTGTCTTGCACTTATCCCTTGTATTTAAAGCTTGGCTTCTTGGCTGTTAGACAGGGTGACTGGCAATTTTTAAAGGATTTACCTCACTGGCTTCGTACGTCAGAGGATGTAATTTGCAGGGGGTGTGGTAAGGCGGCTGAAACTTTAGAGCATGTAGTCTGTCTCTGTCCAGCAATTGCGCCACAGCGCAGACGAAAATTGAAAGTCGAGTGGAGCAGGCTGGGAACCCGGACCTGCAGGCAGGCAGTAATTGCAGCTCTGAATTCAGAGAATACAGTTTTAAACATAGGCCCTACAACTCTCATACGCTACGCATACCGCAATTTTACTCAATAACCGGAAGGGTTGGTCAACGTTTTTATTCTAAAGGCATACAGTCTACATTAAATCGCACTTTATTAAATGCTGCTAAAATTGGTTATATTTGATTGCATTTTCCTACTATCTGCTGCTAGCTGTTGACGATTCGATTGTATCCATCAGCATAACACTGCTATTGTTAGGCCCTCAAACTTCTTTTTTGCCCAAATGCCATTGGTGTTACGGTAGTTGTGTATATTTTGCCTTTTTTAACACATGTACGTTACTGAAGTCCGCTAATGCAATTTGGAGGTTTTTATGTACCTACTGTTTTTATGTTTTGCTATTTTACAATAATCTGTACTGTTGTTGGTATCCTCTGACCTGTACTTTTATAGATATTTTATATCCAAAAAAAGCTAAATTGTCTTACAATCTATAACTAATAGTCTCTTTCAGAAGAACAAGTTACTTACCTTCGGTAACCCTATATCTGTAAGAGACATATATTAGTTATAGATTCCTTACCGCCCCACCCAACATCCCCGTTTTGCAAACTGACTTCTAGAGTAAGGGACTCCCTGTCAGGGCCCTAGTTTTGTGCACCAGTGGTCAGTGTATGGCATGGCTCCGCGCTTCTAGCATGGAATGTCGTGTAAAAGAACTGACGATCAGCGCGTAAGGGCGACGTCTAAGTAGATACCGCAACTTTATTCTGGCGATCACGATGTCAACGACGAACGCGGAGTCAACCGACGCCACCTACTGACGCGCCGGGGTACTGCTAAGAAAAAATTCTCTGGATCCAGTCTGATGCATGGGGGTAGTTCCAAGGTAAGGGATCTATATGTCTCTTACAGATATATCGTTACCCAAGGTAAGTAACTTCTTCACTGGTCTCTTTATCCCCGGGGGACCTTTCTCAACCACCTGTTTGTTACCTTAGACCTGAACGTCTGTCTGGGTGTGAAGGAGTCCCCCTCCATATACTTTGTGGATGGGAGGGTCTTGCTTAGGTTCCATTATGCCACTGTTTTACAGGTGGCCCCTTTCAATAAGTCCCACAATGGTGTGTTTTTTGTCCACCATCATACAATGTTTTCCCGTGGAAGGATTACACCCCTATTACTAGATTTGCTAGTATGGGAATTCCCTACCATACCTAAACATTTGAATTAGTCCAGTGGATGCCCAAAGGAAGGCAGAGGTAAATGTAGATATCATCTTACTCTCTATTTGTGGCAGTGTGAGTGAGCAGTAAGGCTTTATCTGAGGGTAGTGCTAAGAATTTATTGTACGCACTCAGACAAAGAATGATGTCACACACTCAACGACTTAACTCAGACCAATTTGTTTGTGTTGAAATATTATTTAGTCTTTTTTTATCACTAGAACCAAATCATAGGCAGAATTGTACTCTCAAAGGAAAGGTATCACAAATATGCATTTGGCATTAACTCTGGTTTGTTACAGGTTTGTAAATTTTGGCAAGACACAGTCAAAATTACTTTATAGTTACTTTTCTTACTCAGCGCGGTATCCCTAGATACCAAGATGGTACATTTCCTAAGAGAAAGGAAAGAAGTCAATGCATGTTGTAGTACAATTACAGTTTTGCAGGGTTACTCACGAGACATTCTTAGTCCAGAAAGAACAAAAAGGCGGTTATAGTCCTTGAGTAGGACTCGGTCAGATGGACACTTGGTTCACACCGCCAGCGGCACAGAGGTGGCCAGGTGCAGACTGCAGGGACCACACGTTAGCCAACGGGTTAAGCAATGTTGTTGGTTTGGAGACTGCTGACGAGCAAGCCACCTAGTTGATGAAACACACAAAAAACTCCTGGTGTCGAGGTCAGCAGTGAAGGGTCCAGCACAAGAACTACACTGCCAGCGGCACAGAGACGGCCGAGTGCAAGATGCGGTCATCGGGGATCCCTGGGTTTCTCAGTGGAGATCTTCGGTCTTGGTCCAAGCAGTGGATTTGGTCGGGGATTCCTGGAAAGCGGTCAGTGACCAGGTCAGAGAATGGGGTCTTTGGGAGTTCAAGCCTTGTGGCCGCAAGTGCTCGCAGACGGAGTCGGTCGGGCGATTTGGCTCCTTGGACTGGTTTGGCCGTAGAGGCGTTTGTGGTGTCACCTTTGTCCGCGGTTGGTGGGGACCTCCCAGATAATGGCTGCAGGCTCGGGTTAGAAGCTTGTGGGGATTCAGGGGTCACCGTAGCCCAGGATAGGATCGCCGCAGGAACATCCTTGGGGTGTTTGGCCACTCGGGTTCAGGCTCATGGGCACCGGGTGCTGTGTGGTGGGGGACTCACGGAGTCAGCCAGAGTCAGCATCGGTTGGTCTTGAGCAAGTCTGGTGCTCATGAGAGACAAAGTCTTTGGTTTGCAAAGCCAGGGTAGGTCCTCCGGGTTCTTGAGGGCTGCTGGCCGCAGGACACAACAAGTTTTTGCTGGAGGAGTCAGAGGTCAGGACAGGCCTGTAGGGCTGGGGTCCAGTCAGTTGGTGTCCTCCTCTTTGACTCTCAGCACGGGTGTTCAGTCGTTCTTCTTCTTGTTTCTTCTTGTTGGCTCTGGTCTGCTGAGGCAAGGTTCAGGGTTGCCCCTAAATACTAGATTTTGGGGCATTACAGTTACGTATAGGTCAGGACCAATGGGTCCCTTCCTTGGGGTGGGTACACCCCTTACCCATCAGTGGGATGGGGGCATAAGCCTCCCTCTGGTTGTCTGGGTACCCTTATCTGCAAGACGGAGGGACTGAGAGTTGTGCTTCACCTCACCACCCCCACCTGAGGGGTGGTGTTGGCAAATGTGGGCACACCTCTCCTCCTAATTTGGTTTTTCTGGTGATTCTCTCACCCAAGGTGGGGGTTAGTTGCTGGAAGCAGCAAATGGCTAGGGTAGCTCTCAAAGGCGGCAAGCCTTTGAAGCTTCCCCTTCATGGACCCTACCCATCCTGGGGAGGAGGTTTGGTACCTTGCCTCAGTATGTGCTTTGTTTCAGTACCCCAAGAGTGGTAGGCACTTGACCCCGGGGTCCAGAAACCTTTCTGGTGGTGGCAGCTGGCGAGTAGCCACTCAGCCAGGACTTTAGTGTTAGGTCGTTTTTCTGCGTGTCTTTTTTATTAAATCCCACACTGGTACCAGTGTGAGTTTAAAGAGCTGAGAAGTCTGATACCAAACTTCCCAGTTTTCTGTAAAGCCATTATGGATCTGTGGAGTTCGTAATGACCAACTCCCAGACCATATACTCTTCATGGCATTACTTCCCTTTCAGTGTCTAAGAATGGACTTAGACACTGTAGGAGTACAGGGCTCATGCACCTGTACCCTCACTAATGGTCTAGTGCCCCCACCTAAAGGGGTGGCTTATCAAGTACCATGTCGACTCTTCACTTTGTTCTGCACTAAAACACGCAGCCTACAATGGCAGTGTGTGTGTGTAAAGGTACAGGGTCTCTAAGGGTGGCGCAATAAGTGCTGCAGCCCTTAGAGGTCTTCCCTGGTCCCAGTGCCCTTAGCACCTATGGTACCTTTTACAAGGGACTTACATGTGGCCAGAGAATTGCCAATTTGGTTTTGCAACGGTACAGTTTAGGAAAAGAACATAGGTCATGGGTACCTGGTTGGCAGGAAAAGTATTTCAACATTGGGCAAACAGTGGGGGGCAACCATGCAAAAAGGGGCAATTTCCTACAAGGGATTGTTGACCTCACAAATTACTTTTTATGCAATTTATTTAAGCTATACGAACGCAGCGTGACCAGGCCCTTTATGAACATCCTCTTCACAAAACATGGTGAATTTGAAAGTACGTGAGCTTCATAGATAGGTTTAATGAGCATCCTAAACATTGCTATCCCATATACTAAATGAAAAGAAAATATTAAAGTAATTGATTGGAACGACTGACCCACGTCAGAGACCATAGGAAACAATCACTTATAAGAAATACTTTAAATTGTCACAGGAAAGTTCTAGCATTTCTTTGGCACACTCCGAAAGTGAAAAGTGAATTTCTTATTGTGTGCGTATAAGGAATTTCTCATGAAAATTGCAATCTTTGAATGGTCCCAGGACTATGCATTTCGAAAACCGTAATTTCACTTGCTGTTTTCATTTCGTTGTACCTTGTTTATTTCTGTTGTTTCAGTTTATTTGGACATAGTCTGTAAGTTTTACAACCAGACAGGTATTTCACTTTTTTCTTTACAATACATTTAATACATTTTTTTAACCCTTTTATATAAAACACTTACGCCTCCTTCCTTCCCCCTATGATTGCTATGCATGCTGACATGTAGTTTCAATTTACTTCATTTTGGTGGCCTGTTCTCTTGAGCAAAATTGTACTTTTACTGGGGATACATGTTTCTGCTTGGTTGCATTTAGATTTCAATAGAAGAACGTGATGATATAAGCTCCGATTTGTCTTTTTCATCATTAGTAAAAAATATAATTGTGTTTATGTGCCATGTGCAGGTACAGATTGTCCACAAGCCGGTGGATCTCAGCCACGTGACTTCCAAATGTGGTTCCATGGGCAACATTCACCACAAGCCAGGTAATTTTATTAACCACATAATTATGTTAGTACATGTGCAATAAAAAAATATTTCCTGAGGTGTTTGTCGTAGGCTATCAAATGCATAGCCTGCTACCCGTGCAGGGAAGTACTTCAGCACCCCTCATAGGGTTAGTAAGCGCAATATTAATGTTACAATTCAAATCTGCCCCAGGTGAGAAGGGTTTCACAGTCATTACAAAGCAGTACACTTCATAGGCTAGTCATACAAAAAAATGACTTTCCACTTCCATTCCTGGACAGCTACCAAAACATCAAGGGCCTAATTTATATGTTGTCCGAGAGGGAAGCCTCAAATGCGATGGCATTCCCTTTCTGCCCTGACAGAGGTTCCTGACAGTGCATTAGAAGGCAGTCTGTACCTCCATCAGGGCGCTGGAGTTATTTGCTCCCTCGCCGTATCAGAGAAATGGGCGTACATATGAATCGGGCCCTAAGCTCGGTATACCCATTCAAATTTTGTCTTTACATATATTTGGAATAAAGTCATGTACTCGAGGGTTGGCAATATCAATTGGAAATGCATTATCAAACACTAATTAGCACTGGTTAGAAATACCTTCACCACAGAGAGAACTGGAACATCTCTTCCAAATAAAATGCTGTTTATTTTAAATTCTGACAATGAAGCGTTCCCTCACTATTACACTGGACTCATCCTCCACCAGAGCATCATCAACTGTCCATGCCAGTTCCTGTTCTTAGGTCACGCCTAAACACGCATGCTCTGCTCTGCAAGGCATGCTGTATTCATTTCTATGAGCTCTAGCCACACCCTCTCTGCCAATTGGTTAAAGTATGTGTCCTTCAGAAAAGATTGTTTCTGCATGGTTGCTTAGCGTTATATCTCCCACCTTCTTGTGTCTTGCTCCTCCCCTGGAGTATTGGCCTATTACGTGTATCTTCGCTCTGTAGTGCTTTTCCCTTTGTGTTTGCGCACTTGTTTCTTAATGGTTTGCCTTGATTTTATTTAGGTGCCTTCAAGGGCTGTCCCTCAGTTCGTGCATCAGCACGACACCCACTTCACAGACGACGTGGTTCATGTTTTGGAGGCATTTAAATTTTGTAAACAATAGCGACTACAACACTTGTTTGCCTTTCGATAATTGTATGCATACTTGCAATTACATAATTTCCAGTTGTTTATTGCTTGAACCCTAGTTTTGTTTCTCAACCCCCATACCGCTTTCTTTTGTTGCTCAACCCCCGGGTCTACGTTTTTTGTTTAATTAGTCCTGCTTCGTTTATAACTTGCCTCGGGGCACTCTCCCTTCCATCCCTCCGGGAAGGCACAATATACTGCTGAAACATGCGAATACGCGTTTCCAGCTGTTTATTTCTTGAGCCCCGTTCCTCTTTGGTTTTTTTAGGTCTCGCCTGTCGATGCGCATGCGCATCGAGCAAGCGAGAGTATTGGGACTTATCCACTCTTTCCCCAACTTGCAAGGAATCGTGGCGATTCCTTGCAGTGCCCGTGACTTTTAAGCTCAATGCGCATGCGCATTGAGCTTAAAAGCGCGTGCACATGGCCCCAGCCGCCTGCCTTGCCTACTCTCCCGCCCCCTCACTTCTTGATTGCACGGCCGCTAGGCCGTGCCTCCCCTCCTCCTCCTCCTACTCTCCTCCCCTCCCGTCTGTTCCCGCACTCCTCCCACACCCCCGCTCCGCCCCCTCACTCTCTCTGCCCGCCCGCTCTCCACTCTATCAGGCAGCCAGCCGCACTCCTCCCACACCCCCGCTCCGCCCCCTCACTCTCTCTGCCCGCCCGCTCTCCACTCTATCAGGCAGCCAGCCGCACTCCTCCCACACCCCCGCTCCGCCCCCTCACTCTCTCTGCCCGCCCGCTCTCCACTCCATCAGGCAGCCAGCTTCAGGAGAGCAATCTGGAGAGCAATCTGCGGGGTGCCGCCATTTTAGCAGCACGGGCTTTCCCGATCACTGGACACTTACAAATTGGGCAGCAGCATTGAAGGCTTTGCTGCCTTACAAAACCGGCTCAGCGTGCCTGTCGCAACGCAAGTTTCCGTGTCTCCTGGAAGGCATCAAGTGCAATACTCTATTCCTCGTGGAACAGATCCAGCAGGACAGACGAGTAAAATCTTTCATCGCTCGCAGAACCTGTACAGTTCATTTATGAGCGACGTGGGGGGTTACAGAGAGACCTCTGCTAAACCCCAGAGAGGAATGTATAGGTGGAGGAGGCAGGCACGGAGAAGGAATTAACCTAGTGGGTAACTATTTGGAGAAGTCCTCCTTAAGCCGCTGTGATCTAGACTGCCACATGAGCGCCAGCTTATTTGAAAAGGGTTTGAATGCACAGGCCCGGGCCCTGCAGTCCCAGTGCTGCACATGTTCGAAATGTTGAGCTGCCACTGGGGCACAGCAAGTGTCTAGTTTCACGGCCCCGTCGCTTCCCTCCTCAAAGCAGCGGTGTGTTTTTAGCCTTGTGGAGCCCTTTGTGTGCCTTCCACAGGCAGCTGCTCTCGCGGCCTGAAACTCTCCGAGCCGGCAATTAGCGCCCATTAGGATGTCTGTCATTCACAGCATCGAGGCCGGACTCGTGAGCTCTGGCCCCAGAAGGTGCACTGGAGCTTGCAGCCTTCATGTCAGAACCTTTAATTAACAATTCTTCTACTAATGGACTAATTGGAGGGTTTTCAGAGACCAGCAGAGGGTGCCGGGCGATGAACACGTCTCTGCTACTAAAATGTCAAAACTGCTTCTTGATGCTAATTGGTCGTAAATGGTGAATATGTAGGTTTGCAGTTGTCGTGCGGTGCTTGACAGCACCAAGTATGCTGTATCACAGGTTGAGGTTGTGCATCGATACAGAATAGTAGTTTGTATCAAAAGCATGACCTTGATTACCGCATGATAGCTGGGTGTTAATCAGCATGGCTAAGTGTAATTCCTTACGCACGGTGACATTTCTAATGTAGCTTCAGCGCCATCGGAAGTATAAAGCACTATATCCGTATCATACCATTATCGGCACTACAGGTCTTGTGTTGCGGATTGAGTTTCCTTTTAGAGGAAAGTTTGGTTCTGATTTGCATGTGTGCCAACTGGGGCCTCTGGTCAAGAATTGTAACTTCTGTCATTGCACAGAGCCCTAGAACTTTGGGTGGCTGATTATCTCACAAGAACATAAGAAACTTTACACGAAAAAAACACGTCCTTTTGGCACCCTCACTCACCCTCAACTCCTCACCCTCACTCACCCTCACTCACCCTCACTCACCCTCCCTCAACCCCTCACCCTCACTCACCCTCAACCCCTCACCCTCACCCTCAAACCTTCACCCTCAACCCCTCACTCACCCTCACTCTCACTCACCCTCACTCAGCCTCAACTACTCTCACTCACCCTCAACCCCTCACCCTAACTCACCCTCACCCTCACTCACCCTCAACACCTCACTCACCCTCACCCTCACTCACCCTCACCCTCAACACCTCACCCTCAACCTCAACCCCTCACCCTCACCCTCACTCACCCTCACCCTCACTCACCCTCACTCTCACTCACCCTCAACCCCTCACCCTCACTCACCCTCACTCACCCTCAACCCCTCACCCTCACTCACCCTCACCCACCCTCACCCTCACTCACCCTCAACCCCTCACCCTCAGACAGTGCAATAGGTCTCGGAGCATTTGAGTTAGAGCTTTTAGAATTGTTTATGGCTTTTTTTATTTGTAATTCTTTAGCATTGGCTACAGGAAACAAAAATGCTAAAGATTTACAAAAAAAACCCATAAACAATTCTAAAAGCACTAACTCTAATGCTGCGAGACCTATTGCATTTCCAATGCTTGTTCTCATTTTGCAGTTGTAGGCACACTCTATAGCCTCATGGTAACCTCATGTAACCATGAAGAAAGGACTATCATGCTGCCGGTCACTGGGTTTGCATGGGTAAATAGAGCACCATCTTTGAATTACTTCATTCTTATTTTCAGAGGACTAAACGCAGAGAACTTTGCCAGAGAAAATCAAGGCTAGTTAAGCAAATACTTCTGGTCTTTAAATTTTTTTGTCTCTTACTCCATTTGTCATGGTGACACAAGTAGAACTTATTTTTTGAATTACCTAAGGTGTTTTCCCACCACATCCTTCCACATCTTCCTTAGCTTCCCAGGCAGGGAGTACAGTCTCACTTAATACCGCGGCTCGTGCCTGTATTTCTATGGTGCAGTTTCCTACATGAAGGATCTGCAGGCTTTCCCCGTCCTCTCGACTATTTTGTGCAAAATCTAAATGTACTGCAAACCAACTCATCTAATGCTTAAAGTCTCCATTTCCAAAACGTTAACTTTGTGATTGGTTTGATTGCTTCTTAATTTAAAATTCGAATGTGTTAATTTAAATATTTGTATTATCTGAAAGAAACACGCAGTACTAGATTCCTTACCTTAGAATTACTCCCAGGCGTCAGACTGGATCCGGAAAGTTTTCGTCAGCAGTACCCCTGCGTGTCGGTGTCATGCGGCTCCGCATGCGTCATTGGCACGGAGATGATGTCGCAGGATCTACTTAGATGCGCCCACGCACTCTAATGTCAGTTCTTTCTTTTTACGCGCCAGCAAGCGCAGATCCGGGAAGAGCAGGTACCCCCAGTCACTTTTTGACTGAGTTTTTTTTTCCGCGGCCTTTTGTCTCGATCGACTCCTGGTGTAGTAGGGATGCCAGGCTTTGAAAACTGTGGGAACCTGTCATCTCATGTTGTGGTTGACGGACCCACACCAGGTCTGTCTCTACTGCCCAGGGCGGGACCACGACTCCAAGTCGTGCCCCGACTGCCAGGCTATAGCACCGAAAACTGCGCTGGAATGGTCCCAAAAGTTGCTAGAAATCCGGCAGTCCTCTCTGCGCCGCTCAGGGTCCCAGTCCCGTGGGAGGTCGAGGGACTGGTCACAGAGCCATCACCATTGTTCCTCTGGATCTAAGTTTTCGCACTCGGGGTCAGATAAGTCGTAGCATTCCTAAAAGAAGTCGCTCTTTGACTTCCCCTCGCCCGTCGCACGATGCGTCTGAGGGTGCGGGTGGTGCCCCCTCCACCGCTCCGGGGGGTCTTGTCCTCTATCGCCGGCGGCACCGGCGCCGCAGTTGGCTTCGGCCCCTGCGCCGTAGGACCCCCTGGATCTGGGCTCAAATCCCGGGCGACACCGGTTTACCTCATAATACCCCCACCGGTGTCGACCCCTCCTCTGGCACCAACTCCGACGTCGTCTGGTGCCACCGCCGACGTCGGCCTCAGTTTCAGCCCGGACACGGCACTGGATCTGCTTTGCTCGACACCGATCCCGACGCCGGTGGGGCCGTCCTACCCCTATGTCCGTCCTCCTTATTTTCAGCCTGTTTCACAGACTTCAGAGGAAGGGGAGGACTGGGAGGGGTCTAAGGACCCTCTTACACAACAGTGTGAGTATGATCCGGACTGGGCAGAGGATTTTGGGGATACCAGTGGTCTTGACACCTCACCTGATCTTGGCACGCTGTCTCCTCCTACCGTGGCTATGGAGGAGGGAGCCAGTTACTCAGTGGTGTTGCGTTAGGCGGCCGAGGCACTCCACCTCGAACTCCCTACAGTGGCCGTCAGGACTAACCTCCAGACAGCAATGCTTCAGCCGGCGGCAACCTCTTCGGAGCCCCTGCTGCCTTTTAATGATGCCTGTGAACAGGAACGTGCCCCGACACCATGACCCAGCTCCGGGCGACCCTCTCTGTCTCTCCCAACACCCCACTCCTAAGGGCTTGGTTGTCGAGACCTCTGCTTCCCAGAGCGCGTTCCCTTCCGCATCTCCGGATAGGGAATCCAAGAAGCTGGAGCAGCTTGGCAAGAAGCTGTTTTCATCTGCCACCTCAGGGCTGCGGTCAGTGAACACCACATGCCTCTTGGGCCGTTATCACCACTCTGTGTGGGATATGGTTGCGCAGGTGCTGCCCAACTGTCCGGAGGAGGCACGGACAGTACTCTCTCAAGCTAGAGCAGGTGGGAGAGACGCAGCTAAGTTCACAATTCGTTGTTGGCTTGATACCACCGACTCGCTAGGCAGGCCGATTTCCACGACGGTGGCGCTTTGGCGCCACGCCTGGCTGAGGACAACTGGCTTTTATGGGGATGTCCAGAACATTCTGATGGATATGCCCTTTGATGGCATTTGCCTCTTTGGATATAAGGCAGAGAGTGCGTTTGAGCGTTTTAAGGACTCCCGGGCCTGTCCTTGGGCCTGTCGGCCACTCTCCCTCCTCCACCTTCTGCTTTTCGCTCCTTTCGTGGCCACAGAAGAGGTGCCCAAACACGTTCGTTCAAGAGCCACAGACCTTCTCAGCAACATCCACAGTGCGGCAGTGGACGTGGGAGCCCCCGAGGCGGTTCTGGGTACCAGCGAGCGGGTCAGTCCACTTCCACCCCGGAGCATCCACTACAAAGCCTTCCTAGTCCAAACGTTCAGGTCATTCATACGCCAGTGGGTGGCATAATACGCCATCATCTCCATCACTGGCGCAACATCACATCGGAGACGTGGATGCTACAAATTGTCCGAAGGGGCAACTCCCTCCCCTTAGAGACTACCCCTCCAGCCATGCCACCTCAGTACCACTGCATGTCGGGGGACCATCTTGCACTTCTTCAGTAGGAAGTCACAGCCCTCTTGGCCAAGGGGGCCATCAAGCCCGTTCCTGGGCCAGAAGTAGGTTGTGGTTGTGGTTGTTATTGCCATTACTTTCTGCTCCCCAAGAAGAACAAGGACCTGCTTCCTATCTTGGACCTCAGGAACGTCAGCTGCTTCCTCCGGAAGGAGTAGTTTAAGATGTTGACGCTAGCTCAGGTCTTGCCTGCCCTCGACCCTGGAGACTGGATAGGAGCGTTGGACTTGCAGGACACATATTTCCACATCCCCGTCCTGCCGGCCACCGGCGTTACCTGCGGTTCATGATAGGCTACAAGTACTTTCAGTTTGCCGTGCTCCCCTTTGGCCTTACCAGCGGCCCTTGGGTGTTCACGAAAGTGATGGTGGTGGTCGCAGCTCATCTGCGCAGATCAGGGGTACCAGTCTCCCCTATCTCGACGACTGTTCGTCCCAGGCAGTCGTCTCCCACATACGGGCGACCTCTTGCATTTGCTGAGGTTCTCCATCAACGTGCCGAAGTCGCACATGATTACCTCTCAGAAGCTCCTCTTCATCGGAGTGGTTCTGGACTCGGCGCAGTTTTGGGTTTATCCTGTCGAGCAGCGAGCCCGGTATATTCAGTCTATAATTACAATCGTTCAGCCTCTATCCCGGGTTTTGGTCAGGATGGCCCTCCGGCTACTGGGGCTGATGGCCTCCTGCATCTTGCTAGTGGATCATGCCAGATGGCATAAGCGGCTCTGTAGTGGGACCTGAAGTTCAAGTGGGCACAGCATCAGGGCAACCTGTCCGATCACGTCCAGATCTCGGAAGGCACTGCACGACAATTGCATGGCACAACCTTTCTTGGCGCCCACGTAGCCAACAAAGAGCTGGTCATCCACCCTGAACTGTGTGTGGCTAAGGTAGAATGAGAGTGCACGTTTTGGGTCCAGACGGTGGAGCCCCTCTTCCTCTTTTGAGGGATGCGGAGGCGGAAAGAAGGTAGGCAAAGTGGTGGTCTGCCGGATGTGAAAGGCAGTGACAACCTTTGGCAGAAAAGACTGAGGACTGAGTAGAACAACTTTGTCCGGATGGACAGAGAGAAAAGGTTTAGAAGAAAGGGCCTGGAGCTCACTCACTCTTCTGGCAGAGGTGATAGCCACCAGGAAAGCCGTCTTTAAAGTAAGAAGACGAAGAGGACAGTTGTGAAGTGGCTCAAAGGGAGCACACATTAGATATGTTAGAACCAGAACTGAGGCATTATGGAAGGAACAGGAGGGAAAAGATGAGTCATGCCTTTTAATACTCTATTTACAACAGGGGACTTGAAAAGGTAAGGCTGACTAGGAAGCCATAAAAAGGATGAAATATCAGAGAGATAGCCCTTGATAGTGCCCAGAGCAGAGCCCTGCTGGGCCAAGGAAAGGAGAAAGAGAAGGACCTCTGAAAGAGGGGCAGAAAGGGGATTGATACCCTAGCAAGACCAACCCCGGTGGTGGGTCTGCAAACCAAGCTCACACCAGGAAGTCCTGGAGGACAGAACGGCCAAAAAAGCCATCTCTCCAGACTTGGCTGGTAAACATGTGCAGCGAGGCCCACATTGCCTGACAGATGTCATGCAAGGCAACTCCTCATCCCAAAGCAGTAGTGGCTGCTGTCGTATTTTCAGCGATATGACCACCAAAGGCCCAGATTTTATATTGGACAATGCCATTTCCCGCTGATAGGCAGTATTTCTCTCCATGTGTTCCCATACCCAGCGTGTTCTGCAGTTTGGTGCTTAGTTTCTCTCTGCCCCGCATCTAATACTCAAACTGCCACCTTCTGCCATCTCTGTCCTGTTTAGAGCTGTGGCGTAATACAAAATGATGCCCTCAATGAATTTAATGAGGTGAGTCTCTCATATTTCAGAGATATATTTAAGCCAAGGATGATTGGGGCCCCCTGAAAAGTTGGGAGAAACCCTGTGCCGCAGAGAGTTCATGGGCCTGTGTTATGCCATTAGTTTAGAGCTCATCATATCGCTCTTGTACACAGCAAGTCTCTGCCACTTGTTGTCATATTCAACACCCACACATGGGCTGCCCCAAGGCCACGCATTCTGATATCATCTCTCATCCCACCCTCTCGTACCCCTTTTAAGCCTCTCTACGGCTACAGACCACTGCAATTTCCTCAAATTATAACCTCAAACCACGTGACATGCAAATTTCACTTACCCTAACACAAGTTGTGCCTGTGTACAACTGTAAATCTTGTAACAGGGTGTTCCTACAAGATCCATACTGCTTAGAAACGCAAGGAACACTGAATATCAGATATGAAGGCTCACCGCTGACACATGCAGTGTTCTAGAGATAATGGGACCACAGCATAACGGGTGAAACAAAGGCATTTCAGTGCATGTTTCCTCATCATCGCACTGAAAGCCAAATAGAGATTCTTGTCGAGGGGTTACTCATCAATAGTCATAATCTATGAATAATCCCCGCCCATGTGTGGGATCCCGGAGCATATAGAAAATACATATATATAAATATATATGCATATGTGAAAACATTAATATATGCAGCCTAAAATATTTCCAAAATGGCAAACATTTTGAAATTACATAGGTTTGCATAGTAGCACCTAAACTCTCCCAACCCCTAAGGAAGAAAGAGAGCAGTAAACATTTGTCACATAACAATACTTTATTGCCATAGAAAAACCTGTAATTGCAGGCATTTGCCAGTAGGCTGCAGTAGAGTATAAAGAAATAAAGAAACTGACGCCTTGCCTTTAAGGCATTAGAGTAGGGGTACAGTGCCTTTAAGACCTGTAGGCAACCCCCTGCTCCAATGATGCACCACAGGTGGCAGTTAGGTCAGTTCTTTTTGGAGGTGTATAAACACCTGAGTAAATCCGTAAGTAACACATCAACCTTCTGGACCTTTGGGTGATCCGGCTTGCACTGAAGGCATTCTTTCCCTCTGTCCGGGAAGAGTAGTGCAGGTGTTCACGGACAGTTCCATCTCCATGTGGTACTGCAACAAACAGGGTGGGGTGGGGTCGTGGACCCTATGTCAGGAGGCTCTGTGTCTCTGGACGTGACTGGAACATCAGGCATTTCCCTGGTGGTTCAACACCTGGCAGGTTCTTTGAATGCCAGGGCGGACAAACTCTGCCGCCGGTGCATGATGGATCACGCATGGCGTCTAATCTCGGATGTGGCACAAGCTCTCTTCCAGCAGTGTGGAGAGCCTTGGCTAGATCTATTCGCCACCGAAGGGAACGCGCAATGTCATCAGTTCTGCGTGTTGGAATTTCCAAGGCGACACTCGCTAGGCAACGCTTTTTGTCGCGAGTTGAGTTGCGGTCTACTATATGCCTTTCCGCCTAAACCACTTCTGCCAAAAGTGCTGAAGAAGATCAAGCGCGTCCGGGCCCAAGTCATCCTTGTGGCTCTGGACCGGGCTCGGAGAGTATGGTATCCCAAGCTACTCAGCATGGCTATCGATCCCCCGATCCGACTGCGTCTTCGGGAGGATCTTCTGACGCAGCAACAGGGGACGGTCCTCCACCCGAACCTGTCCAGCCTCCTTGCATGGAGATTGAGTGGCGGCAGTTGACGTCTTTTGACCTGCCTCTCGAAGTTTGTGATGTAATCTTGGCAGCCAGGCGTCCCTCCACTAAGACGCTACACGCCTGCAGGTGGAATAAGTTTGTGGCATGGTGCACAGCAAAGGCTGTGGATCCCCTTTCTGCCCCTCTTTCAGAGGTCCTTCTATTCCTCCTTTCTTTGGCCCAGCAAGGCTCTGCTCTGGGCACTATCAAGGACTATTTCTCGTTGTAAATAGATTCTTAAAAGGCATTACTCATCTTTTCCCTCCTGTTCCTTTTATAATGCCTCTGTGGGACTTGAACCTGATTCTAACATATCTGATGTGTGCTCCCTTTGAGCCACTTCACAACTGTCCTCTTCGTCTTTTTACTTTAAAGACAGCTTTCCTGGTGGCCATCACCTCTGCCAGAAGAGTTAGTGAGCTCCAGGCTCTTTCTTCTAAACCTCATTTTCTCTCTGTCCATGCGGACAAAGTTGTTCTAAGGACTCCTCCTTCTTTTCTGCCAAAGATTGTCATTGTCTTTCACATCAGGCAGACCATCACTTTGCCTACCTTATTTCCGCCTCCTCATCCCTCAAAAGAGGAAGAGAGGCTCCACCGTCTGGACCCAAAACGTGCACTTTTGTTCTGTTTGAACCGCATACAACAGTTCTGGGTGGATAAACAGCTCTTTGTTGGCTACGTGGGCGTCAAGAAAGGTTGGGCCATGCACAAGCGGACCATCTCTCGTTGGGTCGTTCTGTGCATTAAGGCTTGTTATTCTTTGGCTAAAAAGGAGCCTCCGGTGGGCCTACGCGCCCATTCCACCAGGGCGAGGGCAGCCACTACTGCTTTGGGACGGGGAGTTCCCTTGCATGACATCTGTCAGGCAGTTACTTGGGCCTCGCTGGAAACGTTTACCAAGCATTACTACCTGACAGCCAAGTTCAAAGAGACGGCTTCTTTGGCCATTCTGTTCTCCAGGACGTTCTGGTGTGGTCTTTGTTCACAGACCCACCACCGGGATTGGTATTGCTGGGGTATCTATTCTAAGGTAAGGAATCTATCACTGCGTGTTTCTTTCAGATGCACAAGTTATTTACCTTCGGTAACGATATATCTGTAAGAAACATTAGTAGTGATAGATTCCTTACCGCCCTACCCATCCTCCCCATTCTGTGAACTGCTTTCTAGGGTTAAGGTCATCCCTTTCAGGGCCCTAGTTTCATGGCACCAGTGGTCAGTTTCTTGCATGGCCCTGTGTTCCTGCCGTGGAATGTCGTGTACAAAACTGATGTCAGCGCACGTGGGCGCATCTAAGTAGCTCCAGCGACTTCATCCCTGTGCCAATGATGCCAACAATTCACGCGGAGCCGCACGACAACGCCTACCGACACGCAGGGGAACTGCTGACTAGGCCTGGGCGGTAATCCCCGTTCCGCTCACGAAATTTGCAGAATTTGAGTGATTTTGCTTTCCGCAGAGAACGGACAATTGCCCAAAATTCTGCGGTCTGCTACTTCGCAACATTTTTTGCTTGTTTGCGTTCTCAAATGCGTGTTCGCGAGATATTTACCCCCAAGCATGCAAACTGCGATTGCGAACAGTAAAAAAGCATCCCGAACAAGCAATTCTGCGTGTTCGCTGAATTTCTGCGTCTTCGCTAAGATTTTTAACAGTTTCGCAGAGATTTGCATAACCCGATTCCGCAAATTCCGCACACCCCTACTGCTGACGAAAACTTTCCGGATACAGTCTGACGCCTGAGGGTAAATCTAAGATAAGTAATCTATCACTACTAATGTTTCTTACAGATATATCGTTACCGATAGTGTTTAATAACCCTGACGAGGGGTTGAAGAACTTTACGCTGGGCAGCACGCTACTCCGCAAACCCACAAATAGTCCAGTGTTATTGATAATTAGCATTAGTCTTGTGTTCTCAAGCAAACCATTCAACTTGTTTACTCTAGTTTATCCAGTATTGGGGTATCATTCATAGATTCACATGCCTGAATCATAAAATAGAATGAAGATGATGATGATGGCCTTAATGGAGTGGCTACGCTTCACGTAAAGTGTCAAGATGATGAGGACAATGAGGACTATGATGATGAGCCCCAATACTCCCAGCCGGGGTATATGGCTCCGCGCCATATTTACAAGTATAGTTTTCTACCAGGGACATGACCCATTTGCCACCATCATTGATTCAAGATCTACAGGCCATGTTGGTGGATTATTGACAGAGGTTTTCGCCGTAATAGAAACAGCCAGACATGCCGTTACCTCAAGTAGATCCGACAGGTGCGCCTGCCCCTCCATCCCCTAGCACACCTGTGAACATTCCGTAACAGCAGACCCTAGAGCACAAGACATTTCCTCTTCGGAAGAGGATAGAGAGGAGGGTGAGTTGCTGCATCCAGCCTCTGCTCCTCACCCTTGGGAGGACTATGTTATTCCAACTCCGTCCCTTCCTCCCCACCTTCCGTCAGTCTCTCCTCCAGAAGATATCCGAGTATTTCACAACCTAAGGCAGAGGGCAGCCAACAGGTTTCATCTGCCTAGGGCAGTAAAACAGACCGACTGCTTCTTATATGACTTTAAGACACAAGGAAAATGGTATGCTCCATACCTATTATAGATCATATATGGCAGGAGAGCATTAAGATAATGAAAACACTGGTGCTGCCTCGTGTTGAGAAGTAGTATAGGGCTGCAGAGGACTCTCCATCTTGTCTCATTGGGCATTCCAAACCGGACTTGTTCATTTCTCAGGCTGCACAAAGAAGCTGTAAAAACCCTGCTACTCTGATTACTAATCCTTAAAGGGAAGTGCGTAGGATGGACATTTTAGGAAAACGTTTTTCTTCTATGGCAGCTGTAACAATTAGGGCAACTAGTGCTCTTGCCGCTCTGACCAGCAAATGTGGTCTGACATGGGAGGGTTAATAGACCATATCCCTGAATATAAGAGACAAGAGGCACATGAGATACTTTTAGAAGGCAAGCGTACAGCTTCAGAAACCACTGATTGAGCCCTTGACGTGGCCAATACTGGCTTTAGACAACTGGCTGGAGCTGCTGTTCTCCGACTTTAAGGATGGCTGAAAGTAACCACCTTTAGACCTGAGGTGCAGACGAACGTTTTGGACATGGCTTTTGACGGTGAGTCCACCTTTGGAAAACACATAGATGAGGCCCTGTTGGCAATTAAAAAGGACACGGACACCGCAAAGTGTTGGGCACACTACAATACAGAAGAGTACCTCTCAGAGGTGCTAGAGGGTGAGGATTCGCCATTACAAAGGAGGTTACCAGAGGGCTTAACAGTATCAGCCATACCAGTCACAGTATCAACAGTCTTATAATCCTCCATGTTACCGTCAGTCGTCTATGGAATTCCTTTAGCGCCCTCCCACAACTCCACCCAAGGGGTCCCCCCCACCCTCGTCTTCACTGACTACGAAAAGAGGCTTTGGTCATGCTTGCCAAAGAAGCGATAGAGGAGGTGCTGAAGTCACAAAGGGGAAAAGGTTTTTACTCTTGTTTTTTCCTAATGAAAATTAAATCAGGAGAATGGAGACCGTTTCTGGACCTTAGGAATCTCAACAAGTTTCTCAGGAAACATGTTCAGAATGGTAACGCTTTCCGAAATCCTGGGTCGCTTAAACTAAGGAGATTTCAGGACCTTGCTAGACATGGAAGATGCGTATTTTCATATCTCAATCCATCCGAAGCATTGGAAATTCTTAAGATTCACAGTGGTTGGTACCCACTACCAATTCAAAGTACTTCTGTTTGGCCTCAAATTGGTACCACAGATTTTCACCATATGCCTGGCGCCCATAGCTCAAAGCACCAACAGCACAGGAGGCCAGTCGAGCTACAAGCACCTGCCTTCACATGTTCAGGACATTGGGACTCACTATACACAAAGAGAAATCTTCGTTCCATCCAATTCAAGTCATATCCTTTTTGGGAGTGTACATAGACACCATTCATTGCAAGGCGTTCCTTTCTCACAAAAGACAGATCCGTCTGCAAACGCTCACAAAGAAAGAGTCAGTTTCTGTATAAATGTACAAGTCGCTCCTGGGGATGTGTTCTTCAGCAATAAATCTGGTGCCACTAGCCAGGCTTAAGATGAGGCCTCTTCAAGGGAATTGCAAAAGCAATGGCCACAAGCTTCGCTATCCTTCGAGGACATAATTCTGATCACAACACAAATGGTGAACGCACCGCAATAGTGTACAGGGCCTTTTCTCCAGACTATCGCAGACAACATACTGACAACGGACGCCTTCATGTAGGGCAGGGAGGTCACTTACAAGAATTACAAATTCAGGGCAAATGGTCCTCTGTACAGAAGCCTCAGCACATTAACAATCTGGAACTCAAAGCCATAATCTCATCCAAGAATAGCGGACTCCTCCATGCTGGTTCGTACGGACAATACGACCAGCATGTACTATGTCAACAAACAGGGAGGAACAAGATCCATTTCGCTATCCAGAAAGCGCAGGAATTATGGGATTGGAAGACACAGCATGTGATCTCTTTAAAGGCCGAGCATGCCAGATGTCTGCACAACACTCTAGCAGACACGGTAAGCAGAACTCAGGCCAGTTGTCATGAGTGGGAGCTCCAGCAGTCCCAACTCAACAAGGTATTTCGAAGGTGGGGAAAACCAGCGTTGGACCTCTTCGCGACGAAGGAGAATGCAATATGCCAGTATTATGCCAGCAGATTCCCTCCACCAGGGTAAGAGGGGAATGCCCTTTTAATGTGATGGTCAGGGATATATGCTTACGCTTTTCCCCCATCCCATTAATTTCAATGGTATTAAGCAAGATGAAATCGGAAGGCTGTTCCCTGATACTGATAACACCACGGTGGCCTAGACAGTACTGGTTTCCGGAGCTACTCCTGCTGTCGAGCCCATTCGTCTTCAGCTATCTCCATCTCTGTTATTGAGGGACAAGGGTCAAGTGCATCATCCAGATCCGCAGTCTCTTCCTTTGCAGGCATGGCTCCTAAATTCTTAAAATTCAAGGATCTGGATATCCTGCAGGAGTGCAGGGAAGTTATTGCTAAATCCCGAGCGGATAGCACTATCAAGACATACCGCCTAAAATGGAAGCAATACTGTTTCTGGTGCAAGCAAAACAACCTTCACCCGCTTCAAACCCCTCTGGAGCAAATTGTACCATATGTTCTCTCTTTGGCGAAATCGGGTCTCATTTTCTCTTCAGGGAAGGTTCACCTGGCTGCAATTTCCCGTTATAGGAATTCTCCTCAAGTTCCTTCTCTCTGTGCCTCTAGTCTTATAAAACAATTCATTACATGTCTCTACTGCGCATTCCTCCCGGTGTGTGTGTGACCCCTCTAGAATGGAGTCTTTTCTGATTTTGTAATATAGGATGTCACATAACGGGCAACAGCAATGGAACTATCCGCAACATACTGAATATCCATATACGCATTCCACATTGAGAGAATATAACTGGATTATAATCATTACTATATTTTGATTCTTCACTTCTTCTCAAATTGTATGTATTTTTGGGAGATTTTTCAGTAATGGTATGTCTCACAGCTGACAAAAAATGGTTTACTCTTCCTTTGGATTTTAAGGACGTGGAAATCCAAAACGACATTTCCTTAGACTTGTACTTTCATCAACAGTTTTTTCCACATCGAAGACTTTGGAATCGTAAGACTTGTTGCCTTAAAGTGTTTTCATCTGTTCTTTTTGGTATAGCACATGTGGCATATTCTTCACTAAAAGACAAAACAGTGTAATCCAAATCAGTCCTGAATTTAGGTGCATCCTTGATCCACAACAGCATATGTATATGAGGAGCACCGATACTCCTTTCTCCCCAAAAAATTCACAACTTCTCTAAGAGGAGGATTCTTTTTATTGCAGATAAAAGACATCATAGCTTCAAACCTCTGATTGAAATAACTGCATACATTAACAGGTTCCAAAGAGCACAATTCTCAAGGTGTCTTGTATTCAATACTTGTTAGATTGGAATTTGCCTTTCGAAGAAATTCAAGTAAATCATCCCAAGCGTATTCAGCACAGCTTAGGGTAAGAAACCACGTAGGAGTTCCTAAGTTCCTTAGCATACATTTAATTCTCCACGACGACGGTACCAATACTCATTAGTACCTCGCTGACATGCCATCAAATTAATCAGCTGAGATTCGAAATGATTGTCTCTCTGATGTACTTTATCCATAAATTCCTTTCCAGAAACAATTTGAAGATGTACTCCTGTTTTTAATATGTGGTTAACTGCATATGAAAGTCCAGACGAGTCACTCTCAAACAAAAAATGAAATATACATGGGATACATTGTCGAAATCTTGGATCTTCTGCATATAATCTTGTTGTCCGATATTCAGATGCAGGAATCTGCACTGCTCGTTCATCATATCGTCCACCTTTTCCAGTTGGGAACAGTTGCGGAAAACAACGAGCTTCCAAACTTTTTCCCATACACTCATGAGAGTCCCCTTTGCTTTTTTCATTTGAAATAATTCAATAGTATTCCCCATCACTTCTTTTGAATGAAGTGGCTGTACACTATAATGTTCATAGATTTCTTCACTTTTGGACATGTCCACTTTTTCAATTTGACCACTTGACATTTCAGTAGCATCTCCTAAAAGTATTTCTTCTTCTTCCATATACACATTTTTGTAGTAATCATTGTTTTTTACCAGATATAATGTTGCCTTTTGCACTTTCCTAACATCCACTAATTCTTGCCAGATTTTCTTACTCTTAATAGAATCACTATTAACTAGAATAACTATTGGTTCACTTTCTACATTCTCTACACTAACAGTTTCAATATTTTTCTTATAATCTAGAGGTAAATATACAACTCTTGCTTTTAACCCTCTCTGTAAATCTGTAGGAGACAATTTACCTGTTTTAGACTCCATACCAACAATAGCCTAAAATGGGTGCACACATTGAATCAGAATAGACTCATACGTATTTAAATCTATCAGTTCTGGAGGAAAAGTTACCAACTCTAGATTATTATGGACAGCTCTAGCGGGCATTTTATTCTCGTCTAATTTGTTATAACAATATTTACAAATACGCTGATCAGAACCCAAATCAAAACAATTCTCTACCAACAAATAAGTTGCCAATTCCTTCCACTTATCTTTATTTTCTCTTTCACTTTTTAAATACCGATCAACAGTCCTAGTCTGATTTTTACAGCGAGTTTGCCCGCAACAAATACAAGAATAATTTGGCCTTTCACCTGAAATCACCTTAAACTTTGTAATTTGTTCTTTAAAATTAGTATGATGCACATGCTCTTCAACATTTTCTTCTATCAATTTATCAGTTTCTGCACTCTCTTGTTTAGGACCAAAGTAACGAAACTTCATAATGCATACACTGTAAATGAGTACCTAGAGTAGTACTAGTTCACAGCACAGTATACCATTGCTTGTGTGAATGCCTGACTCATTCTAAAGGGCATACACAGAGACTGGGTTCTCATAGTGCTAATAGTTATAATCACAATAAGTTTATAAGCACTTACAGAGAGATTAAATAGGCACATGCTTCTGTCTGGATGATTCTAAGACTAGACACAGACTCACAGTGTGATTGCATACAGGCAAGACTATTCCCTGGACTTTAGTAGAAGAGACTCAGTAGTCTGGAAGGGGTTAGTGGACCGCATACATTGTATTGTTTGACCGTTCCACTGCTTTTCTGAATACCTGACTCATTCTCCAAGTGCATACGCAGTGACTGGGTTCTCATAGTGCTAAGAGTTATCATCATAAAATGTTTATAAGCACTTATATGTCTACAGAGATATTAAATAGGCACATGCTTCTGTCAGGATGATTCTAAGACTAGACACAGACGCATAGTGTGATTCCAGACAGGCAAGACTATTCCCTGGACTTTAGTAGGAGAGGCTCAAGAGTCTCAAAGGGGTTAGGGGACCGCATACATTGTGCTCATTTGACTGTTCTAATGCTATTCTGAATGTCTGACTCATTCTCTAAGTGCATACTCAGTGACTGGGTTCTCGTAGTGCTAATAGTTATCATCACAACAAGTTTATAAGCACTTATATGTCTGCGGAGAGAATAAATAAGCACATACTTTTTGTCAGGATCATTATAACACTAGACACAGACTTGCAGTGTGATTCCAGACAGGCAAGACTATTCCCTGGACTTTACTAGGAGAGACTCAGTAGTCTGGAAGGGGTTAGGGGACCGCATACATTGTGCTCATTTGACTGTTCCACTGCTTTTCTGAATGCCTGACTTATACTCTAAGTGCATACACAGTGACTGGGTTCTCATAGCGCTAATAGTTATCATCACGATAAGTTTATAAACACTTATATGTCTGCAGAGAGATTAAAAAAGCATATGCTTCTGTCAGGATGATTCTAAAACTAGATACAGACTCACAGTGTGATTCCAGACAGGCAACACTATTCCCTGGACTTTACTAGGAGAAATTCAGTAGTCTGGAAGGAGTAAGGGGACGGCATACATTGTACTCATTTGACTGTTCCACAACTTTTTTAAATGCATGACTCATTCTCTAAGTGCATATACAGTGACTGGGTTCTCATAGTGCTAATAGTTATCATCACAATAAGTTTATAAGCACGTATATGTCTGCAGAGAGATTAAATAAGCACATGCTTCTATCAGGATGATTCTAAGACTAGACACAAACTCACAGCGTGATTCCAGGCAGGCAACACTATTCCCTGGAGTTTAGTAGGAAAGACTCAGTAGTCTGGAAGGGGTTAGGGGACCACATATATTAACTCATTTGACTGTTCCACGACTTTTTTGAATGCATGACTCATTCTATAAGTACATATACAGTGACTGGGTTCTCATAGTGCTAATAGTTATTATCACAATACGTTTATAAACACTTATATGTCTGCAGAGAGATTAAAAAGCACATTCTTCTGTCAGGATGATTCTAAGACTAGACACAGACTCGCAGTGTGATTCAGGACAGGTATGACTATTCCCTGGACGTTTGCAGGAGATAATCAGTAGTCTGGAATGGGTTAAAGGACCATATACATTTTGCTCATTTGACTGTTCCACTGCTTTCCTGAATGCCTGACTCATTCTCCAAGTATATATACAGTGACTGGGTTCTCATAGTGCTAATAGTTATCATCACAATAAGTTTATAAGCACTTATATGTCTTCAGAGAGATTAAATAAGCACATACTTTTGTCAGGGTGATTCTAAGACTAGACAAAGATTCACAGTGTGATTCCAGATTTAAGAGTTATATTTTATGATTAAAAAGAAAGGCACCACATAGAACACCTCACAAAATAAAAATTCACCTTTCAAATTGATTTGTAGAGCATGAAATATCTGAATCACACACCAGATTTTCTTATTCACACAATGAAAGTACTGCACTGCTCTTTGCAATACCAAAAATGGCAAACTTTCCCTCTCATTCTGCACACATATACCTGTAAATATCAAATCACATTGTTTCCCACATTAATTCAAAAAGCTAACACACATTTCTATTGGTTACACATTTCAACCCCTGCCAATTGACATAACTTTCAACCCTACCCCCATTCTGCTTAATGCCTGTTACCATAGTAACTGTTCATGGAACACTCCACTAAACACACAGGTCACAAGTTCAGCACACAATGTTACAAATGTACACAGCAAGTGTGCTTGAGTCTCTAAACTACAATCTTATCTTATATAATGTACCTTTAAAAAAGTTTTACTAACCAATAAGAAATATTCTTTTAAAACACAGAAACATGCACCCTATTTTTCAGTGTATAATGTTCTCACTCAGCCAATCATTTTTATTCTTTTTTTAAACTGCATCTTGTCCACCATTTTAGAAATATCTTATTTATCAATCTGCCTATTTCATGTACAGACATCTACTGAGTGCACCAGATTTACCATCGAGATGCTTGGAGTTTGGATTGTGGGACACAGCTATATTTTCTGGTGCAAAAGGTATGCTGAAAGCAGAGTTATTGACAAAGACCTAGGTTTGCCAAATGTAGACATTAAATGGATTTGACAGAGAGGGTTAAAGTGGCACACAATTAATGCCATTGGTGAAATCCTTTTGCATCTCCAACACCCTGACCTCATAATTGTGCACTGTGGTAGCAATGACCTAGGCACATTGACTGGGGTAGGTCTGGAAATGCTAATGAAGGACACCTTTGCAGAGTTGATGTTACTTTTCCCCCAAACTCCTTTGTCTATTCTGACATATGCCAAAGACAGAAATGGAACTGGTCCAATCAATTTTGTCCACAGATTGAGAAAGCTAGGAAACATGCCAATAGAGCTGTTTCTGCTTGTCTCAGAGATTATATGATGGGGTCCATTTACATCAACATTCTGCGTTTTAATATGGATGGCATCCATAGGAGAGATGGTGTACGTTTCACTGATGAGGGTAACAGAGTCGTTCTCAACAACTTTAGACTCTGGTTCCAAAATTTCCCAATAAACACAAGGGCTGTTTTTAGAGCCACCCAAGATCTAAACATATAAGATAGATTTATATTTAAAAAATATTAGGTTTTTTTTGTTTGGAGTCGTGCACCCGGCGCATTTTGGAGTCGCATATTCAGCGCGTTTTGGAGTCGCGCACCCAACGCGTTCACACCAGGGGACCATGCTAGGAGTCACGCACCCTTCTTCTTCACACCAGGGGGCCGCGCTGAGCGCCGCGCTGGAGTCACAATTCCAAATTTTTCCATAAACAAATATTAGCTCCTACCACTAATTTCTATTTTCCCCGGGGACCTCATCCCTGGGGCCTATACACAATGATGGGGACAGTAGGGGGAGCCCCAATGCCCCCACGGTCACGCCATCTCCCCGCGTCCTTCGGGAACCGGCATTGCTTTACCACATTGGGAGCTGCTAATATGCAACTCCCCGTTTGGAAAAGCAATCTCGTTTACATTTTGGAAAAGAGAGCAGGTTTCCTGCTCTCTCTTCCAAAATCCAAACCAAGTTTGCTATGGCAGGGCGGGAGCGGCAAGGCTCCAGAACTGACATAGCAAACTGCAGTGTCCCGGGGTGGGCACCCCAGGACACTGCAGGAGGTGGCGGCCCCCAGGGCCGTCAAGGGCTCCAAGAGGCCCCCATCTTAACATTTACAAAGCCCCAGGAGCTGTGGCGGCCTCCTGGGCGTGGGGGGGCTCCAGCCCCCCCTCACACAGGGATTTTTTTTTATAAAATCCTGGAAAATATTAATAAAATAAAATAAAAGCCCTGGGCTGGTGGTCCCCGGGGCTCAGGAGGGGGCTTGAACCCCCCCCCCCCCATGTTAAAAAACAAAGTCCCGGGGGGGTGGCGGTACCTGGGGCAGTGTGGGGGAGATTGGGCCCCCCCACTTTTTCTTTTCTGTATCCAGGACCTGGCCCACCCGGGGGCTTTATTTGAAAGAAGCGCGGGAGTCCGCGCTTCGTTTTTATTTTGTTTGCGCGTCTGGATCCGTGCACCCTGCGTTCATCTCAGCGTTATAAAAAAGAAATGCTTTTTTTAGCCCAGGAAGTCCTTGTAGGACCCCCTAAGCAGGCCTACGGGGTTAGGGTGTTTCAACCCTGCCCCCTCTTATTTTCTGCCTTCATTTTACTGCCATCTTGTGCCTCGCTTCTACTGAGGCGGAAGATGACTGCCAACAGTTCCTGGTTTGGAGTGTTCACAGCCACTTAGAATGCAGCTCGTGATCGGCAGGGTGCGCGGATCCTAATCTGCAGGGTGCGCGGATCCTAATCTGTAGATTGCGTGGATCATCCTCGCCCATCGATATCAAAACCTTTTTAATTTTGATTTTCTCAGCAACTACTGAACAAATTTACACCATTTAACAAAAAAGGGATCTTTCTTAACAAGGCCTACCTTTTTTCCAAATTTGGTGTAATTCTGTTCAGCAGTTCGGGCTGTAGCCGTGTCTAAAGTTTTCTAGGGAAAATTGCATGGGGAAAACATGTTTTGGGACCCCCTCTTTTTTCTTGGCCCCCACTTGCAGAATCATCCCTAAACTTTCAAGATTGGATCAAACCGGAGCGGGCCACGAGTTTTCAAAATTTCGCAAAGATTTGTCAATCGGCGCCAAAGTTATTGGGAATAGAATGTTGCAAATTTCCTATAGAAAGTAGGTGCTAACTATAACTACCTACTGGCAACCGCCAGTAGATAAGATATAGATATATATCAGAGAACTCTGGGTAGTTCCTACCTTTAAGTGGAAAGCAGCTCCTGTTAGAGCACCCTACAATACCAACGACACTCTGAATTTGCTCACCTCAAATGCCACTTTTCTATCTAAGTTTTTATGCATAGGATTAGATCTGTTTTAAATTGAGACAGTTTTGTTATTTTTCTGAACTTTTAGTTTACCGCTCTCCAGGACTGTGCTCTAACCAACAGATCTATCGTAGCGGAGAATGGAGTAGCCTTATGGAGGAGCAGCTGCAATATTCGGGTTCGACCAACTCTTAAGCCACAACTCTTATAAACAAAAAGTTACAGTGTTGGTCAGAAAGGAGGTCAAAGATTTGTTGACTGCATCTAGCAAACAGTCCCACATTGATAAGGGCGGCATAAAGGGTACACAAGAAGAATGAGGTTACTTCAGGAGTATACAAAACATGATGAAATCGAGAGGCTGAAACAGTGTGAGCAAAGTTGACCTTTTCAAAATAGAAAATGCACTTACACTTTAAGCAGGAGAGGCGACCCACAACTGTAAAAACTGTAAAATATTAAAAATAGGTGGATGAATTCAAAGCAAATTCAAATTCAGTCTAAAATGAGCAGAAGGCTTAAAAACATTAGGAAAATGTGCTGCACGCAGCAAGATTAGCAAACAATAGTAACTGAAAGCAAGGGCATCTGTGTCACAAGTGTCTTCATATATCTAGGCTTCCCCTCCAATCACACCTCCATTAAAACAGCTAGACGCCATCTTAACAAAATTGTGTCTAGAAAGTGGATTATTCGTAATATTAAGCAGCAACTGGGAAAATGGGCTCAAATTATGCACTGCTCTTTATGTCGAAGTTGAGAGTGGTAGAGTGTTGGAGGACCCTCTTCTTTACATCACCATAGGAGGCTTGGACATGCCTGCAATTGAAAGTTGTACCTGATTTCTCCGAGTCTACCTCGTGAAAGGACAAGGAAGACAGAGAGACCACACCAGGGGCTCCCACGGGTGTCCATCGGTGGAGAAGGCAGGAAAAGAGCACAGGTAGGGGCAGCATCATTGTAATCCGTTGGAGGTACTAGTATCCAGCTCAGACACAGGCACTCTAACTGATAATAAAAGTACAGTGGGCTTAGATTTTGACACACCTACGGGTCTGGCACTGTCACCCATGGAAGCCGACGCTATTATTTGAAGAGGATAGTTGTGGTACGTTCCACCTTTCCCTGCATCGTGGGCTATTTGGGCTCAACAGAGGGAAGTACTATACTCCAGTTGACTAATTACAGGGATGATGCTGCAGTGATTTGTTGACAATAATGTTGCCTCTACACTAAAGAGCTATAAATCTCTTAGGCCATCCTCACCAACAAAGACCAAGTTCACATTAGAAATGTTTTCATCCAAATATTCCTTGTTCTATGGGTATAATGGCAAAGACAAATTTTTCTCTTTGGCTAGGGAGGGGAGTTGGGGATGTTACAGTTTTATTTGCTGCGACAGTGGTGGGCATCGGAACATAGTTTTTGCGAGGGGAGCAGAAGCAGACTAGGGGCTGATGTCAGGGACAGAGCAGTAATAAATGTGTGGGACCAAGGTAGGATTGGAATGCCTATTGGGTTGTACACATGGCAGAGGCACGAATAGGAAAGCAACCCTAATTAAATTTGCTTACATGGAACATATGGGGCATGACCAAACTGAAAAAATTCCATCAAGCATATACATACCTCAGATGCCGAAATGTGCAGATTGCGTGGCTGCAGGAAACACACCTAGTACACACCGAGGTACAGAAAGTGGCTAGGTGATGGCAGGGCCAGGTAAATACGACTACCTCCTCCACTTTTACCTGGAAAGTGTTAATACAGGTGGCACCAAACACACCGTTTGGGGTATCTCAGGCCACTATAGATAAAGAGGGAAGGTATGTTATCCTGGACGGAGCTTTAGATAGTGACGAGTTGAATGCTTTAGAGCTTTATGTTCCTAACTAACCTTTTGGCCTTCCTAGACACCATAACTTTAAGACTGCTGAGTGTCCTAGGGGCTTCTTGCCTTTGCAGGAGAGGTTATAATTGTGTCCCAGATAAGCAAACACATAGACCCTCACTGGAGGTGCAGTGTCAGCTGGCCGCACAACATTTTCAGGCATATTATTCACATAGGCATTTACATGACATATGGCGGCTCAAACACCTGCTAACGAGGGAGTTTGCCTTTTTCTCACCTGTACACCTACATACCCTGTTGGACTTCTGGCTGGCAGGAGAATTTGTGACAGCTAGAATTTCTGGTATGAAATACCTAGCAAAGACACTGTCTGACCATTGCCCATTAAAGTTACATTTGACTTGGGAAAGGGAAACAGCCAGAATCCACACCTGGAAGATCAGAATTGAGGCATTACTCAATAATACATATTGGACGCGATAGGCAAATATATTGCACATTTTATCTGATAGAGACTTCTAACCACAGATTCCCCACCTTGGAATATTCCTCAGACATCAGACTGGATCTGGAAAACGTTGGGCAGTATCTCTGTGTGCCGGTAGGTGGCATCCATCGGCTTCACGTCTATGCTGTCTGTGTCAGAAGTGATGTTGTGGTGCCTACATGAGCTCAACCCCGGCGTGCTGACATCAGTTCCTTTCCTTGCACTCCAACAACGCAGATCCAGAAGACTACCTCTGCCACTTTTTGCTCATCTTTTTCTGATTATTTGTTGAATCCTCTATTTTTGAGCTTGCTTCCAGTGTGCTAAGAACATGTCCCCTGCAAAACCCTCTGGTTTCAAACCCTGTGATAACCCTCACCACCAAATGTCAGTGTTGGACCCCCACCTGGTTTGTCTCTGGGCTGCATCAAATGAAAGTCCATGCACCCGAAGACAGTTCACGAGCTGGTCATGAAGCGCCTGGCAACGCAGCTGAAGAAGACTCTGCATCAGCCTCAATCTTGTCCCGTGGATGTTCTCAAGGCCGCTCAAATCCAGTTCAAAATATGTTTATTTCAGATGATCAAATCATAAAAAAAAAATAATCAAGAATAAAACGTAAGTAGTACAATACATAAGACAGACAAATTCACAAAATTCATGACAATTAAAACATCTATGGGATGGAGCAAGGGGATGCGGGAAGACAGTACAAACAAATATTTTGGGATCCATGCTGCAAGACAAAAACCAAAAGACAATGAAGGTGGAGTATTAAACTATCTCATGCCCTAAACTATCTTTATTCTTGAACACCCTGGACAGGATTAAAAAGGATTTCAATCGGAGATGACTCAAGAGGTTAATTAGTGCCTCTTCATCCCTCCTTAATGCTCATTTACAGGTACAATAAGAGGAAACAGATTGCCTGGTCCACGGTGCTGTTTTTTTCCGTGAGCCCTGCCTGAAAGAGGGAGTATTTGCCCTTCTTCAAACCAAGAGCGAATTTTGATCAATCATAGCATTTGTAAAGTGCACTACATACCCATGAGAGTCTCAAAGCGCTAGGGTGGGGGGAATGCTGCTACTGTTCAAAGAGCCAGGTCTTTAGGAGTTTCCTGAAGGTTAGGAGGTCGTCGGTCTGCCATAGGTGGATGGGGAGGGTGTTCCACGTCTTGGCTGCGACGTGGGAGAATGATCTGCCGCAGGCGGTCACTTTACGGATGCGGTGGACAGTGGGGAGGACACGTCTGCAGAGCGTAGCTGGCGGGATGGGGTGTAGAGGCTGAGTCGGCTGTTGAGATACGCTGTTCCGGTATCGTGGAGTGCCTTGTGTGCGTGGGTGAGGAGCTTGAAGGTTATACTCTTTTTGATGGTGAGCCAGTGCAGGTCTCTCAGGTGGGGTGTGATGTGGCTGCAGTGCGGGATGTCGAGGCTCAGGCGTGCGGAGGCGTTCTGGATGCGTAGGACCGTTTCAGGAGTTTGGCCGGGGCTCCTGCGTAGAGTGCGTTGCCGTAGTCCAGTCTACTGCTGACTGTAGGAGAGTAGGGTCTGCAATCCTATGGTCACCCCAGATTTTTGCTTTTTGCTCCACTGGTTTACGACTTTCCCTGGCAGTGGGCCTGCTAATCAGACCCACAGCCTAGCTGTTCTCTCTCTAAATTGACATCCATGTGTGAGAAGTTGGCCTGATATATAATGTGCACTATTCTAGTGAGCACTCTGTATCAGTCCAAACAACCCTTATGGTGATTGGTTGTAAGTCAACCTTAGACCAGCTATCCTAGTAGCGTGGATACGAGCAGTCTTCGGGCTAAACTCTAGAGGGCGTGTTAAGCCAGCTGTTATACCATCACATATACCCCTTGAACACCAAGTGAAAGGACACCACACAAGTGTTATGAAAATAAACAGTGTATTTATTAGAATCACAACAGCCCTGTACTCTTTATGAGGACAGGGTACTAAGCACACAACAAAACTCTTGTGAAAATACTTTAAGTTGCACAATTTACACAAATGCCAGAGGGGCACGAAAAACCATATACTATGGAAGTGGAATGCGAAATTACTAGCAGGTAAGTATTGTACTAATAGGCTTTGGAATCGCTAGGACTACGTTACTGAACCTTCAGATTACTAGTAGGAGGCCTAGGGGACTCGGGTGCAGAGTGTGCACTCTCACGCGGGATGCGGGACATAGTCTATGGGAGCTAGTAAAGACAAAGTTAGTGTTCTCGGGCGAACCCGATAAGGTAGATCGAAAACGACAGTGGATCCTGTCCCTTGGATAGTGAGGCTATGCTGGGGCACCGAAATGCCGAGTTTACCTAGCCCAGGGGCTGCAGCTGCATATGTCTCAAAAGACGTCGGGAATCCTCGTAGACGAACCAGGAGCCTGAAGAAAGAAGTTGCTGGCAGGCGACCAGTGAAGATAGTTCGAGTTGATCCAAGCCTGGATCGAAGATGGATGGCACCTGAAAGCAGAGGGGACCAAGTTCGTGACTACTAGCCAGTAGTCAGGTGGTACCAGGAGGGCACCGGATGGTAGTCACCTCGACTAGGTGAGTGGGCGACGCTGTGCCCTGCAGTCTCACGGACCAGGAGGCGTTGTCGGCGACCAGGATGGAGGTGCGAGCTGTCCCACGATGGATGATGCTGTCGACGTCGCTGGACCCAGGATTGGGGCAACAAGTCTTGGTAAATTCAAGCCCACGCGGTGGACCTAAAATGGCGTCTGGAGTGGACCAGGAGGGTCCGGGGTGCTCCTCTTTTGGAAGGGAGAAAGGGCCAGTCTGGAGCAACCAGACCAGCAGCGGTGATGTTGTCGGGCGTCGTTAGGAAGGCCACAAGCCAGCGGGCTAGTAGCCAAACAACGCGGTGAGCAGCAAAAAGCAGAAGGGCCCCACGCAGATCGTGGAGATGCTGGGAGGCTGGACTTCGGTGCTGGAGCTGCTCAGGGTCGTGCAGTTCTGATGATGGCCGGTCCCTCGAGGTCTCGTCGCACCTACGGTTCTCAGCTTAGCTGTAGAGGTAGGTAGAGGTCAGAGGTGCCAGGGAAGCCGGGTCTCGTCGTGCTAGTCGGTCGGATTCCTGAGGAAGGACGTGCAGCAAACCGCAGAGTTCTTAGATGGTGCCTGCGGATGCAGGGTGACTACTCCTTAGTCACAAAGGAGAAATCTTGAGAAGAAGTCTTGAGTTCCTTTCGTAGAAAGTAGTTTCAGGATTCAAAGATGATCTAATTTGGAAGGGTCCCCGCTCCTGCCTTTATCCTAAAGAAAGGGGTGGGTACGCGACTAGGTCCTGCCCTAGGGGTGGGACCAGGAAGGGAGGTGGTTACACCCCTCTCCCATGCCGGACTTTCCCCAGGCCAGGGGCTGGTGTGTCCCTGGAACTGGTTCTAGCCGGCAGATGCGTAGTGAGCACCGGGGTGCCACTCTGCAGTCACCTTCCTGTAAAGCCCTGCCTACCCAGGATACACAAAACCCGTCTGGGATGGTGCTAGCACCGCCCCTGACAGGAAACCCTTTGTCCAAGCTCTCCTCGCTGGAAGGACTCCCAGCAGCAGGAGGTCAGACTCGTGTCTGTGGTGGCAGCATCTATTTTGTGGAGCTGAGGCTTGAGTTAACTTTAACCGGGGTTCACAGTTACATACATGTCGTGTCCCTTTAGAAGGGTGGAATGCTAACCCCGTCGCCAGAATTGGCGAGGGTTTAGTATTCCAATTCGTATGACACCTTACTCGACATGTTTTGATAAAGCGATACCAAAGATAGCATTTAACCGCGAGGATTATAATGCACTTAAGAGTATATGGTATGCGTTATCATGGAACAGCTATTAGGACTTGGTTCCGCAAGCTGCAAACGGGCTCAGCTCATGCCAGAGCACCATTTCACACGATTCCAAGCACTCTGCCTTCAGGATTGTCAAGGCCTGCCATAGGAGTGACTGATAGGAATCTGTGTGTCCATTTTTAGGGTTAGATATAGGTATACTATATCTAAAGCAAAGGGTGATTACACCACCTTGCCCCAGCTGTCGTGCAGCCAGTTGTGTCAGATGTAGATGGCCATCCAGGGTTGGCATAATACATGCTTCAGCCCCTGGTAGGCCCTGGGTACACCTATGCCCTGAGTTACAGGGTCTGATAAGGTGGCCCAGTACCAATTGGAAATGTACCTAGGGTACATGGAATCCATTTTAGAGAGAGAGCAGTAGGCCTGGGGTCCTGATTGGCAGGGCCCCAGGCCAACTAAGTCGGAAAACCAGCAAAACACCAGGCAAAAAAAGTTGGGGGTAACCATAGTCAGGTATCCACCTTCCTACACAATCCCCCCCCCAAACGAAAGGAGATAAGGCTATCCTTGACCAGGTAAGCCTATATTGCCTGAGTGGCCATATGGGGTGGTACATGCACTGACATGGTTACCCCCTGTATCATGGTCCACTAAGCAATCCCTCACCCTAAGGGTATCTGAGGGTCTCCACCATAGGGAATCACTACCTGTGGTGTGTTTTGGCAAAGTAAAAGGCTGGTGTTGGAATGGAGTACTGAAGTGAGACTCCACTACTGTTGGGCTCAACTTCCTCCAATTACCATCCACCATATGTGCCTTTCTTTCCAGTCCTGAGTTGCTATGAGCTCTCAGGGTCAACCTCTGGCTACCTAAAGCTGGAGGCTGAGTCCCTCTGTTTGGCTTACTGGGGGGACAGGTCAGGTTTGGGGTTTTTAGGCCTGAGGTTTGACTGTGCCCAGCAGTGTCCAGTTGTGGGAGTTCCCTAACTAAGTTTAAGGGGGATCCCTCAGGAGTGTGTTTTATTTTCACTTGGCTAGGACTACTAGCTTCAGTGATCCTAATCTGCTGATTGGGAAGTTCTTTTGGACAGGGGGCCCTTTGGGGTCCACCACTGGCCTCCCTGACCTCTACAGCCCTGGGCTGATGGAGGCAGGGTTGAGAGGGGCAGGCTACCTGCTCCAGACTGGGTCCCACCTGGGAAGGGTCCACTGCCATCAGGGGCTCTGCCAGGCTAGGCCTGGCTACCTCTGGGGCAGGTCCTTCACCAGGGGTAGAGTCCGTTCCCTGAGGAGGCTGGCTCTCACCTAGTGTCTGGGAGGGGGAAGACTTTTCTTCCTCCTCAATGCTCTCAGTTTGAGTGGAGTGATCCATTGTTTCAGGCTTCACAACACTATTATCTGTCTGAGTTTGAGCTGTGGCCATCACAACTCCACCAACCTTTTCAGGAAGGGACTCAGTTTGGGTTTGGGCTGTGACCATCGCAGCCTTGCCAACCTGTTCAGGAAAGGCATTTTTCTGGGATAGGGCTGTGACTGGCACAGCCCTCCTGACCTGTTCGGGGAGGACATCTTGGACTGGGGCTGTGGCTATCACTGCCCCACTAACCTTACCATGGAGGTTTACCATTTTAAAATGGGTTTCTTGCTCTACCTCAGCCCAGGCTGAGGTCTCTAAATCATTCCCCAGTAGGCAATCTACAGGCAAGTTTGGTGACACTGCCACTCTCTTGTGAACAGTGACACCTCCCCAGCTGAGATTTACCACTGCTATGGGATGATCTCTCGACACTCCATCAATGTTCACTACCTGGTATGTGGCACAAGGCATAAGTTGCCTTGAGGGGACTAGGCTCTCAGCCACCATGGTGATGCTAGCCCCTGTGTCTCTGTAGGCCTCAACTTTTGAACCATTGATGAGGGGCTCCTGTCTGTACCTGCCCAAAGTGTTGGGACAGGCTGTGAAGTTGGCAAACCCCATGCCAGTCTCACAGACAAGAGTATCTAAGTCAGGGGACCTGGTTAGGCCAGAGTCTTCAGGCACTCCCAAAGAAAATGCACCCAGATTCTTGGGGGCACTCCCACCACCTGGGGGATTACTACTAGTAGTAACAGGAGGCTGGGAAGCTTTATTTGGGGGTATGTTCTCCTTATTGTTGTTGGCCTTGGGACAACTGCTGTCACTTTTGTAATGGCCTACCTGTTTGCAGGGATGACAATAAGGTTTCTTTTGGGTTTTGGGAGAAGTTGGGGACCCACCCTTTTCAGAGGAATTTTGGGGCCCTGTGGTTTGATCAGAAGATTTATTCCCACCCTTCTCTTGAGGCTTGGTTGATTCCTTCTTTTGGTCACCACCCTGGTTCTTAGGCCTGACCCTGGTTCTGACCCATTTGTCTGCCCTCTTACCCAATTCTTGTGGAGAGGTCAGATCAGAGTCCACCAGGTGTTGGTGTAATAACTGGTTCTGACAATTACTTAAGATTTGCTCTCTCATAATTAGATTGTACAATCCTTTAAAATCAGTAACCTTACTTCCCAGTAGCCAGCCTTCAAAAGCCTTAGTGGCACAATCAACAAAGTCAGTCCAATCCTGAGACTGAGTTTTCTGGGTGTCTCTGAACATCAACCTGTACTGTTCAGTGGTTAAACCAAACCCATCAATCAGTGTATTCTTCAGGACTTGGTAATTGTTAGCATCCTCAGCTCTAGTAGTGAGGAGCTTATCTCTACCTTTGCCTTCAAAGGAGAGCCACAAGATAGCTGCCCACTGACTCTGGGGGACACACTGTACAGTGCAAGCCCTCTCCAAAGCAGTCATCCATTTGTGGATGTCATCCCCTTGTTTAAAGGGGGGCACTATCTTACTCAGGTGTCTAGTGTCTAAACTCCTGTCTTTTTCTCTTGGGAGAATGCTGCCACCAGTGGGGTCTGCCCCACACAATTTCTGCTCTCTAGCAAAGGCAAGTCTCTCTTTGGCCAGGGCAAGTTCTAACTCGTCCATTACCAATGTTAAGCTGGCCTGAGAGGGGCCCCAGGGATCTCCTAGCACCATTCTCATGCCTGCTTAAGTTGTCCCTAGTTAGCTGGCTAACTACTTCTGGACCTTTGTCTGCCTCATCCTCAGATGGCTCTAGATCCTCATCCTCCTCTTCACCTTCTGCAGAGAGATGGATAAGGTCAGGGTCACCTGTGGTTCCCTCTAGGGGGGGCATATTCCCATCTGGATGAGAAGGTTCTGTGTTACCAGCCCTCCTAGCATCATAAGTCTCTAAGAGACCAATCAGAAAAGGAATGGTAGGGTTTGCACCCTGTTTTAGCTTCTTGGATGTACAGATTTGTCTCATCTCCTGGAAGCTAAGTGCAGCATATCTGGAAGTGACCTGTGGAAAGTCCACTGACACAAGGGGAGACTCAGAGTTTCCTCCTTTGTCTGACATGCTGCTTCTAGTGTGGTGTAAGTGATGCACCTACCTACACTATATGTTTGCCTACTGATCCCTTGCTAAGAGTTGTAGCCAAGGTGTGCTAAGCCTTGAGGAGCTACAACAGCTGGTTCAGTAGAACTCAGAGTATTCTAAGCTAAGTTATATGTGCCTGGAGTACTTATGTGATCTTTCACAAGATATTCTTAGGATACATGTGGTAAAACAACAGCAAGCTCAAATCCCACCGCTGCCACCAATGTGAGAAGTTGGCCTGATATATAATGTTCACTATTCTAGTGAGCACTCTGTATCAGTCCAAACAACCCTTATGGTGATTGGTTGTAAGTCAACCTTAGACCAGCTATCCTAGTAGCGTGGATACGAGCAGTCTTCGGGCTAAACTCTAGAGGGCGTGTTAAGCCAGCTGTTATACCATCACATATACCCCTTGAACACCAAGTGAAAGGACACCACACAAGTGTTATGAAAATAAACAGTGTATTTATTAGAATCACAACAGCCCTGTACTCTTTATGAGGACAGGGTACTAAGCACACAACAAAACTCTTGTGAAAATACTTTAAGTTGCACAATTTACACAAATGCCCGAGGTGCACGAAAAACCATATACTATGGAAGTGGAATGCGAAATTACTAGCAGGTAAGTACTGTACTAATAGGCTTTGGAATCGCTAGGACTACGTTACTGAACCTTCAGATTACTAGTAGGAGGCCTAGGGGACTCGGGCGCAGAGTGTGCACTCTCACGCGGGATGCGGGACAAAGTCTATGGGAGCTAGTAAAGACAAAGTTAGTGTTCTCGGGCGAACCCGATAAGGTAGATCGAAAACGACAGTGGATCCTGACCCTTGGATAGTGAGGCTATGCTGGGGCACCGAAATGCCGAGTTTACTTAGCCCAGGGGCTGCAGCTGCATATGTCTCAAAAGACGTCGGGAATCCTCGTAGACGAACCAGGAGCCTGAAGAAAGAAGTTGCTGGCAGGCGACCAGTGAAGATAGTTCGAGTTGATCCAAGCCTGGATCGAAAATGGATGACACCTGAAAGCAGAGGGGACCAAGTTCGTGACTACTAGCCAGTAGTCAGGTGGCACCAGGAGGGCACCGGATGGTAGTCACCTCGACTAGGTGAGTGGGCGACGCTGTGCCCTGCAGTCTCACGGACCAGGAGGCGTTGTCGGCGACCAGGATGGAGGTGCGAGCTGTCCCACGATGGATGATGCTGTCGACGTCGCTGGACCCAGGATTGGGGCAACAAATCTTGGCAAATTCAAGCCCACGCGGTGGACCTAAAATGGCGTCTGGAGTGGACCAGGAGGGTCCGGGGTGCTCCTCTTTTGGAAGGGAGCAAGGGCCAGTCTGGCGCAACCAGACCAGCAGCGGTGATGTTGTCGGGCGTCGTTAGGAAGGCCACAAGCCAGCGGGCTAGTAGCCAAACAACGCGGTGAGCAGCAAAAAGCAGAAGGGCCCCACGCAGATCGTGGAGATGCTGGGAGGCTGGACTTCGGTGCTGGAGCTGCTCAGGGACGGGGCTTCTCGGACCCCAAAGCACTCACCAGAGGATCCCTCGGCGGTCGTGCTGGATAGAAGTCGTGCAGTTCTGATGATGGCCGGTCCCTCGAGGTCTCGTCGCACCTACGGTTCTCAGCTTAGCTGTAGAGGTAGGTAGAGGTCAGAGGTGCCAGGGAAACCGGGTCTCGTCGTGCTGGTCGGTCGGATTCCTGATGAAGGACGTGCAGCAAACCGCAGAGTTCTTAGATGGTGCCTGCGGATGCAGGGTGACTACTCCTTAGTCACAAGGGAGAAATCTTGAGAAGAAGTCTTGAGTTCCTTTCGTAGAAAGTAGTTTCAGGATTCAAAGATGATCTAATTTGGAAGGGTCCCCGCTCCTGCCTTTATCCTAAAGAAAGGGGTGGGTACGCGACTAGGTCCTGCCCTAGGGGTGGGACCAGGAAGGGGGGTGGTTACACCCCTCTCCCATGCCGGACTTTCCCCAGGCCAGGGGCTGGTGTGCCCCTGGAACTGGTTCTAGCCAGCAGATGCGTAGTGAGCACCGGGGTGCCACTCTGCAGTCACCTTCCTGTAAAGCCCTGCCTACCCAGGATACACAAAACCCTGTCTGGGATGGTGCTAGCACCGCCCCTGACAGGAAACCCTTTGTCCAAGCTCTCCTCGCTGGAAGGACTCCCAGCAGCAGGAGGTCAGACTCGTGTCTGTGGTGGCAGCATCCATTTTGTGGAGATGAGGCTTGAGTTAACTTTAAACGGGGTTTGTATGTATGTATGAAACTTATATAGCGCAGGACTTACCCTGGGGCATCTCCGCGCTTGCTTAGGGAACCCGTCCTGGTATTCCCCTGTGAGATAGCCCTGGAAGGGTATCCACAAGGTGAAAGCCAGGCATCCCGCCGCGAAGGGCCGATGTGGAGATTAAGCAAGCTATTGCCCAGAGTCGCAGAGTGTGAACCCGTGAGTCGAGAAGGCACCGGAGCGAGAATTATCGAGTCCGTGGGATTATTGAGCCCAAGACCCGCCAAGGCGGGGAATTGAACCCTGGTCCAGGGCCGAAACTCAAGCTCCAGGTCTGCCGCCTCTAACCCCTGAGCCACACTTCTTCACAGTTACATACATGTCGTGTCCCTCTAGAAAGGTGGAATGCTAACCCCGTCGCCAGAATTGGCGAGGGGTTAGTATTCCAATTCGTATGACACCTTACTCGACATGTTTTGATAAAGCGATACCAAAGATAGCATTTAACCGCAAGGATTATAATGCACTTAAGAGTATATGGTATGCGTTATCATGGAACAGCTATTAGGACTTGGTTCCGCAAGCTGCAAACGGGCTCAGCTCATGCCAGAGCACCATTTCACACGATTCCAAGCACTCTGCCTTCAGGATTGTCAAGGAAGGACAAGGGGAACCCATAAAATCGCTCGGGACCATGGGTGGCAAGTAATTATCAAAACAACAAGTGGTCCTGAGCTTACAAGAATGAGGGAAACAGATATATATAGATCACAATGGAATTCTATATAGTTCAGGATTCCTTGACCAGCCGGCCATGGAATGTTTATTTGTTCAATGAGTATAGGATTTCAGAATACAACATATAACCCAAAACATACGGGTTACATTAGGGCACAATCCTGTGCCAAGCGAAGGGAGAGAGGTGAGGAAGTGAGGGCAAGTGAAAGAAAATATCAGGCAAACAGAGTGAGCTTGCAGGTCACTGAATTAAATTCACATTGACAGTGTATCCTGGAGTCATTCATACACACAATAATATCAGGGAATTAACTGTATGAATTACTCTACGGTCGTCGACTTTTCGATCCCCAGCTCAGTTACAACGGGATCATCATCAGGACAAGTAAAATAATTTTGCCTGAACAAAAAGTCAATTATAGCACCAAGTTGGTGGGGTGAAGTACGATTATCTTCAACGGGCAGATCTGTTTTTTATCATCAGCGCGATTTGTTCATTATATGGGAATCTTTCCTTTTTGGTGCAATCAAAACAGATATTCTGTGCGGGCGCAGGGATTAATCCAGAATTACGCCTGATCATTTGCCTTACATAGGAGTATGGCCCCAAGGGAATGTCTTGTAAATAGTTAGCCAGGGACTGTGGTATTTAATGATTATCCGGCATGGTTAGGCTTGGAGGTTGCAGTGGTTTGCAGAAGGACTGGGTAGTTGGCGTATAGTTTATACGTCCAACCTCGGCAGCTTCTGGGCAGGGTCGCCTTCCTCTGCTGTAGAAAACCGGCGAATCGTGCGGCCAGGCGGATCCCTGGTCCGCTCGGGTTTCAATGATCGCTTTGCCTCGGGAGCTGCTTTCGATGGGGCGCCCCATCGAGAGCAGCTAGGGTACATGGAATCCATTTTAGAGAGAGAGCAGTAGGCCTGGGGTCCTGATTGGCAGGGCCCCAGGCCAACTAAATCGGAAAACCAGCAAAACACCAGGCAAAAAAAATTGGGGGGGTAACCATAGTCAGGTATCCACCTTCCTACACCATGTACTTTAGGTGCAATTACCAATTGGTATTGGGTCACTCTTGTAAGTCCTTGTACAGTGTACCATAGGTACCCAGGGCATAAGTGAACCCAAGGCCTACCAGGGGCTGCAGCATGTATTATACCACCCCTGGCTGGCCATCCAAATCTGACACAACTGGCTGATCAATCAGCTGGGGCAAGGTGGTGTAATCACCCTTTGCTTTAGATATAGTATACCTATATCTAAACCTAAAATGAACACATATACTCCTGTAAGTCACTCCTATGGCAGGCCTTAACAATCCTGGAGGCAGAGTGCTTGGAATTGTGTGAGATAGTGCTCTGGCATGAGCTGAGCCTGTCTACAGGTTCCGGAACCAAAAGAGTTTAGCCTAAGACTGCTTTGTCCATGCTACCATTAGGATAGCTGGTCTATAAGGTTGACTTACAACCAATCACCATAAGGGTTGTTTAGACTGATACAAGGGGATCACTAGAACTAGTGAGCATCATATATCTGGCCAATTTCTCACACTGACGAGGGCCTGGGTGACCGTCCGTCTAGTTGTGGTGGGGATCCACTTGAAGATCCTGCGAAGCATGCGGAGGGTGTTGAAGCAGGAGGAGGAGACGGCGTTGACCTGCTTTGTCATGGAGAGTGTGGAGTCGAGGATGACCCCCAGGTTTCGTGCATGGTCGGTGGGTGTAGGGGGTGCTCCTAATGCCGTCTGTCACCAGGAGTCGTCCCAGGCTGAGGGGGTGGAACCTAGGATGAGGACTTCCGTCTTGTCCGTGTTCAGCTTCAGACGGCTGTTACTCATCCAGTCAGCAACGGCCTTCATTTCTTCGTGGAGGTTGTTTTGGCGGTGCTGCTGTCCTTGGTGAGCGAGAGGATCAGCTGGGTGTCGTCAGAGTAGGAGATTATGTTTAGGTCATGCCGTCGGGCGACGTGGGCGAGCGGTGCATGTATACGTTGAACAACGTTGGGCTGAGAGATGATTATTGGAGTACGCCGCAGATGATCTCTGTGGCATTGGAGCGGATGTGGGGGAGGCGGACGCTCTAGGTTCTCCTGGTAAGGAAGGGGGTGGTCCAGTCCAGGGCCTTTTCTTGGATTCCGGCGTCATGGAGGCATGCTTTTAGTGTGCGGTGGCAGACTGTGTCGAAAGAGGCTTTCAAGTCAAGGAGGATGGGGGTCATGGTTTCTCCGCTGTCGAGCATGGTCCTGATGTCATCGGTGGCGGTGATGAGGGCAGTTTCGGTGTTGTGGTTGCTACAGAATCCCGATTGGGACGGGTCCAGGAAGTTGTTCTCTTCGAGGAAGCTGGTCAGTTGTTTGTTGACGGCCTTTTCGGGAGCATGGAGATGGGTCGGGAGTTCTTTAGGTCCTTGGGATCCGCCTTGGGTTTCTTGAGTAAGGCGTTGATTTCTGTGTGTTTCCAGCTCTCCGGGAAGGTCTCTGTTTCGAAGGAGATGTTGATGGTTTTTCGGAGATGGGGTGCAATGGCACTGCTGGCTTCATTGAAGATGTGGTGCGGGCAGGGGTCTTCTGGGGATCCGGAGTGGACGGTGTTCATGATCTTGATGGTGTCCTTGTCGTTGATGTTGGTCCAGGCGAGCAGGCGGGTGGTGGCCGTGGGGGCGGGGGTGCCAGCGGTTGCCGGGGTGGTGACAGTGTCGAAGCTGTCGTGGATGTCGGCGATCTTTCGGTGGAAGAAGGTGACCAGCGCGTCGCACAGGTCTTGTGAAGGCGGAATGTCGTTGGTGTTGGAGCTGGGGTTGGAGAATTCCTGCACGATGTTGAAGAGCTCTTTGATGTTGTGTGTGTTGTTATCCAGGCGGTCTTTGAATGAGGCCCTCTAGGCAGTTCTGATGAGTTGATGGTGTCTGTGGGTGGCGTTCTTGTGGGTTGCGTAGCTGTACAGTGTTCGTTCACGGAGCCAGTTCTTCTCAAGTTTTCGGCATATTCATTTGGAGGCCTGGAGGTCTTTTGTGAACCAGCTGGCTCTCTTACTGGTCTGGGTGTTGGGGGTGTCCTGAGCGGGGCGAGGGTGTTGGCACAGTCGTTGATCCATTCTTTGAGGTTGCGGGCGGCGGTGTCGGGGTCGAAGGAGTCGGAGGGTTGGCTCTGGGCAAGGGTGGTGGTTAGCTGGTCTTCAGTGACCTTGCTCCAGCAGCGTCAAGGTATCTGTTGGGCGCGTTGGTGCGTGGTGGGCTTCCTGAAGGTGAAGCGGATGCAGTGATGGTCGGTCCAGTGGGGTTCGGTGGTGTGATTGAAGGAAACGTGGGGCCTGCGGTGAAGATGAGGTCCAGTGTGTGGCCGGCGGCATGGGTTGGTGTTGTCACGAGCTGTCTGAGTCCGAGGTAGGCAAGGTTGTCGATCAGGGTGGTGGATTTGGTGTTGTTGTTGTTCTTGAGGTGGAAGTTTAGGTCCCCGAGTAGGATGTAGTCCGTGGAGGCGAGGGCTTGTGTGCTGATGAATTTGGGGATGGAGTCGCTGAACTGCGGTCGGGGTTGGGGGGGGGGGTCTGTAGACGAGGGTTCCTCTAAGGGTGGTATTGGGGTCGGTGTGAATCTGGAAGTGCATGTGTTCGGCGGTGCTGAGGGTGTCGTCGGTGTTGGTCGAGATTCTGATGGTGTTCCTGTAGACGATGGCGATTCCTCCTCCTATGCCGTTGGTGTGGTCCCTACCGGTGATCTTGTAGCCTTCCGGGATGGCTATGGCGATGTCGGGAGCTGAGGTGGGGTTCAGCCAGGTCTCCATCAGGAAGGGGACGTCTGGGGAGGTAGAGTCGAGGAGGTCCCATAGTTCGACGGCGTGTTTGCGGGCGGAACGGGTGTTGAGGAGTATGCATCTGAGGTAGTTAGGTCCTTCGGTTGGTGATTTTGTGAGCCGAGTACTGATAAAGCTGCAGTTCCAGCAGGTGATGGGTCCTTGGGTGCGCTTTGGGGTGGCCTGGTAGCAGGTGTGTTCTTCTCCAGGGTTAAGTGCGTGGAGGGTGCTGGCATCGGGCGTTGTGGTGTTTGCGGGGGCCAGGGGTTCTTTCGCTGGGCGCGGTCCAGGCGCAGACGCTCTTGACTTAGATGCGCCTTTGGGTAGGTGGGAGGGAGGACAGCTGGGAGGCAGGAGCGGGCGGCCTATGAGGGGGCGGGCCGCCGGGAAACAGAGGCAGGAACGGGGTGCTGTTGTTCAGCACCTAGCGGGCTAGCACGCACGGCAGATGAGCTCAGCAGGTGTCATCTTGCAAACACAAATAGTATCGGCAGCCGGAGGTGGCACGCACTCTATTTCTAGAGTGGGCGTTGGGCAAGCCTTGTCCCGATCTGTTTGCAACCGCTGAGAACCTGCAATGTCATCGCTTCTGCGAGTTGGAGTTTCCAAGGCAACTGTCACTCTGAGATACCTTTCATGTTGAGTGGAGCTCAGGGGTCCTGTATAAATTTCCAATGATACTACTACTGCCCGACTTGTCACGAAGATTTGGACTGCATAGGCCCAAATAATCCTAGTTGCACTGGATTTGGCTCAGAGGGTGTGGTTTCCAGATAAACTCCTGAGCATCAGGCTACCTTATCGGGAGGACCTCCTGTCGCTGCAACAGGGCAGGGTGCTGTACCCAAACTTACACACTCTTCAACTTTGTGCGTGGAGACTGAGCAGCACAGTTGGAAATGTCTGATCTTCCCCCAAAAGTGTGGGATGTTACTTTGGTAGTCAGACGTCAATCTGCCAAATCCATCTACACCTGCCTTTGGGAGAAGTTTGCGGCGTGGTGTTCAACATTCCAGGTGGAACCCTTTCTGCACCTCTGTCAGAGGTTTTGTTGTGTTGCTTTTCTCTGGCCCAGAAAGACCTTGCCTTGGCACTTCCAAAGGTTATGTTTCTCCAGTATTAGGGGTGTCTTCCATAGATTCACATGCTTGAATATTCCACGTCGTCGAAGTGGGAGTCCCACGGTACATAAAATAGCAGTAATAGATGCATATATAAGTAAAATTACCATAATTATATAAATATATATACATATATAAAATACAGTAAAGTATCCAGAAAAATACTCAAAAGTACCATAGAACAGAATAGGCCCATAGAAAGCCTAAGGGAGAAACTCAACTTAGTAACATATCAGTGTCATTATGTTTTGGTCCACATTCCAGCCAATCAGGCTGTAGCTCCCTCTAGAACCTTCTCCTCAGAAGCCCAAGTCCTCAGATTTTCGTAGCACAAGTAACAGTAGAAAGCAGTAAATCATCATATAAGTCATAAAGGTAACATTAATTTCAAGCATATAAGAACATATCATAAATATGTAATCTATCAATATTAAAGAGAAAAAACCTTTATGACTGGAGGCGGGTAGCAACAGAAGCTCACCTTTAATGGAAAAGATTCCGCAGCACCGCTTGTCCTACTGCTGCATCTGCGGCGTCCGTTGACTGCAGACAGTAGTGCTTCGTAAAAGTATGGCTGCTCGACTACGTAGCAGCTCTGCAAATGTGCCGCAGAGGTACCCCCGCAAAGAGGGCAGTAGAAGCTGACACAGCTCTAGTTGAATGAGCACGTACTGGAGCTGGAAGAGGCTTGCCAGCCCGTTGATGACAAAAAGTAATGGCAGAAGAAATCCACCTAGTAATAGTTTGTTTGGTAAGAGGTTGTCCTTTGCAGATCGGGCCATAGGCCACGAATAGTTGATCAGATTTCCTGAAGGATGCAGTGCGCTGAATGTAAAACTTGAGACAACGCTTCAAATCCAGGGAATGTAATGAACGTTCCGCAGGAGTTTGTCGATCAGGAAAGAAAGTCTTTAAAATGACCGGTTTATTGAGATGGAAATCACTGGGGACTTTTGGAATAAATTTAGGATTAGTACGTAGCGTAACAGCCTCTTTTGAGAAATGGAGAAAAGGAGGCTGAATTGTGAATGCCTGAATGTCACTGACACGCCTAGATGACGTCAAGGCGAGCAATAGGGCAATTTTCCACTTGAGGAATTTTAAGCTTGCTGAATGGATGGGTTCGAAAGGAGGTAGGAGGAGCTGAGACAAAACCAGGTTTAGGTGCCAAGCAGGCGGAGGACGACGAATGGGTGGAAACATATGGAAGAGGCCTTTGAAAAACTGTTGGATGATTCTAGATGAATACAGCGAGGTAGAACCATCATGACGGAAGCAGGAGAGAGCTGCCAAAAATACCTTCAGAGTGGAGTGGGAAAGTCCTGAATTTGCAAGGGATAGGAATAAAGGCAGGATCTGTTCTGGTTTGGCGGTCATCGGATCCAAGGCTTTGGTGTGGCACCAAACACAGAAAAGCTTCCACTTCAACTGATAAGTTTTAATGGTGGAAGGAGCACGGGCGTGCGCTAACACCTCCCTGCAGTCAGTGTCGATGGTCAGACGCGCAAATTCATGGTGTTCAGGTTCCAGGCATGGAGCTGGAGGTATGCTGGATCCGGATGGCAAATTTGCCCATGTAATGTAATGATGTCTTGTAAAGCGCATTAATCACCCCACATGGGGTATCTCCGCGCTGTAGACCGCTGGGGAACCCGTCCTGGCTTTCCCTGTGAGATGGTCCCTACTGGGTATCTCCAAGGTGAAACCAGGCATCCCCGGCGAGTGTGGGGGCCGTTGTGGAGATAAGGCAAGCTAATGCCCAGAGTTGCCGAGTGTGATCCCTGGTTAGAGTAGGCACCGAGGCGAGAATTATCCAGTCCGCTGACCCTGGTCCACGACCCTGCTGCGTCGGAAATTGAACCCTGGTCCCGGGCCGTCCTCTGCTTCCGGGTCTGCCGCCTCTAACCAGTGAGCCACACCACTCCACTCCCCTCCCCTGCTGCATCGTTAGGAGGTGAGGCAGAGGATGAAGCGATATTGGCTCGTTCTGGGAGAACAAGAGCAGGTCCGAGAACCATGGGCGCCGCGGCCACTTGGGTGCGATCAGGATGATATGGCAGGGTTGAAGCCGCATCCTGTGCAACAAGCGTGGAATCTGAGGAAGTGGAGGGAAAGCATAGCTGAATTCGTTCAACCAGCTGATCGAAAATGCATTTCCGCTCGACTCTCTGTGGGGATGAAGACTTGCAAAACGTTGGCATTTTCTGTTGATGATAGTCGCAAAGAGATCCATCTGCGGCTGGCCCCACTGGCGGAAAATGAACTCGAGAGTTGGTTGATTGAGCTCCCACTCGTGGTTGTCCGAAAGGGACCTGCTGAGCGAATCCGCCAGAACATTGGAAACACCCGGCACATGGATGGCTGTAAGATGAATTTGATGACGAATCGCCCATTTCCATATCTCCTGTGCTTGTTGGGAAAGCAGAAGCGAACTTGTGCCGCCCTGCTTGTTCAGGTAATGCATGCTGGTGGTGTTGTCTGTCCTCACCAGCAGAGATTGGCCTTGAAAAATCCGTTGAAAAGACTTCAGGGCAAGGAAGATCGCCAGAAGCTCTAGGCGGTTTATATGCCAAGTGCGTTGGATTGCAGTCCACTTCCCTTGTACTGACAGTCCTTCGAGATGCGCTCCCCAGCCCTCCATGGACGCATCGGTTGTAAGCGTCGGAGTCGGAGTAGCGTCTTGAAAAGACCGACCTTTGTAAATGTTCGGAGGGTGAGCACACGACTCCAGAGCCTCCTGAATGCGGGGCGTGAGAAGGATCCTGTTGTTGAATGATCCTGAAATCTGTTTCAACTGCTTGTCTAACTACTCTTGGACGACCCTCATATGTAGCCTGCAGTGGGGAATCAACTGTATGGCGGAGGAAGCCATGCCTAGGGATGATTTAAACATCCTGACAGAAACGTACAGTTTTGACTGCAGGGATCGTACCATCTGGAGCATGCGGTCTTGTCTTTCCTGGGAAACAAAAACCTTTGCCAGCTGAGAATCTAGTGAGGCTCCTAGAAAATCTCGCCGCTGAGACGGGCGAAAGTGTGACTTTTGGCAATTGATGGAAAGGCCCAAGTCCCGAAAAAGGGAGATGCAAGACTGAGTATGCTGGATTGCCAGTTTGAGGTTCGGAGCCTTTATGAGACAATCGTCCAGGTATGGATAAAACTGTATGCCTTGTAGGCGCAGAAAAGCAGCTACCAGGGCCATGATCTTGGTAAAGACCCTCGGTGCTGAATGGAAGCCGAACGTCAGGACTCTAAATTGGAAGTGTAGGTGTCCGACTGTAAAACGATCGGCACATGAAAATATGCGTCCTGGAGATCGATCGTGGAGAAGAACTCTTCGGGATTGAGGTAATGTAGAATCTAGAGCAGGGTCAACATTTGACAAGTTTTGGACGTGATGAATTTGTTTAGAGCTCGTAGATAAAAAATTGGGCGCCATTCCCCCAATTTTTTCTTGACTAGAAAAAAGCGGGAGTAAAACCCTTTGCCCTGCTTGCCTTGTGGTACTACCTCGATAGCACCTTTCCTGATCATTAATTTGACTTTAGTCAAAAGGTCTTTGAAATGGGGAGGAGGCGGGCCGGTAGGAGGGCAATTTGGAGGAAATTTTGTGAATTCCAAGGTGTGGCCTTTTGAAATCAGATCTAGGACCCACTGATCGGAAGTAATGTTGGACCAATTCAAGATGTAATTTGAGATTCAACCTCCAATTCTTACAGTCGGTGGAAAATTGACGCTGGGACTGTCACTGTTTCTTTGCATTTGAACCACCTCTGTAAGTAGTTTGTCTTTGGTATGGTCTGGAGGAGGTCTGACGACTCTGGGATTGGTAGGTTTGTCTTTGCCGGTTGTCATTGTAGAAGCGATATTGGTTTGATCCACGAAAAGTGGAAAAGTCGCCACCTCTACCACGTGCTCCTCGAAAAGGCCGTTTTTTATATTGGAGAGACCCCAACGCCCATCGACCTAAATGGGAGCAGGATATGGGTGCAAATATATCGGACAAAAAATTGAGTGTGTCGTTAGAATATGTGAAAACAGTATCCCACAACACCAGGTTTAGATTTATCCAATTTAAATATTTACACTGAACATATCTCAAACACAGCACTTGCATTATATGTAAGCGGTGGCACCCTCTCTGTGCTCTAAGTGCCACCAACAAGTTGGCGGGTTTTACCATATGGTCTGGGAGTGTTCCACACTGCAGACTCTATTGGGGGAGGGGATGCAACATATATCTGAATTCACTGAGCAAAATCCTATACCTATTCCAAACCTCTGCCTTTTGGGGTGGATGATACGTAGAAAAGGTGACAAGTACTTATGTATATTTTTTGATCTGGCACTGTCATTATTAAAGAGCAGGATGGCCATGTCTTTTGATGCAGCGAAGGCCCGAATCTTAGGACGTGGCTAAGGGAAGTGCAAAGGTGGGTTATTGCTGAAGCGGGAGTCATGGTAATCATTATAAAAACAGCAGGAGCTTGACAGGCATGATATGGGATGTTCACGTAGTAAGACTAGAGGACAAAAATAATGAGTGACCATCGTGAAAGATGCATAGGAACGTATGGCATGCGGCAAGAATACGTTATTGGATTCAAGTAAGAGGGCATGTATACGCATGTACTACAAGGGGAGAGCACAAGCAGTAGTTGGAGAAAGCATTCTTGTACTGTAACCTCTCACGCCATGCAATTGAGGTGCAAATGTTGCTTGTGGTCCATTACAGTGCGCATGCCTACACTGATTTATCACCTTTAGATAAAATTGAAAGCCGTTCACCTGGTACTATGCTATATACCTTAGCTCCTAACAGTCACAATTTGTTAGCATCGTTTACCTCTGCTTTTTGTTTGCAATTGTTTTTCCTGTTTGATGTTTTATTTCACTTTGTTAGCTTTCTTGGTGCCTTTTGGGTAAATTTACCATGACACGTGGGCAGGGTGAAATAGTCCTCGAATGCAAATACCACATTGATGCCTCACTATTGTGTTATTAGATGGAAAACCTTGCAGTGTCGCAATGTTTGTATTGTTGATTTGGAAGATGGTTAAAAAAATCAATAAAAAATAATTATAAAGCAATTCTAATCTATAGTGTTTAACGCCTAATGAGAGGACCATGTTGTGGCCCCACATATTACTTGTATGGATGCCTTTCCTAGTTCTGCCAACTGCTCATGAATAGTAGGTAAAATCGGATTCTCCTAGCATTGTATACAACTGAGAAATTGCTTGATGAACCCACCTACTAATTATTTGCAAGTTGAACTTTTTGCCCATATTTATTGTATCGTAAGTGATGAACAATGCTTTAGAACACCTGAAACCCTAAGTATGTTTCAGACAGATGGAAAAAGCTGACATTACATCCAGGGAAGAAAATATTTGAGGGTTCTCGTCAGAGTGCAAGACTGGGATAATAATCTCCTGAGATAAATGGAAAAGAGAATTAACTTAGGATCTTGCATAAGAACTACCCTATCAGGGAAAAACCTAAAATAGTGGTAGGAAATGACCAGTGCTCGCCGATCTCCCAAACACCTTGATGAAGAGATGGTAATCAAGATCATTATCTTCACTAACAACAATATTTGGTCAGCTTCTTTTATAAGTTCAAACAGTGATTGCTGCAACCCTCCTAAGACTATTAAAAGGTCCCAAGTTGGAGTCTGGACAAGTATTGATGCTTCCTTTAAAGCACTTTAAGAGCCTACCCACAAGGAAAATATTCACAAAATCCTGTCCTATTCTCAGGGCTTTTATTGCCACCCATTACAAAGATGAAGTGGGGGGTCCTAGGCCTTCTCGAACACTTTATAAGATCTCGAAGGGGTCTAATGATATAGGATCAGATCCCTTGGAATCACACCACTTCTGAAATGATCCCCAAAGCTTTTTGCAGGAAGCTAAAGGTGATGGGCTGCTTTGTGCTTGAATGTCCTTTGCCACCTGCTACGAAACACTCCAGATGTTGTAAACCTACACGCCTAAGTTCCAAGCTATCAATCTGAGATGTCAAAGCTGCATTGGTGACAGGAGAGGAAACTCTGAAGAGGAAATTCTCCCCCTTGGATAAGGATATTAGAAGCAAAAATCAAGGACGTTGAAGCCAGAATGGTGCCATCTGACTCAGTGATGTCCTCTCCACTTAAATCACCCTCAGGAGGAGTGGAATCGAAGGAAAGGCATACAGGACACCACTAAGCCAAGGGATTGCTAGGGCATCCGCCGGCCAGTCTTGTGGGCAACTTGTTTCCATGCAAAACACTGAGAGGTTCACCTTTCTGTCTGTTCATCGTATCCCATACTGCTAACAGACAGATGATATATTACCGATGATGAAAGATTCTAGCTGAGACTGTTTGACTGGAAATTCAATCAATCAATTAATTAATCAGCTCTAAAAGCCAGAAAGTGTTTCTCAACCCAAGCAAATATATTTTCTGCTAACAGGTTGAACTCCTTGTTTCTCATGCTTTCTTGCCTGTTCAGATAGGACCTTGTGACCTGGTTGTTTGTCCTGACAACAATAGGAGCTTTCCAACTGAAGAGCAAAAGCCTGTAACACCAACCATACCGCTGCTAACTATCTCCATTTGGAAAAGTGGAAATTCTCCTTTGTCAATCAACACCCCTTTCTCGCCCGAGATCCAATGTTTCCCAGGCCCAAAAGCTGACATTCGTTGTATGTTGTATTGGAGGAGGAAGACAGAGTGGGACTCCTTGTGTTTCTGGAACCACCAAGCTAATGCTTGTTGAGCCAGAGGGGTCACTGGTACTAGGTGTTTGAACTCCTGTGAGCTCGGTGCCCCGTGTTGTAAGAGAACATTTAAAAGAGGCTTTAGATGGAAGCATGTCCACAAGACTACTGCCGTAGTTTCCGCTAACCTACTCCTTTAACCAACTCCTGGCTGTCACCCAGAGCTGACTGAATAGGAAGTAAATACTGTTCTGGATTGCAAGTCTGATCTGAGGTACAAAAACGTAACCCAACTCGGTACTGAACAGAGCCACTATAAAAGTCTTGATCTGGCCAGGTTGAAGGTGTGAGTTCTGGAAGTTGATAACAAATCCCACCTGTTTCAACATTCTGATCACGTTCTCCACATCTTCCTGCACCTTAGGGAGAGAAGAAGCAGACAACAACCATCCAACTGTAGGGATGCTACAATCGTTGCCAATACCTTTGTGAAGAATGGGTGATGTTGCAGGGCTGAAAGGAAGATCCCGGAACTGAAAGTGCTGGTCTCCTACTGAAAACACGAAACGTCTACCTTTCTGTGTGGATAGGCACATAGAAGTAGGCATCCTGCAAATCTCGAGTCACAAAAAAATCTCTCGCTGTTATTAATGGAATGATTGATTACAGTGAAATCATCCGAAATGTTTCCACTAAGACACACATGTTTAGGGACTTAAGATGCAAGACGGGGCTATATCTGCTATCTATTTTGCAATTAAGAAACAGAGTAGAATAGAATCGGCTTCGTCTTTGATCCTCTGGTACTGAAACTATTGCTCCATTGTACAGTAAGGCTTGAACCACCAGTAATATTGACTGCTTCTTTGACTCGTCTTTTGGTAATATGGTAGGTAGAAAAAGCATGCCTGAGGACTGTTAGAAAACAAGAATGCAATATCTGTTCTTGACAATGCTGAGGACCCCAGCATCTGAAACACATTCCTCGCACCTATGAACAAAGTGAATGAATCTCGCTCCAACTTCTGGATAGTCATTTCTAAGATTTACCTTGATCCTGGGGCGTGCCTAGCTGCTTTTTGTTGGCAAACACTGTCTTCCAACCACAGGAATGGCCAAGAAAGGGACAATTGTCTTAAGATTTCTGTGGCTGCTGCTTTGATAAGAAAGTTTTTTTTGCCAGTGTAGCTTAAATGGCTTTATAATGGTTTCCTCTTCCACAGCTTTGCGAACCATTCTGTTTAATTTGGAGCCAAATAATGTTGCTCCTGCAAACAGTCGTTTTAGTATCAGGGATCTGTTAGCTGTATCCAGTTTCCAAGACTTGATCTACAGAACCCAATGCCCTGTAATCTCTACTTCTCCTTAGTGAGAATTAATGTAGGATCCCCAAATTCCTGAATGCAATCATATAACTGCTGGAGATCTTTCAGGAGTACTTGTGTAGCATACGCTGCATGCATGTTTGCTCTAGTTGCAAAGTTAAAAGCAACAAACAGTAAGGCTGTCTACAAAATCTGGTAGAGTCCTCTGAGTCAGGGAGGAACTTGAGACCATTTACCTTAGGAAGCTGTGGAAGATCACCTTCAAAACCTTGAAGAGAGTACCTCCTTCCTTTTAATGCAAAATACTACATGTTGTGTGTTTATCTTCCACTGGTGTCATGCATACCTTCCCCCTTTTAAAGATAGTTTTACCCTCCTGCCAATGCTTTTGTGTATACTTCAGTAGTTCTGAAAGGCAGCATCACTAATTCCTGTAGAATTGAGTACATTTTGAAAATAATTCTAATTCGAAATTGCACAAGAATGATCTGTGTGTAATTATGTGTAAGCATATTCTGTGAAAACGTTAACAAGTCTCATTAGCAAAGTTGACAAACAACTGCATTTATATATTCTATTGTTACAAGTCCAAATGCCCATCCATTGCATTTCAAACCTTTTAATGGCAACACAGCATAACATATGGCAACATTCCTTTTAATTGACAAGGAGTTTGTGAGGGAGTTCACTGTAACAGTCTAACATGAATGCATAATTTATTATGCAAGAACTGATGAAAGAATGCAGTTTGATAGTTTTACTAAAATGATAGAGCCGCACCTGGACAAATGGCTTTCAGCCAGAATAAAGACTTTTACTCTGCTAGAATAGACAATGGAGGCCTTTCTTGGTGAAATTTAAACTCTTGGGATCTCATTGTTTCAGCTGGGTTAATTTGTTTAGATTTGTGAGTGGCGTACAACACGGTCAGCCATGCCATCCGAATCAGCCTTTTGGCAGTAATTTTGTTTGTTTGGCCATACGCTTTACTGGTTCAGATCCTTCCATACGTGGTGTACGCAGGTAGTGGTCCTATTTCCTATTCATTAGATGCAGAGGGTTTGTCCCTTTCTTCAAACCTGTGTAATGGATATGGCCAACCTTTTTCCAAGTGTTCATAAAATTTGCCCAGATTTTCTACTTCTTGGATAACATGCAACTACTCCTGGGGTTCGACATTTTGACCCTGAATACAATTTTGCACGTCTGGGATTGCCCATCCACATTTCAAGACTGAAAGGTATTTTGGTTCCTGTAACTCAATGACAATTGACTGAGGTCCTGTATATGGGTGACTAATTAAAGGTGGCTATTTGGTCTGGTTTAGCAGGTTATGGCTGACCTCTTTGTGGCCTGCTGTACTCCAGTGACTAAAGCTAAGAACCTTTGGGTGTATTTTAACCAACAGTTATCCTTTGATTCTAGATGTGGTACTCCTTCTTAACAGTCTGAAAAAGTGTCGCCCTTTCTTCCATGGAAAAGCACGCCACAGGGGTTGGTTCACCCATCCTGGTGAAGTTAGGCTGTGGTAATGCCCTATACCGTGTGCTCCTTGCAGTGCATAGGATACATAGGATCTATAATATACTTGTCAACTGGTATTTGGACTTCTCACGTTTGAAAATAGATCAGCAGCAGCTCAGCGCTCACTCCACAAGCTGCTCTTTAAACAACACATTTTTTTCAAAGTTCTTTGGTGCAGCAAGCCTATTATCAAAAGATACAAAGTTCCTTTTTCTTTTAATCTACTGAAGCATCATGCCCCCTCCAGAGCTCTTAAGCATGGCTCTTTCCTTTTTCTGAATCCCCTTGGTATATATAACAAGGAACAGAGTGGACTGAGATCCTTTAGGAGTTTGTGTCCTATGCTTTGGAGCTCCCCCTTGATCCTCTGCAAAATTCTTATGACACGCTTTTTGACAAAAAAATCAAAATGTATCGGTTCTGCTAATTGTTTTGATTGGTCTCTTTTCTCCCCCCTGTCTGTCAGTCTGTTTCAGTGTTCGATAGTGCTAGCTCCATGATACCTTCAGGTGACTGTTTACTGTACAAGTCACTAAACGTGCAGTACCTCTCTGCTGTGATGCTAACCGTAACATCATGCTGATAAAAACAATTGTTTTTGTTAGATTATTTCCTGATTAAAGCCACATTCCCCTATTTCTATGTGGTGTGTTAGTATCTCCAACAATTGATTGTAGCAAAACAAATTATAATTTGCAGAGACCACATCACCGAGAATAATGTGATAATTTATGGTCTGTAGCAATGTAGAATATCTGCTGTTAAGTTATTCCATATTTCATTATGTGTTGTAGTTTTAATGGCAGTAGACAGGAAAGGAAGATTGTTACAGTGCCTAAAAATAATTACTACTGACTTTCTCTCATTAAGTATTTTAAAAACTTGTAATATTTGAAAATGGTAGTAGCAATGATGTGCGCTTCAGTTGTCATTTGTCAAAACAAGTGTACCCCACGAATAATGTATTTTAACTAATGCAAGAGCTATAGTGTTTGATTGTTGATTCATGGACACAATAATAACCGAAGAATGAATAGACTATTAATATTTCCTATTACAGGAGGTGGGCAGGTGGAAGTTAAAACAGAGAAACTTGACTTCAAGGAGCGGGTGCAGTCTAGGATTGGATCATTGGACAACATCACTCACACTCCAGGTGGAGGAACTAAAAAGGTATAAACGATACATAACTAATATATAAGCGTATTGTGTTTATTAAATGAATAACATTGAACTACAAAGGGTTAAATCTGATGTTCAGTGTACTGTTACCTATTAATGAGTCCAGCTCATGAGGGAGAGTGATTTAGCCATCAGGTTGTCATCTCTTGAAGTGTATTTAAGAACTCCGTGTACATTCATTTTAAAGTTGCTTCACAACTTAAGTGACAGTACCACATAATAATCGAACATAGCTTCTTCTATATATTTATAACCTTTGTTAAAAGCATTTTCATTAACTGCTACTTAAATTAAAATTGACAACTTTATTATGTGGTTCAGCATTGAGTAAAAACATGTTCGAGCCAATACCGAAGTCTTGAATATTCTCCAGCATTTTAGGATGTTTTAAAAATTCACATGCTTGAGTCTTCCCTCGCTTACTGGATGAATAAAAATAATGTGACTCACGGATTTTCTTATATTCCCATTATTTTCCCTTTATAATGACCAAGGACCTCTCCATGTAAGGATGGGAAGTGTACCTGCAAGAGTTGTCAGTATGTGATCTCTGGAACCACGGAGAGAAGTTGCACCACATGAACATAGTCAAACTCAGAGCAATTCAGAACAGACTTTCCTTCTGAAGATTAATTAGTGTTAATATGGAAGGACAAAACCAAATATGTGTATTACTTTTGGTGACCAGAAGAGACCTAGGGCCATATGTATCAAGCCGTTTTTGAATCGCAAAGGCCGAAATTCGCAGAATTTCGGCCTTTGCGACTCGCAAACGGCCGTTTTGCACGTTTTGGAATGTATGAAACATTCCCAAAATAAGGAATTGCAAACTTGTGCGATTCCTTATTTTTCCATAGCATTTAGGGAATCGCAAATTTGCGATTCCTTAAATGCTATGTATGTAGCAATTTTAGTTTGCGAATTTTGTTTAAGAATTCACAAATTACCACCAACTTTCAGTTGATGGTAACTTGCGAATTTCTTCCAGAAATGCAAAAATTGGCATTTTTAATGGTGGCATATGATGCACACACATGCCCATGGGGCATGTATGTGCGCCATATGCACACACATGTTCTTTTCAGGGGTGCAGCAGGGTGTCTTTGAGACACCCCTGCACCCTTGCAATAATTCTCAAATTACGATTAGCAAATTGCGAATTTGCAAATTTGCAATTTGAGAATTATTTTGCATTCATTCCTATGGGCCTCCTGACCCATAGGAATGCATTGGAAATTATTCCTTAATTTTCGCAAAATGCGAATTCGCAAATAAGGAAGCTTAATTATGGGCATAAGCAAATCACAGCGGTTTCTCCACTTTTGGATCTTTCATAGATTCACATGCTGAATCCTCCCTGTCGTCATGAGCATAATCACTCAGCAAGCTAGATGTAGAGTGCCATGAATGGGAACTCTACCTGAGTCCTATGAACTCAGTGTTTCAGCAGGGAAGACATCCAAATCTCAACCCTTTTCATGACTAGAGAGAACAAGAATTGATGGTGCTTAGCAGTCAGAGGCTGGCAACCAGGAAAAAAGTGGAATGCATTTTTTATGACATGGAACACAGTGTTCACTTACAAAGTCGTCAACATTGTTCCTTGATCCATGGATAGTTACCATCATTCTCGTAGCCCCAGCTTAGTCCATTAGTCCAGACAATACTCGTACTCAGAGCTACTGAGCCTGAGAGTAGCACCTCCAATCCTCCTGTCACAGGAGAAAGTCCAACTACTTCATCCAAACCTACGTTCACCAGCTTTGACAGCAGGGCTTCTGAACACCTTGAGTTTGATGCTAAGACATTCAGGACCGCTGCAGGAAGATCCTTGCTCAAGCCATAGCACCATCCACAAATAGAACATATCAAGCGAAGTTAAAGCATTTCTGTGCCTGATCTGCTTCACCCATTGCACTCATTTTATCAGCAATAGTTCCCATATTATCTACACCTAGCGGAGTCTAGCCTCAGCCATAGTTTCCTCAAAGTTCCTCATCAATTTCTAGAATCCAGCACTGCAGTTCAAACCCTCTTCTTCTCGCCACTAGTTCCATGAAAGTTGAACACTGCTCTCAAAATTATTCAAGGGCCCCTTCAAACCCATATATATAGGGTAGCATCTAAATACATTTCATGGAAAGCAGCATTACTATTATCCAGTATTAAAGGTGTCTTTCATAGATTCACATGCCTGAATCATTCCCCGTCGTCGAGACGGGAGCCTCCGGTACATAGAAAAGTAATGTCCTATAGACATACATAGAGAAAAATAGGCCTAAGGTCCTCCCCTTAGTAGCCTATCCTTGTCCTTATGTAAAAAGGACCAAACTCTTAGAGCCAGCCAATCAGCTAACACCTCCCTCTAGAACCTTCCTGTCAGGAGCCTCAGTCCCTCAGATTTTCTACCGCACGTTGTGCTAAGGGAGTCTCCCCTGAGCTCTGCTCAGATTCTGTGTTTTTTCACTTAATTTACAATAATTTTGCTTTCTACTATGGATTACCTTCACAGATGAATGAAAGAATTTTATTTTAAAGCCTGCGCTTCTTGTTCCAGAAGGTTGCTTTGCTCTGTTCCTCACACTCACAGGCCAAAGGCTGCAAGGTATGTTGCACTTTCTCAAGTAATTTCTTGAGGAGTCGTGAAGAGAGACTTTTAATATTGTTCAGACCAGAAAGGAGGTTTTTATTTTCTCCAGTTACTGCTATGAGGCGTGGCCCTCAAAGTCCAGGAGACCTCTAAAGAAGAGAATCTCCTCAGACTCATTCCTCAGGGGACCGTCCTGAGAAGGCCCTAAAAAAGACCGCTCAAGGGTCTTCCGGGCGCAGTCCTTCAAAAATCTCCTCACTCTGTGGAAAAGGAGATTAAAGGACTTGCTTTTGGAGAAAAAATCAGGTAAAAAGACGACTTCTGAGCCGTCAAAATCACCTCCACTGGTCATGGGATCATTCAGAAAGGCGTCTTCTATACCTCCTAAGGTAAAGACTAAGAAGCCAACATCGTCAACTGGATCGTCGATGACAAAACCACCATCATTGCCTATGACAGCCTCTTCGTCTACGATGGCCTCGTCTACGCTGGCCTCGTCTACAATGGCACGTCGACGAGAGCGTCGACGACGACGAGTGCGTCGACGACGAGTGCGTCGACGACGAGGGCGTCGACGACGAGAGTGTCGACGACGAGAGTGTCGACGACGAGAGTGTCGCCGACGAGAGTGTCGACGACGAGAGTGTCGACGACGAGAGTGTCGACGACGAGAGTGTCGACGACGAGAGTGTCGACGACGAGAGTGTCGACGACGAGAGTGTCGCCGACGAGAGTGTCGCCGACGAGAGTGTCGACGACGAGAGTGTCGACGACGAGAGTGTCGACGACGAGAGTGTCGACGACGAGAGTGTCGACGACGAGAGTGTCGACGACGGAAGTGTCGACGACGGAAGTGTCGACGACGGAAGTGAGAGCGTCGACGAGAGTGTCGACGAGAGTGGACGAGAGTGTCGACGAGAGCGGACGAGAGTGTCGACGACGACAGCGAGAGCGTCGACGGCGAGAGCGTCGACGACGACTGCTTGTCTATATGACGGCCTAGTCTATGACGGCCTCATCTACAAAGGCTAGTCTATGACGGCGTTGACGGCCTTGTCTACGACGGATCGTCTAGGGAGTCGACTGCTCGTCTATGACAACCTGTCTACGGTATCGACGATGGCCTCGTCTACGACGGCCTCATCTACGAAGGCTCGTCTACGATGGCTCGTCTACGATGGCATAGTCCCGACGACCTCGTCTATGACGGCCTGTCTACGGCGGCCTGTCTACAGCGTCGACAAGGACCTAGTATACGATGGCCTAGTCTACGATGGCCTAATCTACGAGGGCCTGGTCTACGATGGCCTAGTCTACGTGGCCTAGTCTTCGAGGGCCTAGTCTACGATGACCTAATCTACGATGGCCTCGTCTACGATGGCCTCATCTACGATGGCCTCGTCTACGATGGACTCGTCTATGATGGCCTCGTCTATGATGACCTCATCTACGACGGCCTCATCTACAAAGGCTAGTCTCCGACGTTGTCGATGACTGCTCGTCTACGACGGCATGGTCTATGGCGGCGATCTCGTCGAAGGGCTCGTGGACGAAGGAAGAAATCCGCCAATTCTGGAATCTCTTCTAAGGTGGTAGAGAGGGCTGCTCAACGTTTTAAGATCCAATAACCTCTCAGGAAGAGGCCTGTCTCTTGTTCGTCATCGAAGAACCCTTCAAGAAGGCAGTAAGGTCAATACTGATTATCTATTACCCATAGTCAGGAACGGTAAGGGTCATGATGTACCCCTCCTCTGTATCACTGGTGATCCCTCAGTTGGATAAGACGTATAAGGCGCCAGATACAGCACCGGCGTGTTTCACAGGAACATCCTAAGCCGGACTCCGTGGTGACACAGGCGGCCCAGAAGAGCTCCGGGACTCCTTCGGTCCCGTTGTCGCCTCCTCCTGATAAGGAGGGAATAAGAGTGGACGACATTGGGAACAGGCTTTCCCCAGCGAACGCTCTAACGCCCTTGGGACGCTATTGTGAACAATTGTGAGCACACATGCCCCATACCAAAGTGGAGTCTGCTAGATGGTGAAGCATCGGCGTCAAGCCATAGACTGCGCGAGGAATATCGCTATGACAGGGTTCCACCAGTTGGCTGGAGCAGCAGTCTTGCGGATCCAAGGAGGGCCCTTTCCGTCCTGAGGTGCGAACAACGTTTTTTGGGACAAACCATATGATAGCCAGTTACTATTTGGCACAAAAAGTTAACGAAGCAGACAATGCAAGAGCTTTGGCCACTCTTCAGTATAGGAACCAGTCCTTTAGTAGAAATGGAGGAAGAAGACGGTCTTCCTACAGAGGAAATTATCAATTCGAGTCTTCCTGCTCTTCAGGCCAGAATGGACTGCGATGCCCTCGGCGCCAACAATAGCAAAACAAGCGCTCTTCTTTTGCGAAGTTGTCCTTTCAGGGAGAGGACAGCGGAGATATCAAAATTTACGGCTGCTTCTTCGAGAGATCTGGATTATGCTGTAGAAAGGAGCTATGGCGAGAATACCTCCTCATAAGGGAAAAGGATTTTATTCCTGCTTCCTTTTGAAAAAAAAAAAAAAAAAAAAGATAAGCGGTGGAGACCAATCTTAGATTTCAGAGCCATCAACAAATTCCTACGGAAGCATTCGTTTCGCATGATAATCCAGGAGGTCTTGCAAACAGGACGCTTACTCCCATGTCCCAATTCACAGGAATAGCTAACCGTACTTACGATTTGCAGTAGTGGGCAGACGCTTGCAGTTTCGCGTTCTGCCTTTTGGGCTCAAGTCTGCGCCGCAAACATTCAAGAAATACCGTTCCCCGGTGGCGGCATATCTCAGACACCAAGTCTTTCAGTATCTGAATGACTGGCTGGTCAAGGCTTCATCCTTAGAAGATGTGTCCAGGTCTTCCAACGCCTGTTTTCAGCTTTGATTGCTTGGATCTCACCCTCAATCAAGAAAACGCCTATTTTCAGCTTTGATTGCTTGGATCTCACCCTCAATCAAGAAAAATCGGTCCTAAAACCTTTTCACTACATAAGTTTCCTAGGTGCAACCCTGGACACACGGTCAGCAAAGGTTTTCCCTTCCAGAGAGTGATTGTGTATCCTCCTGATTCCTCACTGTCAACTACGAATGAGACCTCTACAGGAGGCGCTCTAGAAGCAGTGGGTCCACTGCACAGGGTCATCTGACGACCACATAAAAAATGAATTCTCATATGGCCGGAGCCCTACAATGGGGGATATCATCTCAAAACCTGTCTCAAAGCTCGTCATTCCTACTTCCGGCTGTTCCTCATGTCGTCACAAAAGGCGTCTCTTTGGAAGGCTCTGGAGTTTTTTCTGCAAGAGCTACAGATATGTGGAAGGTGGTCTCCTATGGAGAAGAAACTACATATCAATCTGCTTGAACTATGGGCGGTCTTCCTGGCCCTTCAAGCTTGCCTGCCAAAAATAGGACGGACAATGAGCTCACAAAGGTGTTGTGCAGCCAGAAAACATCGTCACACGAGTGGGAGCTTGTCCAACAAATCATTGGCCAAATCTTCTCCAGATAAAGCACGCAGCAAATTGATCTATTTGCAACGAGAATGAACGCCAAATGCCCACACTTCGCAAATTGGCAACCCCAGTCAGGGTCCCTAGGGAATGCATCTCCAATCGCATGGCGCAACGTCTTTGCGTAGGCCTTTCCGCCACTCCCGATGCTTCCCATGGTCTTCACTAAAATTTACTTGGAGCCTTGTATTCTGATTTTAATAGCCTCAATTTGGCCGAGGCAACATTGGTTCAAAGAGCTCCACCGTCTATCCCTGGAGCCACCGGCCCACCTGCGCCAGTACCTATCCCTGCTTACAATGAACTATAATCAAGTTCAACGTCCGGATCTGAAGTCTCTCAAGTTAGTCTCCTGGCCCCTGGGTTCAGAGTTCCACCATCTGAATATTCCACAAGACTGTGGACATTCTTACCAGAGCAGGGGCGGATACACCTAAACATATTCCCTGAAATGGAAGCGCTTTTGTGTTTAGGGTGCAGATCACGGAAATTGGCCTTTCTCCACGTCACCGGAGCAAATATTGCCTTATCTATTACATCCGGCACAGTCGGACCTAGCCCACTCCTCCAGTAAAGTACACTTAGCAGCAATATCTCGTTATGAAATAATTTCAACGAGTCCATCGCTCTGGTCAAGCGGGTTGATTAAGCAAGTTCTAAAACGATTATACAGATCTTTCCCGCCAGTAAGGATGTTGCCACCTCCTGGCATCTCAATGTGGTTCTTAACCAGCTCATAAAACATCTGTTTGAACCAGTACACAGAGCTGACCCAAAGTATGTCTCGTGGACAATCCACACCCCTCCTGGCGCTCAAATCCGCAAGGAGGGTCAGTGAGCTACAGGCGGTTTTGTATCCAGGATCCTTTTCTGCAGTTTAATAGAGACTGGGTGACTCTGAGATCCACTCCTAGGTTTATCTCAAAAGTTCAGTCGAACTTACACCTAAATGAACCTGTGGTTATGCGTTCCTTTTTTCCGAACCACAGCACGGCAGCTGAGAGATCGCTGTTTTTTTCCTTGGATCTCAAGCAATGTTTACAGTTTTACAGTGACAAAACGAAAACATGCAGGAAATCTAACCAGCTATTACGAACTTACAGCAGACCTAGGAAGGGTCTACCGCTTGCCAAGCAGAGCATCTCCAAATGGAATTCTGCAGCCATTGCTTTCTGCCATGACCAAGTTGGACAGCCATTGCATTCCAAAGTGAGAGCGCTCACCATGAGAGCTATGTCCACTTCTATGGTTCTCATTCACATTACAGGGCGACAACATGGAAGTCGCCGCATACCTTTACTAGGCAATTCTGCCTGGATACGGAGCTGATGAATGATGCAGCAGTGGGACAAACAGTGTAACGCCATCTATTTCGGTAAGGTGTAACGCCATCTATTTCGGTAAGGTGAGCCTTCCTCCGTCCCTCCATCCTACCCTGGTATGCACATTTCTTTAGCGTTATTTATTGTGGATACCTAGTGATGGTTCATGCTCTAGTGATGGTTCATGCTCGCAGGATGTCTTATCTAAGGACTTCTATATGCTGTTCCATCAGAAATGTGCACTCTGCATTGCTTGCTACTCTGATTCAGGCATGTGAATCTATGAAAGACACCTTTAATACTGGATAAGAAATGAGTTACTTACCTGTAACTACAGTTATCCAGTATTGGTGTCTTTCATAGATTCACATGCAACCCTCCCGCCTCCCCTGGAAGGACTCACCTATCTCTCTATCAGTGCTACGCCTACTTAGCTTGGTGCGTACGAAAATCTGAGGGACTGAGGCTCCTGACAGGAAGGTTCTAGAGGGAGGTGTTAGCTGATTGGCTGGCTCTAAGAGTTTGGTCCTTTTTACATAAGGACAAGGATAGGCTACTAAGGGGAGGACCTTAGGCCTATTTTTCTCTATGTATGTCTATAGGACATTACTTTTCTATGTACCGGAGGCTCCCGTCTCGACGACGGGGAATGATTCAGGCATGTGAATCTATGAAAGACACCAATACTGGATAACTGTAGTTACAGGTAAGTAACTCATTTCTTAACCCTTATGACTGCTAGGAGAATATGAGAACTGTAGATGTTAACAATAAAAGGACCACATCTCGAATTTGGCAAACAAACTGAGTCTTTGAAAAAATCCATCATTCATGCTGAAAGTGGCAGCAGATTTCCACGTAAACGAACCTGTCATTTTAAAGTCTTTCTTTCCTGCCTCGCCCAATGCTGCACACATACATCTACACTCGCTAGATGTGGATAGCTGTTTACAATTTTACCTAGCCAAGACAAAACACTTCAGGAACTCTGATTAACGATGTGTCTCTTTTGACCATGCACTAAAAGGTAGGCTTCGGTCAAACTAAGGTGCTGCAATATGGATTGCAGCACCTTTTAAAGGCCAATAAACTGCTGTCCACCACAGTAAGGGCACACTCTACAAGAGGAGTAGAGGTGACTTCTGCTTGGCATGCAGGAGTGCCACTCATGGACATCTACAACATGGCAACGTGTGAAACTCACCATACATTTTACAACCTGTTTTAAAAAGGTGAGCCTTCTTTTCCACGTTGCTCTAATGAAATGTAATGAATACTGCTTGCTGCCCTGATACAAGCATACCAATCTTTGAAAGATCCGATGCTGGAGAATAAAATGAGTTATATGCCTGTAACTTCAGTACTCCAATGATTTTTCAGTCCTCCCACTTCTGCTCTTTTTTACTCACCTGTTCTGCTATTTCTATAGCCATACATGACATGGTCTTGAAGCTTTGAGAGGTAATGGCCTCTGGGATGAGTGGAGTTCATGGCTTTTCAGCACCATTGGCTGAAGATTGAGCTGTTTCAAATAAGATAAATGTCAACTAAACATGCACTGTTTCGAAATTGCTTCTATGACAAGTTGTTTTCAACTTCCACTTGCCAATAAGGAAGATTCAAGCGTGTGACTCCATGAAAGATATCAAGGTTAGAGAAATGTAATGGTATCTAATTTTTCGAAATTTATAAAATATACTTTCTACAGCATGGGATCGTCACTGATATTCATGAACAGTGAAAAGTTCAGCCTATGTACATTACCCTGAATACTCCTTCACATTTGTTCACACGTATAAGGCACATTTTTGCAAATGAACCTCTAAAAAATAGCAACATTAAGGAAGCAGCCTCCAAAGTTTTGTAATACTACTTTTTAAACTAGCAAAATAAAGTGGGCTTATAGGCAGCAACATCTTAAATAGAAATTGCACTGCAACATTTAGCTCCCTGAGGAACGCTCCTACCCTACAGGGCACTGCTTTTGTAATAGTTCTTTTCCCCACTCTGTGTAATTCGGATCTCCGAACAGTGGATTCTGTCTTTTTTGCTTATTTTTGGCTATTTTCAGTCAGATTTTGTCACAATTCAATATGTTATCATCTTTCTCTTAGAGTCTTTTTTGTGGGCGATCTTAGTGTTTTGTCTGTGTTTTTTCCATAGCTGACGATGTATTGTATTGTATGTGATATATATAAAGCGCAGCTATCACCCTATGGATATCTTGGCGCTATAGTATGTGAATCATCAGTCAGAGGAGGATGCAAAAAGGAGTTTCAGAGAGAGGAGCCCTCCTAACTGTCAGATTCTAGAGAACAACCACGTTTTAACCTTTTTCCTGAACTGCAGAAGATCTTGAAACAGCCTAATTTCCAAAGGAAGGCTGTTCCAAAGTTTAGCAGCGGCAGAGCTGAACGCCCTACCTTTTGATTTGGCTTTGTGAATTTTTGGAGCTCTCACCAGACAGGCTGTGGAGGAACGGAGACACCTTAATGGAGTATACCACACAAAGGTCTCCTGAAGGGGTTTAGGTCCAACCCCATGCAGACCCTTGAAAACCAAGCAGAGGGACTTAAACTGAATCCTCTGCCTTATTGGTAACCAGTGAAGCTCTGCAAGAGCCACGAGCCTGATGAACACCGCAGTTTTGCCAATGCAAATTTTGCCGCAAAGGTCTGGAATCTTTGGAGACGTTCAACCAAAGATTTTGTGGCCTCCAATAGTAGGGTGTTACAATAGTCCACACTACTGAGAATGAGACTTCCAACGACCAATGCTCTGGCCGTCTTAGGCACCGGCGGAAGGATTTTTCTGGAAGCTTTGATCAAGGAAAAACAGTTCCCCACCACTTTATTTACATGTGTTTCCAGGGTTAAGTTGGCGTCAAGCATAACTCCCTAATTGCGTACTGCTTTGCTGGAACCAAAGTCGGGGCAGCTGAAGAAGGCCAAAAATTGCCAGGAAAAGGGGGAGGAACTTTCCCCACCATACAGTATAGGACTTCAGTCTTATCTGAATTGAATTGAAGCGAGTTGGCTCTTAGCCAATGAGCAGTGTCATGCACACAGTCATGAAAAGTCACCAGAGAAATTCACTGATTCCCCTCTAAGGAGAAGAATAGCTGAGTGTCATCAGGATAGTTCACCAGATTCACACGATGTCCCTTTATGATTTCACTCAAGGGTCTCATATAGATGTTAAAGAGAATAGGGCTAATCGCCGATCCCTGAGGAACACCATGGTGGACGTTGGAGAATTTAGATTGAAATGGCGGGAAAGAAACCGCATGACACCTGCCGAAAAGATACGAACTGAACCATTCTAATGCCGTCCTTGACACCCCGATCGCTTCTAGTCTGGTCAGCAAGATGTCATGGTTGACTGCGTCGAAAGCGGCAGAAATATGAATGCCAGATTGTCCCCTGTCTGCCCTCAATCGAAGGTCATCTAACACGGCCACCAAAGCAGTTTCCGTTCCGTGACCAGGACGGAAGACAAACTGGACATCATCTAACCTAGAGTTAGATTCTAAGAATTGAGACAAAGTTCTGCTGACCAGACGTTCGATGATTTTAATAGGATATGCTAAGAGAGAAATTGGTCTACAGTTACCAGCACAGGTTGGGTGGAGTGTCGCTCTTTTTAAGAGCGGAGTAGCCACCGCCCGTGTCCAACACGCTGGCACTAATCCAGAACTTAGAGAACTGTTACAAATCTGCCGCAAAATGGGAAAGAGCTCAGAACCCAAATCCTTCCAAATTTTGTGTGGAAGAGGATCTAAAGGGGAACCTGATGGCACACCCAAAGCAGTTCTGTTAATATCTCCTCCGAGAAAGGCTCAAATGGTTCAGGGCGTTCAGAGAATCTGACTCTACCCCATTTACCTTTCCTCCATCTTGTGGCACATCAGTTTCCATAGTAAGGCCTTCTTTCCTAGAAACATTAGTCGCCCTCAGTCCATCAATAATATTGCTTGGCGGGATTGTGGATTGAGTACATTCAGGGACCGTCATATCCTTAACTATTTGAAAGATTGTTCTGGATTGATTTTTAGAATTTAAGACTGTATTAGCGAAATATTCTAATTTTGCTGAATCAATTCCCTTCCTATAGTCCACTATTGCAGCCTTCCATACAAATGTATCCACATCCGAGTAAGCCTTCCTCCATTTCCTCTCTGCCTGTCGGCAGATCAGTTTTAAGGATTTAAGATGATCATTATACCAGCAGGCTGATGGCCTGCCGTTCTTCTTATAAGTTTTCATGGGGGAGACCTGGTCTAACCTAGTTTCAATCTGGTCACAAAAGTCTATATAAGTTGTCCTCCACTGACCCCCATTATTAAAATCCTTGTCAAAGGAAAAAAACAAGGATGAGGTGATCTTATTCTTTAAAAGTTCCTTCCAATCTCTACTCTTAAACGCCCTTGCCTCCCTAGTGGTTGGGTGTACCTTTCTATGGTCTAGAATCTGAAATTTGACCAAATAATGATTGGACCAGTAGACCGGAAGAATTTCAATTGCTCCCAAAGCCTGTGCTTTAGAGAAGATCAGATCCAATGTATTCCCCCCTTTATGGGTGGATGTAATCACTATTTGTAAAGTTCCATATATGTATTGATCAAATGTCAGCAAAAGATCCACATGCATTTGCATATTTTGCTTTCCTGTGAACCAGATTATTCAAGCATTTAAACAATATCAGAAAAAGTAAAAGATGACACTGAAAGACCAGGCAGGAATTCCCCTAAGAGGTGTGCAATATTTCCTCCGATCCTGTAGTTGTGGTTCTCAGTGAACAAAAAAGCTTAAGTGATCTGCTACCTTCACGTTTAAGCTTTCTAAAATTATTTTTTGACCCTCCCTAGAAGGGGGGTCAAAGAAGAAGTGAAGGAAAAACTCATGGAGTTATTCTTTCTGGTTAAGGGGTACATCTTGTATTGAAAACAAAAACATAGCTTGCAGACTATTTGCCCATATTGAAGTACTGAACATCAAGGTATTCAACTTCAAAGAGAAAAAATCCTCATCCTGAGCAATATCAAGACTCGTGACACCAGTGTATACACCATTGAGATTTGTACCGGTAAGCAGCCACACAGTACCACATTGTGCACATATCTATATTGTGCTACAGCCAACAGGGACCACATTTGGCAAGAAGTTCACTGCCAAGGAATTTATGGTTGAACTGGTGTCTCTGTCTCACTGATTTAGCTCTCAAAGATCTTCTATCTAAGAAAGACAAATCTATGTGTTCTATTTAAAAAGGAGACAGAATAAGACTGTTCAAGTTCAAAGCTTTTTTAATGAACATCGGTTTGAGTGGTAGTTCAAAACCTGGAGCACTATTGTTCCCATTTTCTTCAAAATTGGAGTCTTTTCCATTACCACCAAACTTTAAATCAGACCCAGATCTAACATTACTCTTAAACAGCGCAGCACAAGGACTCTGCAAGGCCCTTCAATCCTCTCAGCTGTTGATCGCTTTGAATTGAGAATTTAAATCTACTAGATGCAGGCAAAGAAGACTTTGCAGGCGTTAGCATACATTGAGTGCCATAGGACCCCATGCTTTGCTGATCATGATTCTGCATAATATGTCTCATGCCAAATGCACAACTAAAAGAAAAAAATATTACCTAATGTCCATAGAGTAGATGATGTTTAGTTAACAGACTGACAACAAAATGCGTAATCTAACACCTCGCAGCGCTATCTCATAATAGAAGGGAAGTTACTGTACCCATGTCTGTACAACTGGCTTCTTACTGCTACCTCATTCTGCAGGATTTCCAGACAACAGTGAAATACATGCAAAGTTTGGCTCTACATATCAGTTTCAACAAGTCCACAACTGCCACAGTAGAAAAGATTTATGACTTAGCTCGCATTGAAAGACATTAATCAAGTAAAAGAGTACACTTTTGAAAAAGGTGTTATTCTCTTTGCATGAACCTCATCCAACAGCTTTGCAGATATTGTCTATCCTCACCTTGAAGGCGTGTTGGATATTTGAAGTGTCTAAGGCAGAGGTCTTGAATTTCTGTACTAAGAGCAACTTTTGTTCAATTAAAATCATCGTTATCTGCTATTGTTAGTTTTGCAATAGGGACAACATCAGACAAGATTGATTTACTGCCCTCCTTAGGAAAGATTATTGACAGTGATCACCTTCGTGCATAGTAGGGTTGCCAGCAGTAATGTAAAAAGGCCTTTACTTGGGTAATACATAACAGTTATAGTTGCAATGCGAGAGGCTCAAGGTAATACTGTTAGTAATAAGTATCCCAATCGTCACAAGATTTATCCCTCAAATATCAGCTTTAAGTATATTTTAGATACCCAACTATTTTTCGCCAAATATCAGCTCATGAGCTTTTAAAATACACATTTTTTGTCTCAAACACACACTGTTTACTTTTGGTTTCCATATATTAATTCAACTAAGTAAAAGCTTCAAATTAAGTAGGCGGGCTGCACACAGGAGAGCTACTTACAGATAGCTGGAGAGCTACCAGTAGCTAACAAGCTACTCGTTGGAGAAGCATAGTCTAAGGCGAATCTTAATATAAAGTGCACCAATGACATCTAAGTTAGAGAAACTGTAAAGGCAGTGAAACTTCGATATTTCGTTTTTGTCAGTCCTAAACAATCAATCAATCAATCTGTCATTTACAAGGCTCTGTTAAACCACTTAATGTGGATTAACGCTGCCTTGTAAATGAGGCCCCTTTTCACTCTACACTTAACTTGAAAGGGGTGTGCAATGGGTGTTATGGTGGGCATTCCGTGCTACAGCCATTGATTTTGATGGTAACCTCTATTTACAAAAAGGCGTAAATATAAGGCAGCGCCAAAATTAAGACCAGAGAAATGCTTTAATTTCACCTCGTTTTTGGTGCTGCTATGTGTGCAGCACAAATGCTGCTATGTGTGCTGCATTGTGCAGCACACATAGAAACTGCAAATCGCATTGAATGATTGTTTATGTGCTTGAAGGTGTCCCTTCCTGCACATAAACAATCATTAAAAATTACGATCTTCAACTTCTATGTGTGTTGTACTATGCAGCACACATAAAAGTTACAATTCTCCAATCGGGACATAAACAATAATTCCCACCAACGCAGGCCCCCTTGCACTATTGTGCAAGGGGGCCTACGTTGGCGCTAGGCAGTTAGATTTAGCATTGGGGAAACGCAGGCGTGCGCCACATTCTTGTGAATACGACACATCCCTGCATTTTCAAAAATGCAGAGCGTGGAGTTAGCAATATTTGCTTAACGCCACGCTTCACCATTCTCTTGTGAATATGCCCCAAAGTGTGGCGTGCAGTCTCTTCCATAAATGCTCACTTAACAGCTATAGCATATAGAAAAATTCTACCTAGCATTTTCTCTTAATCATCCCAAAAATAAGGGTTTTAGAGGGCTTTTTATCTTATAAGCTAAAGTGTGCCTTAATATCGCTTTTCTGAGTCAGCAGTTTGCCAAGTCTTTTTGTTGCAAAGTAACTTTGCTAGTTGAAATCACTTTTGCCCCCACCTTATTAAGGTCTGGGCTCTCTGTACTGTATAACTTTAAAAGACATTCCATAGGTCCCAGACTGTTTTAGAAACGTTCCTAAACTTTATCCATGAATTCATTTAGATTTCCAGAGATTAAACTGTATTCCCCTTACTTTATTTCAAAATCCTCTCTGACAAAAAGGTGTTTTCGAACCCTCAATGTGAAAAAGATAAAAGTTTAGAAAACAGCATCCAGCTCACCTGGGAGTCAGAAGAATTGACCTTAGATGGGTAGTCCAACGTTAAGATCCTAAAGCTTTATGTGAGCCTTAAAATGAACTAGCCGTCAAATGCCAAAGCAGTGCCCTTTCGGATTGCAGTGTCTATTCGATTTTAAAAACACAGTCTGTTTCTCTGTACAGCTGTCTTGCTTTACGGCCCACCACTTTCTTACATTTGTTTCTGTTTAAACCAGACGTCTCAACGCTGCTCCTTCTATATTTTCAGTTTTTAGGGTTTAGTCCTAATCAATATGTTGAGCGAGCAGGAAACTTTATTATTGTATTTTTTGTTGCGTGTGTGTCTTCACGCTTCGTGTGACTATTTCAGCCGTTAGCATGTACATAATACTTAGTTGTACGCACAGTACAATTGCCCATTAGGAAATGTAAGTGTAAAGTAAATGTGCAATTACGCACTTTTTTCAACATATAGGAAACATTTTACATGTGGAAATACTTCTTTCCCAACAGCTCCCTGAGTTTGGGGGATTTGTTCTCTTTTGCAACCTGGAACCAGATTTAACGCAGTTTTTTTTACATAACTAAATTACTGCCTTTTTGCAAGGTGGAAAAGGGTCACATAGCAGTTTGTGAATTCCCACAACGTGCCAAGTATGTAGGTGGTCACAAATTCACAGGGCAAACCACGCATGCCCTCATCTCACCACTTGTGTAGATTTTACACCTGCATAATTGTACGGAGTTAAGGTGTACAATTGCGCATGTGAAAAAGCATTTACTCCTGCTATGGCTCTCTAAGTAAAAAAAACTAGCACGTGTAAATCCATCAATTTTTGTCTTTAAACCTAGTGTATGAATGAAATTACTTTCGTACCTTACTCTCCCTGTGGTATTGTGAGACGAAGAATGAGATAGTCTCCCTCATGAGCTGGACTGGCACTATTAATAGGTGCGAATAACTTTGACCTCATTAAAATTTCAAATGATTTACAAGTTTACAAAAAAGGAAGCTCAATTGATTCCTAGTTAGTACATTTAGTAGATGATATTGCTTTTTGTTGATACTTCTGATATCATTTGAAATATTGCCGTTTCCTTCAAGCTACTTTGATATTGCACCTAAGCTCGCTTGATCTCCATGCCAGCTTTCTATTTTGAAAATGTTTCGTCTTGCAGCATATTCTATAGAGTACACTGCCTTTCTTTAAAGGATATCCTGTCTTCCTTTCCCTTCTCTCTAAATGCATCGATTCTTTCAGCAGCTCTCTTTGCTTTAACTTTTGCAATCTCATACCCTTTTTCTGATTTCACAATTCTTTTGGTCATTTCGCTTGCCCCAGGAAAATCCTTAAGGGTACTTGTCCATATATCACTGTAATATAATTATAAACACATATAGCCGAACATGGCATAGAACAGGTTAATCTGATGAAAAGTTGTTCTTTAATTATCGATGATAAGAGGTGTTGGCCTGCTTGTGTGATACAATCTGGAATTTCCCAGTTTGTCCTTTGCCGAAAATAGAAAAGAGACGTTTTGGCTAAATGAAGAACACCCTTCTTTTATCATTAAAAGCTCCCTAAATTAAGTCTGTTTAGGCCAGATGACAGCCTTTTTGCGGGTGTAAACCTTGCGATTTAAAAATCAGAGTTTCAATACCAATGGGGCTTTTCACAATAAACAAAAGCGATTTTGTAAGTTGGAACATTCTTTCTGACTTGTAAAAGTGTCTTTGCAACCATTTTCAAATGAAAGGGTATGTGAAATGGGCGTTCTCCTTCTTTTTGTCATTTGGAAAAGTATCTATTACTGTTTGGGGCCAGATGTATCAAGGGTATATGCAGAAAAGGCCCGCTTGCGAATGGGAAAAAGCCTTTTGTGATGTATCATCCCAAAAGCCATTGCAAAATAAGGAATCGCAAAATTTGCAATTCCCTATATTTCGAATGCATTTAAGGAATCACAGATAAGCAGCCTGCCTAATTCATATTAATCAGGCATGTCGTTTTGCACCAGCCTATGCATAGGCAAATTGTGATGTGGTCTGTTAGTACAGAAATCTCGTTGCAAATTGCTTTCACATCCCCTTAGATTTATTAGTATCGGTTTTTAAATAACCATTTCTTAAAGTTAATACCCAGAACCAGTATCATCACCAGGTGATATAATTTGCATATGTATGTTGGCACTACAGCCATAGCCATTTCTTTAAGATTGATTTTGCAACACTTGCCCAATTATTCTGTCATCTGTGACATACATATTTATGAATTACACATTTCAATAACAGCTGTTCTAAAAACGATATTGTTAAGAACAGGAATGTTTTATCTCTCCAATCATCAGACTATTAAGACAGAAAGGGGTGTACACTTAATTAACTGGTATTGTCCTTCATTTTGACATTCAGAATTTAGAGGGAGGATACTGAGGACAGAAATCTCTTCCGAATACAATATCTCTGCATTTTCCTCTGGCATCGGTGAATGGTCTTCCTTTATCTTTTCTTTTTGTTATATTTTTCCTATTTTATGTTATTTTTTCATTTATTTATGATCCATTTTGTGCCTCGTCCTTCATCTATAGAGAGAGAAGGGGAAAGAAGACTTGGCTCATGTGACACTGACCTCGACCAATGGGGTCAGCCCTTGCCCAAATAATGCAGTGCAAGTGTCACTGATTAACGAACCCCCTATTCTTGAGGAGACAGAGGTTTCCAGCCTACTCGCAGAAAATGCCAGTAAGTGATCTATAAAGCATACAGCTTTCATTGAAGAAGATTGAACCTTTAGCCACGTAATACTGAAATTGTATGTTGTTACCGTGATATGGCCATTAAATGGCAGATGACTTGTTAAAACTTTCAGAACTTTGACATCATTCACTTCATCAGCACAGTTCGATAAGGGAGAGTGTGAGCACAGAATCCAATCTGTTGTGATATACATGAAATATATTAAGACATGTATAGCAGTACAAGTCATACCGGCACTGCTGGGTAGGCATTTCTCTATTTTGCACATTTTCATATTTTTTTTTACATTTAGAGAATGTTTTGATATTATCCCATCAAAATTTTTTTTTTAAAGTAATAAAAAAAGTGTATGTCAAGGTCGGAATAAATAGTAAAAACTGCCACCAACACTTTCACCTTGAGCACTGTATATATAAAGTATTTTTTTACTGTTTCAAACAATTTAGCATATATAAGACTCATAGTGTTAGGTGCCTTGATTTGTACTGCATCGGTCCTAAAAAGAAAAAATCAAAAAATATAAATCATTACAAAGTGAATCTAATGATCACATTTATATTTGTTTTGTGTGATCTTTGTAAATATATATATAACTGTTCTAACTGCCGCAACCACATTGTTTAATACTGTACCTACTTACCCCAGGTCAGGTAGTATATATGGCTAACCCACTTTATATACAATACCAAAACTTTCAGGGGCAGATTTACAAGCCCCATGCGTCACTTTTAAGCTGCTGTTGCATCACTTTTGTGACGCAACGGCGGCATGAAACATGCGGCAAATTTACTATGTGACGCATCTAGCGAGATGCATCACGTTGTAAAGCCCTGCGTGACATTATACCTGCGTCAGGTATAATCAATGCAGGGTAGGCATTCCCACAAAGGAAAGCCTCTTAAAAGTGACGCAGTGAAATCTACAAGATTTCACTGCTTGACTTTCAGGACGCCACTGTGTCAAAACCTTACGCCTGCTTGAAGCAGGCGTAAGGAGTGACGCAGTGTATTGGAAATATGCCACAACACGCATGGCTGAAGTTGCGTCGTGCTTGCGGCACAACTCCAGCAATGCGTGACTTTTCCACCAACAGGTGCATCAGAATTTTTTACGCATCTGTCAGTCCTTGCGCCATAGTGCGCCGTATTATAAATACAGCGCATCTATGGTGGCACAAGGGTTTTTCACTCAGGCATAAGGAAACTGGTGCATCTATAAAGATGCTTACGTTTCTTGTAAATCTGCCCCTCAGTTTTTAATCTTATTTAGTATTATATAGTTGTATATTCCTTCCCACACATATATATATTTAGTTGTAGATCCATAAATGAATAAATAGTCATAAGTGCCTATATAGATTAGTAAACCTGTATCTCATATAGATCTGTATGTAATTATATATACACACACACTCTCTCTCTCTCTCGGTCTCTCTCCCCCTCTATCATAGATAGATCACTAGAGATGCCATGGGGCAGTGAAAATCCCAAATAAATGCTGTAAAAATGATGTTGAGAACAAGTGCACTAATAAAAACATACACATTTAGCTCTGTAGTGCAAATATTAATTCCAAGTCATTACGTTAGTATAGAGAAATTGAAAGGAGACTATCGCTATTTACAGCTTCACAAATTGCATGAGGTTCAGCACTGCATCTTTATAGGCTGACACGCATTAATTATTTTCCACAGTCAGACTGGGAATGTTCTGTAAACAAAAAGTACGAAACATTATTAAAGTACATACAGTTTGTATTCTTTTTTTTGGTGTTTAACAAACAATGTAGCAAACATTGAGGTGCAAGCAACTTAGGCACATTATCAGGTGCCCTGCGGCCAACAGCCTCCCACATATTAAGTTTCAGATGACAATGAGGTAATGTAAAACATTATATTTGTAGCATGGGATCAGGGGGTGTCGCACGACTGTCATTTATGTATTTACTGCTGCTCTCCGGATCCATTATCATCCCCACCAGGCCTACCCTCACTTGTTTCAGACTCATGCTGAATTCAGGGCAGAGTTGCACAGTTCCCGCCACTCAGACAGATCCGCCTGCAACTTACCATCCCTATGGTTTAATTTCATGTGGGCTTCTTCTGCTTGCGTCCACTCTCGCACATCTCTAAGTCATGCTGTTATGTCTGGGCCTCTCTGACCCATCCAGGTGAAGGCTATTTATTCTACGCCTAGCTAACACTATCATCAGTTGTAGCAGTTTGTATGCCATTTCTGCTTCCTGGGTTTTCTTACATGGCCCAAAAGACATTAAATGGGCTCCTCCAGTATGTGGAGACCTGTGCTTTTGCGCACTTTCGCCACAACCCGGGGCCAGAACTGCTGCAGCCCAGAACATCCTTATTCTAAATGTAAACAATCTGCCTTCTCTGCATCACATTTGGGGCACGTGTCTGTGTGACTCTAGGAAATATTCTTTAGTCTCAGAGCATAAGGTAGGTGCGGTGCAAAAAGTTGTAATGAATCAGCTGGAACCGTGCGTTGCAGGATATGTTAGGGTACGTGGGCCAAGTTATTCTAGCGATCTCCATCAGCCAAATGTAATGTAGGCAATGACCCTGTCCCAGTGTAAAGTCTTTACAGGCTTGCTCAAATGAAATAAACGTTTTATTCAGGTAGAGCGTAGAGGTCTGCCAGGACGTCGCAACCTCCTTCCTTCAACGTCTGAAAGGACATATGCAGTAGGCTCATGTCTCTTATGGGAGCAAGGATCCAAATAGGAAGCTCTGTGTAAAACGGAGCGTGTCTCAGTACCTGTATTGTTTTGTTGCCTTATATTCGCAGTGTGACTTACTATATAGGGCAGATCGTCAGAGACCCCCCTACCCTGCATCAGTGCGATCAGAAGCATGTCCGAGTGTACTCGTAAAGCATAGTGTCATTTTTCCCAGTTGTCTCTTATCTTCTAACCAATGGGGCGCATGCTGAAGCTGCGCAGCAAACTAATATAAATCCAAGCATGGACTCTCCAGTCCCCCCTCTACATATCTACGTGTCAGTGTGTTCATCGCTACTCTACTTCGTCCACCCGCCCATAGTAAAGAGACGAGCACGGAGTCCAGCCGCTTAAAGACCCGGGTAGGAATCGGGCAAAATTAATTTTGTAGTGCTCAGAGGCAGCATCTCCATTTTGGGCACTGCAAGCCTACCCATCAATGAGAGTGGCAATGAGTTCCAAAAGGCCACACAGCGTCTCAGCACATCTATGACCCTACCCACATTCAGATTTGTGCTACCTGGATGCCAAGGTACCGAAAATGAGCCTGTTCCCATCTTATCCCCAGGTCAGGAAGACTCTCCAATGGCAATGTGACCATGCAAGCCAGGCGAAAAATCTGGGATTTGTGTCGGTTAATTGCAATCCGAAGACCTCACCAAACTCCTCAAGATGCTGCAGGAGCCTAGGTAGCGCCAATCAGGGAGAAGCTATATAAAAGAGGGCATGGTCCGCGTATAAGAAGATCACATGGGTTGTGTCTCCTCCCTGGATACCCCACTGCCACTACTCCTCTCACATCCTCACCGCCAGGGGTTCAATGGCCAGGGCGAAGAGGAGGAGTGAGAGAGGGCATCCCTGCTGTGTGTTCTGCTCCAACACCCACTCCTCCGAACCGGCATGTCCCACCCGTACTCGTGCACGTGGTTCAGTGTACAGTATTTTAAATCAACAGCGGAAACGGGTCCAAATCGCACTGAAGGAAAGTACATACAATAACACAATGTTGTCTTGCTGCCCAGGGGCGAACTTTCTCAGATTTTTATCATGTCACATGTTAGTTAGGGATTCCTAAAGCAGAGCTCCAATCATTTCCAACTTCTAATGCATTTTTAAATAGTAATGTTGCTGCAGCTCTTACAGTAACGCTCGAGGATTGCGTTAGAGGGCTTTTTCTTCCCAAGATTACATTCTGCACTGTGCCTGCCTGAAAGGTGATTTTTTACTCCTCTGGCTTCAGAGACTAAAAGACAAGGAGCATGTACTTTCTGATGCTGAAAGCCTCATGTCTGGCCATTCCCAAGCAGCCTCTAAAAGAAGTAGTGTGCAGGAGTTGCCTTCTCCATTTATAAAAAAGAAGAAAATGTCTCTTTCTTTGGTCCCTGCGGTGTCTTCACCTCTCCCTGCTACTTCTGGGCCCACGATACCTGGCTCTCAGGCTACTACTGCGACTTCCACAGGTCTTTCTGTGAGGAAAACTGTTGCTCCGTCGACGACAGTGTCGACTACAGTTCCGTCGACGAGATTGGCTGTCTCTGGTACATTGACGACGACGGTCAGGACGACGCTGGCTTCTGGATCGTCGACAGCTTTTACGTCGACGTCGTCGTCGTCGATGATGAAGGTGATCCTCAGTTCTAAGACTGTGTTGTCAGTCATTCCAATTTCGTCATTGTCGACGAAGAAACTTCCGTCGACAGTTAGATCATCGTCGACGAAAGTTGTAAAGTTGCTAGCTTCGTCTACGCCTTCGACGACGAGTATTTCGTCGACAAGTGTTCCGTCGACCACAGCCCCGTCGACGAAGAAGCCATTGCCGTCGATGGAGGTCCCGTCAACGACTACGTCGACGAAGGTTCCGTCGACGACACCATTGCCGTCGACGACATCACCGTCAACGGTTGCCTCGTCGACGATGACACCGTTGACAAAGTTTTCGACGACAAAGATCAAGAAACCTTCGTCTTCGCTGATGCTGACGAGGGCACCATTAGCAGGATCATTGCCGCCGGCAATGGAGTCTTCAACTGTGGAAAAGTCAACTACGATGCCATCTACATTTGCTTCTTTGCCTTTGCTGCTACTGTCTTCCACTGGTTCTGCAAAGGATGACGCTCCTCACATGGTTCATAAGGTTCCAAGGGGCCACCTTGCACTTTCTGGTGATACACTGCCTCCCTCACCTTTGTTTGCTACAGACTCAGACCGGGAGTCTGAAGTGGATGTGCATGAGTCCTTCACTAACGCTCAAAGTCCATCGGATTTAATTACAAAATGTCAAGAGTTCAGCAATGATGAGGAGGAGCAATATGGCCAAGCTGAAGAAGTGCCTGTTCAAATTCCAACTGCGCCGTTACCTTTGTCGCTCATCTCTAACCAACAGAATATGTTAGATGATTATAACAGACGTTTCCCTCCATCGCCACAGGTGTCTACTGTCCCTTCCGTCTTAACACCTACGGCGGAGCAGTCAGCTGCTCCTTTCGTGCCTCCACCACCTGCAGTGACTCAGAGACATACATCCATTCAGGTGCACGCAACTGTGTATCCGGATGATGAGGAGGAGAACCCACCTGAACGAGAAGAGGGGGAGGTTACAGATGTGGATGCGGAGTGGGATGACTATAGGGCTCAAACACTGTCCCCATTTCAAGTGCCGCAAGGGGATTCTCCTCCTGTAGATATTGCAAGTGTTCATCAACTAATGGACAGACCGGCTCAACGTTTTAAGTTACTGCGTGTCCAAAGAGAGGAGGATTGTTTCCTCTACAATTTTAAAAGTCAGCCATTTAAACAGGTTCATACTGTTCCAATTAATGACTTCATCTGGGCTGAAGGAGAAAAATTGATGAAAACACCAAATTCCTTGCCTGCCCAATTGCCAAGATTGGAAAAGAAGTTTAAGGCGCCTGTAGGAACCCCAGCATGCCTCATTGGCCAGCCGAAGCCGGATTCGGTTGTTACACAGGCAGCCCAGCGAGGATCCCGGAATCCGGCATCCACTATCACAGTGCCACCAGACCGTGAGGGCGGTCGCCTTGACGCTATAGGCCGCAAGTTCTCCTCGATGTGTCTTCCACCACAGTGAAGGGGGCAAACGCGATGGCATTTTGGGTTGATACGACCGCCAGATATGGGCAGACATGTCTGCTTATGTGGCTATGCTTCCGGAGGATTTCAAGAAGGAGACGTTACAACTTCTCCAGGAAGTCGAAAGAACATCAGAAGAACTGATTGATTGTGCAGTTGATGTAGCTTGCACTGGTTTCCGACAGCTTGCGGGAGCAGCTGTCTTACGAAGACAAGGCTGCTTGTGCTCCACCTCCTTCCGTCAGGAAGTTCAAGCAAAGATTCTGGACATGCCGTATGATGGCGAATCACTCTTTGGGGCTCACATTGATGAGGCACTACAGTCCATTAAAAATGATACAGACTCTGCACGTGCCTTAGGAACCCTACAATTTAAAAAGCAGCCCTTTCGGGGTGCTCGAGGACGAGGCACCAACTCTAATTTTCGAGGAGGAAGCAATCAATATCGCTCCTATAATCAAACCAACCAGCGTTACTCCAATAAACGACAACAGTCGTCTCGCCAACAACCAGCCAAAACCTATAGAGGAAAGTCCTCCAACAGGGGATCCTCTAATAAACGACAATGACTTGCCTTTAACCCAGCAGATTGGAGGTCGAATCTCCCTGTTTGGTTCTCAATGGTCCTCCATCACCTCGGACCCTTGGGTTCAAGACCTCGTAGAAAAGAGCCATGCGTTGGAATTCGTCACCATCCCTCCTCCAACTCCACCTTCCGGACCGCCACCCCCTCACATCAAGGAACTTTTCCATCAAGTTCATCTTCTGATTCAGAAGGGTGCAGTAGAGGTGGTGCCCAGGACTCAAAGAGGAAAGGGGTTTTATTCCCGTTTTTTCCTTATCGTAAAGAAGAACGGGGATTGGCGCCCAATATTGGACTTGAGAGCGCTCAACAAGTATCTCAAGAGTCAATCATTTTGCATGCTAACGCTTACAGAGATCTTGCGTTTGCTCTTAGTCGGAGATTTCATGACAACTATCGACCTCTGAGATGCTTATTTCCATGTCCCAATACTCCAGCGTCATCGGAAGTTTCTGCGATTTCGGGTGGGGCAGAAACATTTCCAGTTCAAGGTCTTGCCATTCGGCCTTCAATCCGCCCCACGAGTCTTTACAAAGATGTTGGCGCCTGTAATGGCTTATTTACGTCTCCAAGGTGTCCAGATATTTCCCTATCTCGACGATTGCCTCCTGAAGTTGCAGTCTCGCAGACAGCTGATTCAGCATACATCCCTTTGCCAGAGAGTGTTTCGTTCCTTGGTTCTGTCTCTCAATCTGGAGAAATCCCAATTGTGTCCAGCTCTTTCCAAGGATTTTCTAGGAGCCACATTAGATACAACTTTGGCGAAAGCATTTGTGTCCCTGGAACGTCAACAACGGATTCTGCGTCTAGTATCACTTCTGCTGTCAAGGCAGTGCGTTTCAGTCCGACTACTGAAGTCATTTCTGGGAATGGCGTCATCGTGCATCGCACTCATTTCTCATTGCAGATTAAGGACACGTCCCATTCAAGAAGAATTAGACGGACAGTGGCGTCAAATCACCGGTTCCTTCAACGACCTAGTTTGTGTCACATCTCGCATGAAAAGGGCTCTCCGATGGTGGGCACAGCCAGGCACCCTGCAGCAGGGACATCATTCCTATCCGTCAATCCAGATCTCACACTCACGACGGATACCTCTCTGGAGGGATGGGGGCGCACCTCCAAGACCTCTCCGTAAAAGGAAGATGGACCTTGCCACAGAAAGCCTGGCTCATCAACAGGTTGGTGCTCATGGCTATATTTCTAGCGCTCAAGTCATTACAGCCCGTGCTTCGAGGAGAGTCAGTTCTGATACAGACGGACAACACAACCTGCATGCATTAGATAAACAAGCAGGGCGGAACAAAATCTCCAGTGCTGTCTTGATTAGCACAGTCAATTTGGGACTGGGCGCTCACGCACCAAATCACAATCACCGCAGTTCATCTCCCAGGAATATCCAACCTCCTGGCGGATTCCCTCAGCAGGTCCCAGTCATCGACCCACGAGTGGGAGCTGCACTAACCAACTCTCGAAAAGATTTTTCGGCGATGGGGGCGCCCGGCGCTGGATCTCTTCGCAACACCAGAGAACTGAAAATGCCCATCTTACGCAAGTTGGCATCCCCCCAGAGGGTCTCAGGGCAATGCCCTTTTGATGAACTGGTCCAATCTGTTTGCTTACGCCTTTCCTCCAATCCCTCTAGTGCCTCGGGAGCTCTGGAAGATGCAGAGAGAACCCTGCCACATCCTTCTAATAGCTCCCAGGTGGCCTCGTCAAGCATGGTTCTCGGAGTTGCTTCTGCTGTCCCAATGCAAGCCCATCCTTCTACATCCTCGGATGGATCTGCTCACCATGGACAGGGGTCTCGTTTACCATATGGATCCCTCTTCTCTGAGTTTATCAGCCTGGAACCTGAACACTGTGAATTTGCCTATCTAGCCATTCCGCAAGATTGCCGGGAAGTCCTTGCCCACCCAGAGCTCCTTCAACTATAAAGACCTACAAGTTGAAATGGAAAAGGTTCTGCCATTGGTGTGCTGCTGCTGGTGTTCATCCCATTCGTGCAACGCCTGCTCAGCTCCTCCCTTTCTTCTTGCAATTGGCTCAGTCCGACTGTCTCATGCCTCTTTAAGAGTTTTTCTGGCGGCAATTTCACGCTTCCGCCAAGATGGCTCCACCTCCCTCTGCTCTTCTAGAATCATACGTCAGTTCTTCAAGGGACTATTCCGTAAATTTCCACCTATTCGGCGCCCTCCCCCTGCTTGGCGCCTTAATATTGTTTTGGCACAACTAATGAAATCACCATTCGAACCAATCCATAGAGCTGACTTAAAGTATCTCACTTGGAAAGTGGCTCTACTCCTTGCATTAACGTCTGCACGTCGCGTGAGTGACATTCATGCATTCACGATCAATCCTGCGTTTCTGCAGTTTCAACCGGATTGGGTGACGCTTCGCACCAATCCTACCTTTTTACCTAAGGTACCTTCAGATTTCCTCATCAATGAACCCATTCTTCTGAAGACTTTCTTTGCAGACCACAGACATTCAGCTGTGCTTGAAGTTTTATATCAACAGAACTGCTCCGTTTCGCAAATCTGATCAGCTCTTCGTGGCTTATGGACGTTTTCAAAAGGGGTGTCCAGTTACCAAACCTTCTATAGCACGTTGGGTGTCTTCGACCATTGTTTTCTGCCATCAGAGGGCAGGCAAGCCTCTGCAGTCTTCAGTGAGAGCCCACTCTACCAGATCGATGGCGTCCTCAACGGCCTTATTTGCTGGTGTCCCGTTACAGCAAATTTGCAGAGCAGCCACATGGTCCAGCAGGCACACGTTTACGAAACACTACTGTCTGGATGCCATGAATGAAGCGGATACCGCAGTTGGACAAGCTGTGCTTCGTAATCTTTTTCTATAAGGTGAGCCTCTGTTCTACCCTCCTCCTATTGGTTTCCAAGTATTTATTGACTGTTGATATTTATACATATATCCCATCATATGCTTTTTCAGTCTTCTATTATGCTTTGTAACTATGGAAACTTTTGCTTGGTGCTGACTGCTGTCTATTCTATATTCAAGCATGTGAATCCATGAAAGACACCCTAATACTGGAAAAGAACAATTGTTACTTACCTGTAAACAGGTGGTTCTCCAGTATTGGTGTCTTTCATAGATTCACATGCGACCCTCCCTCATCCCCTCAGAGGCTCTCTTCTCCTCATAGACTCTTTGGTCACTCTTGTGCTACGAAAATCTGAGGTGCTGAGCTCTGAGGAGAAGGTTCTAGAGGGTTTCTGACGCCTGATTGGCTGCAGTTTGGACCAACATAATGACAAGGATAGACTGCATATGGTCTTTTTCTTTTCCCATGCATTCCTATGTAGAAAAGTGGTTAGGCTGTTTATGCCTTTTTTCTAGTACATATTTCAGGTTTTATGTTGTTACATATATATATTTATAGTATATAATTTCTATTTTATTTACCGTGGGACTCCCACTCCGACGACGGGGAATATTCAAGCATGTGAATCTATGAAAGACACTAATACTGGAGAACCACCTGTTTACAGGTAAGTAACAATTGTTCTTACTTGCCTGCTTGGAAGGCACCAAAGACGCATCTAACCGGTGTGCATCTCCGAAGCTCCCGCCAGACTCCAAAGTATTTGCAACATAGGAGGTGGATTTACAGACTTCCCTGAGGCAGCCCTAAGTCCCCAGCAAAGCTGAGGCCCGCAGCACTCGTGGGTACCGTGGAACCGGAACCCCTGTACACCGCGCACATTTGCAAGTGCATCAGCTTCTCGACGTCCCTTGAAGCAGTGCACTGGGTTACTTGTAGCCCAGACCCTGAGCACCTTTTCCACCCACGAGTGTTCCGTGAGCTGGCCCTTTGTGTTTTCGCTCAAGGTACCTTTGCAATCCCTGGTCCGTTGACTGGTGGGTCCCTGAGAAGGCAACTTTGACTTTCCTTGTGCTTCCCCTGTTGCTCCAGACGTGCCCTGACTCTCCACCACTCGGTGAGTCCCCTGGACCTTGCTGGTCCACACCGAAGCATCTTTCCTCTCCCTGCGTGGGTTGCTGTTGCCAAGGCTTGTTGGGTCCAATCCATGCACCAACACCGCAGCGCTCGACATCCTTTGTGGGACAGCTCGAATACAGCTCCTGCTCGTCGTCGACGCCTCCTGGTCCTTGTGGCTGCAGAGTCAAGCTTCACCTCTTCACACCCTAATCACCCGACATCGGTGGGCATTCATCTTGTTTCCCCCTGGTCACTGGCAAGTGGCCCAGACTGTCCCCTCTGCTTTCAGGTTCCTCACATCTTTGATCCAGGTTTTGATCACACTGGACACTTTTCTTCTAAACGGCAGCAGCACTTTGCAGCAGATCGCTATTGAAATCAACAACGATTCCCAACACCAAAAGACACCTATGCACCTGGCTTCCCTGGGTGAGTGAACTTGAGTACTCCGGTGCTCCTGTGGGTGTTGGCCCTAGAAACCCTTATGTCCAAAGGGGTTTGCTCAAAGTCCTCTCCTAAGTGTCCTTAATCTTTAAATTTCCAACTGCGATTTTCCCCGTAGAAGCTAACGACGTCTCGCGGCTGTGTTCTCACACTGTAAGCGGCCCCCATGGGTCCCCTGTGTGACTAGCGATTCTACAGGATCTAGGCCTTGTGTGTAGTAAATTTGATGTTTTTATACCACTTTCTTAATATATGGTTTAGTCCCCCCCTGGGGTCCAGTATATATTGTGCTATTTACTGAAGTTCTATTGCATTTAAATTGTTTACTTTGCTCTGTAATCTCATGAAGAGATTACTAGAGAGGGTTTAGAAAGAAATATATATATATATATATATATATATATATATATATATATATATATATATATATATATATATATATATATATATATATATATATATATATATATATATATATATATATATATATATATATATATATATATATACCTTGTGTGGTTCTCTTTTCATTTAGACATTCAAGAGGTTATAATCTGGTAAACCAAGCTGCTTTACACTCCTTCAAGACTTAGCCTGAAGGCTGCTCTCCATAGCTACCGCTAGGATAGCTTTCAATAATGGTTGTCTTTAAACCTATCATCAATAAGGTTTGTTTGGGCTGGTGCAAGGTGCCCACTAGAATAGTGGACAGCATATGCCAGGCCAACCTCTCACAAAGTGTGGAAGAGCAACGCCACCCCATTATGTTTGGTGCGTGCCGAAGAGCGAAAGACCTCAGGGTATGCCTTGTGTTTCAGTCGGTGTTCCTCTTTATTCGGGAGGTGCGTCTCCTGGAGGGTGGCAATTTTAATCTGGTGATCATTTAAGAATTTCCAGATCCGCTGCCTCTTGTTAGGGATGTTAAGCCCCTTTACGTTCTATGTCAAACAGTTAATCCCCTTTATGCATCAACAAAACCAGGGCAGCTAGGCCCCCCCACCCTCCCCTGCACAATGCCCATTATGTTCTCCCCACATCCAGCCACCCTGCGCCTGCAACCTAGTAACAATAAAAGCAAGGTAGACCGTGACACCAGAAAACCAAAAGGAAGAAAAAAATTAACATTATCAAACTTAGTCCAAAAACCTGCTTTCGGGGGTCTTCTATCAAAGAGTAGAACCTCATTTCGAGCATTGTCTGGGGCGGACCATATTCCGCCGCCAAGGCACAATAACAGATCCGTATATAGTGAAAAAAGCAAGTAGCCAGCAAGCTCTTTAGTTGTTGTGTCCGGCATGGTAAGTTTGAACCTTTCTCTCCCCCACATTAGTATAATGACAGCATGACTGGGAACAGACCAGGCTTATCTCAGCGACCCCATTGGGGTGTTGGAACCATTGGACTGCCCGGTCGACTCAGGCAAAACAAGGCTCTCTACTCGTCAGAGAACCCGGAGTTCGTCAACTCACAGTATTTTTGCTTGATCTTCATTGCTGGAGCCAAGGGCCTCCCCCCTGCTTCTTGGGGCCCGTTGTCGCCTTTGCCCTCCTCTCCTCCGCCACGTGTGTTGTGGCTGGCACCTCAATGCTCAGGATAGTTTCTGTCTCCTCTAGCTCCATGCAGCGGTAGTTTTTTTGTCCAGTCTGAAAGCAAGCCCAAAGGGGTATGTCACACGATACCTCACCTCGCGTTCTCTTGACGCAGCAGTGACGGGTCGGAATTGTTGGTGCCGGGCAAGTGTGACCTGGGCCACATCTTGGTAGAGCGAGCACTTCGTGTTCTGAAAGTATATCCTGACCAGGGCCCATGCCTTCTGGAGGACCATCTCTTTAGTTTTGAAGGAACTGAATTTCGCTAACACATCTCCGGGCTTTCTGGCATCTCCTTGGCAGCGAGGCCCCACTCTGTGCCCTCTCTATAGGCGGACCTCTGGTTCAGAATCTCTGAGTACTCTTGAGAAGAGCCCCACCATAAAGACCTCCAAATCCGGGCCCTTGCACCCTTCCTCCAGGCCTCTCACTCGTATGTTCTCCCTGCGATAGCGGTTTTCAAGGTCCTCCAGAGGAGCACCGTGGCTTTCAACTGTGTGCCAAGGTCTTCGGAGTGGGTCTCCAGGGGTCTCATGCTGCCCTCCAGTACCTGATGTTTTGCCTCCGGGTCGAGAGCGCGGGTCCCAATTGAGTAAATGTCAGATTGTAGAGCCACCAGTCGGCCCCCCATTTCTTCCTTGAGTGCGTCGAGGGAGGCCCCTATGTCGGCCTTGATGTCATCCCTGAGTTACTGCTTGAATTTCCAAGGGGAGGATATCAGGTCCTCTCTTGTGAGCGCCATATCATCGTCCGATTGTGTTGGTTCTTTGCCTACTGCCCCCTTGGTGGTGGGGAGAAGAAGCTGAAGACCTTTACGGGTTTGTGCTTTTTTGGGTGGCATAGGGACCTTCACCCACCTCTTGTGCGGGCTTTCCTTGCCTTAGAAAAGGACGTGGGGGATTGGGTGCTGCAGCAACTCTCCAACTTTACTCAGCCGAGCAGACCAGGAGAGCCTTCCGACACAGAGAAGGGTGACTCAGCTGCGTGGAGGCAAGAAGTCACGGAGACCAGGGCTCGTCACAGCGGAGGGGAGGATGTCCAGCGAGTGTCCCCGCCACTTCTCGGTTCCAGAACGGGTATCGCATGACCAGGGTGCCTATGTGATCCAAGGACCACCACTTTGCTTCTGGGATGCTCAGTGAGCCGTTTAGCCCAACATCAGGTGCAGCGCTCCTCTAGACCATAGGGAAGCTCTTGAGATTGGTGCCTCAGCCCTTCTCAACTATGCTGCCAAAGAGACTCTCACGACTGGGGCAAGCAGGCAGATCTAGCTTGGGGTGGGTTGACGTTTGCAATAGGGCCCTCCTTGGGGCATTGACGTGTTGGAGATATTCATTGAGGGTGGGAGTCCTCCAGCCTGGGCCTTCTCACAAGGCTCTGGATTGGTGCCTGGCCGCCGCCATCTTAGGGTCAAAAGTGGTACAAAAGGGGGTGGTGATGGACGGAGCATCTGAACCAATCAAACACTCACACCCAGTCAAAAGATCCGGGTTTAATCCATCACGTTCTTTAGCCCACTCTGCCACCCCAGTTCAGACATGACTATATGCAAATCGGTCTGATCCTGTGCCTCATGGGAACAGTCCAGTCCGAACTGCCAAGCCATGCCTTCCCTGGACCGGAAACAAGCTTCCGAGGACCGGTTTCTGGCATTTCAGCCGTCTTCAGCCCGGCTTGCTTGAATCCAGTGGCAAAGTGAGCAAGGGACTCACGTCTGCGCATACCCTGCCACACTTATGGCGGCCAAAAGCGGTACAAAAGGGGGTGGTAATGGACGGAGAATCTGAACCAATCAAACACTCAAACCCAGTCAAAAGATCTGGGTTTAATCCATCAATGACTGGGTATGTCACACTGTTCAGCAGTGCAGGGCAATGAGAATAAAGTACTACCTGTAACTACAGTTCTCCAACATTTGCATCTTTCATTGATCCACATGCTTGCCTCATTCTGTCACCAGGCTGGGAACCCACTGTTGTCATCTTTACAACAGTGTGGGGTGCACATATACGAAAATATCAACCACAGACTATTTGTAGCCCATTCACTTCATTTTATCACTGAATTTCGTGTCAATGAGATGGTAAAAGGATTAGTTACTTACTTGTAATCCTAGTTCTCTTCCAGGGGTATCCTTATCAAAGTCATAAGTACTGAATAATCCGGGTCCACGTGCGGGATCCCGGAGCATATATAAATATACATATATATATATATATGTGTGTATGCGTGACCAACAAGTGCCTAGCACTACCACGACAAACATTTATACATGTATATAATAACCATAAATATGCAGTCTAACATATTTCCAATAGGGCAACATGCCAAAATTGCATAGGTTTTTCTTGCATAAAAAGTAGTATTTGACACATAAATACTGTAATAGAGAACATACACTGAAATAGTGTCATACAAGAAAACCTTTATTTTCATAAAGAAAAGCAGGTAATAGAAGGCATTTGGCCTAAAGGCTGCATAGATGAATAAACATCACAGTACAGTAAATAAAACTGGCACCTTGCCTTTAAGGCTTTCCAGAACTGGGACACCGTGCCTTTAAGACCTCCAGAAGCACCTCTGCTCCCATCATACACCATAGGTGACAGTTAGGTCAGTTCTTTTTTATGGTGTACTAACTTGTAGCAACCTGATTAACAGATGCAATCACCACCAAATATACTAAAAATGCTCGTCCTGGGAGGAGGGAGGGTTGCTTAAGACTTTGATGAGTATACCACTGGATGAGAACTAGGATTACAGGTAAGTAACTAATCCTTCTCGTCCAGGGGATAATCATCAATAGTCATAAGCTCTGAATAGAGTAGCAAGCCCATACCCAGTACCTCGTGGACGAGCAAATAGTATAGAAAAACATGTGACTCAGCATCTTAACATGGCATCAAGCAAACAAATTCCTCAGAGAGGCTTGCCCAACTTGGGCATCCATCTGAGTATCAGAGTTCAAGCAGTAATGGCGGGTGAAAGTATGAACTTAGTGCCAAGTAGATGCTTTACAAATTTCTGACATAGGCACATTTCTAAGAAGGGCTGTTGTAGAAGCCTTCCCCCTGGTAGAATGTGCTTTGGGTTTGCCCAGAAGAACCCTATTGGGTAGTTGATAGGCCAAGAATATGCACGAAACAATCCATATGGACATGTCTGAACTGGGGTGGTGTGGAGTGCAAAAAAACGATGGATTTAGGCCCAGATCTCTGTACTGGGGTGAATGTATGACATTTTTCTGCATTCTGTCCATCAACTGTGGTTTTGGCGGCAGCCATCTTAGGGTCAGGCACTGTGTTTCTCACAATCCTTGGGCGGGCTGTTTTGGTACAAGGGCCCTCACCCGCTCCTCACCGCTGCTGTCAATTGCCGTTGGGTGGGTCCCCAAGCATCTCCAGCCCCCTGGGGGTCCCCGCTCCGTCTGCCAGAGTCGCCGGTGGGAGAGCGTTACTTCCCGCGTGGACGCCGGTGGCGCCGGATAAAGTCAGTCCAACTGTGCAGTCAACTCCAGGGAGCTACACAAACTGGACCTCCAGCACCCCCAGTCCGCCTTCTGAATGCGGGGTCTTTAGCGTGATCCACTGCTCGGGCAGGAGTCCTCATTGCCGAACAGGGTGACTGCCTCCGTCTTGATTCGTCGCGGGTGCAGGTAAGATAAATCTCTGCCTCCTCACATTGCACCGGGGGGACTGTTCTCACTCTTGTTCCGCCTCCACAGCTCCCGGGTGCTTAGGTCGAGCTGGATTTGTGGCATTTGGTAACCCCTAAGCTACCTGGCGCGGAGCCGATCGGATTTACGTCAGGTCGGCCATGACGGTTAGCCATGCCCCCTTCATTATTAATTTTAAAGTACGTGTGAGTGATATTAATTATGTACATTATGTAATATTGATTTATTTTACGTACATTTTAGGTGCGGTTTTCTATGTTTGTGAGGTTATAGGATGGGAAGTTAATGAGCTAATAATGAATTACCAATGTATTTATTTATTAATTGATTATTAATGATGTAGATTGTGTAATAATCGTATATTTTATTAATATTTTTGATGCGGACTGCTAGGTTTGTAGGGGTGCAGGTTGGGAAGGTAATTAAGTAATCATTTATAAACAATTCATTATTCATTTATTATTAATTATTGCATTGTTTATTAATTATCTACATTATGTAATACAGATTTATTTTAGTTAGAGGTTGCTAGGTTTGTAGGAGTACAGGGTGGGAAGTTAATTGTTAATTAAATAACTGTCATTGATGTATAAATAAATATTTAATTAATTATTTATTTTGTAAACTAAGTAATAAATATATATTTTAGTTCTGTTTTAGGTGTGGGCTGCTAGGTTTGTAGGATTATAGGGTGGTAAATTCATTAAGTAATATTAAATTAATTTTTTTTTAATTGAAAATGATTGTGTTATGAATTTTATACAGTGTTTTATTTTGTTAATATATATTATGTAAAGTAATAATGTTTATATTAAGAGCTTTATATGTTTTCTAAATTAATAGGGTTATTTAAATATCTAATATGTTTGAAGTGACGTAGTCTACCTACTGTTGAACAGAATGGAGTGGGACTACTAAATGTAACCTCTCTTAAATTCAAGGCTTTCCCTACCTTTGCACATACTGGAGTTGGAATAGTAAATCTTACCCCTCAGAAGTACAGTGGTTTCTCTGAAAAGACTAGAGTGGGAATAGTAAAGCTTACCCTCCGAAGTACAGCACTTTCTCTATTGTTGAACAGACTGCAGTGGGAATAGTAAATCTTACCCCTTTGAAGTCCAACACGTTTCCATTATTGCTTTATCTAATTCATTCCTTACTGTTGCGTTGACTGGAGAGCGAATAATAAATTGAACCACTCCGAAGTCCAACCCTTTCCCCACTGTTGCATTCACTGGAGCGGGAATAGTAAATATTACCCCTCCCATGTCCATTGCTTTCCCTACTTTTGCACTGACTATTGTGGAAATAGTAAATCTTTTTTTTTTATTTTAAATTTTTGAAAACCTTTATTGTGCATGAAAAAGGAGGACAAATACGGGCCTACAACCGTCAGGCCGGCCACGAAACAGTTGAGCACGAGAGCAAACTATTTAGGCCCCCCCCAGCGGTATCAGGCAGTGCAGCAACAAATAATAGCAGTTACACAAAAGTGAATCAAGCCGCCAAGGAGGAGGATCAATGAAGGTTAATTTTAAAAGTTTTGTAAACATAAATCGATAAAAGTAAGTCAAGGAGAACTGAGTCCATACAGTCCACGTACAGTACCTACAGGCAGCAATAAACATGGCAATAGTAATAACACCCAACATTTTGGCGGCACAATTCCCAACAACAGAAGCATCAGTCCACATCTACGTACCACCCACAGCGCTACCCGTTCCTCAGAACCCTCATTACAGACCCAGATCAAGGAAAGGAAAAATTATAAAAAGGACATAAATAGATACCATAGAAATTAACTAAACTAAAACATACCCCCCCACCCTACACACATGCAGAGGCTACGGCCTGCCCCCCCCCCAGCAGAGTGTCTGTCGCCCCATAAACCCGAAATGCAGTAAGAAAGAGAAAAGGGAAGAGAAAAGAGAAGAGAGTAAAGCCAAGATCGGAAAAAAGGCATATAAGAAAAAAGCGTCTCATTCGACATATAGGGGGAAGACAAGTGTGCAAACTAGTCGAAGACCCCCCAATAAGGAAAAAGGTGGGGAGGAGCCAACAATAATCAGGCTCACTAAACTAGCGAGCAGGCAATAATTAGTACCCCAAACGGAGCTCCAAAATTAAAAGACCTCACAACAAATATAAACAAATAGCCCATCTCCAGACCCCCGTGCCACCCAGGACCAGGGCCCTAAAAACGAAGACCAGCAAAAGGATATTAGGACTGCGGCCGTGAAAGAAGAAACCATCGGAGGTGCAACAGTGTTAAGCCGGGAGCAGCAGGCAACTAAGATGGCCGTCCCAAACAAAGGAAGACAAGGAGTTAAAATGGACGCCACCCATTACTGGCAACCCCCCGTCCCAACAGCCGTTATCGGCAGGTCAGACACCCCAGAAAGCAACAGAGCCGATGGCTCGCCAGGTATCAGGATAGTCAATAGGGGCTCCGATCGCGCCGTGAACCATAATGCAGTATCGCTAAGGAGGCGTCGAGAGCGAGAGCTAAGCGCTACCTAATAATTCCCGGCCAGCTAGAAGATTCAATGCGTACTTTGCGGGCGGGCCACACATTTCCACACAGCAGTTAGATCTCAACCCCCCTCAGGTAGAAAGCAATGCAACCAACAAGCAGGCTAGCCCTGACCCGATTTCAGATGCCCTTCAGCCCCCAGCATATTACGAGTGTGGACCCCCTTATCAGCAAAGGAACCAGATGGAAACAAAGAAGAAGGGGGAGACTCACATGCACAAAATGGATGGCACCGCCTACCCAATAATGCTTTAGTTATATTAAGAGAAGCATCCCCCCAATGGATTGAACAGAGTAAACACGTTTCAGGTCAGGTCATCACCAGGCAATGGGCAAGTCATTGTGCGGAGGATCCTCAGCCCTGACCAGAGCGCCGAAAAACAATCAGACATGGCCATTGCCTTGCACTCCCCTCTAGCTGGACAGAGAAGCAAAATGGCCAGACCCAACAATAAAGGCAAAGAGGAGGAGGAGGTGAACACTCCCAATCATCAGCAATATCAGTATCCAGGTGGCAAGTCGCTCCCCCCGCCACAAGGAGATACATGTTCCGGAGCCTCGGAGAGAAAGTCACAGAGGCAGGGAGGGGGACCAGCGCCCGGGAAGTTTCTGGGGGGTACCCCTGTGTCGAAGGAATAGATACAGTTGCAGGCAACAAAGCGGATAGCGACCTTGTAGCAGTTTCCTCGGCAATAACGGAACAGACGGCTGTACATCCAGGGGCCGGTCGCACATCTCCACGCGCGTGGTGTAAAGCAGTCTCTTGAACAGGGATAGGCAGTGGCAGCGGGGGGGCAGTCGAGCCCAGTCCCTTAATATGCGAGGTAGCTCTCACTACCTTTCGCTCCAAGATGTGGGCTTGTTGCCGCCATGTCTCTCGAAGACTGAGCAGGGCAGCCAGGATGGCACCATAGGTCGGCTCCCTCTGTGGTGACAGCTGACTTTCATCGCACGAGCATTCCCCCGGGTCAACAGCCGGATCCTCCGTAGTGAGGACACTGCACGGAGAGAACAAAGAGGCCGCCATCTTTCTCCTACGGGGAAGGGGGCGTCCTGGTAGCCCCTATAAAGAGTTCACGGTGCAGAGGTGGGGGGAATGGCGTCGCCAACGAGAGCAGAAGGAGCGAGAGCCACCAACAAGCCAGCGGCACGCAGGTCCAGGGCAGGGCAGGGTGAAGGATTACTCTCCAGCCAGCGGTGCGTATAGGCAGCGGTAGGACAAGCACCTCAAGATGGACTCCAGCCCGCCCGTAATCAGCAAGGCGGGCGGAGACCGGCACGACCAGAGTCCAGTGTCTCTCGGAGGCCGGGCGACCCAGCGGGAACCTTACCGCTGTAGAGGGAGACGATGTAGTCCGCAGCAGCAATCTGTAGCGCTCCTGCCCCAGCCCGCGCCACTGCGACGTGCCCGGCCGACAGCGCCCAGCCGTGTCCAGTGCCAGGCATACAGCGCCCGGTCCCGGGCCAGAGTCGGGGGCCGGAGAACGGCTCGAATCCACCACGGAAATGGGCGGCGGAGGTCTCAAAAGAACGCCAACGACATCCGAGCTCAGATGTCTCCGTTTGAGCGAGAAATATTCCGGGTTGATGCCAGGAGATCAATGCAGGATAGGGCGGCTCGCGGAGCTCGGAGCTTACGCGTCCGACCCGGTCGCCATCTTGGCTCCTCCCCCGGAAATAGTAAATCTTAACCCTCCGCAGTCCAAAATCTTCTCTAATATTGCTCTCTTTGGAGTAGGAATAGTAAGTCTAACCCCTCAAAAATATAACCCTTTCCCTACTGTTGTTCTGTTTGAAGCGGGAATAGTAAATTGAACCCCCCCTGCAGTCCAACACTTTCTCTTCTGGTCACCAGGTTGCAATGGTAATAGTAAATCTAATCCCTCCGAAACCCAACACTTTCCCTACTGTTACACTGTTTGGGAATAATACATTATCGCCCTCTGAAGTCCTACATTTTCTTCACTGTTGAATAAACTGGAGTGAGAATAGTATATATTTTATCCCCTTACTCCAATACTTTTCATAATATTGGTTAAATATGGTTGACCCATGTATCTGAAAAGAAACTATTAGTTATAGATTCCTTACCTTAGAATTACCCCCAGGCGTCAGACTGGATCCGGAGAATTTTTTTTCTGCAGTACCCCTGCGCATCAGTAGGTGGCACCGGTTGAACCCATGTTCTTCGTTGTGGTCTTGATCGCTGGAATGACGTTGCGGTATCTACTTAGACACCGCCTCTGTGCGCTGACGTCAATTCTTTCTTTTTCAGTGCCAGCCAGTACAGATCCTGAGAGAGCGGTACCCTAGTCACTTTCTGAAAACTGTTTTATTCACTTTTTGTCGACTTCTTTTTGAGTCGTTTGACTCCTCATGCACAGGGATGTAACATCAGCGACCGGCTCAAGCCTTGTGGCTCCTGCCATAAGCTGATATCGGTGGCTGGCCCACACAAGTGTGCCTTAGGTGTCTGGAGCGCGATCACAACCCAAAGTCGTGCTCCAACTGTTTGAGCCATGGCCCGATGTCTTTGTGGGAGCAGACCCAAAAGCTTCTGGAAGCCCGGCAGTCGTCTCCGCGCTGCTTGAAGTCCCGGTTGAGTGGGAGTTTGGGGGTCCGGTCGCAGAGCCATCACCACCACTCCTCGTCTTAGTCTTCAGGTAAGTCGAAGCTCAAGAAGAAGCCGAAGAAGCACTGTCATCTTCGCCTTCGCCCCATCCGTTGGCCGACGAGACAAGGGATGCGGACGGTTGTCGTCCTTCAGCTCTGTGTGCGGAGCCTGCTGGGTCGGCTTTGAGTTCCCCCCCCCCTTTCCGGGACCCGGAGCGACCCTTGCCCAACTTCGTACATTTTACAAAGTTCTCCACTCCATATTTGGGCAGCCCGATTCCGTCAGCGAGCATTCGGGCCCTGTAGACACTGTTGGGAGTTATAGGTCTTTGCCGCTGCTGGATTTGGCCCCGGCGCCGCATGGCCCCCAAGGATCCTGGTCTGGATCCGGATCGGCACAAGTCGACCTCACAACACCACCTCTGGCACCGAATCCATTGACTACACCATTGCTGCCTCCGATGCCAGTTGGGTCCCCAGCTGGCGTTGACCCCGGCCTCCACCTTGACTTAGATACGGAGCCGGACCAGCGTTCGCCAACGCCGGTACCTGCGCCGACCGACACTTTTGTGCCAATTTTCTGTCCTGGTGTTCCTTATTGCCCTGAGTGGCAGCCAGGGGAGGATGAGGAGGACTGGGAGAGGTCTATTGACCCTCTTGCAGACCAACTTGGAGACCCGGAGTGGAGAGAGGAGTTGGGTGATGACTAGACCTTGGCTGATTTCTTTCACTACCATGGCTATGGAGGAGGGAGCGTAGGGGGGCTGAGGCCTTGGGCCTTGAGCTTCCTACGGTGGCAGTCAGGACTAACCTCCTAATGGAGGTGCTTCAGCCGGCAGTGGCCTCTTCGTAGCCCCTGCTGCCATTCAATGAGGCCCTCACGAATATTCTTCTGGGCACGTGGTCCAAGCACAGTGCATGGTCTCCTGTGGATAGGATGATTACCTGATGCCACTGCCCGGGGCGACCCCGTTTTCCTCTCCCAACATCCTACCCCTGAGAGCTTGGTAGTCCAATACCTCTACTTCCAAAGGCTCGTTCCCTACTGCTCCCTCAGATAGGGAATCCAAGAAGCTGGAATTCCTTGGGAAGAAGATGTTTTCTTCTGCCAGCTTAGGACTACGGTTGGTGAACACAACATGTCTCTTGGGCCATTACACCCACTCCGTGTGGGATGTGCTTTAGCAGGTGCTGCCGTAGTGCCTGGAGGAGGCCCAGGCCGCACTCTCCATTGCAGTAGCCGAAGTGTAAGATGCAGCAAAGTTCACCATTCGCTGTAGGCTGGACACCACCGACTCACTAGGCAGGACTATTTCAATGCCTGTAGCCCTGAGATGCTATGCCTGGCTGGGATCCACTGGCTTCTCTGGTGATGTCCAATCAACACTTTTGGATATGCCCTTTGATGGTTGTTGCTTGTTTGACGACAAGGCAGACCACGCGATTGAGCAGTTCAAGAATTCTAGGACTACAGCCAGGTCATTGGGCCTCGCGACTACATCTCGCCCCATGCAGTCTGCCTTTCGCCCCTTACGGGGCTACGGAAGGGGTGCTCCCCCACGTTCCTCCAAGAGCCACATGCCGGCGCAAGCTGCCCAGCCTCAGAGCTGCCGGGGACGTGGGCCCAGCATCTTGGGTCTGGGGGCCAGCGGGCGGGCCAGTCCACCTGTGCCCCCTACCCACTCCCCTTCGAGACTACCCATCCATCCTTGCCCCTGCAATTCCATCGCATGTCGGAGAATCACTTGGCCCTTCCTCTCCAGGAAGTTATGGCTCTCTTGGCCAAGGGAGCTATTGAGCGAGTTCCTGCCCCATCAGTAAGATTGTGGTTATTATTCCCACTACTTTCTGGTGCCCTAGAAGGACAAAGACCTGCGTCCTATCTTGGATCTGAGGAACGTCAACCACTTCCTCTGAAAGGAGAAGTTCAAAATGTTGACACAGGCTCAGGTTCTGTCTGCCCTCGACCCTGGTGACTGGATGGTGGCGTTGGACTTGCAGGATGCTTATCACATTCCCGTTCTGCCTACCCATCGGCGCTACCTACGGTTCACGGTAGGCCACAGGCATTTTCAGTTCACCACACTCCACTTTGGTCTTACCAGCACCCATCGGGTGTTCACGAAAGTGATGGCGGTGGTTGCAGATCATCTGTGCAGATCAGGGGTTCTAGTCTTTCACTATCTCGATGACTGGCTGTTGAAGGTGGGCTCACCCCAGGCTGTCGTCTCCTACCTCCAGACTATGACGGATCTACTACATTCGCTGGTGTTCACAATCAATGTGCCGAAGTCCTACCTGACTCCATCTCAGAAGCTCCTTTTCATCGCAGCAGTTCTGAATACAGCGCAGTTTCAGGCTTACCCTCCTTAGCAGCGAATCCGGGATATTTGGGCTATGATATTGATGTTTCAGCCTCTAACCCGGATTTCGGTGAGAATGACTGAGGCTGCTGGGCCTCATGGCCTCCTGGATCCTGCTGGTGGATCATGCCAGGTGGCTCCTGTCGCAACATCGTGCACAACCGGGGAGTGAAATCTGGGGCCGAGGGAGAAGACATGAGAGAGTATGTTGCTGCCCTCTTCCGCCAGGTTTTGGGCACGGAACACTCGACTGCAGTTAAGATGGACAGGGGTCACTGAGTGGGACTAGCAAGGGGGGCAAGGCAAGGCCCCACCCCTGGACATCCTGGCCTGTGTGCATGACTTCCAACTTAAGGAACTTATCATCAAGAAAGTGAGGGAGGCGCACCCCTTGCAATCCAGTGGGGGGCTACCATTTTCACACTGAATAATGTCTATGCGCCTAACACGTACCAAGAGTTTTTCTTAATCAGAACACTCTCAGAGGGCCTAGCCTCACCTGACGCCGCCATAATAGTGGGAGAGGATCTCAATCTGGGTATGGACAATGATATAGACTACTCTGGCCAGAGGAGTACACAAGTAGGGGTGCTCTCCCTCGAGGGTATACAATGGCTGACTGAGAATGGCTTGCATGATGTTGGCGACTCAAGCACCCGGCAGTACGAGACTACACGCACTACTCTGCTCCTCACAAATCCTGTGCGCGCCTAGACCTGTTTCTCGTCTCTAAAGCGCTAATGCCCAAAGTAAGCAAGGCCTCTATAGAACTGCGCTCTTTGTCCCCCCCCCATTCTATCTGGGCCAATCTATCACCCAGCCCACCATCTTTGCTCCTCCGCATCCCTCTAAAGAAGAGGAGTGTCTCCACCGTCTTGACCCAAAATGAGCTTTGTCATTCTACCTTGACTGCAAAGAAGAGTTCCAGGTGGACAACCAACTCTTTGTGGGGTACCAGGGAGCTAAGAAAGGTCGGGCAGTGCAGAAATGGTCCATTTCTCACTGGGTCATACCCTGCATAAAGATCTGTTATACTTAGGCTAAGAAGCAGCTCCCTGAGAGATTAAGAGCCTATTCCACCAGGGGAAAGACTGCGACTACAGCCTTGGCTCGGGGTGTCCCAGTCCTGGACATCTGCAAAGGATGGAACGGGCATTTTGCCTGTTCAGTCCTGCAGGACTTTCTAGTTTGAGGAATTTGTCTGCAGCCCACCACCAGGAGGATATGGCTTGGAAATCTATTACAAGGGAAGGAATCTGCAGCTAAAAGTCTCTATCATAGGGAAACACTACTTACCTTGGGTAACTCATTATCTGGTAGAGACAAAATCTAACTGCAGATTCCTTACGGACCCAATCATGCCTTCGCATTGAGGACTTATTAATTAGGGCTAAAGTTACTCCCTTTTTCAGGGCCCTAGTTTTGGCACACACTTATGTCAGTCTTTTCATGGCTCTGCTCTTCTGGGGTGGACAAGTGAAAAGTACTGACGTCCGCGTGGCTGGGTGGCGCCTATATAGGTGACCGTGCCATCATAACCAACAACGTCACACAGAGCTGAAATTCTAAGGTAAGGAATATGCAGCTAGATACTGTTTCTACCAGATAATGTGTTACCGAAGGTAAGTGACTTGTTCTTCCAAGCTACTGTCAAAACCTTAAAGGAAGGACCATCAGCTGCACCTGAAAGCTTTGGAATCAAATATCAATAAACTACTTTTGAAGACTGAGAAAAAGCCAGTGTCAAAGGGCAAGTTACTTTCAAAATGTTTTCGTTTCCTGCATGAAGCCTGGGGAGTGGCACCCTATTTTGGACCTTCAGGGTTGGAACAAATCCATCAAGCAAGAACGGTTTAGAATGGTTACTCTCCTAGGCAGCCTTCATTTAGTTAATTGCAAAGTGATTGTGTTGCATCAATCCACATTCCCATTCATCTTTGACATAAGAAGTACCTGTGCTATATTTATGCATTTATTTATTTGCAGTTTTATACAGCGCAACGTAGTCCTAAATGGGTGTTAGAGCATGTTACAGAAGAACAGTTTCAACACATAGGTTTGTTACACTATGTTTTTAAAGTTCAGGAAGACATTCATCCAAGAAAGGTAGTTTATTATTCAAGGTTCTACAGTGGAGCGAAGGCCCAAAGCAATGTGATGAGAGCATCCAAACATATAGTTTGCTCCTTTATGAGGGGGGGGCTGTCTGTCCCTTTTGAACCACCAGTCCTGCCCAGGCTCACTTGCCGTCCAAGTTGCCAGGGACGAGGAAATTCATACAAAGTTCTTAGCAGCACAACAGTTCCAGACCAACTCTTGACATATACTGATGAAAGGGAGATCAGACTTTCTTTCAAATAAGGGGTTTGAATTAACCAAAACTAGATCTGTGGAGAGACTTGCATCTGGAACGACAGAAGTACATGAGAGGAAAGCATGGTGCAAAAGCTAGAAGAGAAGTACTCAATTAAATACATGACCGGGCAGCCATTTTTTCATCCAAAAAAGTCACAGATATTTACTTCATGTACTTCTGTATTTGATAAAGATAGCTGCAACCCTGCATGCCAGTAGGTGGAAAAATTCAGCTCTGCATGGCATTGTCTGCATTAGAAGTGACGTGCGCATGCCTATAGAGGTGTCATCCTAATGACCTAACATCAGTTTTTTTCTTTCTGAGCCACTCAACACAAATCCCTAATCACTTTTTGATTAGCCTTTATTTGAATTTTGTCACTCTTTTGAGAAGTCTTAGTTCTTAGTTTGGCAGGAATGTCATCTAGGAAGGCCAGCTTTAAGCCACCTATCACCGATTGTTGTTGGTGACGGACACAAAACTTGTTTGCCTCTGGTTCCTTCGATATTAAGACCTGCATTGACTGTCACGTAGTGAAAAATGTTGCGCGATGAATCTGAAGGCCTTGAAGGAGCAGTCCTTCAAGCTCCTGGCGGCTCGACGTCCAATTACATGGCAGTCTTGATCCCGGTCCAGACGAAAGTCCTGGGATTGTTTGCAGAGCGCAAAGATCTTCATTGCACCCTAGCGTCAGGTCACATGGTTAAGTCCCAGCGCAAGGAGAAGGAGTTAGAAGTCGAAGAGGCCTTCGACTTCACCTCATCTGTTGGCTGACGAGACAAGGGAGTGTCACTATTTAAGGCCTGGTTGAGCCATCGCCTGGGCCAAATCCATGCTTACCTGAGTTTCCGTGAGCCGGAGCGACCCCAAACAATTCCGAAACTGTTATGAGGCCATGTGCTTCATATTTGAGTATCCTGTTAATCTTGGCGGGCCTTCAGGCTACGTGGATTTGAGCAGGGGATACTACTGGTTTAACACCAGTGGCTCCACGTGAGTCGTGCCTCTTGGATCCATGGATGGATCCAGACTGACATTGGTCATAACACCTCGACCTTCCCCAACGCCTGTCCCGATGCAACACACCCAGCGACACCATCCCCATTCTGACCTGCAACTCCAACACAGAGCCAGAGGGGCATCGTCCAGCGCCTACTGGAGCCATGCCTTCCCGGTTGTAGCCTAAGCCCTGTTCCTATGGGCTAGGATTCGGGAAGGAGTGGGAGGGGTCACTGGACACTGAAGAAAACCAGGCCTTTGATATCAGTGTGGACTGGTGTGAGGACTTGGCACTTCTCCAGATACTGGCACGCTTTTCCCCCTACCACGGCTACGTAGAAGGAAGATTGTAGGAAGCTGGCTCTGTATATTCTATTCCAAGGGTAGGTATGGTGTGCACAGAGTCCAGGGAGTCCCCAGAGGTATAGCAGAGGCTAAATTACGTAAGTACTAACAACTCTCTTTGTGGTAGTATGGGAGAGCAGTTAGGCTTATCCAGAGGGTGTGTTAAGCATTTATTGTATTCACTCAATCAAGACTGATGCACACACTCAGAGACTGAATCCAGACCAATTGGGTCAGTATAAAAAAAAATGTATACTTGTATTTTGTTTCTAGAACCAAGCAGGACTTGGTACAGGTGGGTCAAATATACTTTCAGTTGTAGACCTTTACACAGAAATGCAATTGAGGATGGATATGCAGTTGGTACAGGTTTGTATCACTTTAAAATGCTGTTTCAATTACACAGTAATTATTTTTAGTTACTTTTGGATTACATTGAGTACTGGGGTGGTATGCCTAGATACCACACCTTAAGATCTCACAATACACGGTAACACTTTTTATACTTTGCAATTTAGTTCTCTTTTCTCCATGCAAACATCAGTTCAACACTTAAAACAGTTTAAGCCCCAAAATCTCTTAACATGGGTTCCTCTTTGAGAAAAGTGTTAACGGGTTCTCGGGTAAATACACGCCTTACGAGTGGGAGTTTTGGGGGCTAGGACCAAAGTTCCCCAAGGTCTAGATGGACACCCGAGTTCCCCCACCAACAGCACTGGAGCGGCTGCGTGCAGAGTGCAGGTGCCCAATGGCAGGCAATGGGGCTAAGGGTGTGGGAGCGAAGCTCCTAGGGTTAAGGGCAGCACTGCAGTGGCCAACGACTAGCACAGGAGCCGCACCACCTGGGGCACTGGGCGACCGGGTGCTGAGTGCAACAAGGACGTAGGGACCCCGTGCTTTTCTATGGAGGCCTTCGGTTCTGCGAAGTTGCTGCAGGCTCGGGTAAGAAGGCTTCCTGAAGGCAACCACCCACTCAAGAGTTAAGTTGGGCTCTTGGGGGATGCTTGTACACCGTTGGTTGGGCCACCCAAGGCTGTGGGGCATCGGGTGCAGGGGTGTCTTCTGGCTTCGGGTTTTCTTATCAGCACTGGTTGCGGTCGGGTGAACCCTTCAGGTTATGGCTGCAGGCGTCATCTCGGAGTTTGTAGGAGTTTGGAGATCACCAAATCCCAGGTCAGGATTGCTGTGGCGACCTCCTAGTGGTGTTGGGCCACTGGAACTCAGGCCGGGGCCGCCAGGTGTTGAGTGGTGTAGAATCACGTAGTCACCAGAATCCGGATTCTATGGGTGAGTCTTTGCTTGAGCAAATCGGGTGCTCATAGAGGACAGAGTCTGTAAGATGGTTGCAGGGCAGGTCCTTTGGGCTATCGGGCTGCTGGACTCACCTGGGTTCTTGCTGTAGGCAGGTCGTAGACGGGACAGACCAATAGGGCTGGGGCCAAGGCAGTTGCTGTCCTCTTCTTCCTTCTGGGTCAGTACAGCTCTTCTGTCCTTCTTCTTTCTTCCTCTAATCTGAAGAGGCAAGGTTCAGGGTTGCCCCTCGTTAAAGGGATTTGCAGGTCGGGACGATTGAGTCCCTTCCCTGAGGTGGGTACACCCCCTATTATGCCACCCTTCAGTGGGAGGGGGCATGGGCCTCATCCTAATTGGCTGTGTCCCTCCATCTTCACGATGGAGGGGACTGGGATGTGTGCTTCACCTCTCCTCCCCCACCTGAGTGGTGGGGTTGGCAAAGGTGGGCAGACCTCTCTTCCTAGCTTCCTTTTCCCGCCAATTCTCCCGCCCAAAGTGGGGGCCAGAACCTGTTGGAGCCAGATGCTGAGGGCAACAAAAGGCAGGGAAAGCTTCTAAAGACGGCAGTCCTTTGAAGCTTCCTCGTCGTGGACCCAGACCATCCTGGGGGAGGAGGCATGACACTTCTACCCTGGATGGGCTTGTTTCTGGGCTCAAAAAGCAGAGGCTCTCTACCCAGGCGTCCAGAAACCTGTCTGGTGGTGGCAAATGGCAGACAGCCATGAAGGAACCACAAAAGGGCCAGTCCATTTTCAGGAGGGATCTATTAGATGCCCTATGAGTGCATTTTACATTAAATCCTTCACTGGCATCAGTGTGGGTTTATTGTGCTGAGAAGTCTGCTACCAAACTTCCCAGCTTTTAGTAAAGCTATTATGTTTCTGAGGAGTTCGTAATGAACAGCTCCCAGACCATATACTCTTTATGGCTTTACTACACTTACAGTGTCTAAGAATAGACTTAGACACTGTAGGGGCACAGGGCTCATGCCACTGTGCCCTCACCTGAGGGTTAGTGCGCCCTGCTAGAGGGGTTACTTACCTAGGCCTCAGGCAGTGGGTTGGAGGCATGGCTCACAGGGATGGGTGCCATGTCGACTCTTCACTTTTCTCTGCACCAAAACACCTAGCCTGCAGTGGCAGTGTGTGGGTGTCAAGGTCTCTAAGGGTGACACAATAGGTGCTGCAGCTCTTAGAGGCCTTTCCTGGTCAAAGAGCCCTTGGTACCCATGGTACCTTTTACAGGGGGCTTACCTGTGGCCAGGGATGTCCTAATTGTTGGTACAAAGGTAAAGTCTTGGGAATGAACACAGGCCCTGGGCACCTGATTGCCAAGGGCATGTAAAGTCAGGTTGCATCAGATGTCAGGTAAAAAGTGGGGGGTAACTAAGCAAAAAGGGGCACGTTCCTACAGAGATCTTTTGCAATGGTGGTTGGAAGGACAGCTAAGGTCCTGGACAAACATCTTGACGGAGATGCTTCACCCGGGAGAGACCCACTCAGAACCGCTTCTCCCAGTTAATGAAGCCCGTACAAAGGTCCTGCTTCAGACCTAGTCCAAGCCCAGCACAGGGACGCCTGTGAACACGACAATTGTCTGTACCATTGCCCCATCGTAGGGTGGCCCACACTCCTCACACAACACCCTACCCCTGAGAGTTTGGTGGTCCAAGCCTCTACCTCCCATGTACATCCTGGTGACACCGGATAGGGAATCCAAGAAGCTGGACACCTTCGGTAAGAAGATGTTTTCTTCCACCAGCCTCGCAATGCATTCCATGAACACTGCATGCCATTTGGGCCTTACTCCCAACCTCTATGGGATTCGGTTGTGCAGGTGCTACCCATGGCTCAAATGAGGCCCAGTTCATATTCTCCCAGACTCTTGTCAATAGGAGATTTCCAGCTAAGTTCACTGTCAGATGTGGACTGGATATCACCAACTCACTGGGCACTACGCCTGAGAACAATTGGCTTTTCAGGGGATGGCCAAGATTTGCTTATGGACATGCCCTTTGATGGGTCCTGCCTCTTTGAGGACAAGGTGATTTCAGCGCTGGTGCACTATAGGGACAGCAGGGCTACTGCCAGGTCCTTGGGCCTTTCCATAGATCCTTGTCATCTCCAATCCACCATTCACTCCCTTTGTGGCCACCTTCCAACGACTGTGGCGTGCAAGCTTCCCAGCCTCTGCGTGGCCAAGGATACAGTACCCACAGACCCTGTCGGTTGGGCAGCCAGAGGTCGGGCCAGTTCACCACGCCTCCCCCGGCAGCCTTCAAACCCATATATAGTCTACCCAGTGGGAGGCAGGATACGATATTACCTGCCCTACTGAAGGTCTATAACATCAGACCAACGGGTTCTCTAAACAGTCCAGAATACTTGCTTGCGACAGGCTGATGGAGGACTGTCTCTTCTTGCTCCGCCAGGAAATCACAGCTCTCTTGCCCAAGGGAGTCATCGAAAGGATGCAGACTCTAGAAGTAGCTCATGTTTGATGTTCCCACCACTTCCTGCTGCCCAAAAAGACCAGAGGCCTAGCACCCTCTCAATTTCTTCCTCAAGAAGGAGAAATACAAAATGCTCAAACTCGCTCAAGTCCTGTCTTCCCTGGACTCGGTAGACTGGAGCACTTGCAGGACGTATATTTCTACAGTCCCATCCTGCCTGCCCACAGTTATTAACTGCAGTTCACAGTGGGACACATGCACTTTCAGTTTGCTGTGCTCCCTTTTGGCCTTACCAGTGCCCCTCTGGTGTTCACAAAGGTGATGGCGGTGGTTGCCGCTTACATCAGAGATCAGGGGTGCCAGTCTTCCCCTATCTCGATGACTGGCTGTTGAAGGCAGGCCCACCCCAGGCTGTAATTTCCCACCTCTAGACTACAGGGGACCTCCTGCATTCGCTAGGGTTCACACTCAACATGCCAAAGTCATACCTGACTTCCTCTCAGACGTTTCCTTTCATCAGAACTGTTTTGGACATGCTGCAGTTTTGGGCCTATCCTCCCAAACGGCAAGTCCAATATATATGCAGGCTATGATACTGGTATTTCCGCTTCTTCTCTGGTTTTCGGTGAGTCTGGCTCAGAGGCTGCTGGGCCTCATGGCCTCCTGCATCCTGCTTGTGTTGTGCTATTGCAGTGGGCGCAGCATCAGGGTATTCTCTCCGACATAGTCCAGATCTTGGAGGGAACTGAAAAAGATCTGCAGTGGTGGGTTCAACCATCTGGGAGAGATGGAGATCAAAATCCTCTGGTGTCTGGAGGAATCCAGACTCCACATCAATCTTCTAGAGGTCCAGGCGATCCCGCTGCATTAAAAGCAATTGTAACCTCCATCAGGGGAAGGCTATTGTAGGTGTTCACGGACAATGTGGTACTGTAACAAGGGGGTGGGGTATGGACCCTTTGTGAAGAGGCTCTGCGTCTCTGCCGAAGATGCCCAGCGGATCACGAGTGGCGTCTCTTTTTGGAGGTTGTGTAAGGTCTCTTTTAACAGTAGGGAGAGCCTTGGTTAGATCTGTTCGCCACCGCTGTGAATGCACAATGCCAGCTGTTCTGCAGTCTGAAGTTTTCAAGGCAGCTGTCACTCCGAGACACTTTTCATCTCAAGTGGAGTTCGGGCCTCCTGTATGCCTTTCCGCCAATATCACTCCTGCCCAGAGTTCTCAGGAAGATCAGGAACGATCATGCCAAAGTCATCCCTGTGGTTCTAGACTGGGCTTTGGGGAGTTTGGTATCCCAAGCTATTGAGCCATAAGGATCCGTAAGACGTAATCTACAGGTGCACAGGAGTACTGCTCACAAAGAATGTCCAGATCCAGTTTAACACCTGGGGATAATTCAACTCTAATGAATCTGCAACTAGATAGAGTCTCGACCAGATAAGGTGTTACCAAAGGTAAGTAACTTGTTTATCAAGAGAACTAAACCATAGGTCGTTGTTCTAGTTGTTTAAGTGATCCAAGGCAGAATATGGCTGCCTCATAGAATGCAGGAGACTCCAGACATATGTCCCTTCCTAAACCAGCAGCAGCTTACTCCAGGCGAGAAACAACCATCCACGTCTCAAGACTGACACAAGAACAGGCCTCTCCTTAGCTGGATCCCCGGCCTTGTGGAGTGATTCCCAACTCCTCTCTACAGCCCTCCACGGGCATCTTGGGGTAAGTCAATGGAGATCGCCAGAGATTTTCAGTTAATATCAGTGCTAGTATAACCGGTACTGCTGGCAACGGCACAGAAACACAGTATATCTGCCACACCCCAGTGTAATGTACATTTATGAGTGTGGAATACACACCTTTTCTTCAAAACTTATTCCTAATTTGTCCAAAACTATACCTTGAATGCGTGCATAACTGGAATGGTGCCACTGCCCAAACGACACCCGAGTAAACAATATTATTCCAAGAGGGGGCAACATATTGCCCCAACCAGTTGCACTGCTATTGCGCCACATTGGCAATATATTTTGACTTCCAAATTAATCCATCTTATCCAGAAACTCAAACTTAATTATTGCTTGCTTCTTAGGGAAAGTGTGTTAACAATCACTCTGGTAATGGAAATGAGGATTCAGCAGTTTTAGATTCACGTGGCAGGTATGAGAACAGTTACGAAGTTTAGCGCAGTCGCAAGTCTGTTTGAGTATCTGGATAAGATGGATTAATTTGGAAGTCAAAATATATTGCCAATGTGGCGGAATAGCAGTGCAACTGGTTGGGGCAATAGGTTGCCCCCTCTTGGAATAACACCCCAGCGCAAGCCAATTCCTGCTTGCCCAGCACCACATTGCCCCAACAGATATCCTTGGGCACTCCCAGGATCTCATGCTTTGTAATTCATGGCAGTCAGTGGTCTGCAGCAGTTGGAGGGTGGATGTGGAATGGGTGGGTGATAGGGGCACTTAAATTCCCCCAAGTCGTTGGAGCTCTAGGAAGGAGGTCTCAACCCTGCTGCTGCTGTTGTGTTAAATTAATTGTAGAAGTTTGAACTCTATGAATACAAGACATTACTGTACAGCATCAGATCAGGTCAGCTCTACAGGTATTCACTATGTGCGTAGCTCCGGCTCCTGAGCATATATGATTTATGAAGTGTGAGTGTTTCTGTACCTAGACAGTGGCCTTATCAGGCACAAAGAAAGAGGAGAAAGATTATAACCTTTGGTTAGAACCTGTACTTAAAGTTACACATAATTGACTGGAAATAAAAGATGTTTTTGGTGATGTTGTCATCATGTATTCATTTAGTTCTGCAATGTCGCATAAGGATGGCACTCCAGGAATAATTAGATCTACAATGGCAGTCAAGTCATAGAAAAAAGAGACATACTGATTCTGATCAGTTTCAAAATCAAACGAGCTCTAACCTAGTGGAAGTTCAAATAAAACATTTACATGGACAAGACATTCCAGGTAGAACTGCAGGTCTATTTCACAATAAATTATTCTCTCAAGGGTCAGTGGGCTAATTTATAGGAGCTTTGGGCAAGCGGTGTCTGGATTTCTCTGGTAGAAAACTTGTATATAAACGTTCTGAAAATCCAAGCGGTCAGACTCTGTGACTTTGTTACCAAGAATCTCTCACAAAAAAGGTTCTCATCAGGACAGACTGTAAGACTACACTACATTATATCAGAAAACAAGAAAGAGCAAAGTCTCTCTTGCAGTCAAACAAAGCACAGAGTCCACATCAGTGAATTCTTCTGCAAAGAATAACACTGATGGTAGAGCATGTTAGGCATCTGCAAAACATCATGGCACATATTCTAATCCGGTGCAATTCCTACAGAAACAAATGAGGCCTTGATAAAGCCTAACTGCAACTGATCTTTTAAAGGTGAGGCACTCCCTTCCTATATCTCTGCACATCACTTGAATATTCAAAATGGCAATTGTTCGCTAGCTGATAGTGGTATTCCGGGGCTCTGGGGGGAGTGCCTTCAATTACTTGGTCAGGAAACTTGGCTTATGCTTCTCTTCTGATTTTCCTCAAATTGAAGACATAAACATGCACCCTAACACTAATTGCACCAGTGTGGAACTGCTGCTTTAGTACACAAAACCTTGGGTTCTCTCTGTGGATACACCAGTCCAAATAACCCTGCACAATTATCTCCTGTTGGAGACCAAGGCAGTGTTCTGCATCAAGTTCAGCTTCCTTACACTTGACTGCGTGACCGGTTCTTAACTAAAATATGGCATTCTTAACATTCCTCCAAACTGTCAGAAAAATGCTCAAGATGCTGGAGCAGCCTATACTTGTAAGTTGTACTCAAAATGGAAGCATTTCTACATTTTGGTCACTTCACGTCACATTGACCCACTCAGAGTGCACCTTCATGAAATACTTCCTTTCCTTCTTCATCTTGCTGAGTGAAGCTAAAATGTATAATTCCAGTGCATCTGGTAACTATCTCTATTTATCTCAGGACATCGGGCACTCTTTTGGAGGACTGTTTTGCATTTAAACCCTTCTGGCAAAACTTGCCTTATCACTATGAATGGTCCTCTCATTAAAAGCCAATTTGAGCTTATTCACAATGTCTCCCTTCAAATATTCATGGAAGGAGACATTTCTTTTAGATATAATATTAGAAAGGTAATTAGATAGTATATGAGCTTTCTCCATTAGGCAACCATACCTTACGTTTGATAAAACCAAATGGTCTCTTTCCGTGAATCCTTGTTTGATGCTGAAAGCACAATTATCATTACCCCTTAAATAAAAAAATCACTTGCCAACATTTTTGCTCAACCTGCTATTGCTGTAGAGAGGGAATTTAGGGCCCGATGTAGGTGGCCCATTACCGGCCGGTAAACCCGAAATTCAGTAAATTTCAGGCTCACCGACCGGTATTGAGCCATTTCTGATGTAGGTGATGATTTGGTAAATAACGAATCATGCTTTTTTTTTATTGACCGGGTATTCAGCAGCACAGCCTTGAGAGGGCCGCCCTCCTGATTTATTGATTTGTTTATTATTTATTTATTAATTGCGTGATTTAAAAAACCATTGCAAAAACAAAACTTTTAAAAAAAGGTATCCAGATTTCATTTAAAATGTCATAATTCTTAAAAACCAGTAAGGGTAGCAATAACATCATAAAACCAGTAGGGGTAGCAGTAGCAGGTAAAGCTTATCAAACATTATGCCAATGGGGAATCGCATGCTGTCGGCGCCTGAGTTTTTTAGCAGCACGCTCCATGAATTTTACTAGGGCACAGTTTAATTTAGTATTCCTAGGGTCGAAGCAGGCCAGGACTGCTGCTCTACAGCTTCTGATAATTTTTATGTTCCAAAGAGGTTTGAGCAGGCCCCGTCTCTCGGTCAGCAGTTTTGGGCACAAGCAGAAAATATGTGTAATGTCTTCTTTATGATTCCCACACAGTTGGCATAGGTCGCGTCCGAGCTCTCTTTTCCATTTTGACCAATGAGATAGCAGGTTGATAACTCCCAGTCTCAACTTTAAGAAACTTAATTTGGTTCGTATACTGAAAGATATTGTAAGGTACGGCTGTGGGATTAGCAGGGCATAGGATTGAAGGGTCATCCACCCATGACTTCTTTTTGCAAGAGTAGCTTTATCTTCCAGAATTGATAGATGTTCAGTGCTAATTTTCGCTAGCCTTTTGAATTCCGTTTGACTAGCGTGCAAGTTCCAGAGGTCATTTAGGCATAGGGTTGTTAGACCTTTTGACCAGTAGTCATGTCCTGCTCGCCATGAGTTGTTGTCAATACTGGCCCACAGGTGGTGCCCAAGACTTCCCTCCTTTGATAGCCTCAATTTGTGACAGCACACTAGAAAGTACATCACTCTAGCCAATGATTGCTTGCAGGTGCCTAATTCCAACCTAATTTGTGCTGGTGATGTGTGGGTTGGTAATTTAAACACTGATCTATAGATCTTAGAAATGATTGTGTCCAGTTGGCAACTGTCCAATCCTTTTAGAGCTTCACTACCATAGGTTAGGGTGGGAATGATTTTTGCCTGAGCGGCCTGTAGTGTAGGTGCAAGAGTTGGACCTTGCATCTTCTTTTGAATTAATCCAATTGCAAACGCAAGTGCTGCACCCTTCCTTTTTTGTTCTTCAATGTGGGATTTATATTTTTCATTATTGTTAAAAGTGACTCTGAGGTACCTCTGGCTGTTTGATTCGACGATGGTTTCATTATTCAAGGTCCAGCACTGTTTCTTAGCTTTCCTTGGATGGATTGCTAGGATTTTCGTCTTCCTGTTGTTAATTTGAAGTTCGTTATTGTTTGAATATTCCAAGATAGCATCCAGAAGCCTTTGCATTCCGATCTTTGTTTTAGATAGCAGGACCACGTCGTCAGCGTAGAGTAGATTTGTTAGCAAAAGACCAGATAGTTTGGGAGCGTGGGAATTGACCTTATTAAGGACTTCAGGCAGGTCGGCTAGAAATAGATTAAAAAGTGTCGGGGCCAAGACGTAGCCCTGTTTGATGCCTCTCTTCGTCAAAATCGGGCGGGATAGTCTTGAGCCATCCCCGATCTTAATCCTGACCCATGTGTCCTGATGCAGAAGTAGTATGGCTCTTAGGAGGTCCGCTGGAATGTTAAGTCTAGACAACTTCTGCCAAAGTTTGCTTCTGTTGATGTTGTTGAAGGCCGCTTGAAAGCCAATGAATCCCATATAAAGTGGACAAGAACAGAACTTCGCTTGGTCAATCAGGCAAGAGAGGGTCATAAGATTGACGGAGGTCCCAGTGTTTTTTCTGAAGCCTGTTTGGTTCGGAGGAATTATCTAGTTGTCATCCGCCCATGCCCTAAGTGCGTTAAGCAACACTCCCGCAAAGTACTTTGCTTCAATGTCAATGAGTGCGATGAGGCGATAGTTCCCTGGGGATTTTTTATACCCTCCTTTAAAGATCGGTGCGAGGATTGATCCACGCCAGGAGGGCGGTATGGTGTTATTTTGCAGGCGTAAATTAAAAAGGGTGCTTAGGTTCGAACCCCAAAAGGTTGCGTCTTCCTTGAATAGAGCTTGAGGAATTCCGCCTGGGCCAGGAGCACCATCCTTCCGTCCCTTTTTTATCATTTTTTCTATTTCGGCCGTCTGGACTGTTATGGAATTGACCCTGCCTTTAGTCGTTACTTGATCTTTTGTTAGTGCCGTTTTGTGATCTGCATAGGGACATTCCTTTGTTGGAGAGTTTACAGTATTTAGAAGTGATGTCCGGACGCTCTCTTTTTGTGTTGCTTTGGCCGGGGAATGGGGACTTAGGTGGGTAATTGCTTCCTGATCGTTTAAGTGAGAATAGAGAAAGTCGACCCACTCTGTCTCGAGTATGCTTGAGGAGGCAACTTTAGATGCGCGCCCAGATACGCTATTGATTGTGTGCCAAAACCTGGCAGAATTGTGTGTTTTAATGTCATGCTGCAATTTGGACCAGAAAGAGTTCCATTGGCATATTCGTAGCTCACGTTTCGCTTTCTTATGATGGCTTTGGGCCTCTCTCAATGTTGTTAATTTAATGGGATCCATTGGGTCAGCTTTTAAGGCCCACCATGCCCCATTCATGGTTCTTGTTGCTGATTGTATCTCTGGATTCGAGCAGGATGTATGTTTTTGTCCGGTTTGGATTGTGAGCGTTATTGGTTTCGCAAATCTGTCAATGAGTTCGGATGCAAATATTGACCAGTTGGTGATTATGTTTTCTGGGCTCCTGCTTTGGCGCTCAATTATTAGTTTGGCCTCTGTTGATACTAGTTGAAGATTCTTGAAGGTGCATTTAATTCGTTTGAGGTTGATTGTAATACTCTCGGATGGCAAAACCCTTTCTCCTTCGTGTTGCATGAGACCGGTCCTCAGCATAATTTCTTGGGGACAGTGGTCACTTTCCGTTCTGTTTCCAAGACAATAACCTGCTATTTGATGGAGCAATGAGAGGCTAACAAAGGTGTAGTCAATAAGTGAGATGCCTTTTTTCGATAGATAGGAAAATCGAGGTGGCTTGTCGGAGGAAAAACGCCCGTTTAATGCTCTTAAGACCAAGGTTTTCAAGGTTGCCTTGTAGAGAGCTTCCATGGGGATCGATCTTGTGCAGTCCAGGCCGATCCTGCGGTGGTATCACTCAGATGCTGTCATGTGATTTGATGACCTCATTTTTTTGGAGGTCTGACATTAACCACATGTTAAAGTCACCAGTGAATAGAATTTCAGAATTTAGAGGGCCTGTTTGCAATCTCACTACTGACGCAGTGGCTTCTTCTACAAAGGATTTCCTTGATGCTGTGCTTGGACGGACGTAGGCGTTCATTAGGATTAGTCTCCGACTTTGGCCATTGTTCAAAGCGTGTGAAATCCCCACACACTGGAGACTATATGATGTGCCCGAGAGGTCCCAGGAGGTGACTGCATTTTTTGTTGATATATAGACTGCGAGACCGGCACTCCCTCTTCCTGGACGATTTAGTTTGTTAGCTGGAATGTGATGAATTTTGAAGCCTTCGAGGTGCTGCGGTGCCGTAAGCCAAGTCTCTTGGAGTAACAGTATATCAAAACCTTGAAAGTAGGAAATTGTGGCGTCGTCCTCAAGTTTGCTTGTTAGACCATTGATGATCCATGAACAGATTTTTAGAGGAGTCGTGGCATACCGGTCTTCCCTGGTGGACTGTCAACGCAAGAGGCGGGTTGTGTTCAGGGCGCCAGCCAGCCATGACCATGAGCCGGCCTCGTCCTGTTTCCTCGTTGGTGTGATCCTGTCGTCTCTTGCTTTCCTCATTGAGTGGACGGGAGTGGGTGTTTTGTTGCGTGCGCCCCTAAGGACGGAGTATACTGAACCCCTCCCTGCACGACTGTGTTCCTCACCACGGCTTGCCTGTAAGACGTGTGGATAACCCGCTTCCCTGCCCGGTTGAATCAGTATACCCCATTGCTTGAAGATGTCGGTTGCCCCTAGAATGTTGTTTGTTGCCTCTGCAGTGCTCCAGGGGACCTTTGTGGATTCGTTAAGTTGACCTTAACACGGGGCAATGAATTCGACGGATATTTTATCTTGTGAAGTTATTGGGTTTGACAGACCTGTCGCTTGAATCAGCTTTAGGATGTTGCCCCGATTTAGGACGTCATGACTACCTTTAGACTTGTATTCTGGGTAGAAGATGGTAGAGTGGACGTCCCCTCTTGGTACTTTGCTGATCGGCCAAGGGATGGCCTCTATTTTATCCACATAGGACGCTTGAGCACCCTTTAACAGGGGGCCCGTGGGAAAGGCCTCGTTTTGCACGGTATCAGGCCTTTCGTTATTTCCTTGACCGGAGGCCTGTTTAGCACTTGCCGAGAGTGTGCCCTGTTGGTTGTTGACACAGTTGACTGTGCCTACCTGCATTAGCATGCCTCCAGGCTGCGTTGTCGCAAGACTTGATGTTTGTTTCTCGGCCTTTTCGTTCTGCTTGATGGATATGTTTGGGGCAGCCGTGTTGGTAGTAGTTTTATCTTCTATTACGCCGCTAGGGACACATTTCCCTACAGGTGACATTAATGTTTTCTTTGTTGTTGGCGAGCAGGAAATGTCACTCTTCCTACTGTCACTATCCTGGATGGATGGTTGATCTTCCGTTGTAGTTACTGGATTGGTGGAATTTTTGGGATCGTCATCCCCTAAGGCACCTGGTCGTCTAAGGGTCTTAAACATCAGATAGAGATTTAGGACTTGTTTGCTCCTTATCATTTTGTTGCGACCTTTACGCTTTCTTTGTCTTTTCACTTTTCCCGCTGGTGCACCCTCGTCTTGTTCAGTTGGAGAAAGAAGGGTGGAATTTGCTCTGCTGGTGCCCTGAGGAAATTGCTGTTCAATCATTCCGCAACCATGCACCGCTATCTCTTGGAGTCGTGTGGAATTGACACCTACTTCCCCTCTTGGCCTTAAGTTAGAGCCAGTTTGTACTTGAGGGACTTCGCTTGAATTACCTAAAACTGCATCACTACCATTTCCAGGGGTGGGGTTAGCTTTTACTATTTCTTTGAGGTCTACTACAAGCTTTTCCATTATGCCTGGAAGTGAGCAAAGTTTCTCCACTATAGGTGTACAGTCGCATCCTTGCTGCGGGTGGTCTGTGGCTTCCTGGGCCCGTCTGATCAGGCTGTTTAAATTTGAGATCCTCTCGTCGATTTTGACTACGTACACTGCAAGTGTGTTTAATAGGCTGATTTGGATGTCCATTTTATCCGCCTGGTAAGTCATTGCGTCGGCTGACTTTTGGAGAATATCGAGGGCGGTAGCCCACGCTTTGTCTTGCGTGGGGACCTCGCTTTTGTCCTGCCTTGGTGACGCTGATGGCTGCGGATGTTCAGGGATTGTGTTCCCATATGAGTGCAACATTTTAGCCCATTCCGTTGAATCGAAATAGCAAGGCTCTTTCGTGCCTCCCTCTGCATCCTCTGTGTCCATTGTGATGTCAGTAGGCACGGACTCTGGTTTGGTCCTGGTCAGTTCCCCTTCCCCCAAAGGAAGTGCCAGCTCCTGCCGTCGTCAAGGCGTTGTCAAAGCCCTTGGTAACGTGAAACGCAGATTCACCTTTTTGACTACACGGGATACTGAAGCTGGCTTCAAGAAGCGTTTGGTTGAAGTGTTCTAGGTTGCTGGTTTTTTCTCTGGCTGGTTCTTCTGCTGGTTCTATATGGAGTTCCAGTGTATTGAGGCCACACTGGGATTGGCGACCCCATCTGGTGCAGAGTTGTGCCGTTGCGCTCTCTCTGTTAAGGGAGACTTCCTTGCTGGGCTCCCCTCAGCCCCGATTCAATCTGCCATTGGCGATTTAGTAGTAGCAGTGACTGACATGTGACTGTGTTGGGAGTACCATGAGGCCCCGTTTGTTGCATTGCCCTTGATGATGGACACCAGTGGACTTAGGCGGATTGGGAGGCCGGTAATGTTCTTGTTGCTAGAGAAGACCGTTTGCCCGACGTCCTTTAGATACTTGAATTTTGTAGTTATCTTTGGTTGATTACCAAAAAAATTGCAGGTCATCGTGTCAGAACACTTCATGGTGGCTTGAGACGTCGTTTTAATTGTGGTGTCAGAGTCGCTCAGCAACAGATTGGGTGACTGCTCATGGTCCAAGATTTCTCTCGCATTTTTGCCTCTGCTTTTCTTTTTCCTTTGGGGAGCCGTTGTCCTCACCCTGCCAGATCTCATCTCCGACGGACAGGTCAGACGAGTAACAGGTAGGCACACAAGTCTCCCACTGGACTGCTGAACCACTAGCCTTGCTTCAGCTGCAGCTCCAGCCAGCTACTGCTGGCCGCCAATGGCTAGGCACAAGTCACAGGTCCCGGGATCCTGCCCACACTCAGGCACAGGCTCAGTCCCCACGAGCTCATACGCCTCTCTACTGCCGCTCCTCTCCTCTCCTCTCCAACCGGCAGCCACCAGCACCTCACAGTGCACAAACAGAGCAGGAGGGGAGTGGCGGTTAAACAGACCCGGGCCTGCAGATTAGCTCTAACACGGTTTAGATGGTGAGGTGAGATGGTGAGGGAGGTAGTTATTTGCTACACCGTGTGGCAGGGAAGCAGGTTAGCAGGATAGCAGGTTAGCAAGTGGTCACAGGTTGGCACAGGTAGACAGGTGATGATGCCCGAATTCATGGCTCGCCGCTTTCCCCAAACACTGCCCTCCTACCTCTTCAGGTGTGTTTAGGGCGGAGGGCGGCCCTTGGAGCGATCACACATGTCCGTCCGTCCTTCCTCCAGCAGAACGGCCCGGCACGGCCCGGCACAGCAGCACCTCGGCACGTAGTGGCGCATGTTTCACTTCAGGTGCTGCCCACCGCTCCGAGTTCACCTCCGGTCCCCGGACCACAGTCCACACAGTGGCCCCTTCACGCAGTACATCCAGGATTACAGCAACGGCGGGGGGGGGCAACGAGCAGCACAGCACAAACGGCGGCAGCACAGCGGCAGCGCACAGCCTTCAGGACGAATCGGTATTTACCGATTCGATATTTACCGATTCGGTATTTACCGAATTGGTAAATGGCATGTAGGCATGTAGGAAGCGCTTTTAAGAGTGCTTATGTGCTGTAAGGATTCGGTATTTACCACCAACTATTAGTTGGTGGTAAATACCTGTAGGACGGTGGATATCTGACTATGGTTACCCCCAAACTTTTTGCCTGGTGTTTAGCTGGTTTTTGACATAGTTGGCCTGGGATCCTGCTATTCAGGGCCCCAGGCTGATTGCTCTCTCCTTAAAATGGACTCCATGTACCTTAGGTGCATACACAATTGGAACTTGTTCACCTTATAGGCCCCTGTAACAGTGTACCATAGGTACCCAGGGCATAGGTGTTTCCAAGGCCTACCAGGGGCTGCAGCATGTATTGTGCCACCCCTGGACTGGCCTCCATATTTGACACAACTGCTGATCACTCAGCTGGGGTAAGTTGGTGTAATCACCTCTTACTTAGATATAGTATCCCTATATCTACCCTTAAACTGGACACATATGTTCCTATCAGCCACTCCTATGGAAGGCCTCTTCAATCCTGGAGGCAGAGTGCTTAGAAATATGTGAGATGGTGCTCTAGCATGAGCTGAGCCTGTCTGCAGCTGTCGGGAACCACTCCCTAAGCTGTTCCGGGATATTGCCATACCATATACTCTTAAGTGCATTATAATCCTCGCGGTTAAATGCTATCTTTGGTTTGGCTTTATCAAAACATGTCGAGTAAGGTGTCATACGAATTGGAATACTATCCCCTCGACAGTTCTGTCGACGGGGATAGCATTCCACCCTTCTAGAGGGACACGACATGTGTGTAGCCTTAACCCCGGTTAAAGTTAACCAGAGCCTCAGATCCACAAAATGGATGCTTCTGCCACAGACACATGTCTGACCTCCTGCTGCTGACCGAAACTCAGCAGAGGAGGCCTGGACAAAGGCTTTCCTGTTGCAGGGAGGTGTCACACCACCCCAGACAGGAGATAGTGGATTGTAGCAGGGAGGTTTGAAAGAAACCAGACAGTGCCTGGGGAGCACAAGGCTTCCCCTTGCATAATCCGGTCAAACCGGTTCTGGGGCATCCCAGCCCCAGCTCCAGTGTGACCTGGACAAAGGAAAGGGGGTGTAACCGCCCCCTTCCTGGTCCCACCCATAGGGAGGGACCTAGCAGGAGATCCACCCACCAGATTCGAATAAGAGTGGGAGCAGTGCCAATGCAACTCAGATCATCCTGAAATCAACTTTAAACTAAGAAGACGACTGGACTTCGACTTTCTGATGAATAGAAGACTGAAGAGCATCTCCCTTGTGGCCTAGGAGGGGCCACCCTGTGAACACAGGCAGCACCCAGCACCTCGACGTCTGCTTTGCCGCCGCCTCCCGCCAGAGCCCGAGTGCAAAGCCTGACAAGACCCAGCTTCCCAGACTTCTCACAGCCCGATCCACAGTCCCTGCAAAGAAGGGACCCGTCCGTGGAGGCACCGAGAGACGTGGGAGCGGACATCTGAAAGACCCCCGAGACGCTGACTGCGCAGCACCCGAGGCACCCTCGACTCTGTGCTTTGGGGTTTGAGAAGCCCCACAACCGAGCAGCATTTGCATCAAAGATCAGCCCTCCAGCATCTCCACGATCTGCGTGGGGCCCTTTTGCTTTGTGCCACTTGACTCGCCATCCCGGCCGCTTGTCACGTGGTCAGCGGCCATCTTGGCAACGAAACCTACAATTTACACTGTGGGTCTGGTTGCTCCAGACCTGCCCTCGCTCCTGTAGAAAGGAGTACCCGCTCTGACCTTGCTGGTCTGAGTAATAAGCCTTTTTCACTTTCCCCGTGGCTTGCATTAGCCAAGGCTTGTTTGCTTCAATCGAGTTGCCGACACCGCCATCAGCTAGAGCTTTTGAGGGACAGCTCGTGATCGACTCCTGGACGTCCTTGACCTCTTCGTGTCCACGTGGCTGCAGAGAGAAGCAACCCCTGATCACCTGTTTGCACCCGACTTTGCCTGGTTCCAATCTGGCTCCACGGTGGTCACTGGTCAGTGACTTTGAACATTGTCCCCTCTGCTTTCAGGTCTTCACCACTTCAGATCCACCCTTGGATCCACCGCACACTTCTGCTTCCCATCGCCTGCAGCATCTTCAGCTCCAAGCGCCAAGAACCTGCGTGTCAAAACCCGACGCCACTTCGACCCTGTGCACCCACTTCCTGTGGGTGAGGTAACATTGCAACACCGGTGTTCCTACACTGGTCCACACCTCTAGGGTCTGTGTCTTAAGTTTTGTTCCTCTAGGTTCAGCGGAAGTATCTTTAAACTCACTTTGTGTAACTTTTACGCACCATTGACATTGCATTGGTGCAAGCCGCACTTTCCGTGCTGCACCCGAATTCCGTGGGCTACTCCCGACTTCAGCATTGCTAGTCCTGACTGCTCCCAGCGATTCTCTAGGCCCTAGGCCTAACCACTGTTCGATTGGTATCTCTTATACCATTTTTTTAGTATATGGTTTAGGTGGCCCCTAGGGCTCATCCATATTGTGCAACTTTTGTGTATTTTAAACTGTCTTGTGATTTAACGCTTGTGATTCTGTGCTCATAAAGAGTCCAGGGGATTTTATAGTTAATAAATCAATATATTTTCAATATATATCTGTGTGGTGTCCCTTTCATTTGGTATTCAAGGGGGTTGTGTATGGTAATACAGCTGGCTTCACATGCTTTTCAGAGTTTAGCCTAAGACTGCTTTGTCCACGTTACCACTAGGATAACTGGTCTACAAGGTTGAATTACAACCAATCATCATAAGGGTTGCTTGGCATGGTACAAAGTGATCACTAAGAATTAGTGAGCATTATATACCAGGCCAACTTCTCACAATACCGAATACCTTTGAAAATGCAAATCTGTGCATTTTCAACAGTTCCATGTGGCAGAAGGGCATGTATATGTGCCCCTTGTGCACACACGCACTATTCAGTCAAGTCAAGTCAAGTCATGGAATTTGTATAGCGCACTACATACCCATAGGGTTTCAAGGCGTGCAACAGGGTGTCAATGTGACACCCTGCCACTCTTGAGTGTTTCCCTATTTTACCAAATCAGTATTTACCGATTTGGTAATTCACATTCACTCCTGTGGGCCTCCAGGCCCACAGGAATGAATGTGCACCGATTCGGTAATACTTACCGATTTTTTTGCTACATATCATTTACCGATTCTAAAATATCAAATCGGTAAAATTCGGTATTTTAGAATCGGTAAATGATATTTACCTACATCTGGCCCTACATTCTTTAGATAGTAAAGATTTTTTAATATAATACATTGAAACAACAGAGTACTTTTGCAAGGCTGATCAGCTTTTTATTTGTTGAGGTAATTCCAATAGGGGTTTCCTTTCTCAAAGAAGTGTTTTGCTCTTTGGGTTAAAGCTTGTCTTTCCTTCAACCATGCTAAAGCCATCTCAGACACAGATGAGTGGCACATTCCACCAGAGACATGATTACCACAGCTGCACTTTTTGGCATAATACTTCTTAACGACATATGCAAAGCAGCCACGTGAGCTTCCACCCATACAATCTCCGAGTAGTATTTGAAGCAAAAATTCAAGTCAGTATCTAAGCAACAGTCAGCAAGATGGTTCAGTACAACCTGTTACACTAAGGTTAGCCTAATTTTCAAAAACGTTGCACTATATTGATTGTGATACTGCTTTGGCAATCATAATTCAAGCAGGTTAATGGATGAAACAACCAGTGCTGGAATAGAACAAGTGGTATCTTTCATAGATTTCCATGCACCCTGTCCTCTCTTCTTTTATGATTCTACCAATCATTACTCTTGATAAGTTCTGAACATCTGACAATTGAAGCAAGTATTTAAATGGAATCCTGAGTTCTCTTCCAGGGGATACTCATCAATAGTCATAAGCACTGAATTATCCCCGCCCACGTGCGGTATGCCAGATCACATAGAAATATACATATATATATGTGTATGCGTGACCAAAAAGTGCCTAGCGCTACCACGACACACATATATACATGTATATAATAACCATAAATATGCAGCCTAACATATTTCCAATAGGGCAACATGCCAAAATTACATAGGTTTTTCTTGCATAAAAAGTAGTATTTACACATAAATACTGTAATAGAGAACAAACATACTGTCATACAAGAAAACCTTTATTTTTATAAAGAAAAGTAGGTAATTGAAAGCATTTGGCCTAAAGGCTACATAGATGATTAAACATCACAGTATAGTAAAAAACTGGCACATTGCCTTTAAGGCTTTCCAGGACTCGGACACCGTGCCTTTAAGACCTCCAGGAGCCCCTCTGCTCCCATCATGCACCACAGGTGACAGTTAGGTCAGTTCTTATTTCCGGCTCCTTCTGTGAGGATCCTGGAGCTTGAGCTCGACAGTTTTTGTCTATTTCTAGTCAGAAATAGTGTTTTTTCTCTCTTTATTCGCCATTTTTTGATTGCTGGTGGATATTTATTGATCTTTTCTGACAATTTAACTTACTTTATCTGTCAGAATGCCTGCATTATTCTACAAATGTCCATCTTGTGGAAAAAAGATGGCTAAATCTGATCCACACTATGTGTGCATCGTGTGTTTTTTACCTTCCTTTCATAAACCTAACACTTCTATTGTCAGCAGTTTTCTAAAACGACTCTTAGAGACAGAGAGAGGAATAGACCTCTTGCCAGGCTGGAGAGAAGTAAAAGTCATCGTAAAAGTGGCCCTGGGAGTGGCCAAGGCCCTTCTTCTCTTCAGGAACATCGAAAATGGCGAATATCTACTTCTCCAGAGTGCAGGAAGAAACAGATTCCTGATTGCTTGCCGTCGGAGTGAAGATCGCAATCGAAGAATCATCCAGGACACTCTTCAGTGTCGAGAGGCAGATCGCCGTCGAGACGACAACATTCTCCGTAGCACAAAAGTAAGTCGACGTCAAGACATACTTCGGGCTCGAAGTAAACTGGTCCCGAAAGACCTGATAAACACCCGTCGACGTCGAAACATCAGTCGACGGCGAGGAACACTCCGCCAACTTCTAGGAGGTCGGCATTGAGAAGTTCACTGGCGAAGACCCTGCCACAAGCTTACCGGCTGTCGACGTCAAGATCTCCGTCGTAGTCGAGGCACTCACCGTCGAGAAAATCGACGCTGAAGAGGCACTCAAGTTGTTCGACGTCGAAATCTCCAGTTCTCCGTCGAAGGCATTCGACGTCAAGGGCTATACCTAGATCGGTGAGACAAGAATCCTCCAGCATCTCATCGCTGAGGAAGCCGATGTCGAAGGCGGCACCAGCGGTGTCGTCCAGACATCAGTCGACGTCAAGGGACAAAGATCCTGTGCCCGTGTCTGAGGAGGTTGCAGAAGGGGACAGGTCGAGGTCACAGCGTTCGACGTTGAGGACACCTTAATCGTCTCTGGGCCTTAACATCATCTAAATTTTACCAGAGGGCTCTCCGGTTCTACCCAAGAAATCTCACCCATTTAACCTGTCGCCTAGATGGCTAGAAGGGGCTGGACATTCTGTAAAGGGGGGTTCTGATCATGGCAGTCCGGTTTCGGATTAATTCTCGCACCTACTCTCTGTCAAGAGTTACCAGAAGTCCTCCACCTACTACTTCATCAAGAAGTTTCTCCAAGAAGAACCCTGAGAAGATCAAGATCTCCTGTCTCCTGCCATACAAAATCACGGGAGAGATCTCGTTCACATCACACTTCCTCTCCCAAGAGGAGGAGGAGATTTCCAACGTGGTCGACATGAACCAGATCTTCTATCAAAAATTATTCTCCAACTCTGTCGACAACGCCACCTTCCAGAGTTTCCCCGATCAATGACATCGGGACTTTCAATTATTTCCTCTGCAGGGGGGGCCAAGAAGTTCGGCATCACTATGTCGGCTCCTACGGTCTCCCCACCTATAATTTTTGAGACCTTACATCATCGAACATCTTCCAGACCTCTGCTACCACTGGTCCCAGGCCTCATAGAGCCTGCCATGCAGACTTTCCGAACCCAAGCTACAGTAGGTTCGGTGCCATCTCGCATTGCTAAAAAATACAAGGCTCTGGCTCAAGACCCTCTTTTTCTGCGCTCAGATCCCCCACCAGATTCAGTCTATTGTGGCGGCGGCCAGAAAAGCACACTCTGCTGTATCTTCTTCTTCATGTCCTCCCAAAAAAGACAGCAACAACATGGACTTGCTGGGTAAGAGGATGTGTAATACCTCAGCCTCTGTGATGAAAGTTGCCAGCGCTTCAGCTCTGTTAGGGAGATACAATAGATATCTCTGGGACTCCCTTTCCAGGTTCACAGAGAAACTCCCGAAAGAAGATCAGCAGGACTTTCAGGAGATACTGCATGAAGGTGGCTTGGTGGCTAACCAGGTGATTAGTGCGGCTGCAGATGCATCTGATCTGGCCGCCCACGGTATCTGCTCCAGACGTTCGGCTTGGCTATGCCTCACAGGCCTGAAGCCGGCTGCTCAACGGAGAATTGTCAAACTTCCATTTAATGGTTCCTCATTATTCGGGGCTCAGCAGATGATGAGGTGGCCAAGATGAAAACGGAGTTGGATACCACGAAGGCGGTTGGTCTTGAGAAACGGAAGGAATTCAGAAAACGCTTCCACCCCTATGACAAGCGCCCCTCCAAACAGAGGTTTCAAACCACACAGTGGTCGTCTCAGACTCAACAACAGCAGAGGTCTCAGTTTCAACAGAGATGACCTGGCAGAGGAAACAATAGACAGCAGTCATCAGCAGACAAGCAACTGGCCAAACAATGAACAGAGGCTTTCTTCCTCCGGAGTTACCCACTCCGGTAGGAGGAATTCTCCAGTATTGGGGTGCCTTTCATAGATTCACATGCCTGAATCATTCCCCGTCGTCGGAGTGGGAGTCCCACGGTATATGAAAAAGCAATAATATGCCTATAGAAAAACCAAAACCTTGGTAATAACAAACCAGGAAGTAAAGTAGCCCTAAGCTACAGTGTACAAAACTTCCACACTCATGACTATCCTAGTCATTTTGTATAGACCAAACTGCAGCCAGTCAGGCGACAGCACCCACCAGAATGTTCTCTTCAGAGGCTCTCAGATTTTCTACCGCACGTCGTGTGAAGGGAGTCTCCCTGAGCTCTGCTCAGTTTCTTCTTACTTTGGTTGGTTTTTTACCTTCTAAATATGTCTACATCAAGATCCCTCTTTAGGGCTTGTGATTCTTGTGGAAAGCTGAGGCTGTTTAAGGAGGACCCTCTCAAGAAGTTCATATATTGTTTATATCCAGATCATGAGGTAAAGGAGTGTAAAATCTGCAGAACCTTTCCTCAAAAAACCCTCGGGGACAGAGAGGGTTGTCTTCTCCTGTGGCTCCAAAGTATCAAGGACCAGGATAACCCCGTTTCTGAGGTAGGGAGTATAGCCTCAGGGTCTACTATGTCCTCTAGAAAGAGGAAGGCTGAGGTTGAGAAGGCTTGTCCTGGGGCAAAGGTGTTGAAGAAAGCCCAATCCTCTCAGGATTCTGGCGTGCCTTCTACTTCAAAAAAGACTTCTCAACCTGTTAAATCTGGTCCTGCTACGCCCCCAAGGAAAACTGGAAAATCGTCATCTTCCAAAACAGCTTCTGATAAAATTTTACCTCAGAGTAAGACTTTGTCCACTTTAGCGTAGACGACAGCTCCACCGTCGACATCTCTTCATGTCAGCGCTTCTTCAACATCTACTGTGACATTCTCCTCACCAAGACCAGCTATGGTGTTCAGCCTCCTCACCGTCGACGCTGGTTTGCATATCAATTCGTCCCAGCTCGACGACTGTCATACCGTCGACGAGCTCATCGTCGACAAAGATCACCCTCCAGTCGACGAGGATTACCCTGCCGTCGACGACCTCATCGTCGACGAAGAAATCGCTCCCGTCGACGACGTTACTGTCGACGAACAAAATACTCCCGTCGACGACATCATCGTCGACGAAGAAGACACTCCCGTCAACGACGTCATCGTCGACGAAGATGGTATCGTCGACAGCCACACCGTCGACGAACGTTGCTGTTTCGCAGACGGATACTGTTTTTTCTCCATCCAGTACACTGACGCCGGTGGCACCGTCGACGCCTCCACTGTCAGCTTGTACAGAACTGCAAGTGTGGTCAGCCAAGCCGTCTACAATTCATTTTGCTTCACCGTCTACCACAACTTCGTTGCTAGAAAGACGTGGATCATCCCTAGCGGCTCTATCTCTATTAAAATTACCAGAACAGTTGTTAGACTCTGAGGAGGAAGAGGAGGAATCCTCATAGGATGAAAGTTTTCGTGCAGCCAGAAACCCATTTGTGCTGCTTATTAAATACCAGGATGAAGAACACAAAGAAGAGGAACAATTCCTTGAGCCTTCTGGTCGGGCTCCTGTGTTGTTGCCTTCCGCGCAGATGCCATTGGATATACTACATAACCTTCAGTATACCTTGAGTGATTATTATCGCTGATTCCCACTTTCCTAATCAGGTGATTCACGCCTCTCAGGCAGTAGATCCAATGGCCTCTGCCACGAACATCTACGGCACCATTAAGACCACCAAGACAATCTTCTCCGCTGCCAACTTCGGAGACACAACCTACAATACCTCCCTCGCCAGTACCATCTCATCACACCCAGGATGATGTTACTTCTGACGAGGAAAGAGAAGAAGGTGAGGTAGACGACAAGTCAGCACTGTCGGAGTGGGACGAGTATCAAGCGCAAACTGCTTCTCCAGCTGGTCCACCTACGGCAGACTCACCGCTGGTAGACATTGCGACTTCATCAAATTATGGACAGGGCAACGAAAATGTTTCTTATCAACATGGAGACTAAAAAGGATGATTGCTTCCTATATGATTTTAAAGATCTGCTACAAAGGCAAGTGAAGACCATCCCAATAATTGACTTTATTTGGAAGGAGGGTTTGAAGATAATGGCTACGCCAAACTTTCTGCCGGCAGTTCTACTTTGAGTAGATAAGAAATATAAGGCGCCTCTCACTTCACCGGCATACCTTATTGGTCAAGCTAAAACAGATTCAGTTGTTGCCCAGGCGGCTCAGAGGAGGACCAGAAATCCTTCTTCTCATGCCACTGCTCCCCCGGATAGGGAGGGAAGACGTCTCGATTCAATAGGCAAGAAGGTCCCGACTGTCGGCAACTACTGTCCGTGCCGCGAACTCACCAGCTATACTTGGGAGGTATGACAGGCAGATGTGGTCAGACATAGCGCCATACATTGAGAAGCTTTCTGAGTCGAAGAAGTCAGAAGCCAAAAAGATGTTGCATGAAGGTGAATGTGCATCGGCTGAAATAATTTATGCTGCAGTGGACGTGGCGGCTACAAGTTTCAGACAGCTGGTGGGTGCAGCTGTTCTGAGAAGGCAAGGATGGCTAAAATCTACATCCTTTCGCAGGGAGGTGCAGTCTAAGATCATGGACATGGCCTATCATGGAGAGTTCCTTTTCGGGCAGCATCTGGATGAGGCTTTACAAGCCATAAAGAAGGACACGGAAACAGCACGATCGCTGGGAACTCTGCAATTCTGTAAGTCTTCCTTTCCTGGTGCAAAAGAAAGAGGCAATTTCTCAAACAGAGGAGGTTACTTGCAGCAGCGTTCATATAACCACACGCAAGGTAACCAAAGGTACCAACCTTACAGACAACAAACGTATGGTCAGAAAGGAAACAATTATTCCCAGACAAGAACAAAATCCTCTTATCAAGGAAGAGACACCAACAAAAGCAAATGAGACGTACAACCTGCCACCACTTCTACCCAAGCCAAATTTACAAATTGGAGCAAGAATATCCCACTACTTATCAAATTGGTCCAAGATTACTACGGACAGATGGGTCCTGGACTTGTATCCAGGGGCCACATTCTAGAATTTGTCAAAGCCTTTCCAAATTCTCCCCCAAAAGGTCCACCACCAGCTCATCTCAAAGAGCTGCTCTCCCAAATATATTCAATGATTTGAAAAGGAGTAATCGAAAAGATTCTATTCGAGGTTTTTCCTAATTCGGAATAAGTCGGGGGAATGGCGAGCCATCCTCGACCTGCGTGCCCTCAACAAATAGCTCAAAAAATTGTCATTCCGGGTGTCAACACTTCAAGAAATCCTCCAGTTTCTCTCAATAGGTGATCACATGGCAACACTCGATCTTCAGGACGCATACTTCCATGTACCCATTCTTCCCAGACACAGGAAGTTTTTAAAGTTCATAGTGGATGGCAGGGACTTTCCGTTCAAAGTTCTCCCTTCTGGACTGCGTTCAGCCCCCAGAGTTTTAACAAAGATATTAGCTCCGGTAGCAGTTCATCTTCGATTGGAGGGAATTCAAATTTACCCATATTTGGACGACTGCCTTATCAAGGCCAGTTCTCTAGTCACAGCAGAAGCTCACGTTCAAAGGTGCCTGTCACTTTTCCAGAGCCTGGGTTTCTCAGTAAATTTTGGAAAGTCTCATCTGACTCCATCCCAAAGAAAGTATTTCTTGGGAGCAACATTGAACACGCAACTCACCCGAGTTTTTGCTTCAAAAGAAAGACAGATAAAGATCCACAGGACGGTTTCCATATTGTTGAAAAAAGAATGCGTTTCTGTTCGCAAGTTCAAGTCTTTCCTAGGGATGATCTCGTCCTGTATCCCTCTCATCCCCAACTGTCGTCTAAAGATGAGGCCCTTGCAGGAAGAGCTCAGTCTTCAGTGGGTGCAGGTGGTAGGATCATTCGAGGACATAATCAACATAACTCCTCGAATGAGGAACTCCATTCAATGGTGGATGCAAACGTGCAACCTGCAAGTGGGATGTGCATTCCTGACAGCGGTGCTCAGTTTCATCGTTACCACGGATGCTTCTCTGGAAAATGGAACGTACAGCAGAAAAAGTGGCACATAAACCCCCTGGAGCTACGAGCCATCTTTCTCGCTCTGAAGTCCTTTCAAAAGATCATCGAGGGTTCCACGGTTCTAATTCGAACAGACAATACGACCAGCATGCATTACCTGAACAAACAGGGAGGCACAAGGTCGGCCCAGTTATCTCGTCAAGCACAAGAGATATGGAATTGGGCTCTGGAGCACGACATCAAACTTTCAGCGATCCATGTTCCAGGGGTTTCCAATGGGTTTCCAATGTGCTAGCGGACTCCCTCAGCAGGTCTGCTCTATCCAATCACGAATGGGAGATCCATCAGCCAACCCTGAATCAAGTATTCCGAAAATGGGGTCACCCCGACCTGGATTTGTTTGCGGCAAATCAGAACTGGAAATGCCTACGCTTTGCAAGCTGGATTCCCCACAAAAACTTATGCCGGGATACCCCTTCGATGAACTGGTTTCGGATATTTGCATACGCCTTACCACCAATTCCTTTAATCCCCAAGGTCATCAGGAAGATGAAGAGGCAACCATGTTGTCTAATCCTGATTGCTCCAAGGTGGCCCAGACAGTATTGGTTCACCGAACTTCTCCTCCTCTCGGAGTGCAGACCAATCCAACTGCCACAAATACAGAATCTCATGACCACTCAAGGGGGCCAAGTGTGCCATCTGGACCCAGCTTCCTTGAAATTATCAGCTTGGCTCCCCAACACAATGAGTTCACCCACTTAGACAGCCCTGCAGATTGTCAAGAAGTTCTGGCCAATGCTAGAGCGCCAGCCACAATTAAAACCTACAAGCTCAAATGGAAGCATTTTTGTGCCTGGTGTCGCTCTGCTGATCTGCATCATATCCATGCTAGACCAGAACAGATCTTGCCTTTCTTCCTTCATCTGGCTAGATCAGGTTTATCACATTCAACTCTAAAAGTATTTCTGGCAGCCATTTCCAGATTCGTTCAGGACGGATCAAATTCTCTTTTTTCTTCAAGGGTTATTCAGCAATTTTTTAAAGGACTATTCCGTATGTTTCCTCCAATTCGACGTCCACCTCCATCTTGGCATCTGAATGTGGTGCTCGCTCAAGTCATGCGTCACCCCTTTGAACCCATTCATAAGATTGATCTCAAATTCCTTTCATGGAAGGTCTCTTTACTCTTGGCATTGTCGTCAGCTAGAAGGGTCAGGGACATTCAAGCATTCACTTCAAAATCTCCATTCTTGCAATTTACTTCAGATTCTGTGGTGCTACGTACTAATCCGAGGTACATGCCCAAAGTTCCATCTGACTTTTATCTTAATGAGCCGGTGATTCTCAAGACATTTTTTCCAAATCCATAATCAGCGGCTGAAAGAGCTTTACACTCTTTAGACATCAGGAGATGTCTCAAGTTCTACCTTCAAAGAACAGCCATTATTCATAAAACAGACCAACTGTGCGCAGTATCCAAACAGACTATAGCCCGATGGGTTTCCTCAGCAATTGGACTCTTGTCATCAACAAGCAGGAAGACCCTTGCAGTCTTTACCAAGAGCGCATTGTACAAGAGCGGAATCCTCTTCCACCGCTCTTTTCACGGGTGTGCCTCTTCTTCAGATCTGCAGAGCTGCAACTTGGTCCAGCAGGCACACTTTTACCCAACACTATTGTTTGGACTCTGCCAGTGATGCAGATGCTCCGGAGGGAAGAGCAGTTCTTCGCAATCTTTTCAAATAAGGTGAGCCTCTGTTCTCCCTCCTCTATGCTCTTTTTAGACGCTTCTAACATGTTATTATTGTTTGGCTAGTTATGCTTCTAGACTTTGATACAATAAGCGTCTAATGAGCATGATGTTCTTTTATACTGCTGTCTACTCTGATTCAGGCATGTGAATCTATGAAAGACACCCCAATACTGGAGAAGAACAATAGTTACTTACCTGTAATCTGTGGTTCTCCAGTATTGGTGTCTTTCATAGATTCACATGCACCTGCCCACCTCCCCTCAGAGGCACCTACAGGTAATTAATTGGTTTCACTCCTGTGCGAGAAAATCTGAGAGCCTGAGCCTCTGAGGAGAACATTCTGGTGGGTGCTGTCACCTAATTGGCTGCAGTTTGGTCTATACAAAATGACTAGGATAGTCATGAGTGTGGAAGTTTTGTACACTGTAGCTTAGGGCTACTTTACTTCCTGGCTTGTTATTACCAAAGTTGTGGTTTTTCTATAGGCATATTATGCTTTTTTATGTACCGTGGGACTCCCACTCCGACGACGGGGAATGATTCAGGCATGTGAATCTATGAAAGACACCAATACTGGAGAACCACAGATTACAGGTAAGTAACTATTGTTCGTATCACCTTTTATCTGGAAGAGTGGAGATCCGTAACAAACGACAAATCGGTGCTGAGTATTGTTCAAAATGGATACTTGCTAAGGTTCAAAGCTCAACGTCCATCAATTCCTCCGCAAAGCAAATCCACTCCTCATCTCCTACTGTTGCAGCAAGAGGTGGACAGTCTTCTACTAAAAAATGCCATTGAGAAGGTTCCAAAACACCAGCAAGGTCAAGGAATTTATTCTCGTTACTTCCTGGTCGAAAAAAGGGGCATGTCAAGAGAATACACACCGATTCTCGACCTAAGACTCTTAAACAGGTTCATCCGCGAGGAGAAATTTCGGATGTTGGCCTTACACAGATCTTTCCACTGCTACATCAGGGAGACTGGATGTGTGCTATAGACTTGCAAGACACCTACTTCCATATTCCAGTGTCCAGGAGGCATCGCAAATTTCTCAGTCTCCAAGTAAGCCGTCAGCACTTTCAATTTCGAGTTCTTCCGTTCGGGCTCAAGTCAGCTCCCCAAGCATTCTCCAAGTGTATGGCGGTAGTGGCAGCTTTTCTACGAAAGCGCAAGATCTTCATTTATCCCTATCTGGACGATTGGCTCCTGAAGAGTAGCACTCCATCGCTACTTCAGAATCATCTAAACTACTGTCTTCAACTGTTGCGCATGTTGGAGCTTCAGGTCAACTTCAAAAAGTCGGTCCACCATCCGACCCAGAGAATCCATTACCTGGGCGCCTCTCTGGATACCGTGAAGGCAAGTGTGTGTCCTTCGGAGGAGAGATTGTCATCGATCAGGAACAAAGGGCGCGATCTCAGTGCAAGTCATCCCATAGTCAGACAGGTCTCTTCACTGTTGGGCTTCATGGCCTCTTGCGTGTTCATAGTTCCCAATGCGAGATTGAACATGCGTCCTCTGCAGCAGTCTCTCGAAGACCAGTGGATGCAAGTTTCAGGTCGCTGGGAGGACCGTGTGACTCTGCCTCAGTCTGCCTAGGACTCCATCAGATAGTGGATGAAACGTTCACACCTGTTGAAAGGAGTTCCTTTACATCAGGATATTCTATTTCAGACTATAGTCACAGACTCTTCCCTACAAGGCTGGGGAGCACACATGGGGTCTCTTCAAGTGCAAGGTCTTTGGTCTGTACCTTTCTCTTCCGTCCAGCTCCCTCTTGGTTCAGACGGACAACACCACAACAATGTATTATCTGAACAAGCAGGGGGCACCAGGTCGAGAACTCTCTCTCTGGAAGCACAGACCATTTGGAAATGGCTTCTCGAAAGAGGTCTCAACATCATCTTCTTTCTTTATCCTGGTCTCGGTCTCGGTCAGGTTGACGCTGCGGCTTCTGGGGCTGATTGCCTCCTGCATCCTTCTGGTGCATCACGCCCGGTGGCGGATGCGGGCTCTGCAGCGGGACCTAAAGTTTCAGTGGGCCCAGCATCAGGGCAACTTGTCCGACCATGTCTTGATCTCGGAGGGCTCACGGACCCTGACTGGGTCAGCGGCAGATCCCTCTCCCTACCCCAACCGGAGCACGTAGTTGTGATGGACGTGTCCCTCCAGGGCTCGGGAGGCCACATGGGAGAGGCGGAGATCAGAGGCCTCTGGTCTCCGGCGAAGTCCCGGCTCCATATCAACCTTTTGGAGCTGCGGAGCTGCGTGCGATCCGACTTGCACTGAAGGCATTCCTCCCCTCTGTCCGGGGGAGTGTAGTGCAGGTGTTCACGGACAACACCACCTCCATGTGGTACTGCAACAAACAGGGCGGGTGGGGTCGTGGACCCTATGCCAGGATGCTATGCGCCTCTGGCAGTGGCTGAAACATCAGGGCGTGACCCTAGTGGTTCAACACCTGGCAGGTTCCCTGAACGCGAGGGCGGACGAACTCAGCCGTCGGTGCATGATGTATCACGAATGGGGTCTGAACTCGGACGTGGCGCAAGGCCTCTTTCAGCAGTATGGAGAGCCTTGGTTGGATCTATTCGCCACAGAAGAGAACGCACAATGCCATCAGTTCTGCGCGTTGGAATTTCCTAGGTGGCATTCGCTCGGAGGTGCTTTTAGTCGCGAGTGGAGTTGTGGTCTGTTGTACGCCTTTCCGCAGATACCACTTCTGCCCAGAGTGCTGAAGAAAATCAGGCGCGACCAGGCCCAAGTCATCCTTGTGGCTCCAGACTGGGCACGGAGGTTCTGGTATCCCGAGCTACTCAGCATGTCTGTCGATCCCCCAGGAGGACCTTCTGGCGTAGCAGCAGGGGTCAATCATCCAGCTGAATCTGTCCAGTCTCCACTTACATGCGTGGAGATTGAGCGGCGGCAGTTGAGGCCATTTGACTTGCCTCCTGAAGTCTGTGATGTCATTCTGGCAGCCAGGCGTCCCTCCACAAAATCGGTATACGCCTGCAGATGGAACAAGTTTGTGGCATGGTGCACAGCAAAGGCTGTGGATCCCCTTTCTGTCCCTCTTTCAGAGGTTCTCCTCTTTCTTCTTTCTCTTGCCCAGCAGGGCTCTGCTCTGGGCACTCTTAAGGGCTACTCTCTGCCATTTCCGCCTTCTTAAGGCTACCTGATCAGCCCTCTTTGTTCAAGTCCCCAGTTGTAAATAGGTTTTTGAAGAGCATCACCCATATCTTTCCTCCAATTCCTTTCGTGGGACTTGAACCTTGTTTTAACTTATCTGATGTGCGCTCCCTTTGAGCCACTTCATAACTGATATCTTCGCCTTCTTAATCTGAAGACCGCCTTCCTGCTTCCCATCACCTTTGCCAGGAGAGTGAGTGAGCTCCAGGCCCTTTCTTCTAAACCTCCTTTCCTTTCAGTCCATCCGGACAAAGTTGTGTTGCTTTCCTGCCCAAGGTAGTCACAGCCTTCCACATCAGGCAGTCCATCACTTTGCCCACCTTCTTTCCGCCTCCGCATCCCTCGAAAGAGGATGAGAGGCTCCACCGACTGGACCCAAAACGTGCGCTCTCATTCTATCTGGATCGCACACGCCAGTTCCGGGTGGATGACCAACTCTTTGTTGGTTACGTGGGCGCTTAAGAAGGGACGGGAGGTGCACAAACAAACCATTTCTCGAGGGGTCATATTGTGCATCAGGGCTTGTTACTCTTTGGCTCGAAAGGAGCCTCCTGTGGGGCTTCGTGCCCATTCCACACGGGCCACGGCGGCTACTACTGCCCTGGGCCGGGGAGTCCCCTTACAGGACATCTGTCAGGCAGCTACATGGGCCTCGCTGCACACGTTCGCAAGACACTACTGCCTGGACAGCCAAGTCCGGAAATGTGGTTTTTTCGGCCGTTCCGTTCTCCAGGACTTTCTGGTGTGATTATTGGTTCGCAGACCCACCACCGGGGTTGGTATTGCTGGGGTATCTATTCTAAGGTAAGGAATCAAATACTAACCTGTTTCTTTCAGATGCACAAGTTACTTACCTTCGGTAACGATATATCTGTAAGAAACAGTAGTTAGTATTAGATTCCTTACCGACCCACCCATCCTCCCCGTTCTGCGAACCGATATCTAGGGTTAAGGTTATCCCTTTCAGGGCCCTAGTTTTTACGGCACCAGTGTTGGTTTTTATCATGGCTCTGCGTTTTCTGGCGCGGAAAAGCTGTGTATAAGAACTGATGTCAGCGAGCAAGGGCGGCGTCTAAGTACTCAGCAACATCATCCCTGCGCCAACGACGCTGACAACGGACGCAGACGACACCTACGGCCAAGGGTACTGCTACGCAAAAGTTTCCTGATGCAGTCTGACGCCTGGGGGTATTCTAAGGTAAGGAATCTAATACTAACTACTGTTTCTTACAGATATATCATTACCGAAGGTAAGTAACTTGTGCTTCCATGGTTTCTGCTCTTTTTAGAGGTGTGTAGTGGTTTTACACACTACACAGGGTTGTCCATAGGGCCTTACTGCACATGCCTTAACAGTGTCTAGTGTATACGTATGAATCTGCCGACTTCATATTATATGGCAGATTATGTTTTAACAGGTTATTATGACATAAAATAAACACGTTTTGAATTGTATTAATGACTTAATAAGTTGCTGATACCATTAATATCTACATTATTTTGCTTTTTGTATTTAAGTTTCATACACGGAGTGAAGTTTGTGCATAGATTTTTTGACAAATATCATTACAGAACTACTGAGTCTCTTTAAAATACCAGAAAATACATAGATGTATTTTTGCTTCTACATTCCAGGCCCAACATTACCATTTTAGTCTGTCGGACCTATATAGACTGATTAATAGATTTTGGGTTTCATCATCTGTAGGTATATTCTATGGGGACATGTTGTATAATTGTTATCGTCGATTATTTCCGGCCCCATAGAACTTAAGTCTTTGAAGTGTTTGATGAATGGCCTACAAGCTCTCTGAAATATATATTCTCAGTCCATAACAGATGGCATAACTTTTTTCATTGCATAGAGGGGTCAAACTTTCCCCCACCAGTGGTCCGCCATCAGGGTATATGGTAGTTTCCATACATGTGCTATAGCCAATCTAGAAGCCAATAAGAGGTGTGATATCAGTGTAAAAAGCTAACAGACTGAGAACGTTAGGTAGGGGTGGTGTCTAATCTTTTTATTAGTCACCCTGTAGAATTTGATTGAAATGTGTGAAACTTACTTAGCGGACCGAAAACAACAAGATAAATCAGAGCCCCGACAACCCTTCTCCTTGACTGCGACCCCCAGGAGTTTCCACCAGCCCCACTTCTCCCCAAGACATCTCTTGGCTACTTCAACGACCCTGGGAAAAACAGAACAGGTCCTGAATTCCTGCTCTTTTTATGCAGTTACCACCAGCTAGTTCAGTCCATAAGCAAGCCTTCCTGTGAGAGCCATATGTCCCATATTACACATCAAGATCCCATATTTGTAAGTATGGGTGAATTTTGCGAATTCGCGGTTCGCGAATTCGCTAAAAAATCCACAAATTTGCGGATTTCCCCACGAAATCGCAGATTTTTTTGCAATTGCACTATACTCAACTGGAGTACTTTCTTCCGGCTAATCAGTAAGTGCTACCTCGTTGGGTAAATGTATCGTGCTTTTCCTACACTACAGCTGCGTAAAGGCCCAGAAGAGTTGTCCAGTCACCACGTGTGTCTGTAACTTTGCCACCGCGCCCATTGGTGCAGAGGTCCCTCGAGTGAGCTGTCCATCACAGTGGGGGAAAGGCCGGGAAGAGGTTGCATAGCCTAGTGTGTGTGGGACCGGGCTTCTGTGCGAGTTCACATGCCTCTTGTTTATAAAGGGTCAGAGACTGATCAGAGCAGCAGATGAGGAGAAAGCAGTAAGTGCTACCTCGTTGGGTAAATGTATCGTGCTTTTCCTACACTACAGCTGCTAAAAGGCCCAGAACCAGAAGAGTTGTCCAGTCACCACGTGTGTCTGTAACTTTGCCACCGCTCCCATAGGCGCTGAGGTCCCTTGAGTGAGCTGTTCATCACAGTGGGGGAAAGGGGGAAAGAGGTTGCATAGCCTAGTGTGTGTGGGGCCGGGCTTCTGTGTGAGGTCACATGCCTCTTGTTTATAAAGGGTCAGAGACCGATCAGAGTAGCAGATGCGGAGAAAGCATTAGGTGCTACCTCGTTGGGTAAATGTATTGTGCTTTTCCTACACTACAGCTGCGTAAAGGCCCAGAAGAGTTGTCCAGTCACCACGTGTGTCTGTAACTTTGCCACCGCGCCCATAGGCGCCGAGGTCCCTCGAGTGAGCTGTCCATGACAGTGGGGGAAAGGGCGGGAAGAGGTTGCATAGCCTAGTGTGTGTGGGGCCGGGCTTCTGTGCGAGTTCACATGCCTCTTGTTAATTTCTTTGTAACCCTTTTGTACATGGTTACAAAGAAATTAGCTTCAACTTGGGCACCTGCTGTAATCCTGTAACTGCTTCCTGAACAAAATTTGTCCCGCTCGCGGATTCGCAGATTTTGCCGCAATTCCGCGAGCGGAACAAATTTTCGTCCCATACTTACATATTTGTGACTTCACCACAATTTTGTGTCAGCCCCAAGATTGCAAAACCCTTGACTTTGTGGTGCCACTCCCTAATCAAGTAAATGCACTCTTGCATGGTGCTACGGCCCGAAGGCGTGGCTTGGGCGCCGATGGCGATGGTCGCCTGAGAGCTCGGCTCCGGGACTAAGCCCGAAATTATCCTGAACATCGGTGGCTGAGGGGCACCCCAGACCCCGAATTCGGTTGAGCGAGGCGACGACACCCTGCCGAGGGCCCTGGTGGAGTTTGGACGGGGGTGGCTTTGAAGAAATGCCGAAGTTTGCGGAGTGGCGGAGGACGACCCAATATGGCGCCCGGACCCCTTTGTCCCCTTGAACGGGCCTACGGAGTTGAGGAGGTCTCGCGGATGTCGCCCGGCACCCGGCTTCACCAGCCTCAGTGGCTTTAGGCATTGGACATTGGTTGGATCGGACCCTCCACAGCGGGACCATACTCGATTGGACGACCAGGCGGGTGCCCACGCGTTAGAGGACGCCGGGCACGGGTGCCCTCAGGTCCAGGCGGTGGACTGCACCGCGACTCCGCAACTAGCTGCGAGTTCCTGGCCACCCCGACTACATGGATGGCGCGACACTCGGGCGCCACAGGACAACCGGGGGAGTTGGTGGCCCTTGCCCCAGAGCTGTAGTGGGTGAACGGGCCTGCCCGACTCGGAGACGGGTGTCTCCGCCCCCTTATCGGTGCCCTCGGACGCCGTGGCGGTGGCGTGAGCCGAAACGGCGGAGTCTCCACAGGCTCTGGAGAAGGAGGTCGCCCATTCCGGACTGGAGGGCGAAATCCCGGGAAAGCCGTGCTGGACACTTGCACACGGAGACGCCTACTCCGGGACCTTTGCGGAGAGCCCCTGGCAGCATGGGGAAACCTAAAGGAGCCAAGGGATCCAGCCAGGCCACCTCGGACTCTGAAGCCCAGGACAAGGAAGAGCATGGAGATCCTAAACGACCTGGTGGCGCACCACTCCAGCAACAATTCGACCGTGTACTGGAAGCCATAGAGGCAACTCGGTCGGCTCTACAACAGGACATTGCCCAGGTGGCGACTGGCCTGGGCCTCCTTAGGGCAGACCATGGTAAACTCTCAGACCGGGTCAAGGAGGTGGAGAGCACGGTGAAGACTATCGAACCGGCGCAGAGGACCCTGGCTGCGACGATCAAGGATGCCATGTCCCGAATCGAGACCCTCGAACGGAGGGCGGAGGATGCGGAAGGCCGAAACAGGAGGAATAACATTCGGGTAGTGGGCCTGCCGGAAAAGATCGAGGAAGGCGATATGGTGCGCTACTTGGAGACCTGGCTCCGAGACACGGTGGTCCCGGAGGGCCTGTCCTCCTTTTACACTCTAGAACGGGCCCACAGAGTTCCAGCGCGGCCCCCGCAGCTGGGACGAGCCCCGAGGCCGGTGGTGGCGCGGTTGCTCCATTTCCGGGACAGAGATCTGATCCTAAATGCCGCCAGACACAATGGCCCGTTCCAGGTTGCAAACAGTCAGGTGAATATCTTCCCTGACTATACCTACGAGACGCAGCGCAAGCGGTTCTCCTTCCTGGCGGTTAAGCGTGAACTCAGGAGTGAGGGCATCCAATATTCACTCCTATTTCCCGCGAGGCTCCGAATCATTGTCGACGACAAAACCCAGTTCTTCGACACCCCGGAGGAGGTCTGTGACTGGCTCGAACTATACCGAACGGGGAAGGATGGTTATAACGCCTCGACCCATCAGGCGGAGGAGCCGGAACAAAGGAGGCGCTCTAAAAGGGTCAGGAACCGCCGCGGCCGCACGGGAGGGCCCTCGACAGCGGAGACATCATCTGAGCGGAGGGGAGTGTTGGAAGTTCTGTCGGAACTGTCGGGAGCGAGGGGCGAAGACATCGAAGAGGAGGAAGACAACCCGGGTGCTCAGGGGGCACCATCGGACTCGGAAGACTCAGTGGCAGACAGTACCCACACACCGGTGATCACACCGAAATCGGTGGAGGACCTTTTGGACGGACAAGGGTAATGGGATAGGTTGCCTTGTTTTGGGTTGGGGCCCGGCAGGGTGGAGGCGGCTGCCGTTCTTTATTGCTGACAATGGGAGAGGGAGGGTTGGGAGGCTTCTGCTCTTGCCCCGAAAGATTTTGACACAGGGGGGGGCTTATTATAGTCCTGGTGGCCTGGGCGACGAGGGCCCACTGCCTCCGCTCAGCCCGCACCTGGCCCATAAGGCCTTCCTACGGTGGCGACCGTGGGACTAGTGGGGTTTCTGGGGTTGTTCTTCATAGAAGTTTGGATGGGATCTAGATGGCGCAGTTTGGGTCCTGTTCTGGGGTGGTTGGGAGGGGGTTTTGTTGGTTTTTGGGGGGTTTGGATCTGGTTGGGGAAAATGGCCGCCGTCAGCGCTGGGAGAATTGATGTCCTTTTTTTGTGGGGACCCGGACGGGGAGACTGTGCAAGAACACTCTGGGACAATGGCTGATGTTGCTAACTTGAAATGTATTACTTGGAACGTGAGGGGGCTTCACACTATGTCCAGGCGTCACAGGGTCCACGCTTATTTAGTGCGTAGGGGAGTGCAAATGGCGCTGCTGCAGGAGACGCATCTGAACAAGGCGGAAGGGGCGGCGCTTCAGCGTAGGTGGCGAGGGCAGGTCTTTTCCACGGCGTACTCTGCTTATGCCAGGGGGGGCGCTTATATGGATCAGGGCAGGAGTCCCCTTCCAGGTCACGAGGACAGTGTTGGACCCAGAGGGGCGTTTCGTGGCCATATCAGGCACGCTGGGAGGGAGGGACTTGAATGTTTGTTGTGTGTATGCCCCTAATGTGGACCAGACTGCCTTCCTTTCCAGGTTATCGGGCTCGTTGGCTCACTTTTTCGCCGGTCCCCTCCTGCTGGGGGGAGACTTTAACTCCGTGGTAGATGTAGACATAGACCGCTCGCATCCCCCGCTCCCCGATTCCCCGGTCCGGCGGACGGCTAAGGGCCGTCAAGATTGGCAGACCCGCTGGGGTTTGACGGACATCTGGAGGGCGCATCACCCCGCGTCTAGAGATTATTCGTACTTTTCGAGCCTTCATGAGCTGCATGTCAGACTGGATGGCTTTCTTGGTTCGTCCGAATTAGTCTCGGCAGCGGCCCGATCGGAGTATCTATCGCGGACCATCTCGGACCATAACCCCCTCCTGCTGGACATTCGCTGGTTCCCTGGGACGCCGGCGGTACCCACCTGGAAGATGCGCCCCGAGATCCTCGAGGACAGTGTCTTCAAGGCAGACCTAGGGGAGAGAATCACGGATTATTTTGCATCCAACGGCGGCTCCGCGAGTACTAGGGCGTTCGAATGGGACGCTTTCAAGGTGGTGGTGAGGGGGTACTGTATCTCTAAGAAGGTGGGCATGCGGCGTGTGATCCTGGCTGATCTGGACGCAGCGGACCGCACGCTCCGCGAGCTCGAAATTAGCCGACCCGGACACCCGGAATTGCAAACACAAACGGTAGAGGCGAGGGAGAAGGTGGCGGTGGAGGTCGAACGGCTCCGCTGTTTCGATTACAAGGCCTACACGGTCCGATCTATAGCGGAGGGCGACAGATCGAGCGCGTTACTGGCGTGGTTGGCCAACCCTGCGCGCCAGTCCCAAACGACGACTAGGATGCGTAGGGCGGATGGGACTGAGGTGTGCACCCAACCGGAGATTCTTAATTGCTTCCGGCATTATTACGAATGCTTATACCGCAGTCGCTCCGCGCGTGACCCAGACCGGCTTGATAACTATCTTAGCCCGCTGGAACTCCGCACAGTGGAACAAGAAGTGGCGGACGCCCTGGGATCTGACATCGGCTTGGGGGAGATCCGCGGGGCCATCAAACGGATGGCGAGGAACAAGACCCCGGGCCTAGATGGCCTGCCGGTGGAGTTCTATGCAGCTTATGCTGACCTCCTGGCCCCTCGTTTACTGGTGGTCTACAGGGAGGCGAAGAGGCTGGGTCGCCTCCCCGGCTCGATGTGTGAGGCGTTGGTGGTTCCTCTCCTCAAGCCAGGCCGAGACTCGTCTGACCCGGGGTCCTACCGTCCCCTCTCAATGCTGACGGTGGACTACAAAATATTGAGCAGCATCTTGGCCTCGAGGCTGTTAGGACATATGAGCTCCCTAGTACACGAGGACCAGGCCGGTTTCATCCCACGGCGAAATACGACCATGAACATCCGAAGGTTGTTTCGCTTGCTCGGGGAACCATTCGTGGATGCCCCGTCCCCGGTAGTTTTGTCGGTGGACCTGGAGAAGGCTTTTGATAGCCTGGAGTGGGACTACTTAAGCGCGGTATTGCGGAAATTCGGCCTCGGGGAAGGATTTATCAAATGGACAGCAGTTCTCTACGCGTCCGCTTCAGCCAGGGTTAGAGCGGGCCCTTTGATTTCATCGCGATACCCGGTGGAGCGTGGCACGCGGCAAGGGTGCTCTTTATCCCCGCTTCTCTTTGCACTAGCGGTGGAGCCACTAGCGATGCATCTTCGCTCGGGAGCCCACTATACGGGCTTACGGACAGCGGCGGGCCCGCATTACGTCTCGCTCTATGCGGACGACCTGTTGCTCTTCCTGGAAGATCCGGTCGACGCATTACGGGGAGCGGAATTAGCGCTTACGGAGTTCGGAGACGTCTCAGGCCTACGTGTGAACTGGTCTAAGACCTGCCTCTTCCCGATGCGTAGGGGTGTCCCCACTCCGGCGCTAAGTAAGGAGATCAGATGGGAACCCGACTGCTTTAAATACCTTGGGGTATTTGTGTACCACGACCAGCCCGACCTCCTAGACGGAAACATTGCCCGTTGCATACGAGCACTCCGAGGCAGCATGGACTTTTGGGCCACGCTGCCGCTCTCCGTGGCAGGACGCGTCGCCCTGCTCAAAATGGTGGCGCTCCCCCGATTATTGTATTACTTCCGGACTTTGCCGATCTGGGTCCCGCCGGCTACGTTTCGCCGCTTGCGTTCCATGGTGGTCGGGTTCCTTTGGGGCACGGGCCGGCGGCGGGTGGCCCTCAATACCCTGATGAGGCCGAAGGACGAGGGGGGGCTCGCTGTGCCGGACTTCGAGAAGTATTACCTAGCGGCACAGCTCCAGACATACACCCAGGAGATAGCCAGGGAGTTCAGAGGCCCGGAAGACGGTAGAGGGACGGGTATGGCCAGGCACGTCCTCTCCTTTATCGCGCTGCGACAGCGTTTGGTCCTTCGGGACCTGTCGATGGAGGAGCGGACTATCCGACTCTGTTGGAATCGGGCTCATAACAGAGGTCACCTGCGGACCCCATACGCACCTGAAATTCCATTGGGGATGCTGACGGCCCTCCCCCACGGAGGAGACTGGTCACGACTGGCGGACTGGGAGGATTCGGGTTTACAGCTCGTCGGGGACCTGTATGAGGACGGAGTGCTCCTGTCCTTTCAGGATCTCATTGACCGCTTTGGGATCTCCCGGGGCGACTTTTTGCTGCACTCGGCCATTGTGCGAGTGATCCAGGCGCACTGGCAAAACGGACTAGAGGAACCTCAATTGTCCCAGGTGTGCCAGTATGTAATGATGTCGGCAGGCACAGTGAAGGCGGTCACTTGCCTTTACGGCAGGCTGATTACCGAGGGGTTGGTCCCTCTCACCACACTGAAGTCCCGCTGGGAAGAGGACATTGGTAGGGAGATCCCGGAGACGACCTGGTCCCAGCTGGTGAGGCGAGCATGGAAGGGTACACGTAGCGCCCGTTTCCAACTGGTCCACTATTATGTTCTCCATAGGGCGTACCTGACCCCGGTTAAGATCAGGCGTTATTTTGCCACGGCTTCGGCGGAATGCCCTAGGTGCCCGGCTCAGGAGGCGGACCTCCTACACATGTTATGGGCCTGTCCAGGATTGACGTCCTACTGGCAGGAGGTGGCGGCGACTTTGGAAGAGGTGACGGGGAGGCACTTATCGTTCGATGCGGCGGTGGGGCTATTGCATTGGTTCCCCCATACCCCCCGGAATAAAATCACCAGTAAATTTATCGACCTGGGGCTCCTACTTGCTAAACGAGAGGTGACCAGGAACTGGAAGGCACGTGCTGGTCCTGCAGGCGGCAGATGGCACGGTGAACTTTTGAAATGGGCGGCGGGGGAGAGCGCGCTGCGATATCAGTTGGCTTGGAGGCAAAGCAATGAGAAGGCGCAGGAGGCCGCGTTAGAATGGGAAACGCTGGTGCAGGCCCTCAGGGATTATTGTGCCCCCAGCGACTCCGAAAGCGAAGAAGCAACTAGACCCGAGTCCCGTTAGACACTAGCATTAACAGCACTATTACCTTCCCCGTGGGTCAAGAAGTGGATCCTAAAGTGATAAGCTCCCTGGCGCTGATGGTGGGGGGGGGGAGGGGGGAGTTTCATAATGACTGGAAGTTTGAGGGGGGGGTACCTTTTGGGGGTTGGGGTTTGTTTAGAAAAGCAGAGGACGGACAGTGTATTATCCGGACCAGCTCCCGCATCCTACTGACCCCAGCTACATTCGCCGCCCAACCCCAGGGATATGGGCTGCTTGGCTGTATAGTAATGCTATGGAAGGGGGTCGGTGGGCTATATCTGGTAAAAGTTGGCTATAATATGATGCTGGTCGTTACTGTATTGTTGTACTGATTCCTGCAATAAAAATATATTAAAAAAAAAAAATGGTGCTACGGCCCGAAACCATGCCGCAGCGGTCTGGACCACAGCACCTTCCGCTCTCAGGTTGCTGGGCATAAGCAGTTTTGGTCCTTGCCATCCATCGTCCTCTGTTTCACGCCGACCTGGGTGACTCGCATCTGATTCCCCTCCTATTCCTCCAAAGAAGAGGTCTGATCGCTTCCGTCGCATCCTCTCTCATTTTTAGGTCGAGCCGAGACAGCGTATGCACTGTCTAGAAGACATGCTGTATTGAGTATGTGGACTTTAATTCCGCCCCTCATAGCCGATTTGTTTTAGTGTGTGTTATTCCCATGAGCTTGCTTTTCAATGGCTGATTGTCCTTAATTGTCCCACCTTCTTATGTCTTGCTCCCCCTCAGAGTATTGGCCTATTACAGTATCCTTTTTCTGAATTATTTTTTCTATTTGGGTTTGTGCACTCTTTTTTTTAACTTCCACAGTTATGCACGTATTTGTGCTGTATATGCTCTGCTCTGTTGCCATAAAGATTATTGACATCTCTTTTGTTTATTTAATTTTTTTATTTGAAGTCAAAATACATCACAAAAGTTAAAATACATACTTAAATCGATCTGGACACAGGCATAATAATTAATTCGCAAATTTATACAAGAGATAGATACTTAATCCAAACATACATTAAATAAATAATTAAGACCACTGATAGAGAGAGCCGAGATAAAAACCATCAGTAAATATAAAAGAAAAGACAAGATGAATGATTAGCCTATTTCCAATACATACATCAGCAAAATATACAGAATAGGAATTCATGCATCTATTGCATGAGTCTCCCTCCATTTAGTTACCGGGGCCCAAAACCTTCCAAAGTCCCGTACTTTCCCCCTCTTATATTCATATAGGCAGATCTCAATGTTATATATGCCAAGGAACCTGGATAGCCACATTTGAAAGGATGGTGCAACAGTATCCTTCCACCCCGCGGAAATCAGGATCCTGAGGACGGCTACAGAAATAAACACCAAGGCTTCTTCTTCTTTACACAAATTTAAGTTAGAATCTGTGCCCAAGAACATCAGGGTAGGGGATAGATCGATTTTGTGACCTAGCAGCCCCTCCCATAATTTTTCGATCTCTTTCTTCACTGGGGTCAAGAGAGTGCAATAGAAAAACATATGTAAAAGGTCTGCTTGTCCCCCCCCACATCTTGGGCAATTATCATCTGCTCTAGCCCCCCATGTATATAATTTTGCCGGGGTATAGTATAAGTTGAACACCGTTTTATAATGTTGAGCTCTTAAGTTTGTGGCTCTAAATATTCTTTTGTTCAGTGCTATAGCCAGGTCAACATCTATATTTGGGTTTCCAAGTTTATTGGACCATGCAACCTCTGTCTTGTCGACATCATCGTGAATCTCTGCGAGAAGGATGTTATATATAGGCTTAATTTTATTACATCCATTGGACAATGCATCCAGGAGGGGACTATTAACTGGGGAAGGCGGTTTCGGTTTAATAGCCTTCAGGGAGCGGTCAACCTGGGTATAGGCAAACCAATGATTGTCTGGAATACCATAGCTCTTTTGTAATGTCTCAAACCTTATAATCCCTTCCCCATCCATTAGATCCCGTAATGCCTTAATGCCCAACTCCCTCCAGATTTTTAAGGCCCTTTCAATCCCTAACCTTGAAAAGAGGCTAAATCTATAGATATGAATATATGCATTGATTTTGGGGATATTACACAATTTTCTACTAGCCTTCCATACCCTCCAAGCGCTATCGATGATTTTGTATCTCACTTTTTTATAGAATCTGCGATCTACTTCGCATAACAAAATACCCGTCGCCTTTCTTCCCAGTAATAATTCAAAGAAAGAGGGGGGTTGATATACTTCCGATCTGACATTGTTAGTATGGGCATCTGATTGGAAAAGTATCGTCATTTGTGTTAAAAGACAGGTCCAATGGTATAACCTTAAATTAGGGAGATCCAAACCCCCCCTTTCCCGCGGGAGAGAGAGAAGGTTTGTTGACCTTATTTTGCCAAATTGCCAAATAAATTTGATAAAGACAGATTCCAGTTTCGACATTATTTTTTCCTCAATGAATAGTGGTATGGCCCTAAAAAGATATAATAGCTTCGGAAACATTGACATCTTGACTGCATTTATCCTTCCAATCAATGAGAGGTGCAGGCCATCCCATCTTCTCAGGTCAGTCTCTATTGATTTTATAAGTGGTAAATAGTTTCCTTCCACTATTTTCTCTACTGCAGCGTTAATTGTTACCCCCAGGTATACTGCTGCATCCACATATCTGGAATCTGCCTTTACTATATTCCCTGTGCAGATTATCTGGGTCTTTGCTTCGTTCAGTAGATAACCTGAATTGGTACCAAATTGTTTTGTCAAGTCGACCAAGGTTGACATTGCCTGCTGGGGATCGTTAGTAAATATAGCCAGATCGTCCGCATAAACTAATATTTTATTTTCAAACCCATTTATTATCACTGGTTTTAACCTGGGGCACCCCAAAATTGCCTGAATGAGCGGGTCAATGTATAGGGAGAAGAGAATTGGAGAGCATGGGCATCCCTGCCGTGTTCCTCTTTTAATATAGAAGGTGTCAGATTTCTCGCCCATAACCGTGACTCTGGCCACGGGATCAAGATACATTGCTTTCAATGCTCCGATAATTTTTTTGCCCGAAAACTCTCCCTATCAAGATGTTCCAAAGATAGCTCCAAACCACGCGGTCGAAAGCCTTCTCCGCGTCGAGCAGGATCATGGGGACCTCTCCCCCCGTGGCAGCATGGGCGTCAAATATAGCTATTGCTCTACTTGTATGATCCGTTGTGCCACGTCCGGGAACAAACCCATGCTGCCAAGGAGAGACAAGACCACCAATAATCCTGCCCAGTCTCGAGGCCCATATTTTGGAGTATAGCTTAGTATCAGAGTTAATTAGAGATATCGGTCTATACGACCCCAAATTCTCGCTAGGTTTCCCTTTTTTGTGAAAGATCAGGATGTTTGTCTCTTTCCAAGATTCCGGGGTTTCTCCCTTATAAACTATCCCATTAAAAAGATCTACTAAGAGATCTATAATTTCGGTTTCGATACATTTATATACCTCCAGGGGGAGGCCATCCGGACCAGCGGCCTTCCCTGGAGTTAACTCCTGAAGGGCGGTTTTAACTTCCAATTCGGTAATGTCTTTATCCAGTTCCACTTGGAGAGAGGGATCAAGGCGAGGACCAGAGTCCTCAAAATTTATATATTGCCCCCCATCCACTATTTCCTCATCATATAACTTTTTATAGAAGTCTCTAAAGACACGCAAGATATCTGTGGTTTCTGTATATTCTCTGCCTCTTTCTTCAATCTTCCTTATGGTGTTTTTGGACCGCTCCTGCCGAAGTCGTAGGGCCAGGGCTCTACCGGCATGTTCACCAGTTTCATACCGATTAGCTCTTGTAGCCTGGTATTCGCCCATCACCTTCTGAGTGGACATTTTCTGGAGATCTGCCTTAATTGTCATAAGTGCTTTATGGCTGCTACTTCCGTCCCCACCAGATGCAATGACCTTAACATGCTCTTCTTCTATATTTATGAGTCTATCTATTAGTTTCAATTCAGCCTTTATATCGTCATTCCTTAATTTAGTCGAATAACTAATGGTTTCCCCTCTCAGAGCCGCTTTAAAGCAATCCCATACTATATTTCTGGAGGAGCTATATCTATTGGTTGAGAAGAAGTCTTCTGACCAGCTCTTAATATGGGCGATGAATCTAGCATCCTCCAGTAACCTCCTCTCAAAGGACCACGGGGGTCTAGTTGTTCTACGGTAGCTCCTCTGATAGGTTATTACTAAGGGATTATGATCAGAAAGCATTCTTGGCAGTTTAGTTATAGTTACTTTATTGATCTCTGATGTGGAGATAAAAAAATAATCCAGTTTAGAGTACTTCTGAGCAGGGTTTGAGAAATATGTGAAGCCAGAATTGATAGGCTCCTTGACGCCCCAAATATCCACTAAGTCTATTGATTCTTTCAAAGCTTTAATTGCCCTGTAGACTTGTGGTTTTCGACCAATATATTTTACACTATTCTCCCAACTAGCAGAGATATTTAGGTCACCACATACTATTATAGGTACCGCCCAGCCTACCAGTTCGATCTCCAGGAAGTCAAAGATCTCCGGGTCGTCCCCATTCGAGCTATAAATTACACAGATGGTAAATCCTAACTCCAGCTCGGCGATCACCCATCTACCACAGCTATCTGCTCTTACCTTCTTGATCCCCCCCAAAGTTTTCTTTATCAGGATGGCCACCCCTCTAACCATTGAGGTTTGTAATGAGCAGGCAACCAAGTCAAACCCATTCCTTAACAGAAGGTTCCGTTTTGCCCATAGGAGGTGCGTTTCTTGGAGGCATAGCACGTCAATTTTATTGAATTTAGCAAAGTGGGCCATTCTTTGTCTTTTCCTCCAATCATTCAGCCCCCCAACATTCAATGTGCATATTTTAATGTCTGACATTTTTATTTTTAATTCGACCTGTCATCCTCTTCTGCCTCTTAATTTTAGTATTAGCATTCAACTGATTCATCTGATTCCTATGTCCAAATATGATCAAAACCATAGCGATGCACTCTGAACTCCATTTTATGACTTTTTTCATTTTTCCAACCCCCTTGGGCCCCCCCACACCCCTCCGGGCACCCCTCCCCCCAACCACCCCCCGCCCAGCCCCCCCAACACACCCCCCCACACTAGTTTGTGCATGTGATGGACATGCAGTTGCGATGAGGATATCAAAACACTTGATATTTAGTTACAGAAAAAAACCCAGAAAAGAAAACAAAAACCAGAATTATGGAAATCCAACTTAAACACTGTGAGAAGTTGGCCTGATATGCAGTGCTCACTATTCTAGTGATCACTATGTATCAGTCCAAACAACCCTTATTGATGATTGGTTGTAAGTCAACCGTTAGACCAGCTATCCTAGTAGCATGGACAAGAGCAGTCTTTAGGCTAAACTCTAGAGGGCGTGTTAAGCCAGCTGTTATACCATCACATATACCCCTTGAACACCAAGTGAAAGGACACCACACAAGTTGTTATGAAAATAAAGTATATTTATTTAGAACACAGCAGCCCTGTCCTCTTTATGAGGACAGGGTGCTAAGCACAATACAAAGCTCTTAGGAAAATACGCAAAGTTGCACAATTTACACAAATGCCCGAGGGGCACAAAAAACCATATACTCTAAAAGTGGAATGCGAAATTACTAGCAGGTAAGTACTACTCTAATAGGCTTTGGGATCGCTAGGACTTGACTACTGAACCTTCAGATTACTAGCAGGAGGCCTAGGGAGATCGGGTGCAGAGTGTGCACTCTTACGCGGGATGCGGAACAAAGTCTATGGTTGCTAGGAATTACAAAGTTAGTGTTATCGGACGAATCCGACTAGGTAGAGCTGAAACGAAAAAGGATCTGGACCCATGGATAGCAAAGCTATGCTAGAGCACCGAAATGCTGAGTTTACCTAGCCCAGGGGCTGCGGATGCATAGGTCTGGAAAGACGTCGGGAATCCTTGTTGCAGTCTATGGAGCCTGAAAGAAGAAGTTGCTGGCAGGCGACCAGTGAAGAGATTCGGATGGATCCAAGCCTGGATCGGAGATGGAAGACACCTGTAAGCAGAGGGGACCAAGTTCTGAATCACTAGCCAGTGATTAGATGGGCACCAGGATGGCACCGGATGGAGTCACCTCGACCAGGTGAGTGGGCGATGCTGGGCTCTGCAGTCTCACGGACCAGGAGGCGTTGTCGGCGACCAGGATGGAGGTGCGAGCTGTCCCACGATGGTATCTGCTGTTGACGTCGCTGGACCCAGGATTGGGGCAACAAGTCTTGGCAAATGCAAGCCCACGCGGTGGTCTCAAAATGGCGTCTGGAGTGGACCAGGAGGGTCCGGGGTGCTCCTCTGTTGGAGGGGAGCAAGGGCCAGTCTAGAGCAACCAGACCAGCGGTTTTGATGTCGTCGTTCGTCGTCGGGAAGGCCACAAGCCAGCGGGCTAGTAGCCAGACAACGCGGTGAGCAGCAAAGAGCAGAAGGGCCCCACGCAGATCTCGTGGAGGCTGGGAGGCTGAACTTCGGTGCTGGAGCTGCTCAGGGTTGGGGCTTCTCACACCCCAAAGCACTCACTCGAGGATCCCTCGGCGGTCGTGCTGGGCATGCGTCGTGCAGTCTTGAAGATGGCCGGTCCCTCGAGGTCTCGTCGCACCCACGGATCTCAGCTGAGCTGACGATGTGGGTAGAGGTCAAAGGTGCCAGGGAAGCCGGTTCTCGTCGAGCTGGGCAGTCTTGATCCGGAGGAGAGACTTACAGCAAACCGCAGTGTTCTTGGATGGTGCCTGCAGGTGCAGGGTGACTACTCCTTAGCCACAAGGGAGAAATCTTGAGAAGAAGTCGAGAGTTCCTTTCGTAGAAAGTAGTTTCAGGATTCAAAGATGATCTAATTTGGAAGGGGGCCCGCTCCTATCTTTATACTGGGAAAAGGGGCTGGCACGCGACTAGGTCCTGCCCATGGATGGGACCAGGAAGGGGGGTGGTTACACCCCTCTCCCATGCCGGACTTTCCCCAGGTCAGGGGCTGGTGGGCTCCTGGAACTGGGTCTAGCCGGCCGATGCATAGTGAGCACCGGGGTGCCACTTGCAGTCACCTTCCTCTAAAGCCCTGCCTACCCAGGATACACAAAACCCTGTCTGGGATGGTGCTAGCACCGCCCCTGACAGGAAACCCTTTGTCCAAGCCTCCCTCGCTGGAAGGACCCCCAGCAGCAGGAGGTCAGACTTGTGTCTGTGGTGGCAGCATCCATTTTGTGATGCTGAGGCTTGAGTTAACTTTAACCGGGGTTCACAGTTACATACATGTCGTGTCCCTCTAGAAGGGTGGAATGCTAACCCCGTCGCCAGAATTGGCGAGGGGTTAGTATCCCAATTCGTATGACACCTTACTCGACATGTTTTGATAAAGCGATACCAGAGTTAGCATATAACCGCGAGGATTATAATGCACTTAAGAGTATATGGTACGCGTTATCATGGAACAGCTATTAGGACTTGGTTCCGCAAGCTGCAGACGGGCTCAGCTCATGCCAGAGCACCATCTCACACTATTCCAAGCACTCTGCCTTCAGGATTGTCAAGGCCTGCCATAGGAGTGACTGATAGGAATACGGGTGTCCATTTTAGGGTTAGATATAGGTATACTATATCTAAAGCAAGGGGTGATTACACCACCTTGCCCCAGCTGTCGTGCAGCCAGTTGTGTCAGATTTAGATGGCCAGCCAGGGGTGGCATAATACATGCTGCAGCCCCTGGTAGGCCCTGGGTACACCTATGCCCTGAGTTACAAGGTCTGATAAGGTGGCCCAGTACCAATTGGTAAATGCACCTAAGGTACACGTGTCAATTTAGTGAGAGAACAGCAAGGCTGTGGGTCTGATTAGCAGGCCCACAGCCAGAGAAGTCGTTAAACCAGTGAAGCCAAAAGCAAAAATCTGTGTTGATCATAGGATTGCAGACCCTACTCTCCTACATGACCTCCCCCCCCCCAAACTTTGGGACAATAAACTAACCTTGACCAGGTGAGTCTTCTTGCTCTAAGTGGAAATACCTGGAGAGCCCATCTGCATTGCCATGATCAGTGCCAGGTCTATGCTCCACTGTAAAATCCATCCCCTGTAGGGAAATGGACCACCTAAGCAGTTTGGGGTTTTCACCCTTCATCTGATTTAGCCACAAGAGGGGCTTATGGTCGGTCTGAATCTTGAAATGAGTGCCAAACAAGTATGGCCTCAGTTTCTTCAGGGCCCAAACCACAGCAAAGCTGACCAATTTTTCTCTCTGGGGGTCAGCCTTCTGCTTATAAAAGCAATGGGCTGGTCACGACCATCAAAATTCAGCTGAGATAGAACAGCTCCTACACCCAACTCAGAAGCATCTGTTTGGACAATGAATGGTTTGGAGTAGTCTTGACTCTTTAGGATAGGTGCTGTGCACATGGCCTGCTTTAGGTCATCGAATGCTTTTTGACAGCCTGCTGTCCACTGAACTTTCTTTGGCATCTTTTTACTTGTCAGTTCATTAAGTGGAGTCACAATTGATCCATAATTTCTGACAAATTTCCTGTAATAACCAGTCAGGCCCAAGAAAGCTCGAACCTGAGTCTGGGTGGTTGGAGGAGCCCAGTCCCTGATGGGCTGTATCTTGCTCTCCAGTGGCTGAACCTGGCCTCCACCTACAAGGTGGCCCAGGTATACAACCTGTGTCTGCCCTATCTGGCACTTTGTGGCCTTGATAGTGAGACCTGCTGCTTGCAGTGCCTCTAACACTTTCCTCAGGTGGACCAGGTGATCCTCCCAGGTGGAACTAAAGACAGCTATATCATCAAGATATGCTGCACAGAAGTCATCCAGCCCAGTGAGAACTTGATTCACCAGCCTTTGGAAGGTGGCAGGTGCATTTTTCAGACCAAAGGGCATTACCACAAATTGATAATGTCCACCAGGGGTTGAAAATGCTGTCTTGGGCTTGGCATCCTCAGCTAACCTGATTTGCCAATACCCAGCTGTCAGGTCAAATGTGCTTAAGTAGTTGGCAGAAGCCAATCTATCTATAAGTTCATCTGCCCTTGGTATTGGGTGGGCATCAGTCTTAGTGACTGCATTGAGGCCCCTGTAGTCTACACAAAACCTCATCTCTTTCTTACCACCTTGGGTGTGAGGCTTTGGCACTAGAACTACTGGACTAGCCCAAGGGCTATCTGAGGGCTCAATGACTCCCAGCTCCAACATTTTCTGCACTTCTGTCTTAATGCAGTCTCTAACATGATCAGGCTGCCTGTAGATTTTACTCTTGACTGGCAGGCTGTCACCAGTGTCAACCTCATGGGTACACCAATTGGTTTGACTGGGTGTCAGAGAGAACATATGTCTGAAGGATTGAAGAACTTGTTTACAATCCTTCTGTTGATGGTTAGAGAGGCTGCCACAAAAGACAACACCATCTACTGATCCATCATCAGGATTCTGAGTGAGCAGGTCTGGGAGATGGTCACTCTCCTCCTCCTGTCCCTCAACTGTGGCCATGAGCAAGCTCATGTCCTTCCTGTCAACATATGCTTTGAGCCTGTTCACATGGAGCACCCTGTGGGGGCTCCTGGGAGTTCCAAGGTCCACCAGGTAGGTGACCACTCCCTTTTGCTCAAGGATTGTGTGGGGCCCAGGCCATTTGTCTTTGAGTGCTGCTGGGGCCACTGGCTCCAACACCCACACCTTCTGTCCAGGCGTGTACACAGTCAGGACAGCCTTTTGGTCATGCCAAGCTTTTTGGAGTTCTTGGCTTGCCTCAAGGTTTTTAGAAGCCTTTTCCATATACTCCGCCATCCTGGAGCGGAGACCAAGTACATAGTCCACAATGTTGGTTGCAGGCTTTTTGAGAGGTCTCTCCCATCCTTCCTTCACCAAACACAGGGGTCCTCTCACAGGATGCCCATACAGAAGTTCAAAAGGGCTGAAGCCAACCCCCTTCTGTGGGACCTCTCTGTAAGCAAACAAAAGGCAGGGTATCAGGACATCCCATCTACGCCTGAGCTTTTCAGGTAGTCCATGAATCATCCCTTTTAGGGTCCTGTTGAACCTTTCAACAAGCCCATTGCATTGTGGATGATATGGTGTAGTGAACTTGTAGTTGACACCACATTCCTTCCACATAGCAGTCAAATATCCTGACATGAAGTTTGCACAACCTCCTTAGGGAAGCCCACTCTGGAGAACACTCCAACTAGGGCTCTTGCCACAACAGGTGCTGTAGTGGTCCTAAGGGGAATAGCTTCAGGATACCTGGTGGCATGGTCCACCACCACCAGTATAAACTTGTTCCCTGATGCTGTCTGGGGTTCCATTGGACCAACAATGTCAATCCCCACTTTTTCAAAGGGCACCCCACCACAGGCATTGGTATAAGGGGGGCCTTTGTTGTGCCACCTGACTTACCACTGGCTTGGCAAGTGACACAGGAGCGACAAAACTCCCTGGTATCTTCATTCATGTGAGGCCAGTGAAAGTGTGAGACAATTCTGTCCCAAGTCTTATTCTGGCCTAAGTGTCCTGCAAGGGGAATCTCATGGGCCAAGGTGAGAAGGAAACCTCTCAGAGACAAGGGGATGACCAGCCTCCTGGTTGCACCAGGCTTGGGGTCTCTTGACTCAGAGTACAGGAGTCTATCTTCCCAGTATACCTTGTGGGCACCTGTGGCGTTCCCTGCAGCCTCAGCAGGAGCCTGCTGTCTGAGGGGTTCAAGAGAAGGGCAGGCTAACTGTTCCTTCCCCAGGTCTTCTCTGGAGGGTCCCCCTGAACCCAGAAACTCAACCTGATCAGGTTCAAGTTCTTTAGGCTCAGTTTCCCTCAGCTCTTTGAGGTCAGCCTCCTCTGAGACTTGATCCACAACCTGGGGCAAGGGGGAAGGCAATGCCTTAAACCTCCTGCTCTTATTCTTGGAAGGTGTCTGGTCCATTGTTCCAGGATCCAGCACCTGTTCAGTTGGGCATTTTCTGGCCTGTGACCTAGTCACAGCAAGCACATGTGCTGGCAAGCCTAACATTTCCATGTGAGTCCTCTGCTCCACTTCTGACCATAGGGATGACTCCAAATCATTGCCCAACAAACATTCAACTGGGAGGTCTGAACTAACAACAACCTTCTTTTGGCCACTTACCCCTCCCCAGGAGAAATCAACAATTGCCATAATATGGTGGGTAGTGACATTGCTGGCATTGGTCACTAGGTACTCTGGACCTAGCATGATCTGTCCAGGGTCCACAAAGTTAGGTGTCACCATTGTGACACTGGCACAAGTGTCCCTGTAGGCCTGAGCCATCTTGCCATTGATAAAAGGTGTCTGTCTGTATTTGCCCAAAGTATTGGGACTGGCATCAGGGGATATATCCACATCCCCTGTACAGACAAGACCAGCTTGAGTGAGTGTGCCAACTAAGTTGTCATACCCCTCAGAACCCAAGGTTCACCCAACTAGTCCCTTGGGAGGTGCACTACCACTGCTGACTGTACTAGGGGGTGCAGGTGCCTTGGGGGCTGCAGTGGCAGGAGTTTGCCCTCCTTTCTTGGTGCACTCACTAAACCAGTGAGTTTTACTTTTACAGTATTGGTACCACCTTTTAGACTGGCCTTCTTGAGTCTTCTTCTTCTGGGAAGCCTGACCCCCACCCTCTTTGGTTTGTTGGGGACCTGTCGAAGACTTCTGGACATTTTGTTCACCTTTGGTATTATTACCCTTCTGGTCTGCTTTCTTCTGACCACCCTGGTTCTGGCCCTGGTTCTGCTTAACCCTTGTTCTGACCCATCTGTCTGCCTTCTTTCCCAATTCTTGGGGAGAGGTCAGATCTGACTCAACAAGGTGCTGATGCAACAACTGGTTCTGACAATTGTTTAAAATCTGTTCCCTCATGATCAGATTGTACAATCCTGTATAATCAGTAACCTTACTGCCCAGCAACCAGCCCTTCAAAGCCTTAGTGGCACAATCTACAAAATCAGACCAATCCTGAGACTGAGTTTTCTGGGTATCCCTGATCAGCAACCTGTACTGCTCAGTGGTTAGGCCAAACCCATCTATCAGTGTACTTTTCAGGACTTGGTAATTGTTAGCATCCTCAGCTCTAGTAGTGAGGAGCTTATCTCTACCTTTGCCTTCAAAGGAGAGCCACAAGACAGCTGCCCACTGACTCTGGGGGACGCACTGGAAAGTGCAGGCCCTTTCCAAAGCAGTTATCCATTTGTGGATATAATCCCCTTGTTTAAAGGGGTTCACTATCTTACTCAGGTGTCTAGTGTCTAAACTCCTGTCTTTTTCTCTTGGGAGAATGCTGCCACCAGTGAGATCTAACCCACTTAACTTTTGCTCTCTAGCAAAGGCAAGCCTCTCTTTGGCCAGGGCAAGTTCTTCCCTTTCAATCCTCAGATTGGCTTCCCTCATCTTAGCTTCATGTTCCCTTCTCTTAGGGGATGACATCCCTCTATGAGAAGAGGTCTGAGAGCCAATGGCTCGAATGGATCTGTTAGAGCCTCTGGATAGAGACCTAACTCGTCCATTCCCAATGTTAAGTCTGCCTGAGAGTGGCCCTGGGGGTCCCCCAAATCCATTCTCATGCCTACTTAAGTGGGTCCTAGTGAGTCTACTGACTTCTACCTGACCTTTGTCTGCCTCATCCTCTGATAACTCCTCTTCCTCCTCCTCCTCTGCATCATCTGCTGCCTGGAGGTGGCGGTCAGGGTCACCAGTGGTTCCCTCTAAGGGGGGCATATTCCCATCTGGAATAGAAGAATCTGGGTTAGCAGTTCTCCTGGCATCATAAGTCTCTAAGAGACCAATCAGAAAGGGAATGGTAGGGTTAGAACCCTGTTTTAACTTCTTGGAGGTACACAATTGTCTCATCTCCTGGAAGCTAAGAGCTGCATATCTGGACATGATCTGTGGAGGGTCAACTGACACAAGGGGAGACTCAGAGTTTCCTCCTTTGTCTGACATGCTTTTCTAGTGTGTTGTAAGTGATGCACCTACCTACACTATTTGTTTGCCTACTGATCCCTTGCTAAGAGTTGTAGTCAGGGTGTGCTAGGCCCTGTTGAACTACAACAGCTGGTTCAGTAGAACTCAGAGTATTCTAAGCTAAGTTATATGTACCTGGGTACTTATGTGATCTTTCACAATGATATTCTTAGGATACGTGTGGTAAAACAACAGCAAGCTCAAATCCCAACCGCTGCTCACCAATGTGAGAAGTTGGCCTGATATGCAGTGCTCACTATTCTAGTGATCACTATGTATCAGTCCAAACAACACTTATTGATGATTGGTTGTAAGTCAACCGTTATACCAGCTATCCTAGTAGCATGGACAAGAGCAGTCTTTAGGCTAAACTCTAGAGGGCGTGGTAATCCAGCTGTTATACCATCACATATACCCCTTGAACACCAAGTGAAAGGACACCACACAAGTTGTTATGAAAATAAAGTATATTTATTTAGAACATGGCACCAGGATGGCACCGGATGGAGTCACCTCGACCAGGTGAGTGGGCGACGCTGGGCTCTGCAGTCTCACGGACCAGGAGGCGTTGTCGGCGACCAGGATGGAGGTGCGAGCTGTCCCACAATGGTATCTGCTGTCGACGTCGCTGGACCCAGGATTGGGGCAACAAGTCTTGGCAAATGCAAGCCCACGCTTAGTATTCCAATTCGTATGACACCTTACTCGACATGTTTTGATAAAGCGATACCAGAGTTAGCATATAACCGCGAGGATTATAATGCACTTAAGAGTATATGGTACGCGTAATCATGGAACAGCTATTAGGACTTGGTTCTGCAAGCTGCAGACGGGCTCAGCTCATGCCAGAGCACCATCTCACACGATTCCAAGCACTCTGCCTTCAGGATTGTCAAGGCCTGCCATAGGAGTGACTGATAGGAATACGGGTGTCCATTTTAGGGTTAGATATAGGTATACTATATCTAAAGCAAGGGGTGATTACACCACCTTGCCCCAGCTGTCGTGCAGCCAGTTGTGTCAGATTTAGATGGCCAGCCAGGGGTGGCATAATACATGCTGCAGCCCCTGGTAGGCCCTGGGTACACCTATGCCCTGAGTTACAAGGTCTGATAAGGTGGCCCAGTACCAATTGGTAAATGCACCTAAGGTACACGTGTCAATTTAGTGAGAGAACAGCAAGGCTGTGGGTCTGATTAGCAGGCCCACAGCCAGAGAAGTCGTTAAACCAGTGAAGCCAAAAGCAAAAATCTGTGTTGATCATAGGATTGCAGACCCTACTCTCCTACATGACCTCCCCCCCCCCAAACTTTGGGACAATAAACTAACCTTGACCAGGTGAGTCTTCTTGCTCTAAGTGGAAATACCTGGAGAGCCCATCTGCATTGCCATGATCAGTGCCAGGTCTATGCTCCACTGTAAAATCCATCCCCTGTAGGGAAATGGACCACCTAAGCAGTTTGGGGTTTTCACCCTTCATCTGATTTAGCCACAAGAGGGGCTTATGGTCGGTCTGAATCTTGAAATGAGTGCCAAACAAGTATGGCCTCAGTTTCTTCAGGGCCCAAACCACAGCAAAGCTGACCAATTTTTCTCTCTGGGGGTCAGCCTTCTGCTTATAAAAGCAATGGGCTGGTCATGACCATCAAAATTCAGCTGAGATAGAACAGCTCCCACACCCAACTCAGAAGCATCTGTTTGGACAATGAATGGTTTGGAGTAGTCTGGACTCTTTAGGATAGGTGCTGTGCACATGGCCTGCTTTAGGTCATCGAATGCTTTTTGACAGCCTGCTGTCCACTGAACTTTCTTTGGCATCTTTTTACTTGTCAGTTCATTAAGTGGAGTCACAATTGATCCATAATTTCTGACAAATTTCCTGTAATAAACAGTCAGGCCCAAGAAAGCGCGAACCTGAGTCTGGGTGGTTGGAGGAGCCCAGTCCCTGATGGGCTGTATCTTGCTCTCCAGTGGCTGAACCTTGCCTCCACCTACAAGGTGGCCCAGGTATACAACCTGTGTCTGCCCTATCTGGCACTTTGTGGCCTTGATAGTGAGACCTGCTGCTTGCAGTGCCTCTAACACTTTCCTCAGGTGGGCCAGGTGATCCTCCCAGGTGGAACTAAAGACAGCTATATCATCAAGATATGCTGCACAGAAGTCATCCAGCCCAGAGAGAACTTGATTCACCAGCCTTTGGAAGGTGGCAGGTGCATTTTTCAGACCAAAGGGCATTACCACAAATTGATAATGTCCACCAGGGGTTGAAAATGCTGTCTTGGGCTTGGCATCCTCAGCTAACCTGATTTGCCAATACCCAGCTGTCAGGTCAAATGTGCTTAAGTAGTTGGCAGAAGCCAATCTATCTATAAGTTCATCTGCCCTTGGTATTGGGTGGGCATCAGTCTTAGTGACTGCATTGAGGCCCCTGTAGTCTACACAAAACCTCATCTCTTTCTTACCACCTTGGGTGTGAGGCTTTGGCACTAGAACTACTGGACTAGCCCAAGGGCTATCTGAGGGCTCAATGACTCCCAGCTCCAACATTTTCTGCACTTCTGTCTTAATGCAGTCTCTAACATGATCAGGCTGCCTGTAGATTTTACTCTTGACTGGCAGGCTGTCACCAGTGTCAACCTCATGGGTACACCAATTGGTTTGACTGGGTGTCAGAGAGAACATATGTCTGAAGGATTGAAGAACTTGTTTACAATCCTTCTGTTGATGGTTAGAGAGGCTGCCACAAAAGACAACACCATCTACTGATCCATCATCAGGATTCTGAGTGAGCAGGTCTGGGAGATGGTCACTCTCCTCCTCCTGTCCCTCATCTGTGGCCATGAGCAAGCTCATGTCCTTCCTGTCAACATATGCTTTGAGCCTGTTCACATGGAGCACCCTGTGGGGGCTCCTGGGAGTTCCAAGGTCCACCAGGTAGGTGACCACTCCCTTTTGCTCAAGGATTGTGTGGGGCCCAGGCCATTTGTCTTTGAGTGCTGCTGGGGCCACTGGCTCCAACACCCACACCTTCTGTCCAGGCTTGTACACAGTCAGGACAGCCTTTTGGTCATGCCAAGCTTTTTGGAGTTCTTGGCTTGCCTCAAGGTTTTTAAAAGCCTTTTCCATATACTCCGCCATCCTGGAGCGGAGACCAAGTACATAGTCCACAATGTTGGTTGCAGGCTTTTTGAGAGGTCTCTCCCATCCTTCCTTCACCAAACACAGGGGTCCTCTCACAGGATGCCCATACAGAAGTTCAAAAGGGCTGAAGCCAACCCCCTTCTGTGGGACCTCTCTGTAAGCAAACAAAAGGCAGGGTATCAGGACATCCCATCTACGCCTGAGCTTTTCAGGTAGTCCATGAATCATCCCTTTTAGGGTCCTGTTGAACCTTTCAACAAGCCCATTGCATTGTGGATGATATGGTGTAGTGAACTTGTAGTTGACACCACATTCCTTCCACATAGCAGTCAAATATCCTGACATGAAGTTTGCACAACCTCCTTAGGGAAGCCCACTCTGGAGAACACTCCAACTAGGGCTCTTGCCACAACAGGTGCTGTAGTGGTCCTAAGGGGAATAGCTTCAGGATACCTGGTGGCATGGTCCACCACCACCAGTATAAACTTGTTCCCTGATGCTGTCTGGGGTTCCATTGGACCAACAATGTCAATCCCCACTTTTTCAAAGGGCACCCCACCACAGGCATTGGTATAAGGGGGGCCTTTGTTGTGCCACCTGACTTACCACTGGCTTGGCAAGTGACACAGGAGCGACAAAACTCCCTGGTATCTTCATTCATGTGAGGCCAGTGAAAGTGTGAGACAATTCTGTCCCAAGTCTTATTCTGGCCTAAGTGTCCTGCAAGGGGAATCTCATGGGCCAAGGTGAGAAGGAAACCTCTCAGAGACAAGGGGATGACCAGCCTCCTGGTTGCACCAGGCTTGGGGTCTCTTGACTCAGAGTACAGGAGTCTATCTTCCCAGTATACCTTGTGGGCACCTGTGGCGTTCCCTGCAGCCTCAGCAGGAGCCTGCTGTCTGAGGGGTTCAAGAGAAGGGCAGGCTAACTGTTCCTTCCCCAGGTCTTCTCTGGAGGGTCCCCCTGAACCCAGAAACTCAACCTGATCAGGTTCAAGTTCTTTAGGCTCAGTTTCCCTCAGCTCTTTGAGGTCAGCCTCCTCTGAGACTTGATCCACAACCTGGGGCAAGGGGGAAGGCAATGCCTTAAACCTCCTGCTCTTATTCTTGGAAGGTGTCTGGTCCATTGTTCCAGGATCCAGCACCTGTTCAGTTGGGCATTTTCTGGCCTGTGACCTAGTCACAGCAAGCACATGTGCTGGCAAGCCTAACATTTCCATGTGAGTCCTCTGCTCCACTTCTGGCCATAGGGATGACTCCAAATCATTGCCCAACAAACATTCAACTGGGAGGTCTGAACTAACAACAACCTTCTTTTGGCCACTTACCCCTCCCCAGGAGAAATCAACAATTGCCATAATATGGTGGGTAGTGACATTGCTGGCATTGGTCACTAGGTACTCTGGACCTAGCATGATCTGTCCAGGGTCCACAAAGTTAGGTGTCACCATTGTGACACTGGCACAAGTGTCCCTGTAGGCCTGAGCCATCTTGCCATTGATAAAAGGTGTCTGTCTGTATTTGCCCAAAGTATTGGGACTGGCATCAGGGGATATATCCACATCCCCTGTACAGACAAGGACAGCTTGAGTGAGTGTGCCAACTAAGTTGTCATACCCCTCAGAACCCAAGGTTCACCCAACTAGTCCCTTGGGAGGTGCACTACCACTGCTGACTGTACTAGGGGGTGCAGGTGCCTTGGGGGCTGCAGTGGCAGGAGTTTGCCCTCCTTTCTTGGTGCACTCACTAAACCAGTGAGTTTTACTTTTACAGTATTGGTACCACCTTTTAGACTGGCCTTCTTGAGTCTTCTTCTTCTGGGAAGCCTGACCCCCACCCTCTTTGGTTTGTTGGGGACCTGTCGAAGACTTCTGGACATTTTGTTCACCTTTGGTATTATTACCCTTCTGGTCTGCTTTCTTCTGACCACCCTGGTTCTGGCCCTGGTTCTGCTTAACCCTTGTTCTGACCCATCTGTCTGCCTTCTTTCCCAATTCTTGGGGAGAGGTCAGATCTGACTCAACAAGGTGCTGATGCAACAACTGGTTCTGACAATTGTTTAAAATCTGTTCCCTCATGATCAGATTGTACAATCCTGTATAATCAGTAACCTTACTGCCCAGCAACCAGCCCTTCAAAGCCTTAGTGGCACAATCTACAAAATCAGACCAATCCTGAGACTGAGTTTTCTGGGTATGCCTGATCAGCAACCTGTACTGCTCAGTGGTTAGGCCAAACCCATCTATCAGTGTACTTTTCAGGACTTGGTAATTGTTAGCATCCTCAGCTCTAGTAGTGAGGAGCTTATCTCTACCTTTGCCTTCAAAGGAGAGCCACAAGACAGCTGCCCACTGACTCTGGGGGACGCACTGGAAAGTGCAGGCCCTTTCCAAAGCAGTTATCCATTTGTGGATATAATCCCCTTGTTTAAAGGGGTTCACTATCTTACTCAGGTGTCTAGTGTCTAAACTCCTGTCTTTTTCTCTTGGGAGAATGCTGCCACCAGTGAGATCTAACCCACTTAACTTTTGCTCTCTAGCAAAGGCAAGCCTCTCTTTGGCCAGGGCAAGTTCTTCCCTTTCAATCCTCAGATTGGCTTCCCTCATCTTAGCTTCATGTTCCCTTCTCTTAGGGGATGACATCCCTCTATGAGAAGAGGTCTGAGAGCCAATGGTTCGAATGGATCTGTTAGAGCCTCTGGATAGAGACCTAACTCGTCCATTCCCAATGTTAAGTCTGCCTGAGAGTGGCCCTGGGGGTCCCCCAAATCCATTCTCATGCCTACTTAAGTGGGTCCTAGTGAGTCTACTGACTTCTACCTGACCTTTGTCTGCCTCATCCTCTGATAACTCCTCTTCCTCCTCCTCCTCTGCATCATCTGCTGCCTGGAGGTGGCGGTCAGGGTCACCAGTGGTTCCCTCTAAGGGGGGCATATTCCCATCTGGAATAGAAGAATCTGGGTTAGCAGTTCTCCTGGCATCATAAGTCTCTAAGAGACCAATCAGAAAGGGAATGGTAGGGTTAGAACCCTGTTTTAACTTCTTGGAGGTACACAATTGTCTCATCTCCTGGAAGCTAAGAGCTGCATATCTGGACATGATCTGTGGAGGGTCAACTGACACAAGGGGAGACTCAGAGTTTCCTCCTTTGTCTGACATGCTTTTCTAGTGTGTTGTAAGTGATGCACCTACCTACACTATTTGTTTGCCTACTGATCCCTTGCTAAGAGTTGTAGTCAGGGTGTGCTAGGCCCTGTTGAACTACAACAGCTGGTTCAGTAGAACTCAGAGTATTCTAAGCTAAGTTATATGTACCTGGGTACTTATGTGATCTTTCACAATGATATTCTTAGGATACGTGTGGTAAAACAACAGCAAGCTCAAATCCCAACCGCTGCTCACCAATGTGAGAAGTTGGCCTGATATGCAGTGCTCACTATTCTAGTGATCACTATGTATCAGTCCAAACAACACTTATTGATGATTGGTTGTAAGTCAACCGTTATACCAGCTATCCTAGTAGCATGGACAAGAGCAGTCTTTAGGCTAAACTCTAGAGAGGTGGTAATCCAGCTGTTATACCATCACATATACCCCTTGAACACCAAGTGAAAGGACACCACACAAGTTGTTATGAAAATAAAGTATATTTATTTAGAACATGGCACCAGGATGGCACCGGATGGAGTCACCTCGACCAGGTGAGTGGGCGACGCTGGGCTCTGCAGTCTCACGGACCAGGAGGCGTTGTCGGCGACCAGGATGGAGGTGCGAGCTGTCCCACAATGGTATCTGCTGTCGACGTCGCTGGACCCAGGATTGGGGCAACAAGTCTTGGCAAATGCAAGCCCACGCTTAGTATTCCAATTCGTATGACACCTTACTCGACATGTTTTGATAAAGCGATACCAGAGTTAGCATATAACCGCGAGGATTATAATGCACTTAAGAGTATATGGTACGCGTTATCATGGAACAGCTATTAGGACTTGGTTCCGCAAGCTGCAAACGGGCTCAGCTCATGCCAGAGCACCATCTCACACGATTCCAAGCACTCTGCCTTCAGGATTGTCAAGGCCTGCCATAGGAGTGACTGATAGGAATACGGGTGTCCATTTTAGGGTTAGATATAGGTATACTATCTAAAGCAAGGGGTGATTACACCACCTTGCCCCAGCTGTCGTGCAGCCAGTTGTGTCAGATTTAGATGGCCAGCCAGGGGTAGCATAATATATGCTGCAGCCCCTGGTAGGCCCTGGGTACACCTATGCCCTGAGTTACAGGGTCTGATAAGGTGGCCCAGTACCAATTGGTAAATGCACCTAAGGTACACGTGTCAATTTAGTGAGAGAACAGCAAGGCTGTGGGTCTGATTTGCAGGCCCACAGCCAGAGAAGTCGTAAACCAGTGAAGAAAAAAGCAAAAATCTGGGGTGATCATAGGATTGCAGACCCTACTCTCCTACAAACACCAACTATCCAAGCGTGCCACACATGAGGACTCTGATCATTAGACTGTACTATTCTGAACATTACTATTTATCAAGGCTGTCCAAATATTCCTTGGCCTTAATCTCAGATGAGAAATATAGTGGTTTCCCTTCATTGATGACCTTAAGCTGGGCTGGGTTTATTAGATAAGCTTGAAGTTTTCTATCCTGAAAGGGCTTTATTAGCCCCCTTAACCGCCAGCGTCTTTCCACTGTCACATGGCAGAAATCCGGGTGGACAAAGAAAGAAACGCCATCACAGTTCTTCCTTGCATCCGGTCTAGCCCTTTCCGAAATTGCCTGTCGCAGTATAAAGTTACCCAGAAAGATCAACACAGCCCTAGGTTTATCCCCCCTCTTTAGCATTTCTTCTTATTTTGAAGGGGGTGCAGTGGACTCTCTGTATCTCTTTCATCCAATCCCATCCGGGCAGTTTGGGGAAAGCCTGCTGGAAGAGTTTCACAATGTACGCTCGGATATCTGACCCTTCTGTTCCCTCGGGAATTCCTAGGACTCTAAGGTTATTTCTTCGGAGCCGATTCTCCGCTTCCTCCAGCTTCCATTGCATATCTATCACTTGGGAGCATTGAGCCTCAACTTTAGACGTAGCCGCTGCCATCTCAGTCTCTGTTGCGACCACCCTCTCCTCTAGATTTGGCACTCTGTCCCCGGTGGTGGTACATGCCTTAGAGAGCTTTCTCACTACCCCCTGCAATTTCCTCATAGCAGCCTGTGATTTTCGGCTGTCTTGGCGTGTTTCCTCGCAGTGTGCTAATATCTCCTGATGAATTGTCTCAAGTAGTGACATTTGAGCTTGTTCCAGCAGGGGGCTTCCTAATAGTCTGTGCTGAGGAATGATCCCAAGTAAGCTCCTGTTGTTCCATCTCTTGACCCCAATCATCTTTTTTTTTCTTCATGGCTGTGGTCGGGATGTTATCCTCCAAATCGGTGTCCGTCTCCACACATGAGCTACGTTCCTCTTCGTCATCAGACCACTCGCCCCCATCTGAGACTGAAAAGAGTGCCTCACTAGGGTCATTTTCTTTATCGCCACCACCACCTCCTATAGCCCCGTTTGGTATAGCTTCCTCTTTTGCTATTGGGAGGATTAAGGGGTCAATTAATTCTCCATCGGCGTTGATGGCATCCTGCCTAGTGTGATTTACCTCATGGATTTGAGTGTTTATATCCAGCTCCTGGGCCACATTTACAGCATCATCGTTTTTTTACTTAGCACGTGAGCTGGATTAACCCCCTCTGCCACAGTCACTGCCTCAATTTCAGTTATCTCAATTAGTGTTCCTGGTATTGGTATTTGGGTCGAGGGAGTTTTGCTCTCTCCTGTGTCTCTACCCCCCTTCTCCTTACCCGCTTTCACCAGAAGGTCCAAAACTGATGCAGTCGCCAACCGGGTCTTAGGGGCTCCTTGTTGCCGTTTTTTCTGTTGCAAGTCGGGCATGGAGGTTTCATCACCACAAGAGGCATCCGGGGGTACATTGCCAGCTTCCTCCTTCAGCATTTTCTTTCTTTGTGAGGATTTTGACCCCTGGTTCAATTTTGGCGCCATTCCAGACGAAGCTCTTTGCCTGTAGTGTCCCACCGATCGACCTGTCCGGCAGCATTCGCCGTATACCGCTCTGCTTCCTTCCCCTGCTGCGGCCCCTCCTCAATCGCGTTCTGGTCTGGCTCAGCTGCTGGCACCGGCTATCGCTGCTCCTACTGCTTTCCTCTGAACTCCGTATCCGGCTTCGCCACCACAGCTGACTCCGCAGCTGACTCCGCCTTTCTGAAGCAGCGTAGCGGGTGAAAGTGACGGCGAAAGACCTCAGAGCTTGCCGGACCGCCCTCTGTAACAGCCTCGTAACTCCGGTGTAAGTGAGAGTCAGCATCTCCCTCGGGTAGCTGATGGCCAGTACTGTTCTCCACAGGTATTGTTCCAAACCCGCTACACACGGATTTTACATTAGACGTTTAAAATCCCCATGTGTGTTGCTTGGATCCCGGGTGTGCAGCGGTCCGCATCCTCATCGCTGTGCTGCACCGGCCACTCAAGCGGTCGCCATCTTGTCTCCCCTCATCATACACTCAATTATTGACATCTCACTATTGTTGCATTTGTGATTATGTTTTAAAAGGGGGAATTGGCAGTCGTGTTTTATCAGGAAACCGCGCTTTTACTTTTAAATGGATTTCCGCTATGAACATTTGACTATTGCCACTCTTTTGAATGCAATTTGGTTTATATATAACCACGGCCACATCTCTCAGAAAGTTGTATATGTAATACTTTCACCACTTTTGCATTCCTGGTGGATATTGTAAAGTGGACTCTGTTCAGTCTGCACATTGGTGCTTGCATTTTATGGTACCATATTGTATCAGGAATCAATGCATTTACTTTTGTTATTCTTTGTTGATGTTTTTAGGGTAAATTCTAATTTTTGGTTCTCTTAGTTTCGGCTCAGGTATCAGGAGAGGCGGGGTGAGCAGAGGCTGCGTAGTAAATTACATACACTTCAGTACGCTAGCCTTTTTGCATCATGTGATGTTTCTTTGCATGTTATTTTCATGACATTACAGGTTGACTCTGGTGCAAAAAGCTACCCGATACTGTGCACACTTTGTATTAACCGGTGCCAACAAAACGCAGATATGAAGAATAAAATATAGAGGATAAAAAGTAGTTGTTCTGACACCTCTTCTGTCCAGCTCAATGCTCAGAGGGTGTGTAGCTATTCACTGCAGCTGCGACACGAGTTCCTGTCCTGGGAGATGGGTCTGCTTCGCCAGAGGACATACTGGAAGGGCCTCATGTTGCCCCCTGCAGGATCACACTGCCCTCCCTCAGTTTCGCCTGGTGTTCTGTTGCGCATGGAGTGTTGCCAGCCTCAGCCGTGATACATACTGATGTACATTTTAGCAAATGATTCACCCAGTGAGCACAACTTATGATCTCTGCCATCCTGGCACACTTTCCTCGTCACACAGGTGCCTTCTCAGCACCGGCAAGGCGGTGCTGGCGTGCGCACCAGTGTTTGCTGCCCAGCACGTGAATGAATGTCATTCCCATCCAGTGCTTTAAATGGGCTACAACATTTGAGCAAACAGACAGGCGCTTCCTGTGATTACAGATCAAACCAGATTCCTGCTTGCGTTTATGGTCTACATATCCCATTGTGGCAGGAATGGCAGCCTGACAAAAAACTGCAAGTACTTCTCAATGCAGTGCAATGTTAAACAACAGTAGATGTTGCAGCACCCAGGATAATGTGCTGCATGAGTACATTTTTGTAAGGTCTCAAAGGCAAGACCAATTGCATTGCAAATGCTTGGGTGTCGGCCTTAGCCTCTGGACTTCCCTGTGCAGATGAAGCACTAGAGCTGAACTCTCATTTCTCAAGTGACAATCCATGATGGCCATGTTCGAATTTCCTCATGTCTGCCCACAATCCCTTCCACAATCAGTTTCCCCCCACTAATGTAGTGGGTTGGTAAATGTTTTTCCCCCGTGTTCCCTAGTAATATTCAGTTCTGTAGCAGGATTCCTATAATTGTTCAGATTTTGGGTATGATTTCACTCCAGAACAATTAAATCTGGGTACATGACCACAATGTGTGCAACAACATCCCCCTCTCACCACATCCCCGCTAACAAAGATCTGAACCTCCAAACATAAGTTTTAGTTTTGCTGGGTGTGAAACCATTTTGTAAGGATTTTGTACGCACTTTCTTTATGTTGAGTGTGTAGGATCTTTTTGACATAGTTGCCCCCACCTTTTGCCAGGTGTCAGTAAGTTAAGACTGTAGTACACTGGGATCCTGCTAACCAGGACCCCAGTGTCAGTGCTCTCTCCCCTAAATTTACTTGGTAAGTACTTTGTACACCCCACAATTGGCGTACTGGTGTATTAGATGGTGCTAAGGTACCCAGGGCATTGGTATACCAAGGGTCTCCCATGGGCTGCAGCATGTTTTACCACCCGTTGGAGCCCATTCAAACTTTGCCTACAGGCCTGCCACTGCAGCCTGTGTGAAATGGTGCAATCATCTTTCACTACAGATATAAAGTTTAACATATACACCAGGCACTGCACTTAAACCCTATAAGACACCCTAAGATAGGCCCTTAAACCTAAAGGCAGGGTTCATGGCACTAAGTGTGAGTGTGTCCTTGCATGAGCAAAGGCACCCCTACAAACTCTGTACTCCATTCTCTGGGCTTTGTAAGTGCTGGGAAGCCATCCTTAGGTATGTACATTGGGTGCATAGATGGATAATATGTGAAAAAGAAGAACATTAATAAGGGATTATGATGAAAGATTTTTAAACAAACTTGAATGGAGTCTGTGCATTACTTAATTCAGATTATATGGAATATACAATCATTGTTTAAGGAATGTATAGCGAGTGCTGATCGTTTATGCTAAAAACTATCTCCACATACCGATTGTATAGAAACATCGAACATTTTAAGGATTTGTAGTAGGCTCCAACCTTCTTTGATTCACAGTTCTTCCATTTGGGCTAAAGTCAGCACCCAGGACATTTTTCAAAATCATTCAATGAATCACACATTAATAAAGCCCAGCAACTTACCCGTGAGGGTCTCAAGGTGCTGTGTACCTTTAGGCTGCTGGATGGTGGAATGTTCAGTCGAACAGCCAGATCTTGAGTTCCCTCCTGAAAAGTTGGAGTGAAGGTGAGGTTCTGAGTTGTCGGGGAAGGCTGTTCCAAACATTGGCTGCAGAAGGAGCATCCTCCACTCTTGGTTCGGCAGATCCAAGGGTTGTGGGCGAGGGAGGCAGATCAGAGGTGTCTGGTTCATTGGTAAAAGGTCATTTGTCTGGTTGATAAATGCTGGTCCTTTGTTGTGTAGGGCTTTGGAGGCGTGAGTCAGAATCTTGAACTGGCATCTCTTCTAGATCGGGTGGCAGTGTAGTTTCTTGGTGGGGCGTGATGTGCGTCCTTCTGGGGAGGTCAAGGATGAGTCTTGCGGCTGAGTTTTAGAAGGTCTGCAGTCTTTTCAGGAGGCGTGTGGTGATTCCTACGTAGATTGTATTTTCGTAGTCCAGTCTGCTGGTCAGGAGGACTTGCCGTGATGGTCCTTCTGGTGATGGGAGCCATCTAAAGATCTTGCAGAGCAAACGGAGGATGTGAAAGCAGGTGGATGAGACTGCTTTGACTTGTTTCTCCCTCAAAAGCCTGCTGGCGGTGTGGTCGGTCAGGGCCGGGGGAAGGCTGAGTTCTGTGGTCCACCATGCGTCGATCCAAGGCGAGGTGTGATTCCCAAAAATCAGGATTTACTTTTTGTCTGTGTTGGAGTTTGAGATAGTTGACTTTGATCCAATCAGCAACATCCCTCATTGCATCTGTGGAATTTGGTTCTGGTGGTGGAAGGGTCTTCGGACAGTGAGAGAATGAGCTGGGTGTTGCCGGCGTAGGAGATGATGTTGAGTCCGTGTGATCTGATGGTGTCAGCTAGGATGGTCATATAGGTGTTGAAGAGTGTGAGGCTGAGGGACAATCCTTGGGGGATTCTGCAGATGTTTTTTGGGACTCGGAGGTGCACTGTGGGAGCTGGATACTCTGGGTTCTACCAGTGAGGTATGAGGCAATCCATTTTAGGGTGGCTCCTTGGATCCAGATGTCTTGAAGTCTATTGATCAAGATGTGAGGGGAGACAGTGTCAAATGCTGTGGGCAAGTCCAGGAGGATTAGGGGTGCCGTTTCTCCATGGTCCAGTACTACCCAGATGTTATTGATAGCTGTTCCGGATTGTCTGGGTGGTGTGGTGGATTTGAAATCTGGATTGGGAGGGGTCCAGGAGGTCGTGGTGTTCTATGTGTCGAGTGAGTTGGCAGTTGATTGCTTTCTCTTTGACTTTTGCAAGAAAGGAGAGTAGAGAGATGGACAGGTAATTCTTAGGTTCTGCTCGGTTGGCGGATGGCTTCTTCAGGGGGGTTTCACTTGAGCATGTTTCCAGTCCTCATGGAAGGATGCCGCAATGATGGAAGTGTTCAGGACTTTACTGAGTTTGTCGCTGATAATTTTGCTTTCCAAGTTGAAGACATGGTGGGGGAAGGGGTCTGTGGGTGCTTCTGAGTGCATGGGGTTCATGATGGCTATACTGTCTTGCGTGGTGAGAAGGTCCCAGTGAGTGAGCTGGTGTTCGGAGTTTGTGCTTGTGGGTGCACGCTGGTTGATGCTGTCCTCTGCAGGGGGTTGGAAGTTTTCTTAGATGATCGATATCTTGTTGTGGAAAAAGTCAACAATGTTGTTGCACAGTTCCTCATAGGGGGTGATGTCGTTCTCGATGGCTGTTGGGTTGGAGAACTCCTTTACAATGGCAAAGAATTCCTTGCTGCGGTTTGTGCTAACTTCAATGCGGTCTGCCAGGGCGTTCTTCTTGGTTTCTTTGAGGAGGCGGTGATTAACCATGGGCAATGAACTCTGCTCCGCTAGCGGAGGTTGCGGAGATTTGCTAACTACGCATTACATTGAACACACGGAATTCATGCAAAAACTCAGACTCAGCCACGTAGAGGAGTTAGCTCCTACACCCACAACCCTTTGATAAAACAACTTTACCTATAAATACTAAAAAGCATATAACCAATTCACAAAAGTGAGCTTTGAAAAATATCAGGCAGTCAGAGAGGTGATGATTTAGGGGTCCCCCCTAATCTAGTGGGGGACCAAGCAGATGCCTTGAACACAAATAGCATATCTTTCCTGAACAATTCGGTGGTGGTTCCCTCCTCCTAGGCAAAGTTATGGGCAAAAATGCAATGTCAACCAAAGGCCCAGCAGAGCATTATGGGTGCGGGCTTCCTAGAGTGCAGCCAATATTATAGAATTAGCTCTCAGCTGAGCTGGCAGAGCATCTTCCCCTTGAGGAATATTTTGATATTGGATACTATTATATTGATTACACTCTAGAATCTCGTCCCATAATGATTTGCAGGTCCTTTGATTGGAATTGTATTTTTGCCCATAACTGTATCTTCTGGGAATGGCAGTTGCAATGTCCTTGCAGAGGCAGGGTTCAGCCACATCTCTGTGAAGAAGACAACATCTGGGGTGAGAGACGGGATCACGTCCCAGATTTCTGTGGCGTGTTTGCAGAGTGATAGTGCATTGAGCAGAATGCATTGGAGTTTTGTGCTGTGATCCTGGTTGGTATGGTGCTTGTGTTGTCTCTGGTGCAGTTGGTTGCTTCGGTGCTGATGGTAAGACAGCAATGTCAGCAGAACGGTCCTCTGGTGGTGCGTGCAGACGTGTAGCAGCAGTGGTTGTTAGCAAGTTTGGGGTCCAGAGCTTGAAGATCAGCTGCTGAGTAGGTACGTGGGGAGGAAGAGCCAGGTTTCCTGGCACTGGGCACAGTCAAGGCATGAGCAGGTGGGCTTGCCTTAGGTGTGGCATGCCCGCTGCACATGGCCACGCAGTGGCCTGCATAAATATTGGTAGGAGGGGCTGTTGAGGAAGCAGAAGGGTGGGACGCAAGTGGTGAGAAATTGTCAAAGGGGGATTGATGCAAAGAAATCAAGACAACAGCTATAAATTAAAAATGAACAGTGATTACAACCTTTCAGACACTTTAGGCAAACAAAACACACTGGCTGCAGGAGACAAAATACTGGCTAAGGCAGGGAGGAGATCCCACAGTGGTACAGAACCTGCAGGATCAGAGATCGCTGTGTGGTCGCCCGGCCTACAGTGCATGTTGGCTGAACGGCAGCAGAGGGGAGCAATGGGCTAGACCAGGGAGGTAGGACTACTCATGGCTGTTGTAGAAGCACATCTGAGAAGGTAAAAGATATTTTTCTACCTCAATCTAGACGATTGTTTAATAAAGAGTCCATCCTCAGAAACAACTCTAAAGCATTTCCAGATATGTCTGGACACATTCTCACAACTAGATCTTCAAGTCAACATAAATAACTCAATAGTTCACTCTATCCAAAAGATAAACTATCTGGCTGCCATTCTGGATACCTAAGCTGGAAAAGTGTATCCTTCAGAGGAGACGTTGTCATCTCTCCGCCTTGGACTGTCTCACTTTGTTGCAAGCTTATCATAATTCAGCTTGACAGATATTGTCCCTACTGGGATCAAAGGCGTCGGCATATTTATAGTTCCCCTTGCCTGACTTCATATGAGACCACTGCAGCAGTGTCTGGAGGATCAAGGAAAACAGTCCTACAACGGCTGGGAACAGTAACTAACTCTGGATTAGTCAGCACTCCAGTCTGTGCCATGGGTATCCCTCTTCCATCAGGATATATCAACCCAAACGCTTGTCACAGATGCTTCCCTCCAAGGATGGGGTGCTCACATGGGTCATTTTCAGACTCAAAAGAATATGGGCGATCAAAATCGTGTGTTACCATATCAATTTCCTAGAACTCAGAGCGGTCCACCTAGCATCGAAGTCCTACCTTCGATAAATATTAACTCACTGCTAGTTCAGACAGGCAATATTACAACAATGCATTATCTGAACAAACAGGGAGGGACGTCACTCGAATCACAGACTATATGGAAATGACTCATAACGAAAAACTATCCAATTACAGCAGTAAACCTTCAGGTGTTCAAAATCCAGAAGTAGATTCCCTCAATACTTTTTTTCAAGGCATCCACGCATGGGTTCTAAATGACGAAGGACTGGAGGAAATTTTTCAAGAATGGGGCTATCCCCAAGTAGTTCTGTTTACATAAGTAGAAAACCAAGCATTTGCAATGCAATAGGTCTCGTATTAGGAAAGTTCGAGTTTTTTGGCCTGTACATGACAAATTTGTTATTTATGTGTTTTTTTTTAAATTGTGAAATTAATAGCTTTGTCATTTACAATGCTAATACTTTTATTTTTTGACAATGTGACACCTATAGCATTTTTGATGCAACATATTTTGTATTTACGTGACTTAGAAGTATTGATTTTACAAATAACAATGTTTCTTTTTTTTAAAATAATTAATACTTAAATAAAAGTTATTGTAATTTATAATGGCAATAGCTTAAACTTTTGTAAACAACTTTTGTGACGATTATGTTCAGTGTATTTTATCGTGAATAAATATAAGAACAGAAGTGAAATATCAACATTTTTTGTGACATTTGTAATAAAGCTTGAAACATTGAGAGAACATATTTGAACCATTTGTTGTTAAATGTTTGCACAGATCGATACTGTGGTGGGGCTGAGTGATGTTGTGGTGGTGACAAGTGATGCTGTGGCGTTCAATGATGCTGTGGTAGCACATAGTGATGCTGTGGTGCCCCTGAGTGATGCTGTGGTGCCCCTGAGTGATGCTGTTGTTGTGCGATAGATAGAGTGAGGGCGATAGATAAATAGAGTGAGGGCGATAGATAGATGGAGTGAGGGCGATAGATAGATGGAGTGAGGGCGATAGATAGTTGGAGTGAGGGCGATAGATAGATGGAGTGAGGGTGATAGATAGATGGAGTGAGGGCGATAGATAGATGGAGTGAGGGCGATAGATAGAGTGAGGGCGATAGATAGAGTGAGGTCGATAGATAGATCTGTGTGGTTGTATGCGTGTTGTTGTATGTGTTTGCGTGCATGGTTGTGTGTATGTGAGTGTGCGGTTACAGAAGGATGTATGTGGAAGAGAGCATCAGATCAGCATATTATAAGAGGACAGGGAGTTAAAGAAGGATGCGTGTTGAAGAGATTAGCAGATCAGCACAGGAGAAGAGAACAGGGAGTTAGAGAAGTAGGCGGTGGAAGGGAACAGAAGATCAGCACGGGAGAAGAGAACAGGGTTTTGGAGAAGTGGCGGGGTGGAAGAGAGCAGCAGATCAGGTTGGGAGAACAGAACAGGGAGTTAAAGAAGGAGGCGGGTGGAAGAGAGCAGCAGGTCAGCACAGGAGAAGAGAAGAGAACAGGGAGTTAGAGAAGAAGGCAGTGGAAGGGAACAGCAGATCAGCATGGGAAAAGAGAACAGGGTTTTAGAGAAGGGGGCGGGGTGGAAGAGAGCAGCAGATCAGGATGGGAGAACAGAACAGGGAGTTAAAGAAGGAGGCGGGAGGAAGAGAGCAGCAGATCAGCACAGGAGAAGAGAACATGGAGTTAAAGAAGGAGGCGGTTTTTAGAGAGCAGTAGATCAGCACAGGAGAAGAAAACATGGAGTTAAAGAAGGATACGGGGTGGAAGAGAGCAGCAGATCAGCACAGGAGTAGAGAACATGGAGTTAAAGAAGGAGGCGGGAGGAAGAGAGCAGCAGATCAGCACAGGAGAAGAACATGTAGTCAAATAAGGAGGTGGGTGGAAGAGAGGAGCAGATCAGCACATGAGAAGAGAACAGGGAGTTAAGCAAGGAAGCGGTTGGAAGGGAAAAACATATTAGCACAGGAGAAGAGAACAGAGAGTTAAATAACTGGGCGGGGTGAAAGAGAACAGCAGTTTAGCACAGGAGAAGAGAAAAGGGAGTTAGAGAAGGAAGCGGGTGAAAGAGAACAGCAGATCAGCACAGGAGAAGAGAAAAAGGGAGTTAGAGAAGTAGGCGGATGGAAGATAGCTTAAAGATTATCACAGGAGAAGATAACAGGCATTTAAAGAAGGAGGCGGGTGGATGAGAGCAGCAGATCAGCACAGGAGAAATGAATAGGGAGTTAAAGAAGGAGGCGGGTTTTAGAAAGCAGCAGATCAGCACAGAAAAAGAGAACAGGGAGTTAAAGAAGGAGGTGGGGTGGAAGAGAGCAGCAGATCAGCACAGGAGAAGAGAACAGGTAGTTAAAGAAGTAGGTGGGTGGAAGAGAACATCAGATCAGCACAGGAGAAGAGAACAGGTAGTTAAAGAAGGAGGTGGGTGGAAGAGAACAGCAGATCGGCACAGGAGAATAGAAGAGAACAGGGAATTAGAGAAGGAGGTGGGTGGAAGAGAGCATCAGATCAGCACAGGAGAAGAGAAGAGAACAGGGAGTTAGAGAAGGAGGTGAGGTGGAAGAGAGCAGCAGATAAGCACAGCAGAAGTGAACAGTGAGCTAAAGAAGGAGGCGGGTGGAAGAGAGCAGCAGATTAGCATAGGAGAAGAGAACTGGGAGTTAGAGAAGGAGGTGGGGTGAAAGAGAACAGCAGATCAGTACCGGAGAAGAGAAAAGGGAGTTACAGAAGGAGTTTGTTGGAAGAGAGGAACAGAACAGCACAGCAGAAGAGAACAGGGAGTAAAAGAAGGAGGTGGGGTAGAAGAGAGCAGGAGATCAGCACAGGAGAAGAGAATAGAATAGGGAGTTAGAAGGAGGTGTGGTGAAAGAGCATCAGATCAGCAAAAGTTAACAGGGTGTTAAAATGCAATACAATATGTTTCTCAAAGACCAGTTTTTTCAAATGTTTTGTTGTGGAAAATAGTGAAAATAATTGCTTTGTCATTTACAACGCTTATAGTTATAACTTTTGCAAATGTGACACCTATAGCATTTGTAATGCAATATGTGTTGTATGTATGTGACTTACATGTATTGATATTACAAACAACACTGGTTTGGATTTGGAGGGTGGAGTTGGATTTGGAGGGTGGAGATGGAGTTGGAGGGTGGAGTTGGAGGGTGGAGTTGGCTTTTGATTTGGAGGGTGGAGTTGGAGGGTGGAGGTGGCTTTTGATTTGGAGGTTGGAGGGTGGAGTTGGAGAGTGGAGTTGGGGGTGGATTTGGAGGGTAGAGTTGGATGGTGGATTTGGATTTGTATGTAGGATTTGGATTTGGATGGTGGAATCGGATGGTGGAGTCGGATGGTGGAGTCGGATGGTGGAGTCGGATGGTGGAGTCGGATGGTGGAGTCGGATGGTGGAGTCGGATGGTGGAGTTGGAGGGTAGAGTTGGAGGGTGGAGTTGGCTTTCGATTTGGAGGGTGGAGTTGGCTTTTGATTTGGAGGGTGGAGTTGAAGGTTGGAGTTGGAGGGTGCAGTTGGCTTTTGAATTGGAGGGTGGAGGTGGCTTTTGATTTAGAGGTTGGAGTTGGAGGGTGGAGTTGGAGGGTGGAGTTGGAGGCTGGAGTTGGAGACGGAGGGTGGAGTTGGATTTGGAGGGTGGAGTTGGATTTGGAGGGTGGAGTTGGGAATGGATTTGGAGGGAGGATTTGGAGGGTGGATTTGCATGGTGGAGTTAGAGGGTGGAGTTGGAGGTTGGAGTTGGAGGTTGGAGTTGGAGGGTGGATTTGGAGTTGGAGGGTAAAGTTGGATGGTGGATTAGGATTTTGATGTAGGATGGTGGAGTTGGCTTTTGATTTGGAGGGTGGAGTTGGAGGTTAGAGGGTGGAGTTAGTAAGTAAGTAAAGTTCTTTATTGTTTGATTATTTAAAATCTTACAATATTTCCAGTACAAAAACATATGCCTAATAATAATACAATAAAAGCGATTATATCCTTAAAAGTTCGTTAAAATTTCATTAAAATCATTTTTTCTAATTTATTCACCCAGTTTTGCAATTACTATCTTTAAGAACCTTACAAAGGCAGCGTTCATGAATATATCATTTGAATGAAGACAGATTTTCAGAGCCTGCCTGCATGTCCTTATTCCACGTATATTAAATTGCAATTTAAGTAGTGTGCATCTTTCATTACGGAGTTATGTTATGTTATGTTATGTTATGTTATGTTATGTTACGCACATTTCTATAGCACCCAGCTGCCCCAGCGAAGGGGCGTCCCGGCGCTACGGATAGGCGGAGGCACAACAATACTACTCAGAGCACCAGAAAGAAGCAGCAGAGCAAAAACTAGTATTCAGAGGGAAATAGAAAGGTTTTTATCGCCCTCCTAAACTTAAGTACATCAGAGAGAGCACGAATGTGGAAAGGGAGAGAATTCCAAAGTTTTGCGGCCTAAACACGGAATGATCGTCCACCAACTCTACAGAGCTTAAAACTAGGGATAACCACCAAGTTTTGCCCCAATGACCTTAGGGAGCGCGACAGAATGTAAGGAATAAGAAGGTTCTCAAGGATCCGGGGAGAAGACATCTTCAAGATTTTAAAAGAGAGACATAGGATCTTAAAATCAATCCTTTGCCTAATCGATAACCAATGAAGTGCACGAATTGTGGCTTTTACAGAACAGAACCTTGGTAGTCCCACTAAGGCCCTGGCAGCAGCATTCTGTGCACGTTGCAACCGGGAAATTTCCGCTTGATTAGCCCCTAATAACAGGGAACTAGCATAATCAAGTCGGGACAAGATGGTTGCTGAATAACCAACTGCCTAGTGGGGGCATCAAAAAATTTTAGTACGGGTCTCAGCCCACGTAGGATCCCAAAGCAAGTTGCTGCAACTCTCTTGGTATGATCAGAAAAGGAAAGGGTTGAATCCAACCAGACACCCAAGTTTTTAACCTCTAGAGTCTGGATTGGGGTGACACCTAACTCAGGGGGCCACCAGTCATCGCCCCAAAGGCTAATCTGCTTACCAACAATCAAAACCTCAGTCTTCTTAGCATTGAGCTGGAGACCGTTGGACAGATACATAAGAGGTGGACAATATTCTCTTCACCACTTTTACAAAGTCTACACAATGTGCTACTGTTAGTTTTTTCCACGGAGCGGCGTGACTAAGGCCCGGTAGAATTCCAAATCTTGCTCTTATGAGACATTGTTTACATTTTTCAGACCAAGTATTCTTGTATCTTCTTTTTTTGATATCCATTTATTACTGACCACAAATGCTTTCTTTTTGCCAGCGTATCTTTGTCACTTACAAGTGATAGGTGATTTGTTGTTCGATTTACTATTTTTTTTAAACTATCTATTGCTTATCATATTGTTCCAAGTTGTCATAAGTCCAAACTCTTCTATTGCCTCATTTAGATACTTCCATGCAAGTGAATTCATATTCTTATTTATTGGAGTTGGATTTGGAGGGTGGATTTGGAGGGTGGAGTTGGAGGGATGATTTGGAGGGTAGAGTTGAAGGGTGGATTTCGAGGAATGATTTAGAGGGTGCAGTTGGAGGGATGATTTGGGGGGTGGAGGGTGGATTTGGAGGGTAGAGTTGGATGGTAGAATTTGATGTAGGATTTGAAGTTGGAGTTGGAGAGAGGAGTTGGAGAGAGGAGTTGGAGAGAGGAGTTGGAGGGTGGAGTTGGAGGGTGGGGTTGGAGGGTGGAGTTGGAGTTGGAGGGTGGAGTTGGTGGCTGGATTTGGAGTTGGAGGCTGGATTTGGAGTTGGAGGGTGGAGTTGGAGAGTGGAGTTGGAGTTGGAGGGTGGAGTTGGATTTGGAGGCTGGAGTTGGATTTGGAGGATGGAGTTGGAATCGGAGGGTGGAGTTTGATTTAGAGGCTGGATTTGGATTTGGAGGGTGGAGTTGGATTTGAAGGGTGGAGTTGCAGTTGGAGGTTGGAGGTTGGAGTTGGAGGGTGGTGTTGGAGTTGGAGGGTAGAGTTGGATGGTGGATTTGTATTTGGATGTAGGATTTGGAGTTGGATGGTGTTTTTAGATGGTGGAGTTTGATGGTGGAGTTTGATGGTGGAGTTGGATGATGGATTTGGAGGATGGAGTTGGATGGTGGAGTTTGAGGGTGGATTTGGAGGGTGGAGTTGGATTTTGAGAGTGTATTTGGATTTGGTTTTTGAGGGTGGAGTTGAAGAGTGGAGTTGGAGGCTCGAGTTGGAGGCTGGAGTTGGAGGCTGGTCAGGACTAATCTCCTGACTGAGGTGCTTCAACCAGAGACTTTCACCTCTGAACCTCTTTTGCATTCAATGAGATTCGTATGGACATTGAAGAACCTTAAATTTACAATACTCCTTCTCAGGGGTCTTACCAATAAGTAGTCCATTCAAAGTTGGCAAAGAAATCAACAGAGAATCTGAAATATGAAAAATAGACATTGAAAATTCGTCATGTTTAAAAGGGTACACTTAAGGTATCTCCTATTGAGATGGAAAATGTGTCTTACTATAATATTGGGTCAGTTAACCAGTCTATCACCACCCTGACAGTCAGTCTGAAAAAAAACATTGAAGTAGGCCTGAGGAAAATTGTTTAAAACCAGTCTGGTCATACAAAAGGGAATTATACATAACATGGGGGGTTCCTGATACATTACTATAGTCTAGAAGTATGCACATAAACAATACACCCATAATAAATGGGCTGACTGGTGAAAGGAATATGGGAAAAGGGGAAATGGAATTAGGACACAACTAAAATCCCTAATAACTAAGCATAATGCGACATTGGTCAGGGGAGAAGCAACAAAAGAAAAATCTATAGGAAGAACAAGAGTTTGCTTGGGTGCCTCAGGCATGTGACACAGCACCAAGAGTACGGGGAATACACAAAAAGCCAAAGTTACACACATTCTAACTCCACCATGTACAGTAATATTAGCTAATGTTCCAATTCCTTCTTCAGGGAGAGAAAAATGAAACCTAGTTTCCTTTCAAGGGACAAAGCCATATGCTATTTGGGAAACAAAACATGATTAAGTAATGCAATATAGAAATTAGGTCACCTTGAGTCACAGATCTATAATTCTATCCTTAGGTCCAATCAAGGATACATAACAATTTAGGGCTGCCTATTCCTTTAAGGGAATGTGCAGTAAGTAACATCAGGTGATACACTTTGAACCTGTTATATTTGTTTAGTTTTCTTCAATATCAATATAGCCAAATTTAGGCATGCACTGGTAAAAGTGCTGCCTGTCTTCCTCACAGTATGCAAACCATATCTGTGAAATTTATCATTATACCAAATTCATCCAACTGTTTTGTGCAATGGTACGTATCGTCATACGGACCCCTTCACAACACAGGAGAACTTGTAATAGGAACAACATAAAACAAAACATACAAAAAATGCAGCACCATGGCATATAGTAACAACATATAACAAAGCATACAAAAATGCAGCACCATGGCATATGTACTTTATGCACTGTTAATTTGCAGCTAAAAAATGCTATATTTGGGCCTGTCTAAATTGTCAGGTCTAAACTCCATACAAACTCTATACCCTCCGTTTGACAGTGAGCACAACACAGTTGTAGGTCTGTTGTCAAATATAATATGTCATGGCAGCGTTAAATACCTTAAACAGAAACATGAACATTTTTTTTGTTAAAGAAATGACGCAAAAACACATCTTTTGTCAATTAGCCAAACTCACGTGTCTTCTCTTCTTAAAAACAATCCATAAACAATCTATTGGCAAAAGCAGAAAAATACACAACACCAAAAAAAATACATTGGAACATACACAAAAATAATTTCACATTACTTAACTGTTATTCTGTTGTCAGTGCACTTCGCAACATCAAACCACCTTATTCTTACCGTTCTAAAAGAAATTGTTACACTGATACTCCATATGAATGTGGCACCTATAATGTGCACTGAAAAAAATAATACCTAATGAGCAATTTTTTAAACTAGGCCTATAGCCTTCAAAATTGTGTTAAAAGGCTGCATGTTATTTTATCAAAGACTAGATGCAACACTTCGTTTTCTGTAAAATAAACTCATCTAGCAAACATTATTTTCCTTAGCGTGGAGACACAATGTATCAGTTCTGCCAAGCATTTAACACTATCTTTAAAGAAACCCTTTTTTCTTTTAAATCAAGTATTTTCATTTAATTGAAGTTTTCACGGAGAAACCAGAAACCTCCCCCTTAGCAGCCCGTTCAGAGAGGTCATTCTGCATTCCTTGGAAGCAAAGTCCTAATTAAGAGGTCGTAAATGTCAGCACATGAGGGCCTTCTCCATTATTTACGGGGAAACACTAAAAGATAACATCTCAGGAGCGTGCTGAGCCAGCCTTTGCAAATTCTCCCGGCCCCGGCCTCTGCCACATTAAAGCTGACAAAGCCAGTAGGCTCTATCTAATCCTGCAATAAGTCAATCTATTTTGAAAAATAATTTCTCATTTTTTTTAGGCGCCAAAATTATCTCAATTCCCATATCATTAAACTACATTCACTGTTAATTTTTCTGAAAACCTAAAGACACACAGACCAGTTTTTTTGTAGAGTAAATGCTTGTTGCAATCCTATGGTACACACTTCATCAGTGTTAAATAAGCAAAGTTTCCGTAGGGCTAGCTGAAGGTAGAACCTTCAACCCTAATATTAAAACAAGCCTGTGCACTGGCACATTAACCCACTGAATCATAAGAAAGCACAACCTTATATCAAAACCTAAATGCATGCATTTGCTTAGGGCTGAGACACTTTAAAGAGTACTCTGAATGAAAGCAAAATGCAGTTTAAACAGTAATTTTACTCAAAATCGACTTTCTCATTTTGGGCATTAAAAAATGAATATCCTACAATCTTCTTGCATAATATGCTTTACTAGAATGTCTATTACATAACCCATGAGTCAGGTATTTGAAAATAATAATTTATACGTTATAAAAATGAGCTTGCTTGCGCCTATGGCAAGCGAATTTATACACATGAATTCTTGTCATTTTAGTGATGCAACATAACTAAAATCACATTTTAATGCTAGGAGGTCATAGTATGAGTGTTAAGCTTTATAAATATTAAAAAACGATTTTTGTAGCACTAATTTTTATAAATTTTTTTTTAATAATTAATATTTTTTGTCTTCTAATAAAACCCAATTATTCCTGTTTGTGATTGTTCTACGTATAAGAGCCCGCTGCATCTCTTGCCTATTATTTAGATGCATTAGCTCACAAACCTGAGCGCATATGCCTAACCTAAAAAGCGTCACATTCTGCGTCACATTTTGGGCCACTTTTATGGAAAAGGGCCGTCATGCAAAATTCCACCCGTGTTTAACTGCAAAAGTGCTGGCTGAAGAAACATTCCTATCAAATATACTGCAGCTAAAACGTTTTGCCTGTGAACATTTAATACAGTGCATTTAAGGAAAACGCTGTAAATTTATTTATTTTTGCAAATATAGGTAATTTCGTTTTTATCTGAGGCCTTATTTATATCCATTGAATGTGACCCACACACACTGAGCTCATTTCAGACATAAACAGAAAGTGTTGAAACATTTAGGACACACAATACAGCGCTCTCTAACCATTTCTTGTAAATAGTGCCGTCGCAATTTACAACAAAACCCACAAACAAAATAGACATTTAAACACACATTTTAAACACGCATTTAAACACACATTTAAACCCACAAATCAACACTCAGGACGAAAACAGGACAGTCCGGACTGTACGTAGCTTTAAGTCATATTTACAAGAAACACTTCTCAACAGTGTTAAAACCAAAAATACACTCAATTCACTAGCTGTAGCTGGCAGAACACCAAAAATCGTTCTGCATATCCATTCATAAAATTACACAGAGCAAAGGATCCTTGTTATGTATTATGTCATATTTTAATTCCCTGGGGATACAAAATCACCAAGGAAGAAATATGTTTGTAAATCTAGCCTATTTAGATAAACCGGCTAATTCAAACGTATACAAAGTTGGCCAACACAAATCTTCAAATTTGCTAAGATCAGGCATCTTATAGCTCACTAATCTAGCTTCAAACTTCAAGGGGTTATCTCTATCGATACATTTGCAAATATACAAAACCCTTGGTTATTGAAAATTCCAATCTTCAAATAATACTAAGGACTAAACAAAGAACAACAAAGGACTGGGAGCGACCCACTTATACCTCAAGTAAAGCAGATTACCTGCCTACACAAATTGCAATTCGCAAATACAAACCTATACAAACTTATCAAAGCTGTACCAAACAAATAGTTGTCCAAATTCTAACTGCCAAGTTCTAACTGCACTAACAGTCTCTTAAAAAAAAACTTACGCCAAAAAGGGTTGCTCAGTCAGGAGTGACACCTTTTGGAGAGTTTTAAATCAGAAAAATCAAAAATATACTGGGCCGCTAAGACAGAGAATCCCCCAGAACCTCCGTGCACAGAGTACCTCTTTTAGTAGATTTCTGTCTTGCCTTCCCCAGCAGATTTCCGTTCTCTGACAAAATTACTCCTCCAGATAATCACTTCATGATGAGGCCCCACAAGGGGCGCCATCTGAAGAACCTTAAATTTACAATACTCCTTCTCAGGGGTCTTACCAATAAGTAGTCCATAAGAAATCAACAGAGAATCTGAAATATGAAAAGACATCTTTATTATAATTAATTGTGAGGCTCCGTCGCCCAATCACACTTAAAGCAACTGGATGAGGGAGTCTGCCTGCATGGCCTCCCCACAGACCTTTTGTACAAAATATTGTGCCCTAGGCACACATTCCTGCTTTGAAGTGCATTATTGTTGGTCACTCCCAGGACATGCACACAAAGCACCACTTTCAAGATAAGTCCAGGCCATAAAAGGATCGCACACATGCTTGGTTTCCTGTTCAATCAGGCCGGACAAACCCATCATAAAACCTTCAACCCAGATCGATGAACATGTCGTAAAGGAAAGGCAGAAACAGATGGAAAGGAGATAGAGGAGTGGGAACGGTGTGCCATAAAATCGGACACGTCCTGCTCTTTGATCTTTATTAGGCCAGCTGCTGAACAAGGAACTGGCTTGGCAAGGTTAGCCTCAAGCAACAGGGTCAGCTTTCGTCAGGTCATGCAGAAGTCAGCACAAACCCATGCTGGGTTATGTCCTTTAAATGCTTGTTCTGCCATGGTGAGAGCCTACTGTAAGGGCAATGCATAACATGGCTGCTATTCACAAGATGGAACCCAAGTGTTCAATACAAAACCTTCAAATGCACAGTGAATCCATTGGTGTAACATGATGAAAACACTCATGCATACCGCATTCGTCATTTGCGGTTCACTGATACCAAATTCATAACAAAATCATGATATTTAAAACACAGGTTCAGAATTTTCAGAACCACAACATCCTTCTAGGCATGTGGTCCAAGCCTAGCACAGGGGCTCCTGTGAATAGGACAATAGCACACTGCCATCGCCCAGCTCCGGGCGACCCGAAGTTCCTCAGCTAACACCCCACCCCAGAATGTTTGGTGGTGCAGGCCTCTACGTCCCTGGGTGCGTTTGCTTCCGCCCCTCTGGATAGGGAACCCAAGTGCTTGGACTATTTTGGGAAGGAGTTGTTCTCTTCCTCCAGCCTGGCATTGTTGAAGGTGAATACTGCATGCTTATTGGGCTGTTTCTCCCATTCGGGAGACGGTGTGTACAAGGCTGGCTTAGTATGTGGTGCTCACTTATGTAAGAGTAGCACCCTTCACTAATCCAGACAACCCTTATGGTGATTTTAGTGGTTGTAGACAACCGTACCAAGCTCTCTAAGTAGTAGCTGTGGGGCGCAGCCTTCAGGCTTAGTCCAAAAGGAGTGTAAAGCAGCTTGTTTTACCAGTACTTAATCTTAGGGTGTAGGTTATGTGAAAAAGAAGCACACAGTGTACTTGTAAAAATATATTTATTATAAACACTCACTAACACATTGCAGTATCTCCTACCAGGAGATATACTTACAAAACACACAACTACTTCGTAAATAGAACTGTGATTAGCACAAATACACAGTGGTCTCCAGGGGGAGACCAAACCATATACTGAAATAGTGCTATGCGAACCACGACTCAGAAGACGTATAAGTGTTTGTTGGGGACCAAAGGAACCACCGAAGTAAGTAACCAGTAACCCCATGGAGGCCGTATGCAGAGTGTGAACATAACCATGTGATCAACACAAGTCAATCAGTAGTTGAGGTTTTAAAGAAGAAGGTCCCTTCCCAGTGGACCCTGAAGAAACCTTGTGGCAGATGGAAGGATGGAGAGTCACCTCACCTGTGTGTACCCCAGGATACCTACACCAGGGAAGCCAGGTTCATAGGTGCGAAGTGACATCGGAAACCAGCATAACCGTAGACCACAATGGAGGACTTCAGGAAAAGTGCTGCTGGAGAGGAAGGTGAAAGAGTAGGGTGGAACCCAAAGGTGGATTCAAGATGAAGAGGGGACAGAGTGTATGCCACTCAGGGATGACAGGAGGCACAGAAGACAAATGACTACCTATGTCGATGAATGCAGGAGAGTTGAGAGTGCCCTTGAAGTTGCAGCTGTACGGACCAGGCAATGCTGTGGAAGATCGAGAGCCGCTTATGAGCTGTCCCACATCGATGTCAAGAACAAGAGGGTCAGTGTCCGGTAGAGGCACCAACAAGCCTTGGCAACGGCAGGAGGCGTGGAAATCGAAGAAGGTGAGTGTCAGGACCAGCAGGGCCCAAGTGACTCACCACGACTAGTTAAGTCAGAACAGGCCCGAGCAAGCATGAGAGCCCACTGGAATCAAAGAAGAACCTCGAGAGAGCCAACAGGCCAGAGGCACAGGAGCCCCAAGAGGACCTTGAGCAGCTCACCAAGGATGAAGGCCCATGGTGCAAAGGTAGCGGTGAGGGCGAAATCTTGGCTGAAGAGGATGTTTGAGGTTGGAGATTCTTGGAGCCCGAAGATCTCTGGAGGAGAGAGTCAATAAGCCTTGGCAACAACAAGTCAATGCGGTGCACAGGGGTTCTGTTTCTGCAGTTACTACGAAGGAAACTGGCCTCAAACTCAGTAGGAAGACAGTACAGGCCTCGAGGGAGTTGCAGAACTACCACCTGTGTTGCTGAGCATTTCAGAGTCTGTGGAAGCCCAGGATCAGCAGACTCGTCAGCTGCATTGCGGTACATGCGGATGCAAGAGAGTGACACCTTCACTCACAGGGAGCTTCCTTCAGGTGTCTTGGATGTCCACAGGCCCTGGGAAGAACCTGTATAGAGCATGGGCACAGATGTTGCAGCAGACTTGCAGGACGACGAGACCAGGTTCAGGAGTCTTCCCAGTTGCAGTCTCTGTTCCCAAAGCGAAGCCCAGCGACGGTCAGAGTGTGCAGACAGTCAAAGATTAAGTGAAGTTGGATCTGAAACTTGTCCCATGACAAATCTAGGGACCCACCTACAGGTAAGCCCTTAAATACACTAAGGCAAGGGCAGGACGATTTAGGGTTCCCTCCCAGAGAAGGGGCTGGACAGTGGGAAGGATACTCCCATGTCCTTTGTCTAGTGTCAAACCAAAGCAGGAGCCAATGGCCTCCAGAACTGGTTTGAGCTGGAGTATGCAAGGAGGGCACCAAATGGGCCCTTCAAGCAGTCTCAGTGGCACTGGCAAGCGCCCCCTCCCTGCCCTAGTACACTAAACCCTGTCAGGGAGGTAGTCACACCTCCCTGTGACAGGATACCTATTGTTATGCCTTCCCCTGCTCGAGCTTAGCTCAGCAGCAGGAGGGCAGAATCGTGTCTCTGGTCAGCAGCAGCCCTAGCTTGCTGTCCGGTTCTGGAAGACTGGTACTGGGAACACTGAGGGTCTCTGGTAGGAGCTTTACAGTGCATGGAATCATACCCCACACACCATTTATGATGTGGGGTTATGATTCAAACATTACAGGGTTCTTTACAGTTTAGAGTTTGTCATCGTGTAATGACGCATGACCACCCTATATTTCTCTGATGCACTTACAACCCGGGAAAATGGACTCCAAAGGTTATAGGGGTGCTCTGCTCATGCAAGGGCACCCTCACACTTAGGACCCTGCACCCTGCCTTTAGGGTTGAGAGGCCTGCCTTAGGGGTGACTTATAGGTTTTAGTGACGTTAGATATCAGAAAACCTATATCTGTAGTAAGTGGTGCTAGCACCAGTTTACACAGGCTGCAAGAGCAAGCATGGAGTCACAATTTGAATGGTTTCTCATGGGTGGCATAATACATGCCGTAGCTCATGGGAGACTCCTGGTGTGCCTATGCCCTGGGTACCTTAGTACCATACGCTAGGCACTTACAAGGGTACATTAGTAGCCAATCTGGGGGTACCTAAGTCCACTTTAGGGAAAAAGCACAGAGACTGGGTTCCTGGTTTGCAGGATCCCAGTCAGAAAAATATAATGACAGCAGCAAAAAGTGGGGGTGAGCATGAAAGCATATTCTACTTTCCTACACTGTTGCACAAGCACTACCACAGGTCCCGGAGGAGGCCCGGGTTGTGCTCTCTGAAGCTGTCAAGGATGGGAGAGATGCAGAAAGATTCACCATACGGTGTGGCCTACATACAACGGACTCGCTGGGCAGATCAATTTTAGCGACAATGGCCTTAAGACGTCACGCCTGGCTTAGAAAAACAGGCTTCTCGGGCGATGTCCAAGCCAATCTGATTGACATGCCTTTTGGTGGAACCCGTCTTTTTGGGGGAAAAGGTAGATTAGGCCCTGGTCAGGTTCAAGGACTCTCGAGATACACCCAGATCCTTAGACCGCTTTGTAAGTCTTCCCTTCTCCCCTTTCGTGGTACCAGAAGGGGTATCCAGCCGTGTCAGCCCCATCCCAGCCACAGACCTGCACAGGCTGCCCAAGCCATACGAGGACGTAGACGCTGTGCCTTCCGATCAAGGTATGGATGCCAGAAGTCAGCAATCAAGCACAACAATGGCTGACTCTCAAAGCCGCACCTCACTGTTTGGTTTACTTTTATCCAATAAATGTGCACAGCAATTCCTGCACCTGCTGTCGTTCAGTGCAACTGTAAACGCAGAATAGAAATTTTGAATGTTTGGAATGGTGCACCATAGAGATTTTTATCCAGAGTCAAAAGGAAATGCTTGTGGACCGGTAATCCTTTTAATCATCTCTTTTATTAAGTCAATTTGAGTTCTTGCATCAACGCACAACATCCAGCCAACGCGTTTCATTCAGTTTGCTCTTACACTTCGTCAGGGCTTTACAGAATTAATTGAAATGAGTCTTCAATTTGATCCCAGTTTCTGACCCGGTTGGAGAGGAGACGGTTGCCGCTGGTTTTCGGCGTAAGTTTACGGCTATCAAACCTGTGACCTTAATATGAGGCTATGCTATTTTATAAATATGACAGCTCTGTGCATGAAAAAAATACATATCACAACATGATACCTGTCATGCTCTTCACATGAAGAGACCTTTCCGTACGCATTTCCTATTGACTCTGGATAAAAAGCTCTATGGTGTACCATTCCAAACATCTCTTGCTGTCTCGTTCTCTGCTTAAAGATCTGTTATGCCCTGGCTAAGAACCAGCCCCCTTAGGGGTTAAGGCTCCATTCCACCAGGGGAAAAGCTGCGACTACGGCCTTGGCCCGGAGTGTCCCAGTCCAAGACATATGTCAGGCAGCAACGTGGGCTTCATTGCACATGTTTTCAAAACACTACTGCCTGCATGGTCAGGTCCATAGAGATGAGCACTGAGGCCACTCGGTCCTACAGGACTTTTTAATTTAAGGTATCGGTCTGCACCCACCACCGGGATGGTATGGCTTTGGTATCTAATTCAAAGGTAAGGAATCTGCAGCTAGAAGTCCCTATCAGATTAACAAGTTACTTACCTTCGGTAACACATTATCTGGTATTGACTGTATCTATCTGCAGATACCTGTCAGCCTTACACATGCCTCCATGCTATGCGGACTACTGTTGTGAGGCTAGGGTATTGCCCTTTCAGGGCCCTAGTTTTGCACATGACGACGTCAGTTACTTCATGGCTCCGTGCTCCTGGCATAGAAAAAACAAAAAGTACTGACATCCAGGTGCCTGGGGGGCACCTATATAGGCACTGCAACATCATAACCAACGCTACCGATGACATCACGTGGAGCCGAATGGAGTCACCCAAAGTTGTGGTATTACTCAGCAAAAGTTTCCGGATCCAGCCTGACAGCAGGGAACTTCAAAGGTAAGAAATCTGCAGCTAGAGTCTCTACCAGATAATGCGTTACTGCACGTAAGTAGCTTGTTCTACAGTGTTCCTCTATTAAGATACACCTTGCAGCCATAACCTCTTACAGAAAATCCCATTCACAAACTTCTATTTTTAAAATATGTGTGGTTAAGGATTTCTTAGAGGGTATTTAGAAAGTTTTACCTCCAGTTAAAACTCCTTCACCCCATGGGAGGTTAACATTGTTTTATCTAAATTAATGGGGCCGCCTTTCGAACCTATTCATAAGACTTCTTTACAGCACCTTACATGGGATACAATTTTTTTAGTTGCAATTTCTTCAGCATGCAGAGTACGCGAAATCCAAGTCCCTCCAAACGAACCATATCCCTCTGTTGCTGTCACCGCCGCAGGTTCGAGCCCCCTCTCAGCCTTGCCTAATTCGTTTTTGCTGCCTGGATTTGTGCCTGTGCCCTTAGTCTATATGTACTGCTGCCTGTTGCCACCTTAGTTTTTCCTCCTTGTCTCTGTGCCCCTCTTGTTTGCCCCCGTGCCCTACCTTCGCCTCTGTGTCCCTGCGGCCCGCCCCCTGCTCACCCATTCGTCACCCACTCCCGCCTCCCAGCTGCTCCTCCCTCCCACATTCCCCTTATATGGCGGCCGATGAGGCGCCTAAGGCAAGCCAGTCTGGGCCTGTCCATGCCTGGATCGTGCCCAGCGCCTGAACCCCAGGCCCCCGCGAACGCCACGACGCCCGGCACCACTACGATGCCAGCACCTTCCACGCACTCGTCACTGCCGGGCCACCCCGAAGCGCACCCAAGGACCCTTCTCGTTCCGGAACTGCAGCTTCCCCAGCATCCGACCCGCTAATCTACCCACTGAGAAAGGATGCAACCACCTCAGATTCATCCTACTCAGCGCCCGCAAGCCCGACATCGAACTCTGGGACCTACTTGACTCCACCTCCCCAGACGTCGCCTTCCTGATGGAGACCTGGATGAACCCCTCCTCAGCACCCGACATCGCCATAGCCATCCCACCGGCTACAAGATCACCCGCAGGGACCGCACCAGCTGAACAGGAGGAGGAATCGCTATTGTCCACAGGAACACTCTGAGTCTCGATCAGCACCCATGACACCCTCAGCACTGCCGAACACTTGCACTTCCAGATTCACACTGATCTTAACACCACGTCAGAGGAACCCTCGTTTACAGACCCCCTGGACCCCAGCCACAGTTCAGCGATTCCATCACCAACTTCGTCAGTATGCATGCCCTCGCCTCCACAGACTACATCCTCCTCGGGACCTGAACTTCCACCTCGAGAACAACAAGGACACCAACTCCACCCCCTTAATTGACAACCTCGCCAACCTCGGTCTCAGGCAGCTCGTTACAACACCCACCCACTCTGCCGGCCACACGCTTGACCCCATCTTCTCCGCAAGCATGGGACACAACTTAAGCAGCCTTTCCCACCTCTTCTCCACCTTCAGGTTCACCCTCTGACAGCACTTAAAGACCTCTGGGTGATAACGCGTGCTACAAATCAAAATTACATTTACAATTACAAGCCCCCACGTCTCCTTTAACCACACCACCAAACTCCATTGGACTGACCATTGCTGCATCCACTTCACCTTCTGGAAACTCACCATTCACCACCGCACTCAACAGATCCCCCGCCACTGCTGGAGCAAAATCACTGAAGACCAGCTGAACACCACCCTCGCCCGGAGTCTGCCGGCCAACCCCGCCGTGAAGGAACTCTCCAACCCCAGTTCCAACACCAACGACATCCCACCTTCGCAAGACCTGTGCGACTCTCTTGGCACCTTCTTCCATCGCAAGATCGCAGACATCCACAACAGCTTCAACACCCTGACCGCCCCAACAACCACCGAGACGCCCGACCTCCTAGCCACCATCCACACCAATCCCCTGCTCACCTGGACCAACATAAACAATGAGGACACAGTCAAAATCATGAACACCATCCACTCCGGCTCGCCGTCCCGTCAGACCCCTGCTCACACTACATCTTCAACAAAGCCAGCGCCACCATCGCACCCCATCTCAGCAAGTCCATCAACATCTCTTTCGAGACCGTGACATTCCCGGAGAGCTGAAAGCACGCTAAGATCAACGTCTTACTCAAAATACCCAAGGCCGACCCAAAGGACCTCAAGAACTTCTGACCCATCTCCCTGCTCCCGGCGAAAGTCATCGAGAAGACCGTCAACAAACAACTGACCTGCTACCTCAAGGAGAACAGCCTCCTGGGCCCGTCCCAGTCCACGTTCCACAGCAGCCACAGCACCGAAACTGCCCTCATCGCCGACGCTGATGACATCAGGGCCCTGCTGGACAACGGCAAAACCGCGGCTCTCATCCTCCAGGACCTGTCAGCCGCCTTCGACACTGTCTGCCACCGCACCCTACGCACGCGCCTCCACAACGCAGGGATCCGAGGCAAGGCCCTGGAATGGACCACCCCCTTCCTCCCCGGCAGAACCCAGAGCGTCCACCTCCTCCCTTTCTGATCCGAATCCACCGAGATCACCTGCGGCGTACCCCAAAGCTCATCCCTCAGCCTAACATTGTTCAACATCTACATGGCACCGCTCGCTCACTTCGCCCAACTGCACCACCTCAACATCATCTCCTACGCCGACGACACCCAGCTGATCCTCTCCCTTACCAAGGACCCCCTCACCGCCAAAACCAACCTCCACAAAGGAATGAAGGCCGTAGCCGAATGGATGAAGAACAGCTGTCTGAAGCTGAACTCGGACAAGACGAAGTCCTCATCATCGGCTCCACCCCCTCAGCCTGGGACGACTCCTGGTGGCCGACCGCATTCGGAGCAGCACCAACACCCACCGACCACGCACGCAACCTAGGGTTCATCCTCAACTCTACACTCGCCATGACCATGCAAGTCAACGCCGTCTTGTCCTCCTGCTTCAACACTCTCCGCATGCTCCTCAAAATCTACAGGTGGATCCCCCCCCCCCCGCAGGCACACGCCGGGAGCTGTGATTTACCTGAAACATTTTAAAATTGATTGATTTACTCTGTTTTTAAAACTGAAAACCCACCTAAACAGTCGAGTGCGTTCCTGAGAACACGCCGGCTGCAACGATTCCCGACGCCACTCCTGGCGAGAATTCCGGCCACGCCCCCTACAGGCCACGCCCCCCGGGCTGACTATATTATATGCAGCCAGAGGAAGCGCAGCGGGAGCGACGTTTGCGCGCCGAAGGCGCGCCTAAGGCAAGCCCGTCTGCACCCGTCCGCGACCTACCGGGACCAGGGGCCCGAACCCCTACATCTCCCACACGCCACAGACAGTGCTATTCAAGCAGTAGATTGAGAGACCTTTGTCCCATCATATCTACCCTCTGTCATAATACAATGGAGCCACAGGACCTAGGTCCATGCCCTCATTGCTCATTTAGAGGAAGCAGCTTAGCGCCAGCTGCCATTAACCCGGAAGCGACTCTTGTCAAGGGGGGTCTTTTAAACTGCAGGTCCATTAGCAAACACACTCTTCAGCTATGGGATCTCATACTGGAGGAGGACCTGCACATACTGTTCTTGACGGAGACCTGGCTGGGAGAACATTCAGATCCAGATATAGTAGACACCATCCCACCAGGCTATACCCTCCACAGACTTGACAGGATAAAAGGTAGGGGAGGCGGTATCGCCATCATCGTTAAACACCCATTCGAGTGTGTTTTAAAGCCAGCAAAAATTGATGACAGCGAAGCAGGCGAATTCAGCATAAAAATGACTCAACATGAGAACATCTCGGGCATCCTAATTTACAGACCCCCTGGGTCCTTGGGCAACTTCCGTAGTAGCTTACTAGAGGGGGTTGCTCAGACCGCGATTAAACACAAAAAAGTTTTGGTGCTGGGCGACTTAAACCTACACCTAGAGGATCAAGGACACAAGGAGGCAGAAGACGTGCGTCTGGTTCTACAAGAACTACAATTCAAACTGCTAAGTGTCGCAGCCACACATCAAAGAGGGCACTGTTTGGACCCCATTTTTGCGAGCTGGGATATGATAAAAGTTCTCACTCCTTGTCAGCTCCCGTGGACTGACCACTTCCTGGTCCCATTTCAATGCTTCCACCATACTGCTAAGACCATTGATCATGGGAAAGGAAACATTAAGAAACGCAAATGGAGATTATACTCCAAAGAGAACTTTATAAACGCAATCCAGAAAGCACAACCCCCCCAGCCCACGGACAGTGAACAGGCGAACAAGGATTTTAATCTACTTGTTACCACCACCTTAGACGAGATAGCCCCCATGTGCAAGGGTAAAACCAAAGAGGGCAGACAGCGCACTGCCCCGTGGTTCACTACAGAACTACAGCAACTAAAATCGAACTGCAAAAAGCTTGAAAGGACCTGGAGAAGGAACCCGAGTGTACAAGCCAAAACCAGCTATAGCTCAGCCCACCGAAGCTATCAGTACGCGGTGCGTAGAGCAAAAGCTAAATATTTTCAGACGCGGATCGAGGATGCTGAATGCTCCTCACGAGAACTGTTCAGGATTTATAAAGAAATCTCTCTAGTTTCTAGCTCCAATACCCCTACGAATACCTCCACGGAGGGTTGCAATAAAATCGCGGACTTCTTCTCTAATAAAGTCAAAAAGATCTACGCCTCCTTCTCTCAACAACCAGAAAAGGGTTCAGACTTCATAGCAGACAGTCCATCGACAGCCCCAGAGTCCTCACTACGAGATTTCAATGTCCCCGCAGCTGACAAACTAACAAAGATATGTCGAAGTGTGAAGTCTGGGTCCCCTAATGATCCGGCCCCGGCCTGGGTATTCTCAGAGGGCCTAACAGCCCTGGAACCTCACATTAGACATGTCCTACAAACCTCCTTTTCCACTCAACGGGTACCGATGGAGTGGAAGAAGGCCATAGTACTGCCTATTAGGAAAAAACCAACAATAAGCCTGGAGGTTCTGGAAAACCTCAGACCCATTTCCCTATTGCCGTACGTGGCAAAGGTGGCTGAGAAGGTGGTCAACGCTCAGCTCACAGAACACCTGGAAAAATGGAATGTACTCCATCCTTCACAATCAGGTTTCAGGGCGGGCTACTCCACGGAGACAGCCCTCCTTAGAGCAACTGAGACCTTAAGAGCAGGGGCAGATGCAGGTCATACTATGGCCTTGATTGAGCTTGACCTTAGCGCGGCTTTTGACACCGTAGCACATTCTATCTTGCTACGGTGTCTGCAAGAAGCCGGGGTCGTTGGTCCTGCGCTGGGCTGGCTACAATCGTTTCTGACGGAAAGATGCTTCCAAGTACAGCAAGGGACTTGCCGATCAGTGGAGATGTCACTAGACCAGGGAGTGCCTCAGGGCTCAGCTCTAAGCCCTACTCTTTTTAACCTATATATGGCCTCACTAGCGAAAGTTGTACATTCCTATGGGGTGGAACTGGTGTCGTACGCTGACGACACCCAGCTGCTCATCTCCCTATCACAGAACACCTCCAACACCCCTCACAACTTCAAAGCCTGTTTGCAGGCCCTAGCAGAATGGATGGACGCCCACTGTTTAAAACTTAATGGCTCTAAAACAGAGGTGTTGGTGGTAGGGGGAAAAAGGGAAAACTGGTCGGATGAGTGGTGGCCTTCATGTCTGGGCCCTACCCCTATACCATGTCAGGAGGCAAAGAATTTAGGGATCTGGATGAACCCTGCCCTCTCTTATGATGGCCACATCAGGCGTCTTGTAGGCAAATGTTTCGGAGTACTGAAGACTCTAAACAAAACTTTAGACCTCCTCCCTTTATCAGCCAGAAGAACACTAACGCAGGCACTGGTGACCTCGCGATTAGACTATGGCAACATCTTATTCCTAGGGGCTACCGAAGGCAGCATAGGTCGCCTACAAGTCATACAGAACTCCGCCGCCAGACTGGTGCTAAGAAGACCCAGGAGATCCAACTCGAAAATGGCGCTGGATGCGCTTCATTGGCTACCTGTAAAGAAGCGTGTGCGATATAAGTGCCTCCTCTTATGTCACCGTATCGTCTGGGACAGATCACCGACTTACCTAAAGGATTTAATCAGCAGATACGAACCAACTAGGTCCCTACGATCAGAGGGCGCCGGACTGCTGACAGTCCCTAGAATTAAGAAGGCTAGAATGGGTGGACGCTCATTTGCACTCCAAGCAGCTCAACAGTGGAACAAACTCCCCTGTGCACTGAGACTGGAGAGCAGCGAAACGCGGTTTAGGGCTCTGCTCAAAACTCATCTATACTCCTCATAAATCCAGGTAGTCTGTATGCTGATTTCTTGGACAGTGTCAGCGCGGGGACACGCCGTGATGGCGTTACTGAGCGCTCTACAAACTTTATATTATTATTATTATAACAAGATGAACGGTCACCCAGGCCCTGTTCAGCAGCAGGTTAGCCTACGGAAATGCCCTATACGCAGGAACATCGGCCAAACTCCTGAGACGACTACAACTCATACAGAACGCCTCTGCACGCTTGATCCTCAACATCGCTTGCCACAGCCACATCACACCACACCCGAGAGACCTGCACTGGTCAACAAAAGGATCACCTTCAAGCTCCTCACCCACGCACACAAAGCACTTCACAACACCGGACCGGCATACCTCAACAGACGACTCACCTTCTACGCCCGAACTGCCAGCTCCGCTCCGCCGACCTCGCCACTGTCCCCCGCACCTGAAGAACGACCACCGGTCCCATTCTTTTAAGAGGGAAATTAGGGAGGCCAAGTGGGATCAACCTGGTAGATGTCGTTGGATATCTGTTTCTCTTCAAAGTCAGTTGGACCATTTTGTGAATTTCTATGGAACCATAGAAGATCTGAAAACGTTGTCACAACAGCTTTATAATCGGAATTATGTTCAGCCTATAATTACTGGTGGCGATTTCAATGTTATAAAAAATTTACCATTCCACTTTTGGATCAGGTAAAGACAAATTAAACTCAAAACTGCTTCAGATATTCAGAAATTGAAAAGTGTCTATGCTATGATTGATCCATGGGGCTTTGACAATCCCACTTTTAAACAGTTTACTTGTTTCTCCAAACAATTTGATTCCGCTTCAATTTTTTCTTAATTTCTCAAGCGCTAAACAGAAAAGAATCCTCTATGTTGGCCAACTTATACTCTGACTATTCTATGACATGTTAGATATCATAGCCCATATCCATACTTTCTCTCCCAGATGGCAGTTTTACAAGATTCTTCTATTAAATTTTGTTTTTACAGGTAGAAGTAAGAGCTTTTATAACAGAGTTCTTCCAGAGAAATACCAATTTGCCTTTAATCTTTCCATTCTCAAAGAGACTGTTTGTTATAGATACTTTACCTTACCTTAGAATTACCCGCAGGCTTCAGACTGGAGCTGGAGAATTTGTCTCTAAGCAGTACCCTTGCACGTCGGCAAGTGGCGTCGGTCGACTCTGTGTTCGTCTTGGTCGCCGGGATAATGTTACAATGTCTATTTAGACATCACCCCTGCACGCTGACGTCAGTTCTTTCTTTTTCCTCTCCAGCCTTGTGCAGATCCGGAGAGAGCGACCACTTTAGTTATTTTTTTACTAAATTTTTTCACAACATTTGTCAAATTCTTTTTGAGTCTATCGACCACTGGTGTAGGAGAGATGTTCCATTGTCAGGCCAGGATTAAACTGTGCGAGGCCTGTAACCGCCTGATGTCGGTTATGAACCCACCTCGTATGCCTTTAGTGTCTGGAGAGCAACCACAACCCAAAGTCGTGCCCCGACTGCCGGGCCATGAATCTGAAAGTTGTTGGAGGCTGGCAGCCGGCTCCGCGTCGCTCGAAGTACCGGTCAAGAGGAAGGTCTCGGGACCGGTCGCAGAGCCATCACCATCTTTCGTCATCCAAATATACAAGATCCCCTGGTAAGTTGAAGCACAAGAAGAAGGCAAAGAAGCAGCGTCGCTTTTCCCCGTTGGTCAGTTTATGCGATGTGGGACCCGCCACTTTGCCTCCAAACCCTTCTAGTCTGACGTTTCAGGGCCACCAGAGGCAAATGGGCTGCAGGATTAGTATTCACCTCCCCCACCGGCAAACCATCATGTCGGATAGGTGGGTTTTGCAGATAGTCCCAAGGGGCTACTCCTTTCCCTTCAGGACTACCCCTCCTTCCATGCCCCCTTCCTTCCATCGCATGTTAGAGGATCACTTGGCCCTTCTCCGCCAGGAATTTGCAGCTCTCTTGGCCAAGGGAGCTATCGAGCGAGTCCCTGTGCCAGAAGTAGGTCGCGTTTGCTACTCCCACTACTTTCCGGTTTCCAAGAAGGACAAAGGCCTGTGTCCTATATTAGCCCTCAACCGTTACCTCTGGAAGGAGAAGTTCAAGATGCTCACGTTGGCTCGGGTCTTTTCTGCCCTGACCTACGAGACTGTATGGTAGCGTTGGCCTTGCAGGGCGCATATTTCCATATCCCCGTCCTGCCAGCCCACAGGTGTTACCTGCTGTTCATGCTAGTCCACAAGCATTTTCAGGTCGCAGTTCATCTGCGAAGATCAGGGGTTCCATTCTTCCCCTAGCTCGACGACTGGCTGTTGATGGTGAGTTCTCCCAGGCTGTCGTCTCCCACCTCTAGACTATGGCGGACCTCCTGCACTCGCTGGGATTCACTATCAACTTACCAAAGTCACACCTGACTCTCTCTAAGAAGCTCCGTTTCATCGGAGAGGTTCTGGATACGCCGCAGTTTCGGGTTTATCCTCCCGAACAGTGAGTCTGGGAAATTCGGACTATGATACCGATGTTTTGGCCTCTATCTCAGATTTCGGTGAGAATGACCCTGAGGCTGATGAGCCTTATGACCTCCTGCATCCTGCTGGTGGATCATGCCAGGTGGCATATGCGGGCTCTGCAGTGGAACCTGAAGTTCCAGTGGGCGCAGCATCAGGGCAATCTTTCCGACATTCGTCCAGATCTCGGAGGGGACTGCACATCAACTGCAGTGCTGGTTAACAAAACAAGATTGGGTCAGCGGCAGATCCTTTCCCCATTCAGAGTTCACAGTGGTGACCGATGCGTCACTCCTGGGATAGGGCGGCCACCTGCGGGTGGCAGAGATCCGAGTACTCCACATCAACCTTTCGGAACTCTGGGTGATTCATTTGGCACTGAAAGCATTCCTTCCCTCTGTCAAAGGAAGAGTGGTGCAGGGGTTCACAGACAACACTACTGCCATGTGGTACTGCAACAAACAGATATGTCAAGACGCTCTTCGCCTTTCGACATGGCTGGAACATCAGGGCATGTCCCTGGTGGTTCAACGCCTGGTAGGTTCTGTGAATGCCAGGGCGGACAAGCTCAGCTCTACGGTGCATGATGGATCACGAATGGTGTCTTCACTCGGAGGTGGTGCAAGGTCCCTTTCAGCATTGGAGAGAACCCTAGTTAAATCTGTTCCCCACCAAAGAGAATGCGCAATGTCAGCAGGTCTGCGCATTGGAATTTCCAAGGCGGCACTTGCTCCGCTCAGCCTCCTATACGCCTTTCCGCCGGTACCACTTCTGGCCCAAGTGCTAAAGAAGATCAAGCGCGACCTGGCCAAAGTCATTCTTGTGGCTCCGGACTGGGCACGAAGAGGACTATCAACTCTTTGTTGGCACCAAGAAAGGTCGGGCTGTACAAAAACGTACCATCTCTCGATGGGTTGTCCTATGCTTTAAAGTCTTGCACTCCTTAGCGAAAAAGGAAGCTTCAGTTGGACTGCATGCACAGTCCACCAGGGCTATGGCAACTACTTCTGCCTTGGTACATGGAGTTCCCCTTATTGACACCTGTCAGGCGCCACATGGGCATCTCTGCACATGTTTACTAAACATTATTGCCTAGACAGCCAAGTCCTGGGAGACGGCTATTTTGGCCGTTCTGTTCTCCAGGATTTTTGTTGTGAACTTAGTTTGGAGACCCGCCTCCGGATTTGGTATTGCTGTGGTATCTATTCTAAGGTAAGGAATCTATAACTAACAGTCTCTTTCAGATGAACAAATCTGAAAGAGACACGTTAGTGATAGATTCCTTACCTTAGAATATCTCCAGGCATCAGACTAGATCCCGAAAGTTTTGCATAGCAGTACCTCTGAGCGTCAGTAGGTGGCGTCCTGCGGCTTCGCGTCCGCCACTGGAATGGTCAGCACCGAGATGACATCACGGAGGTTACTTAGGCGCCACCCATGCGCGCTGACGTCAGTTCTTTCTTTTTCCGCGCCAGAAAGTGCAGATCCGGATTGAGCCCGTACCTCAATCACTATTTGACTACTCTTTTTTGAGACGTTTGTCTCCCTTTTATCTCTTGGTGCACATAGGGATGCCCGGATTTAAGTCTTGTGGGTTGTTCCGCCTTAACATGTCGGTGGCGGACCCCCACGATGTGTGCCTCTACTGCCTGAAGACCGACCCTGATTCCCGGGACTGTCGAGACTGCCGAGCCATGGCCCCAAAGGCCTTGTGGGAGCAGCACCAGAAGTTGCTGGAGGTCCAACATTCCTCTCACTGCCGCTCCGGGTCTCAGGCCGTTCTCGAGACCACTCCCGGGACCGGAGCCGTCGCTCCTCTGGTTCCAAGTCTTTGCCTTCGGATTACGGTACCCCCTTGCATGGCAATGTGACTCTGAGCACGATTGGGTGGACGACCTGGAGGACGCGGGTGAACTCGACGTCTCTTCTGACCCGGGGTTTGCCTCTCCTCCGCCTACTATGGAGGAGGGTGCTTCCTACACCGTGGTGCTCCATCAGGCTGCGGAGTCTCGACCTCCCTACAGTGGCCCCCAAGACCAACCTCCTTACAGAGGTTCTCCAGGCGGCATCTGCATCGTCGGAGCCGCTCCTCCCTTTCAATGAGGCCCTTACCGAAGTCCTTTTGGTCACTTGGTTGCGGCCGGCCACGGGTGCGCCAGTGGATAAAAACGTCACAGGCGTCATTGCCCGGTGCCTGGTGATCCTGACTTCCTGACCACTCACCCTACGCCTGAGAGTCTGGTCATTTAGGCCTCGACGTCGCAGAGTGCTTTTCCCACGGCTCTGCCTGATAAAGACTCTAAACGACTGGAGCAGTTTGGCAGGAGGTTGTTCTCCTCGGCCAGCTTAGGCTGCGGTCGGTTAAGACCGCCTGCTTGTTGGGCCGTTATTCCCACACAGTGTTGGATTCTGTGGTTCAGGTCTTGCCTCAGTGTTCTTAGGAGGTCCAGGCTGTCCTTTCCCAGGCAATTGCTGAGGGTAAGGATGCAACTAAGTTTGCCATCAGGTGTGGTTTGGACACTGCTGATTTGTGGGCAGGGCAATTTCCACAACTGTGGCGTTGCGGTGCCTCGCCTGGGTGCGTTCAACTGGGGTCTCACCCAATGTTCAGGGCTCACTCATGGACATGCCTTTTGATGGCTCCTGCCTTTTTGGCGATAAAGACAACAGTGCATTGGAGCGCTTTAAGGACTCACGGGCCACGGCCAAGTCCTTGGGTCTTTCTACAAAGAGGCACCCACGCGCACTCCTCCAGCAAGTCTGTGCAGAACTAGCCTCAGCACGACCGTGGCTTCCACCAGGGCGAGTCTGGAAACCACGGGCGGGTCAGTCTACCTCTACCCCCGCTGCTTCCACCTCTAAACCTTCCTAACCCAAGCTTCAGGGAGCACCCCACGCCGCTGGGTGGCAGGGTCCGCCACCACCTCCACCACTGGCAAGACATTACATTGCACAAATGAGTGTTGCAGATAATCTTCCAGAGCTACTCCCTTCCTTTTCAATCCTCCCCTCCAGCCATGCCACCGCTTGTTGGGGGATCATTTGGCTCTTCTCCGCCATGAAGTCACGGCCCTCCTGGCCAAGGGGGCCATTAAGTGCCTTCCCGGTCCGGAAGTGGGGAGTGGTTGTTATTCCCACTACTTTCTGGCCCCCAAGAAAGACAAGGGGAGCCTGCGCCTCATCTTGGACCTCCGGGACATCAATCGCTTCCTCCGGAAGGAGAAATTCAAAATGCTGACTCAGGTCCTGGCTGCCCTCGACCCGGGAAACTGGATGGTAGCGTTAGACTTGCAGGACGCTTATTTTCACATTCCCGTCCTGCCGGCCCCCCAGCGTTACCTGCGGTTCACAGTAGGCCACAAGCATTTCCAGCTTGCTGTGCTCCCCTTCTGCCTTACCAGTGCCCCTCGGGTGTTCACGAATGTGATGGCGGTGGTCGCGGCTCATCTGCACAGGTAAGGGGTGTCAGTCTTCCCATACCTCGACGACTGGCTGTTGAAGGCAGGCTCGCCCAGGCAGTCGTCAACCACCTCCAGACTACGGCTGACCTCCTGCATTTGCTAGGGTTCTCCATCAACGTGCCGAAGTCGCACCTGTGTCCCTCTCAGAAGCTACCCTTCATCGGAGTGGTTCTGGATTCTCTGCTGTTTCTGGTTTATCCCCCCGAGCAGCGAGTCCGGGATATTCAGGCTATGATTCCGATCTTTCAGCCTATTTCCCGGGTTTCGGTCAGGATGACCCTCCGGCCTCTGGGCCTGATGGCCTCCTGCATCCAGCTGGTGACACATGCCAGAAGGCATATGCTGGCTTTGCAGTGGTACCTGAAGTTCAGGGTGGGCAACATCAGGGCAACCTGTCCGACCATGTTCAGATATCGGGGGCACTGCACAACAGTTGCAGTGGTGGCTCACGAATCGTGATTGGGTCGTTGGCAGATCCCTCTCCCTACCCCAACTGGAGCACACAGTGGTGACGGACGTGTCCCTCCTGGGAGAGGCAGAGATCAGAGGCCTCTGGTCTCCGGCGGAGTCCCGGCTCCATATCAACCTTCTGTAGCTGCGGGCGATCTGGCTTGCACTGAAGGCATTCCTTCCCTCTGTCCGGGGAAGTGTAGTTCAGGTGTTCACAGACATAACAGACAGCACCACAGCCATGTGGTATTGCAACAAACAGGGCAAAGTGGGGTCTTGGACTCTATGCCAGGAGGTCCTGCGCCTCTGGACATGGCTGGAACATCAAGGCAATTCCTTGGTGGTTCAACACCTGGCATGTTCTCTGTACGTCAGGGCGGACGAACTCAGCCGCAGGCGCATGATGGATCACGAATGGCGTCAGAACTCGGATGTGGCGCAAGGTCTCTTTCTACAGAGAGCCTTGGTTAGATCTATTTGCCACCGAAGAAAACGCGAATATCATCTGTTCTGTGCGTTCGAATTTCCAAGGCGGCGCTCGCTCAGAGGTGCTTCTCGTCATGAGTAGAGTTGCGGTCTGTTGTACGCCTTTCGGCCTATACCACTTCTGCTCAGAGTGCTGAAGAAGATCAGGCGCGACCGGGCCCAGGTCATTCTTGTGGCTACGGACTGGGCTCGGAGAGTATGGTATCCCGAGCTACTCGGTATGAGCATCAATCCCCCGATCCGTCTGCCTCTTCGGGAGGATCTTCTGTCGCAGCAGCAGGGGATGGTCCTCCACCCGAACCTGTCCACCCTCCACCTCCATGCGTGGAGATTGAGCGGCAACAGGTGACACCTTTCGATCTTCCTCCCGAAATCTGTGATGTCATTCTGGCAGCCAGGCGTCCCTCCACCAAAATGGTATATGCCTGCAGATGGAACAAGTTTGTGGCATGGTGCACAGCAAAGGCTGTGGATCCCCTCTCTGCCCCTCTTTCTGAGGTTCTTCTGTTCCTTCTCTCTTTGGCCCAGCAGGGTTCTGCTCTGGGCACTATCAAAGGTTTCTTTTCGGCCATCTCCGCCTTTCTACTTCTTCCAGATCAGCCTTCTCTTTTTAAGTCCCCAGTTGTTAACCGTTTTCTCAAAGGCATTACGCATATGTTTCCACCCATACCCTTCATAATGCCTCGGAGGGACTTGAAACTTGTCTTGACTTTTCTGATGTGCGCTTCCTTTGAGCCCCTTCATAACTGTCCCTTACGTCTTCTTACTCTCAAGACAGCTTTCCTGGTAGCTATCACCTCTGCCAGAAGAGTGAGTGAGATCCAGGCTCTTTCTTCCAAACCTCCTTTCCTTTCTGTTCATCCAGAAAAGGTGGTTCTAAGGACCCGTCCTTCTTTCTTGCCAAAGGTTGTTACGCCCTTCCACATCGGGCAGACCATCACTTTGCCCACCTTCCTTCCCCCTCTGCATCCTTCCAAAGAAGAGGAGCGGACCCAAAACGTGCGCCCGCATTCTATCTGCAGCGTACACAGCAGTTCCGGGTGCATGATCAGCTCTTTGTTGGCTACGTGGGCACCAAGAAGGGTCGGGCCGTACACAAAAGGACCATCTCCCGGTAGGCCGTTTTGTGCATCAAAGCATGTTACTCCTTGGCTAAGAAGGAGCCTCCTGTGAGACTGCATGCCCATTCGACCAGGGCTACTGCAGCCACTACTGCCTTGGAATGTGTTGTTCCATTGCGGGACATTTGTCAGGCAGCTATGTGGGCCTCGCTGCACATGTTTACCAAGCACTACTGCCTTGATAGTCAGGCCCGGAGAGACAGCTTCTTTGACCGTTCTGTGCTCCGTGACTTTCTGGTGTAATTTCGTTCGCAGTCCCACCACCGGGGTTGGTATTGCTGAGGTATCTATTCTAAGGTAAGAAATCTATCACTAACGTGTCTCTTTCAGATGCACAAGTTACTCCTTGTGTAATGATATATCTGTAAAAGAGATTAGTTAGTGATAGATTTCTTACCGCCCCATCTGTCCTCCTCGTTCTGCGAACTGATTACTAGGGTTAAGGGCATCCCCTTTTAGGGCCCTAGTTTTAAGCACCAATGGTCAGTATCTTGCATGGCTCTGCGTTTGTTTCTGTTGCGGAAAGTCGTGTACAGAACTAATGTCAGCGCACATGGGTGGCGCCTAAGTACCCTCCGTGACGTCATCTCAGGACTGATGATGCAGTGACGGACGTGGAGACGCAGGACGCCACCTACTGACACGCAGGGGTACTGCTAAGCAAAACTTTCCGGATCCAGTCTGCCGCCTGGGGATATTCTATAGTGAGGAATCTATCACTATCTAATGTCTCTTACAGATATATTGTTACACAAGTAACAATGTATCTGTTGGAGACATATGTTCGTTACAGATTCCTTACCACTTCACCCATCCTCCTGTTCTGCAAACTGACTTCTAGAGATAGGATTCAGAAAAGGGAGTGGTGATGGACAGAGTATCTGAATTAAGCAGAACACTCGTGCCCAGTCAACAGATCAGGGATTGATCCATCACCGTTTTTTAGCTCACTGCACCATCCCAGCTCAGAACCTGGCTACATGCAAATTAGTCTGTCCCTGGCCCAGTGCATCATGGGAACAGGGCAGACCAAACTACCAAGCCAATTCTTTTACTGGGAAGGAAACAAGCTTCCGGGGACCGGTTTCTGGCATTACAGCCGTCTTCGGCCCGGCTTGCTTGAATCCTGATGGTGCAATGAGCAAGGGACTCATGTCTGAGCATACCCTTCCACGCTTATGGTGGACAAAACGATTCAGAAAAGGGGGTGGTGATGGACAGAGTATCTGAATTAAGCAGAACACTCGTACCCAGTCAACAGATCAGGGCTTGATCCATCACCGTTTTTTAGCTCACTGCACCATCCCAGCTCAGAACCTGGCTACATGCAAATTAGTCTGTCCCTGGCCCAGTGCATCATGGGAACAGGGCAGACCAAACTACCAAGACAATTCTTTTACTGGGAAGGAAACAAGCTTCCGGGGACCGGTTTCTGGCATTACAGCCGTTTTCGGCCCGGCTTGCTTGAATCCTGATGGTGCAATGAGCAAGGGACTCATGTCTGAGCATACCCTTCCACGCTTATGGTGGACAAAACGATTCAGTAAAGGGGGTGGTGATGGACAGAGTATCTGAATTAAGCAGAACACTCGTACCCAGTCAACAGATCATGGGCTTGATCCATCACCGTTTTTTAGCTCACTGCACCATCCCAGCTCAGAACCTGGCTACATGCAAATTAGTCTCTCCCTGGCCCAGTGCATCATGGGAACAGGGCAGACCAAACTACCAAGCCAATTCTTTTACTGGGAAGGAAACAAGCTTCCGGGGACCGGTTTCTGGCATTACAGCCGTCTTCGGCCCGGCTTGCTTGAATCCTGATGGTGCAATGAGCAAGGGACTCATGTCTGAGCATACCCTTCCACGCTTATGGTGGACAAAACGATTCAGAAAAGGGGGTGGTGATGGACAGAGTATCTGAATTAAGCAGAACACTCGTACCCAGTCAACAGATCAGGGATTGATCCATCACCGTTTTTTAGCTCACTGCACCATCCCAGCTCAGAACCTGGCTACATGCAAATTAGTCTGTCCCTGGCCCAGTGCATCATGGGAACAGGGCAGACCAAACTACCAAGCCAATTCTTTTACTGGGAAGGAAACAAGCTTCCGGGGACCGGTTTCTGGCATTACAGCCGTCTTCGGCCCGGCTTGCTTGAATCCTGATGGTGCAATGAGCAAGGGACTCATGTCTGAGCATACCCTTCCACGCTTATGGTGGACAAAACGATTCAGAAAAGGGGGTGGTGATGGACAGAGTATCTGAATTAAGCAGAACACTCGTAGCCAGTCAACAGATCAGGGCTTGATCCATCACCGTTTTTTAGCTCACTGCACCATCCCAGCTCAGAACCTGGCTACATGCAAATTAGTCTGTCCCTGGCCCAGTGCATCATGGGAACAGGGCAGACCAAACTACCAAGACAATTCTTTTACTGGGAAGGAAACAAGCTTCCGGGGACCGGTTTCTGGCATTACAGCCGTCTTCGGCCCGGCTTGCTTGAATCCTGATGGTGCAATGAGCAAGGGACTCATGTCTGAGCATACCCTTCCACGCTTATGGTGGACAAAACGATTCAGAAAAGGGGGTGGTGATGGACAGAGTATCTGAATTAAGCAGAACACTCGTACCCAGTCAACAGATCAGGGCTTGATCCATCACCGTTTTTTAGCTCACTGCACCATCCCAGCTCAGAACCTGGCTACATGCAAATTAGTCTGTCCCTGGCCCAGTGCATCATGGGAACAGGGCAGACCAAACAACCAAGCCAATTTTTTTACTGGGAAGGAAACAAGCTTCCGGGGACCGGTTTCTGGCATTACAGCCGTCTTCGGCCCGGCTTGCTTGATTCCTGATGGTACAATGAGCAAGGGACTAATGTATGAGCATACCCTTCCACGCTTATGGTGGACAAAACTATTCAGAAAAGGGGGTGGTGATGCACAGAGTATCTGAATTAAGCAGAACACTCGTACCCAGTCAACAGATCAGGGCTTGATCCATCACCGTTTTTTAGCTCACTGCACCATCCCAGCTCAGAACCTGGCTACATGCAAATTAGTCTGTCCCTGGCCCAGTGCATCATGGGAACAGGGCAGACCAAACTACCAAGCCAATTCTTTTACTGGGAAGGAAACAAGCTTCCGGGGACCGGTTTCTGGCATTACAGCCGTCTTCGGCCCGGCTTGCTTGATTCCTGATGGTACAATGAGCAAGGGACTCATGTCTGAGCATACCCTTCCACGCTTATGGTGGACAAAACGATTCAGAAAAGGGGGTGGTGATGCACAGAGTATCTGAATTAAGCAGAACACTCGTACCCAGTCAACAGATCAGGGCTTGAACAATCACCGTTTTTTAGCTCACTGCACCCTCCCAGCTCAGAACCTGGCTACATGCAAATTAGTCTGCCCCTGGCCCAGTGCATCATGGGAACAGGGCAGACCAAACTACCAAGCCAATTTTTTTACTGGGAAGGAAACAAGCTTCCGGGGACCGGTTTCTGGCATTACAGCCGTCTTCGGCCCGGCTTGCTTGAATCCTGATGGTGCAATGAGCAAGGGACTCATGTCTGAGCATACCCTTCCACGCTTATGGTGGACAAAACGATTCAGAAAAGGGGGTGGTGATGGACAGAGTATCTGAATTAAGCAGAACACTTGTACCCAGTCAACAGATCAGGGCTGCCCTGTTCCCATGATGCGCTGGGCCAGGGACAGACTAATTTGCATGTAGCCAGGTTCTGAGCTGGGATGGTGCAGTGAGCTAAAAAACGGTGATGGATCAAGCCCTGATCTGTTGACTGGGTATGAGTGCTCTGCTTAATTCAGATACTCTGTCCATCACCACCCCCTTTTCTGAATCGTTCTGTCCACCATAAGCGTGGAAGGGTATGCTCAGATGTGAATCCCTTGCTCACTGCACCATCAGGATTCAAGCAAGCCGGGCCGAAGACAGCTGTAATGCCAGAAACCGGTCCCCGGAAGCTTGTTTCCTTTCCAGTAAAAGAATTGGCTTGGTAGTTTGGTCTGCCCTGTTCCCATGATGCCCTGAGCCAGGGACAGACTAATTTGTATGTAGCCAGGTTCTGAGCTGGGATAGTGCAGTGAGCTAAAAAACGGTGATGGATCAAGCCCTGATCTGTTGACTGGGTATGAGTGCTCTGCTTAATTCAGATACTCTGTCCCTCACCACCCCCTTTTCTGAATCGTTCTGTCCACCATAAGCGTGGAAGGGTATGCTCAGATGTGAGTCCCTTGCTCACTGCACCATCAGGATTCAAGCAAGCCGGGCCGAAGACGGCTGTAATGCCAGAAACCGGTCCCCGGAAGCTTGTTTACTTTCCAGTAAAATAATTGGCTTGGTAGTTTGGTCTGCCCTGTTCCCATGATGCACTGGGCCAGGGACAGACTAATTTGCATGTAGCCAGGTTCTGAGCTGGGATGGTGCAGTGAGCTAAACAACGGTGATGGATCAAGCCCTGATCTGTTGACTGGGTATGAGTGCTCTGCTTAATTCAGATACTCTGTCCATCACCACCCCCTTTTCAGAATCGTTCTGTCCACCATAAGCGTGGAAGGGTATGCTCAGATGTGAGTCCCTTGCTCACTGCACCATCAGGATTCAAGCAAGCCGGGCCGAAGACGGCTGTAATGCCAGAAACCGGTCCCCGGAAGCTTGTTTCCTTTCCAGTAAAAGAATTGGCTTGGTAGTTTGGTCTGCCCTGTTCCCATGATGCACTGGGCCAGGGACAGACTAATTTGCATGTAGCCAGGTTCTGAGCTGGGATGGTGCAGTGAGCTAAAAAACGGTGATGGATTAAGCCCTGATCTGTTGACTGCATATGAGTGCTCTGCTTAATTCAGATACTCTGTCCATCACCACCCCCTTTTCTGAAAAGTTCTGTCCACCATAAGCGTGGAAGGGTATGCTCAGATGTGAGTCCCTTGCTCACTGCACCATCAGGATTCAAGCAAGCCGGGCCGAAGACGGCTGTAATGCCAGAAACCGGTCCCCGGAAGCTTGTTTCCTTTCCAGTAAAAGAATTGGCTTGGTAGTTTGGTCTGCCCTGTTCCCATGATGCACTGGTCCAGGGACAGAATAATTTGCATGTAGCCAGGTTCTGAGCTGGGATGGTGCAGTGAGCTAAAAAACGGTGATGGATCAAGCCCAGATCTGTTGACTGGGTATGAGTGCTCTGCTTAATTCAGATACTCTGTCCATCACCACCCCCTTTTCTGAATCGTTCTGTCCACCATAAGCGTGGAAGGGTATGCTCAGATGTGAGTCCCTTGCTCACTGCACCATCAGGATTCAAGCAAGCCGGGCCGAAGACGGCTGTAATGCCAGAAACCCGTCCCCGGAAGCTTGTTTACTTTCCAGTAAAAGAATTGGCTTGGTAGTTTGGTCTGCCCTGTTCCCATGATGCACTGGGCCAGGGACAGACTAATTTGCATGTAGCCAGGTTCTGAGCTGGGATGGTGCAGTGAGCTAAAAAAACGGTGATGGATCAAGCCCTGATCTGTTGACTGGGAATGAGTGCTCTGCTTAATTCAGATACTCTGTCCATCACCACCCCCTTTTCTGAATCGTTCTGTCCACCATAAGCGTGGAAGGGTATGCTCAGATGTGAGTCCCTTGCTCACTGCACCATCAGGATTCAAGCAAGCCGGGCCGAAGACGGCTGTAATGCCAGAAACCGGTCCCCGGAAGCTTGTTTCCTTTCCAGTAAAAGAATTGGCTTGGTAGTTTGGTCTGCTCTGTTCCCATGATGCACTGGGCCAGGGACAGACTAATTTGCATGTAGCCAGGTTCTGAGCTGGGATGGTGCAGTGAGCTAAAAAACGGTGATGGATCAAGCCCTGATCTGTTGACTGGGTATGAGTGCTCTGCTTAATTCAGATACTCTGTCCATCACCACCCCCTTTTCTGAATCGTTCTAGAGATAGGGACTCCCTTCCAGGGCCCTCTTTATATGCACCAGTGGTCAGTGTATTGCATGGCTCTGCGCTTCTGGCGTGGAAAGTCGTGTCAGAACTGACATCAGCGCTCAGGGCGGCGTCTCAGTAGACATTGTGGCGTCATCCCGGCGACCACAACGTCGACTACAGACGTGGCGGAGTCGACTGATGCCCCCTACCGGCGCGCAGGGGTACTGCTAAGAGAAAAATTCCACGTATCCAGTCAGACGCCTTATGGTAATTTTAAGGTAGAGAATCTATAACTAACATATGTCTCTTACAAACTTGTTTGTATGAGAGGCTTTTAAAGCTTGTTTTAGGGGCCAGATAACTGCACATAAACTTAAGGTTCAGAAAATACGTGTGCAGAATATTAGGGTGCTCAAAATCAGTGGTATCAGTGGTAAGGTACCATCCTATGCCAGACAAAATCTCTGTGTTTTTTCTTGAAGAGGAAGTCTTAAATGAGAAGACGTTCCAACAGAAAGTGTATGAGGAGAGCCAACATAATGGCAAATGTTTAGCATGATTAACCAAAGTGAAATTTAGCAATAATACAATTCAGGCAATATTGGATCCTGATTAAAATATTATTATGAATCACGATGGGTGGTGCAAGATGTCTTTCTTAAATATTACTTGATTCTTTTGCTTCCTATTTCTCTTCCAACCTTAACAGATTAGCATCAATCACGTCTCATGACTGATCTCATGAAAAATATGGGTAGAACTTTAGCCACAATGGCAAACTTTAATGCGAGTGGTAGTGATGAAATACTTATTGAGCTATAGAAATGTGTTGCCTGACCTGTTCTCCTGTGTGACCTTCCTGCGAGCTTCCTCCGACTCCAGAAGAGACCACACCGGATTAGACCCCCGATCCCTCACCACACAGCTTACAGCACGTCCAGTTGCCACCTGCCATATTCTCTCGGCTACGACGCCAGCACGTCACCGGCCACTTTAAAAAAAAAAAAAAAAAAAAACGTTATTGGGTTTTTTGTTTTTCTTTCATCTTCTGTCTCCTGTATCAAACAGACAATCATTGTATCCATATCAAACATGAATCGTTATAAGCCTTTAACGGATAGGGCTTCCATCAAGTACGTAACATAGTTAACATCGTGTTTATCCTGAGACTTTACACTCAACAATTTGCCCTTTGCACTGTATTCCAATATTCTTAAAATACCAATCGCTTAACAAAATATTCATTACACATCAACACACAAGAACACCCTCCCTTCTTCCCTCTAACTCCCACCCCTCATTCCCCCGCTCCCGGCTTTGGTAATACAGTATTCAAATCAGTTGAGCGTCTCTGTCAAGTGTAAGCACTCTGCATGTAGGATCTGAGCTCGCTGCTTCTTCCTCAGGCTGCAGGGTGCCACCAGACTAAGTACCATTTGTATTCGGCCACTACTGTTTACTTGGAACGGCTAAAATGTTGTCCGGGTCGATAGAAATTGGATTCTTCCGCAGACCACGGGCTTCCTCTCTACGCAGCGCCGCGCTTTCCACTCCCGCCCTTCTGAGCACCTTGGTATGCCACAGATTCAGGGTGGGGACCCTGGCTGACTTCCAGCGCATGGTTATGGATCTTTTTGCCACAATAAGAGCCATGTCCAGAAAACAGAGCTGAACCTTTTGAGATTTTGTCCTTCTGCGACTACCCAGTATGCAATCAAGGGCTGTGTTCCCCATGGGCAGGTGTGTTATGCTTTCCAATATGTGTGTGACCCCCTCTCCAAAATTCTCCAATGCATATGCATGCCCACGCCATATGGAGTAAGTTCACCTCGGACAGTTTACATCGGGGGCAGTAATGTTTTTTTTCCGTGTACATTCTCTGCAGTCTTTCTGGGGTCAAGTAGGTTCTGTGTATATGCATATATTAAATAAATTTGAACTTGGCGTTGCGTGGTATTTTTCGTGGATATTCTAGTATATCCCCCCATTCCGAGCAGGTCAGGTCCTGTCCTACATACACCACCCATTGTGTCCGCAGCATATCTAGTGGGATTTGGCATGTGAACCCCTCCAGGCTACTTAATGCTGACTACTTCGCGGAATAAGTGAGCCTGTGTTGCATGACCCGATCTTCTGCATGACCTTCCTGGGAGCTTCTTCGGACTCCAGCAGAGACCTCACTGGATCGGACCCCGATCCCTCGCAGCACAGCTTACTGCGCATCATGTTGCCTAGCAACCAGTTGGCTGTCATCTTCTCTCTGCCATGACGCCAGTGAGTTGCTGGGCCCGCCCACTGGCCCACCCCTCCCCCATCCCCAGGCTATTTAATGTCGGCAGCTGAGTGGCCACGCCAAAGGCAAGCCCGTCTGCGCCGGTCCATGCACAGACCGCTCCCAGCACTAGAAGCCCTGGCCAACCAACCATCCACCGCTACACCAGCTCTGCCCTCTGAGGATTGCACCCAAGGCGCCGCAGCACCCTCTGCTGTACCCGCTCACCCTCAGACACCAAGGAGCTTTCAACTGCTGCTCCACCTGCAACCCTTCAGTACCACAACCCCCTCACATACATGCTACTCAATGTCTGCTCCCTCACCAAACATGCCATAGAACTCTGGGACACCATTACCTCCACCAGTCCCAACATAGTAGTCCTCACAGAGACCTGGCTCAAGGACTCCTCAGCACCTGACATAGCCACCGCCACTCTGGCCAGCTACAAAATAACTCACAGGGACATGCCAGTCAGACCCGGAGGAAGAATTGCCATCATTCACAAGGACCCCATCAGGCTTACCACCTCGGACGAAAACCCCCACACCAGACATGTAGCACCGCAACTTCCACCTCAAAGCCAACGCCCACTCAACCATTACAGGTACGCTCTCCTACAGACCATCTGGACCCTAACTCCTCTCTGTAACTCTTCCTGAAATAATCTCCCCCTCACCTTGGAATCTAGACACTACCTCTTTCTATGTGACTTAACTCCCACCTCGAAGACCCCTCAGACACCAAGTCAGCCACCCTGCTAGACTCCATAGACAACCTGGGCCCAAAACAGATCGTCACAAACCCTACACACACTGCCGGCCAACCCTTGACACCATCTTCACATCCAGCAACAAAATCCATTTCAGCCACATAACCAAGCTCCCCTGAATGGACCACAGCATAGTCCATTTCACCAGACCACCACCCACTGCAGCTAGAAAACCATCAAAGAATCCCAATGAACGACCGCCCTCAACACCACCACCACCCACAAATCCGACAACGTCAATTTAGCCACCGACCACTTATCGGAATAGATCATCACCAGCACCGACTCCAATGCACCTGTCAGGACCCTCTACAACAGCAGAGCAAACAAACACACCAACTGGTTCATCCACGAACTCAAAGCAGAGAAACACAAATTCAAATCTCTAGAGAGACGCTGCCGCACCACAAAGACCCAGGCGACTGCACCGCTTTCAAAATAGCCCTCAAATCCTACCACCACGCCATCAAAGAAGCGAAGAAAGCTCCACTCCCATCTGCCTCCAATCCACCTACCGCACCAAAGAACTATTTCACATCGTCAGAGAGTTCTCTCAAGATGCCGTCAAAAACACCATCCAGCCCTCCCAGTCCCTCATGGACATCACTCGCTGACTTCATCCACACCACGAGTGTCAACATCTACAAGAATTTCGAGCCCCAACCGCTGCAACCGGACCTCCCGCTCCTCCCACCCCGCTACCTGACAGGCTGGACACCCCTCGACACTGAAACCGAAACGTCCATCATGTCCTTCATCCATTCCGGAGCACCTACTGACCCCTGCACCCACTATCCCTTCGACCTCAGACACAAAGACATTGCACCCCACTCACCAGCATCATCAACTCGGCGTTCAGATCTACCATTTTTCCAGGAACATTGAAGCACACCAAAGTCAAACCACTTCTGAAGAAACCCTCAGCAGACCCATCCTACCTCAAGAACTACCAGCCCGTCTCTCTCCTACCCTTCCCGAACAATGTACTGGAGAAAGCTGTCAACTACCATCTCACGGACTACCTGGAATCCAACCAACAGCTTGACTCTTCCCAATCCAGCTTCCGCTCCCACCACAGCACAGAAGCTGCCTTCATAGACGACACAGATCGACCTGTCACTGGTCTTCGATTCAGTCTCCCACCACCTCCTCATCCAAAGACTCCACCACATCGACATTTATGGCAACGCCCTCAAGCTACTATCCTCTTTTCCCACTGGACGCATGCAAAGAATTCACCTCCTGCCGTATATCACTGACCCCGAGAGCATCATCTGAGACGTACCCCAGGGCACCTTACTCAGCTCCACACTGTTCAACTATCTATGTGACTCCACTGGCACCCATCGCACACAGCCACGGGTTCAACATCATCTCCTACGCCAAGGCGACACAATTCATTCTCTACCTCAATCGAAGACACAGAGACGAACAGAGCGAATCTCCGAAATGCCATGACAGATGTTGCCATCTGGATGAGAGCCAACTGCCTCAAACACTGACAAAACAGTTCTCCTTTTTGATAGACCCCCTCACCATGGTACAACTCCTGGTGGTTCTCAGACCACCACCCACGCCCGCAACCTCAGTATGATCATTGACAGCAAACTTTACATGAGACGGCAGTTCAACTCGATCACATCCACATGCTTCAACATGCTCAGAATGCTCTGCAAAGTCTTCAGATGGATCCCAACCGACACCAGAAGAACCATCACACAAGCACTCATCACAAGTAGACTCTACTATGGGAACACCCTCTACACTGGAAACACCATCACCGTCCTCAAGCGACTCCAAACAACGCAGAACGCAGCAGCAATTATGATCCTGGGACTACCCAGACGATCCCAGATCATCCCCCAACTCCTTGGCCTGCACTGACTCCCCGACAAGAAGAGATGCCACTACAAGCTCATGCATGCCTGCAAAGCCCTTCACAACACAGGACTAGAATACCTTAACTACTGCCTGACCTTCCACCAGTACACCAGAAACCTGCGGTCCACCTCCCTGGCCCTCGCCTCCGGCCCGCATCCATCGTACTTGAGCCGGAGGACGTTCCTTCTCCCACCTTGCCGCCAAAGCCTAGAACGAATACTCCATCCACCTCCGAACCTCCCTCACCATCCACACAGCGCCTGGATACCCCTCAGGGTGATTAGCATGCTTTACTAATACAGATTCATTGATTGAAATGTTTTTTTCTCTGTGTGCAGATTATCTAGCTGTCCTCTTTAACTCAAATTATGCTAGCAATATCCATTCCTAACTCCCTTCCAAAAGCGTTAGTGGTGAGCAAAAGGTAATCCATATATTGATCCTAATTCTTATCCACCTATAAGCCTCTTAAATGTCAGCTAAAAGGTTTACATGAAAATTCTAATGAGTTGGATAGTGTTCATTGCTCAGCAGATAATACCTAATGAACTAAACAGCTTTTAACCAAGATCAGCATTATTAACACTAATTGTTTAGTGAAGCCATTGAATATTTTTCAATTAACAATATTATAGAAGCAATTATAATGATTGATGTCAAATAGGTTTTTTATTGGTGAACTGGACTACCTTATTTCAGATTTTTATAAACTTCAATTTTGGAATCAGTTTATAACTTTTCTAAGAAATGTATAGTCTCATGCTGTTGCCAGAAATTTAATAAATTCTAAAGAGATTGGAAAGGTCATAATTAATCGAGGTACTCACCAGGAGTGTCCTATGTCTCTGATATTATTTACATTCTTTATAGAACCCTTGCTTGCCTATTTTGAAAGGACAGCAGAATTATTCCTCTCCTGGCAGGTGTCTCCAACTTAAAACTTTTTGCTGATGATATCATACACTTATCATTCTGTAAGTCAACACAATATTCAAAAGACCTATGACTTCCCTATCAGATATTCCACTATTTAATGCTTCTGGGCAGGATCTTCCAGGTTAAATTTGTAGGCAACTTTTTCAACACATCAAATCTTATATTTGGGTATTTATACTTTTAATTTTTCTGATTTGTTGTCGTAAAATGTACTGCTACACTAAATAAGGTTCGGTAACTTTTGTTTCAATGGTAGTCATTGCCTTTATCTTTCACAGGAGTTTAGTTAGGATATTGATTCTTCCTCTTTTTGTCATTTATATTTTCAAATGTTCCTATTAAAGTAAATCAATCCTTATTTCACGAAATAGATAGAATACTAATAACATTTATTTGGCGTGATGAACATACTCATATTCAACTTCAAAAGTTATATCCAAATAAGGAACATAAGGGTTGTATATTCTCTTACCTTGCCTATTTTTAGAGCATTTAATCTCAATAATGATGTTTTTAAAGATAATTTTCTTTTGAATAGTATAATTAAGGAAGCAAAGACCCAGTTACATCCAAATTTCCAAAAAGAACCAGATATATGATATTACATATAATGGAGTTTGGAATAAATCAGATCTGCCGGTAATTTAAGATTCCAAATTGCCATTCTTGTTTTATGTTTGACGGACTGTGCAAGTTTACGTTTACAGACATCCCAAACTACTATCCAGAGCGGGAACATATTGTGTTTCAAACGTATTTGTTATTTTGTATTGAATCACTCTTTGAAAACCTTGGAACAGATTTGCTCTAATTTCCCTGAGTTTAATTTGCTCTTGTGGTTTAGCTTTACTCAGATTAGTAGGTTTTTGAAGAAATACCCCTCCGAAATAAATGATGTGGCCCAGTTGACACTCAAATAGTTTTGTTTAAATAAGTTACGTAGGCAGCTTGTATCGGAGTCTATATCGGTTTGTTATCCCTAAGTTCTTGGTAATGAAAGAAGATTTACTAAATGGGACATGAATTGCTGTGTGCAGCAAATTATAAAAGAAAGATATTTTTGTCTAGCCGGATGCTCTTCTATTCACCCTACTTTTTACATAAGCTGTTTCAGGCAATGTATTCAAAATGTTTCCCCTGTGAATCTGACTCCATAGGTGATTCACTTCATGTGTTTGATGCCTGCTCTGTATTGCTTAACTTTTGGGATACATTTTTTGTATTTATTATTGGCAGGCTAGGAAAAAATATTGTGTCTGATCCCTATATTGTGTTATTTGTATGTGCAGCTACCAGTATTGACCTTACTTACTCAGACCAGCAATTTATATTTGTGGTCATCGTTCGATCGCTTGAATTACAATGCTGGAAATGGGCCAAAATACATTTGATGGATCAGTGGCATGCCAAACTACAATGTGTCAGAATGTTTGAGTTTTTTTTATGTGTCTAGGAATCAATTGATTGTAAAAATTCATAAGTTCTGACCTGTTTGGGATACATAGCTTGTCTCTTTATTTTTGTTTCTGTATGGTCATTGGTCATGCTATGTTATATATTCTGCAGAGATGAACTTTATAGTGAACTGGACAATTTTGTTGTATTTCATAAATTTTGAATATTTTGTATTGTTTGAATCACTTGATTGATTTGTATCCATTTCAAAATTATGTTGATACTACCTAATAAAAAAAGAGGGGTTACAATAGCAAAGCTAATTGGGCCATTCTATGATAATGATCGCCTCTAATTTGTAAACATGTCCATTTGTTATTGTTTTCATTTGAACATTATGGGACAGACAGGATGTTAATCACATTCGTGAGCTATTTCACCAGTATAACATGGAGTTTTCCCCATTCTAAGATGGCGCCCACTATTTACAGAGACGATCATGTTATCCAATATATGCTCACTGACCTGGTTAATTTCTTTTGTCTTTATCGAATTATACATTTATGTATAATTTTCAATTTGCACTAGTCTTGTAAATAGATATATCCTTTGTGTATTAATTGATGCAAATACACAAATCTTATATTATTGAGGTGATTGGCATTACGTGATCAACATGGCAACCAATTAACTCCAGATTATAACCTCTTGAATGTCTAAATGAAAGGAGAACTACACAAGGTATATACATACAATATATTTATTTATGACTAAGTACTCTCTAGTAATCTCTTTATGAGATTACAGAGCAAAGTACACACTTTAAATGCAATAGAACTTCAGTAAATAGCACAATATACACTGGGCCCCAGGGGGGGACCAAACTATATATTAAGAAAGTGGTATAAGAACCACAACTTGACTAGACACAAGGTCTAGAGCCTTTAGAATTGCTTGGACCACAAGGAACCACCCAAGGTAGTGACATAGAGGATCCACGGGTGATGTGTGCATTGTGAGAACACAGCTGCAAGACGCTGTTAGCTTCTATGGGGAAAGCAGCGTTGGAATTTTAAAGATTAGGACACTTATGAGAGGACTTTGATCAAACGCCTTTAGACTTAAGGGGTTCTAGGGCCAACACCGTAAACGAGTTACCTCACCCAGGAAAGCCGAGTGCATGGGTGTCAAATGGTGTCGGGAATCGTCGTTGATTTCAATGACGATCTGCTGCAAAGTGCTGCTGCCAGGGAGGAGAAACGTGTCCGGTGTGATCCAAGCCTGGATCGAAGATGTGAGGAACCTGAAATAAGAGGGGACAGAGTCAGGGTCACTTGCCAGTGACCAGGGTCACAATAGAAGAATGCCCACCGATGTTGGGTGCTTCAGGTTCCAAGAGGGGAAGCTTTACTCTGCAGACACGAGAATCAGGAGGCGTCGGTGACAACCAGGAGCTGGATTCGAGCTGTCCCACGAAGGATGTTGAGTGATGCGGCGTTGGTGCCCAGATTGGACCCAACAAGCCTTGGCAACAGCAACCCATGCAGGAAGAGAAAAGATACTTCGGTGTGAACCAGCAAGGTCCAGGGGACTCCCCAAGTGGTGGAGAGTAAGGGTGCATCTGGAGCAACCAGGGAAGCTCAAGGAAAGTCAAAGTTGCCTTCTCAGGGACCCACCAGTTGATGGACCAGGGATCGCGAAGGTACCTCAAGCAAAAACACAAAGGGCCGGCTCACGGAACACTAGTGGAGTGTAGGCCAGCTATCTTCAGTGGAAATGCTGCTCGGTGTCTGGGCTACAAGTTACCCAATGCACAGCCTCAAGGATCGTCGAGAAGCAGATGCAGTGGCGAATGTGCACGGTTTCCAGGGGTTCCAGATCCACGGTACTCACGAGGGCTGCAGGTCTCCGCTTTGCTGGGGACTCAGGTCGGCCTCGGAGAAGTCTGGATATCCACCTCCTGTGTTGCAATTTCTTTGTAGTCTGGTTCGAGCTTCGGAGATGCAAACCGGTCAGATGTGTCTTTGGTGCCTGCCAAGTAGGGGAATAACTCCTTTACTCCATGGGAGATTCTTCAGTCATCCAGATAGTCGAACTTCCTGGATTCAGTATCAGAGTTTCGTCCAGGTGTAATCTAAAGTCCTGTAATCAGGGGTTCCTATCTTATACCCAAGGAAGGGGTTGGACAAACTCTGGGAACACACCTAGGGGAGGGTTTGGAAAGAGGGGTGGCTACAACCATTTCCTTTGCCCAGTTTCGCGCCAGAGCAGGGGCTGGTAGTCCCTGCCACCAGTGTGAACTGGGCTATGCACAGGGACACTAAATGTGCCCCCAGTGCTGACTTCAAAGCACTCTTGGAGTGCACCCACCCAGCCCCAATACAGTAAAGCCTGTCTGTGAGGTGGTGACACCTCCCTGTGACAGTAAACCTATTGTCCACGCCTCCCCTGCCGGAGATTCGTCCAGCAGCAGGAGGCCAGACTTGTGTCTGTGGCAGTCATTTTGTGATGCCAGGGTTCTTTTAAACTGGTACCGGGTGTAGTGGTGTGTACATGTCTCTCCTTCTAGAAGGGTGGAATCATACTCCTGCTGCCAGAACTGGCGGGGGTATGATTCCAAAGTGTTTGACACCAGACACAGCATGTTTCCTTGCAACCATTCCAAAGTTATCATTTACCGCGAGGTTATAATGCACTTAAGAGTATATGGTCTGGCTGCATCACAGAACAACCCCGGAGAATGGATTCCGGAGGCTGCAGAGGGGCCCTGCTCATGCATGGGCACCCTCTCACACAAAACTCAGCACCCTGCCTTCAGGACTGATAAAGCCTGCCGTAGGGGTGACTGATAGGTTTATATGTGTAGTGAGATAATGTAGATTATAGAGAACCTATATCTAAGTAAGGGGTGCATACACCATCTTACACAGGCTGCAATAGCAGACCTGTGGTGTCATTTTGGAAGGCTGCCCATGGGTGGCATAATACATGCTTCAGCCCCTGGTAGGCCTCTGGGGTACCTATGCCCTTGGTACCAAGGGTACCATATACTAGGGTCTCATAAGGGTACCCCAGTAACCAAACAGGAGTGTACCTAAAGTACATGGAATCAATTTAGAGAGGAAGCAGCTAGGATGGGGTCCTGGATAGCAGGGCCCCGGCCAAACTAATGTCAAAAAAACTGTGAAACATCAGCAAAATGTGGGGATAACTATAAGAAACAGATGCTACTCTCCTACAGGGTCAGGCCTCAGAACCATCTTATCTTCTAAAAACGTCAAGAAGGGTTCGAAAGAAAGGAGAGCTTCAGTTTCCCCTTGTCCGGTTTCAACTAGTCTACATCCCAACGAAATGGCCACTAGAAGAAAGACTTTAAAGTCAGAAAACTTTAAAGCTACTGACTGAAGTGGTTCGAAAAGGGAATATTGTAAGACAGAAAGAGCTAGAGGCACTGTATGTACTGTAGGCCTTTTCACATGAAAGCTCCTCAGGATATAGGAACCAGGAAAGTCAAACCAAGAGATGGAAGGACATCTAATCGCTCTGATGCCTCTCACTCACTACAAAATGTAGAAGCAGTGAGTCTATGCAAATAAACATCTCTTAAAAAGTCTAAAATATTACAACCATCATGGATAGAAGCCTTACAGTTCCTAGATATCCACTGGGTATTAAATTGTCTTCAATGTCTCTCCTGCAGTCTTAAAATCAATCTCCAAACCTCCAAGGAGAGGTAACAGTGGGTCTTCTCTGTATGATTCTAAGCTCTCTGAGGAGATGTTGACATTGGTAAGATCCAAAAAGGCTGGATTGCCAGTGGACGAAGTAGAAGAACCAGTGGCAGCAAGACAGATAAGAAGCCAACAGGAGAACCTCCACTTGTTCCTCTTTGATTTTGCCAAGGAATTTCCGAGTAACTCAAAGGGAGGAAAAGCAGAGAGAAGACCATTGAGCAATATGAAACTCTTTACACAAAATGTTAGGAGAAGAGCATTCTGAGGGGAAGCAAAAAGGTCCAACCAAGGCCGTCCCATCTCCCTTCACATTTTCTGAAAACGAGAGGGCAAAACGTCATAGAAACTGGGATAGGAAGGTGCAACTTAACACTTCTGCATCCCCATTTTCTGTCACCAGTAGATAAATTGCTGTCAAAGAGATAACATTCTCTTTCGACCCAGGTTCAAATAAGCTTTGCTAAGGGAGCTAAATGAGGAACCCTTTTATGCCCCAAAATGTTCACGTAGGCTTTTTTCACTTGATTGTCCATAAGTATCCGGATGGCTTGGTTCTGGAGAAAAGGAACAACAGTCAGCAGGGCCCTGTCAACCACCACAAGTTCCTTTCAATTGAAAGAGGTGACCTGCTCCAATCTAGACCAAAGTCCATTGGCTGAGTAATCTGTCTACACCACCAAACCCCCTCCACCCGATTCCTTCTATCTCCCAAATAAAATCCAAACAGCTGGCATCTGAAGGGAGGAGATACCAGATACAATTGTTTAGATGGGAAGGATCCAGCCACCATAGTGTCTTCTGTGCCACCTCAGAGGAAATGGGAACTATAAGGTTGCAGTTCTTTGTTTTCAGATCCCAGTGTGTTAGAAGACATCACCAAATAGTTAAGATAAAGTCGTGCACAAGGACCAATAGCAAGGAAGCTGCTATGTCCCCCTGGACCATGAGCCACTGTCTCATTTGAGTTCTTGCCACTGAAGAAGGTTCTCAATCGACACCTCAACTTCCCCTGTCTTGCTACAGGCAACAAAATGTGTCCCACATCCGTTGTGGAGAGGACCCCTATGAATTGAAGTCGTTGCATCAAAAGAAGAAGAGGATAGGCTTTGTTGAGGAGATTTAATCAAATGTTTGGCAATAACCAAAACCTCTTCCTTTTCACAGTAGAGGGTTAAGGCCCAAACGTTTGTGGTCCTGTACAGACTTCTTCATCACTTCCCCCAACAGCACTCCAAATAGTTTGGCCCCATCAAACGGAAGACAATTTAAAAGTGCTGTCTGTGAATTGTATACTGTCCATGAACCCATCCAATATGACTTCTAGCTGCAACTGCCAAGTCAGATCAGAAGCAGCTGCACAACGAGTGTCAAAAGGTATTCCTAAAACCTGACTTGTTGCTCCATCACTGAGAGTCTGGCAGTGCAATCTTTTCCTGGCTGGAACAAATAGTGAATCATGTAGGTAGTGTAAGTCCCTGCTCTTAATGCAAACTTGGATGTTATATATGCTCTCTTGATAGTGCCTGCTGCTTTCTAGTCTATAGCAACTGATTAAATGGTGTCCTCTGAGAAACTGGTACCACTAGAATCCAACCATGTCATCAGAGAGTCAACTTTTGCATTTACGGGTAATTTCTCTTGGAAATTCCTCAGATGTATGTATTGGCAAGATTTAGGGGCCAGATGTACGACCATGACAATTTGCGACTCGCAAATTGCGCTCAATTGTGACTCGCAAAATGCCCTGAACAACAGTGTCTAAGACACTGTTTGCGATTCCCAATGGGGTCGCAAATTGCAGGCCTCATCAATATTCATGAGGCACTTGTAATTTGAGACCCTATTGGGAATGGCTGGCCCTCCCAGGGATGGTGACCTGCTGGGCTCAGCAGACCTCCATGTTTCGAACTGCTTTTAAATAAAGCAGTTTTAAAAAAAATGCAGCCCGTTTTCCTTAAAGGAACATTCGAAAAAGTCGCAGGGTAAGAGGGTCCATTAGCATTTAATAGGCCATCCACTGACAAACTTACCCCCCTAACACGACCAGCACCGCAAATAGCTCAGAGAGGAAAACATCAAACCAGTGGTGCTTCTTTGGAAATAATATAAATATGTGTACATGTACTTGGAGTTATCACTGACATAACGGACTTGATGGGAATGGTGTTAGAGGTCCATCCTAGATAGGATGGCCCCGCTGATACAACTCCTGGTAGGACGGGTCCTCTGCAATAGACAGTTATGCATTCGATGGCTCTGCCATCTTCCCCATACTACAAATGAGGTAGGGGAACCAAAAGGAAAGCAGAAGGGATACCCGTTTGCTTGCCCTCCTCAAAAAGAGAACCTGAAACAGAAAAATCAGCTTTTTTCACATAATCTGGAAGGAAAATCGCCGGTTTGTTAAGGACATAACAAAGAGCGTGTAATGTCGTGTTGTGTGGTGTGTGTATTGGTGTATCCTGAATGGTAAATTAAAAAGGCATAGGGGCATAAATATGCAGTTTAAAATTAGTCAATGCTTGAATATGCTATCATCACTCTTCCTTCTTAAGAGTAGCTTGTCAATTCTAATACAGTTCTCCACAGTCGGACACTGCATGGAAATCAACTTCTTGTTGGTAATTTCTCTGATTGCAAATGAAACTAGCACGTTTCCCCTATCTACTTGTACACACTGCATAGTGCTTTTTCAGTTGTACTCTCGTTTCCTGATGAATGGAGCTATGTTTTTGGAGAAGAGGTGACTCTCTTGAGCACTAGTGGTTAGTCTTAAAAGTATTTCACAGAAATGAAAAACATCAAGTTTTGGGGATTAGGGAAAATAACGGTTTTGTCTCAATAGGAGATCATGTTTTCATGCGCTCGTTTCTAGTGATATTTGGGGTTCTTTTATGTAATTAAACCCCTAATGTATTCATTGGTCCACCATGTCTGTTTTGTTTTTCTGTGCCGTAACTGTTTTGTCTACTTTTGGCTTCGCTTAAGAATTGTTACTGGTGGATACAGAGCAGATTATACTAATGATAAATTGCATGCTACTCTGTTGTGACTGTATTAATGCAAAATACAGTCACAAGTAGATGATTTCATAGTCTACTATATGGTAAACCCCCTTGAAAAAAAGGTACAGTGAGACTAAAACGTGCTTTACATTATTGGAACTTCTTGATGAGAAGAGCAGAATGCACTTCAAGTGGGTGTGGTAGCCAACACAAATACAGACATTCCAATTTCTACAAGTTAATATTTGGGAACATTGGGAAAAGAGCTTTATGGTTTTATTTGCCACCACAACTTTAAGCAAAAGGGTATTTTCTGCAGTGCCCCCATTGTGTTGTGAAAGCTCGTCAAGACTACACTCTATGGCCTGCTTTTGTGGTGATATCTAATGAATAAATCAATAGAGGAAAACTCATCGGGTTGCAGTCACATTATTGATCTCATGTTCCCATGTACAGATGGCCAGTATGAGTGCCTCACATCCTCTTATAGTTCATGGGGATATTATACAATAATTGTGCATAACTGCTTAGTAAAACATCCCAGTAACTTATTTATTTCAAAGACGGATAATTAAAGAGGGCGGAGCCTGAGGTGATATTCACTTTCTGCTATTCTTTTTACAGATTGAGAGTCATAAGCTGAACTTCCGTGAAAATGCCAGAGCCAAGACTGACCACGGAGCTGAAATTGTGTACCAGTCCCCCAACCTCTCAAGTGATACTTCCCCTCGTCGCCTTAGCAATGTCTCCTCCTCCGGAAGCATCAATATCGCGGACTCACCACAGCTTGCAACTTTAGCTGATGAAGTGTCTGCTTCTCTTGCCAAGCAGGGCTTGTGATCTTGTTTCCAGAATTATTCTATAGAGAGGCAAAAAAAGAAGTAATGGAAAAAGTAATCTCTCCTATTTCTGTTCCTTTTACAGCTGTTTCTTATGGATATCCTATCTGGTTATTTATCTAACCTGATTTACAGTTACTTTACAACTGGCTCCTGGACATGAACATTTCTCAGGCCACAGAACAAATTTTGGAAAATACATGTGTATTGCTTAATTTGGTGACCACAGGGGTTTAATGTATTTAACTATTGAGACATGAGGTTTTAATCAATGGTGAAACTTAGATTTACGTTTGAAGGAATATTTGGTGTATTCACCAGTCACATATAAGTTTTATCAAGACATAATGACTGGAGTTGTGTTGAAGCCAAATCACTTTAGCCGATAACCAGGAAGTCATTGTACTTGAAGGTTTTAGGGAAAATAGATGTGGAGCACCTTGCTTTTGGATCTGCATCTAAACCTGAATTGGGGGAGGTGGGGGGACATAGATTTGCCTCCTACATTTGTGAGAGTAGCTGTCTTGTGGTTGAGTGCTTGAAAGTGTCAAAAATTTGACTTGCAATGTATCACTTTCTGCTTCAAAACGCTTTGAAATGGATCCTACTTGTGGATTGCATTAATCATGTAAGTTATTCCGCAGATATGGTCTAGAGCAGCTATTGCTGAAGGACAAGAAAGGTAGAATTTTCTGTCATCTTTTATTGAGTTTTAGGACACAGAAATAAAACTCGAATTTGCCTTCAATTGCCAGCAAGCATTGCATGGTAAAATGACTTTCATCCAGGCTCAAACTATTGTGTTCATCATCTATAGCAACAGCATTTTGTCACCTTTTATTGCAAATGTTAATCAAGAGGTGGTAAGACATAATACATAAGCTGAGAAAGTAGAAGAAGTCTGTTTGTAAAAGTACTGCGGAACATATGAAATAAACCATTAGACTTTTAATTAGAAGTTATCAGACTGTTCCTTAGACATGCGCATTTCCCTAATTCCTGCTAGAAAGACATCACGTTTATTACTTACTTATAAAAGGAAATCACATTAGAAGAGCAGTTGCATTTCTGCACTATCTACAAGTTTTTTTGCCTGCAAACCGCCATGAAATTGAAAGCTAGGCATTGTTTTTGTAGCCGCTTTTATAGTTATTTATTTATGTATTGATGTAAATCTTGAAATAGTGTTACCTTATTTCCTTTGGAATTATACTTTGCGCTTATCTGCACAATGACCACGCTTGGATACAATGCATTAAAGCACTAGTTCCAGTAGTTTTTTATTCCAGCTCATGGTCAGCACCTTCTTTTCCATGTTTTATAAACACTTTGTCTTGGATTGCCATTTAAAACATAGATGGACAGCTTTGCCTTCGCAAAAACTAAATGTGAGTTAGGGTGATCACTTCTGATAAGCATCACCGGCCACACGATGCTAGAATTATAGTACTGTCATTATCATAAGTAGATAAGTAGGTGTGTGAACCCAATGCTAATTTTGGAAAATACATTTTATAGCCAGGGTTATACATTTTGAGAGTTTAAATGGAAAAGTGCAAAATAAAAAGAACTTGCACTCTCCAGAGATAGAGAGAGAGCTCCATGCTACTACCTATAATATGCTGTGTTGGTCAGTCCTTGATTATGTCAGGACTGTCTGCAACTATTGCTTCCAAATTGAAATGGCCACCTATACATGCAGACATTTTGGGTATATAGCAGGCCTTCGATGTGGTACATATTTGTTATATTCAAATATTTTTTAATGGAAATATCTCAGTATCTGGATAGCCTCAGAAAATAGATGGGACATTTTATTACTAGAAGATTTTGCGCTAAATGGGCATACATCTTTAGGCAGTATACACTATGTATGAAAGTAGAGTATCTGCCTTACTGACTTTCTATATAGTTCACTACACAGCTGCAAAACATATAAAAATTATTTGTAGTCTAAAATCTCCAGCAGAAAAAAAGTCACCGAATCGCTCCAAAACATAGAAAAATCATTTGTAGTCTCAGAGAGAAGTGTTCTTAAATGTACAATTGCTCAAAATCAAACATCCAATTTCTGTGCCTGGTTGTAGCATGGACCAATAGATATGATAAGCTATTTTGGGAATTTTAATATCAACATGTGGAAATTGGGGTAGGAGGACTTCATTGAAAAAGATTATATTCTGGTAGACTAAAGATCATGCACCTGTTATCAGCTGCACATGATTATGTCAGTATCACAGAGACAAACTCTTACTCTACATTTTGTTAATACTTGTGAAACCATTCATCAAGAGACGGATCACATAAATTGCACAGGTGTTTGGCAACTTTGCAGTGCCATTTGCACTGAAAACCAGTGTAAAAATGTTATCTGGATCCAATGATCAGTGTAAAATGTAGATTTTCTACCAGTTGGTTCGAGAAACTATTGTTTCAAAACTGTTACATAATTGCTCTACACCAGTGCTGAATTGTCTAGAAGAGGTTCAGATTCCATGACCTGATCCCATTTTTTGAAGTGAGAGTATCCACTGAGGCCACCGAAAGTATGCTCTAAATGTTTGTATGTAGAACTTTAGAGTGACCAGAGCACTTCTTTGGGAACAAATAACATTTGCAAAGTCTGCATAATATTATAATAATACTTGAATAGGGATATAACATTGCAAGTGATGCATTTTATTCTGCATGCTAAAACTGTTAGATCTTAATCTTGGCCTTTGATATGGATTTTGGGACAATGTTTTTCATCTAAACAGATGTGTAATTTCAGACCTAACACTACGGTTGAGCAGGTATTTTTAGATATAATATTTCGCTGGTATATGAGCCATGCTTTCCCTCTCAAGGAGTACATTGAGAACATTGAAAATGTCTTGTGTAAAGAATGCAGTAAGGGGTAAAAAAAAGTGGCATTTCTTTCCACCCCCTTTGGTGTTATTAGCTCAATAGAAGGGTGATAGACATGATTCAGAGCTTCCACCGCACCACCATTGGGTCTGTCAGGCCTTGGTGCAAGACTACCTCCTTTTTAGGCTAACAGCTACCCTATTTAGGGTAAGCAGTCCAGCATCATTTTAGGTGGCATCATTGGCAAGATATGACTGTATTTGCATGGTAGTCCTTCTTTGGAACAACTATTCGTGTGTTCAATATGTGGTGGAAAGTGTTCTCAGCACTTCAGTAACATTTGGAATCTGGCTACCAACAATGTAGCCTCACATATGGGGACAGCAGTATGCTTCAGGGGCATGGTGGAATAGCTGTCACAAAACTTCCCATGGTGGAGGTAGATTCTTCAGGAGTTGAAACTCTAGCTGCTCTGGTGTTCCTTTATAAAAACACAGTGCACCCTTCCTCCCCAGTGTGGTGTGGGGTACTGCCCTCTAAATGGAGATTGAAAGTCCACTCAAATAATTTTAAATGAAGCCCAGTTTACGTTAATATGTTCACTGTTGCTACACTGGTTTGACTAACTCAGAGAGTCCTTTGTAGCAGACTACAAGTTTATTGATGAGTAGATCACCATTGCAGAGAATAATAAATGAACACTTCTCTGAAATGGTTGAAAATGTGTATTTTTCTGCCAAACCTAGATTGAAATCACTAGGCCTAAAATCTATATAAGGCAGCACCAAAGTAAAAGATTGAAAACATTCCAAGAGTGGAACATTTGTATGTAAAAAAAATGCTGGAAGGCTGAAGAAATATTGATTACCTAAAATGTGTACTTATTGTAGGTATACACAATTCCAATGACAACAATTTAGACTAATTTAAATTATAATGAAAGGTCTGCATTGTCAAAATATACTTCTCTTATTCTATGTAAGTGAATGTGTTTTGCAACTGACCCCAAGGCAAAAGCACTGGGAAATATTTTATGGATACATAAACTTATGTTATGTTTTTTCTTAGTACATCATTTACCCAATTACATGTTAGTTCTGTGTGCAGCACTATGAGACAGAGGTGAAAAACTACATAGAGAACAGCCAGGTCATACTGGTTTTCCAGAAGCCTGGGAAACATTCCACAGTCAGTCATGCTTCCAGGCAGTTATCTCGTAATATATTGAATGGGTTTTTGAAAGCCATGCCTGGAACACAATCCTCACATTGGTGAACCTAAGAGTTAATGAGGTTGGTTAAACTTTAGTATGGATTAAGTGGACTGCTACCCACTGCAGCAAAACCCAATACCCCGTTCTAAGTCCTGTTACATGACTCTGTAATTCTCCCTATGACTATGTGAAACTAATATAGCTATTAGGAAGCTTCCAAAAAAACTAAATTGATTGTCACTGCAAAGGGAGAAGATAATACTTAACCATGAATCTAAAAAGAATTACCAAGGTATGATATTTCTAAACATGGTATATATGAGGTTTAATTTGCTCCTTAATACCCAATGTTCAGGACTCTATTGATGACCTATAAAAATCACGAAGTTAGAATCTATTTAGATATAGACTTTGTGACTTGAGTATTGATAGTACCTGCTTAATAGATCCATAATAAAATGCATCTAAACCTGAAGTTAGTAGATTTATAAACCAGTGGCATTAAATAGATTTTTTTGCTTCCAAGGTTTGTAGAGTAAGAACACCCTTTTAGTAGCAGATATAGGGCACAACGATGTTAAAATATGGCACATTGATTTAGTAGAGTATGAACTCCTACTATATGATTAATTTATTGTCCTACATTTGTTAAGAACAGCTGGACATGTTATGATTTGAAAAAGAGCATTACTCGTGTTGTCACATCCCACAGAAGATGACTCTACATACATTTCAGATTATTGTTGAAAATCTGTTTATGACTTAATATTGACGTTGTTTAAGGGCATATTTGGATAAAGGGTGTTTTACAATACCTACTTTTGTTAGCATCAAGAAGGATTGCTGAAGTCAACATGATTGGCCCGTTGGTTTAATGAGGTTGGACTCAGACCAAATAATTGGTGGTTAGGATTCGAGTACATCACACAATTGGCCTCAAATGAGTGACATATTTGAGATGTGTTGCTTGAGCCATATCCATTAGACCGACTACCATGCTGCTGAATCCAGTCAGAAGAGAAAAGGCTGTATTTTGTAGCTTGATTACATTGTCCTGTGATTGCATTCTTGTAAAACATGCATATGGTTGGCCCTTTTATACAAATACATTTAAAGCTTTCTACTTATTTCCTAACATCCTTTTAGTTTCCAGATGCATGTGTCTGGGATTTGCAAGGAGCACACCCACATAACAATACATTTGTTTAAAACAGTATATTAACGAAAGTCAGGTTCTTAAATAAGAGTAATGTTTTGGTTACCAACTCTTGCACTCTAGTCCCCCCTATTTTGAGGTCATCACTGCTGCATTTTTGCATGTCTAGTGTAAGAAAACCAGTTGATGACTAAAAAGCATTTGTTCTTGGAGAACCATAATTATTTCTTTTTGGGTTTTAAATTTTAGAGTTTTGGAATGTTTGTAGTAAACAAATAAATGGAAAAAAGGCTTGTCAGTATCTAAATGATATTATATCTGCTCAGCCAACCCGCAAAATATCCTGCATGAATTTTCTCGCACCATGAAGAACAAATGTATAGCATCCTTAGTTAGAAAAAAACCTTTTCAGGAAGAAAAAAAACCCACAAATTTAAAGTATGAGGGTACTTTAGCACTGTATAAAGACGTAAATATTTTTTAAGTGCTTTTACGTGCTGTTTGCATTGCTTAATAACTTAAGTTAGTTACTATAATTTTTAGTATTGCTTTTGTTTTACAAAGCAGTAGAAAAACAGTAGACTAAAAATATGTTGCTGCTTTTGGCAGTATGGCGACACATTAAAAATATTTTTGGGGGTAGAATACCCTGTTTGACTGACATGCAAGATTTGGAATATGGTTATTTTTGGAAATCTTTTCAGTATTTTCAGAGTGTGTGGTGTGTCTTATTTAGCACTTTGTGATTCTTTGGCGGAAGTGTTTGAAAGGCACACAAAATGCAATCATTTTAGGATTTAATTAAAGGGTTCCCGATGTGTACGCCTGTAGAATGTTTGATACATTTTAACCAGACTGCCTCTTTAGACACATTCAATTATCTTTGTCAGAAAAAAGTCAAATCTTGCGAAGACTCAAATGTTTCAAATCCAATGTGTTCTGAAAATGTTCTAGTTATTTGTCTATTTCATTCCCCTAGCTAATTTCAGTGAGGTTTATGTTTATGATTTTAGAGTTGCACTCTAAATGCATGCTGTTTGGAAAAGGAGGCCACTGAGGAAATTGGTTCTCTTCTATCAGATTAAAAACGAATGGTTGACACTCTACTACCATGAAACGTAATTGAACATGTGACTGAGAAATGTTGTCCAGTGCAAGTGGTGCAGTTTCATTGAAGATATGAGATAATCAACCTAAATAGCTAGGGTTTATATTCTGGTTTTGGGGTCTTCAACTTGCCTAAGTTCCATTAGGTTTTAATTCGATTGGACGTGAGCTTGCCCTACATGCAATATTAATTCATTCACTAAGTTCCATTAGGTTTTAATTGAGATTGGGCTTCAGCTTGCCCAAAATGCAATATTAATCCACACATTTACACTTTTGTTATTTTGGTGGGATATTATACTTTAATTTTGAAAATGCTAAGCATCCAATATTTTTGTTGACTAAAAACACTGCTGTTTAATGTAGTTCTAATACTGATTGTCCACCTTGCGCTTTTCTCGTTCTGTAATCATAGTCTATTTCTACGCCCACTTACTGATTTAATGTGTCCTTAAGCCTTTAACATTATATAGCATCCCAATTGTTTAGTAAATTGTCCTGAATCTTCACATTATCCATGCTGAGTCTTCATAAGGAACTACAGCCAAACTTAACTTAAACGGTATTCTCACAAGACACTCTTTTGGATAAAAGTAGAGTGCCTCCAGACGACATTCTCTGTCATGTACAGAGCAGATGGAATGTTATGAGGATTCTGTGACCTTAAATACTTGCCACTTCCTACAAAACATACTGCATCAGCAGAAAAAAGAACATGTTCCAGAGCAGTTATGGATGCATTACTTACTTACAATTAGTATCTTATCTGAAATTTTCCTCCTCACAGAATCAAGGTTAGGGTGTGTTCCACTCAATTTCTAAGATTTATCATGTAACAGCCTGTAAAATACCTTCAAAGTTCAAATATGTTTCAGTAAAAATCATTAATTGATTTCCAAATGTTTTTAAACACAACTCTTCATGAGTTAAGAATTAGCATAAGTGAAGGGACGATCTTGACATTGTTTAGAAGTCTATTTAGCAAATCCTAGTGAATCTGAAAATGTCCAGCAATAGTAACTACTCTTGTTAAGGGCAAGCACCCATGTCTATGGTAATTATATATCTTGACATTAAACAATTTAGATCTTGTGTCTATAGCCCGAATAATTTTTCGCTACTTCCTGAAGTCCATAAAGTTCAGGGAAATGCTAAATGCAGTTTGAAAATGTCGGTGTCAGTCAAAGAGGGAGTCCTTCCTGTACCCATTTTTTAAGGTGTTCAGTAGAAGAATAGCTGCTGCTTTCTTTTGACTATCTGATTGTAAAATAACTGTATTTTTAAAGTCTGTTGTGGCTTTGTTTAGTTCTAGGATTGTATGAACCTGGTGTATGTTTGTTGTCCTAGTATATGGTATGGTATCCCAAACTCGTGGGAGAAGCCGTTGGAAAAGGCAGCAAGACCGTTCATAACCCTTTTATTTTCTGTTTATATTCAGAAACCCCAAAAATGGTATGATAATGGCCAAAATATTTGATCATAAAGTTTTTTACTTGTCCATTTAATCAACTTTTAATATGTATGTAAGAAAGGCATGTTTGGCAGGCACTGCTCCTTGGTAGAAATCTTGTCTCTACCATCTTTGTTGATTGAAACAAACGCTTCAAACTGAAAAGTTTATAATGTAAATAATATTTAGATTTATTCTTAAAAAAATCAATTAGGGTGAAATATTTTGTTTCAGCATCACGTGTTTCATTGTGTTTAGTTCAGTGCTCATTGACATAAAATCACGTTAATAAGAAGTACTCATGGCAGACTTTTGTTGGTGAGATGCATTTTAGTATGATAGGGGTTAAAACTGACACTAAGTAAGTGTGTCTTGTATTCTCACCCCTACTTCAGATACAAGTCCTTTAAATTAACAAGGATAGCTATGCCACTTGCAAGCCCAAAATTTCCTCTTGTTTTTCCCTTTTTATGTTTTACCTAAAGGAAAACCTGTATAAACTCACTCTACCTTAGCTTCATGTCTGTGAATGTACATATTGTATTGTGTGTTTTAACAACTGGTTTACACGGATTGTTGCTGTAAATGTGAATTTGGAAATAAAGTCATTACTATAAGATAAATATGGTGTGCATCCCTGTTTCGTCACAAATAAGTGCGGTTCATAAGGGCTGAGCAGTCTGAGGAATAGTTTTGGCTTGCAACATTATTTTCTGTCGCTGATAGTGGCCCTTTAGAAGTGATGCCAGACTTTAGTATGAAATGCCTAGGCTCATTGTTTTGAAGGATAACAAGGAATTCAAGAGAATATGTTGTTCAAAGCAACAAAAACATAGAAAGAAAATCATAACCATGAACTAAGACAGTTGGCAGATGTTTGAATATTGAGAACACTAGACAAAATTAGTGGAATATAAGTACCAGTGCTTTAGAAAATACATGAATAATCGTGTAGGACAGAAAGATTGTGTGGTAACCAACTCACTGAGAGACAAGTTAATTAATTACCTGTGATTTATTGTCAATAGGAAGCACCCGGGCAGCAGAGCACAACATCAGCACCAGTCTCGGGATGTTGGGCAGTGTGACGGTATCAATCGTCCTTGACAGAATTTTGACTCCACACCAGCATTCCACAGGAAGTGTTGTGAGCTGGTGTGGAGTCCATAACACTGCACATTGGTCACAGTATAACAGGAAAAAACATATTTTCCCTTATTGGTTGTTTAAGAATCTGCCCAGGAAAATGTAACAAAGAATGTAAAATATGTCACTTTAATTCATATTCTGTTGGATGTGTAATTTGAAATGCGAGTTTCATGGACAGTTAATGTCAGATAATGCAGTCTAAACAGTGGTGGCTAGTGACATTTGAAAGTGATGGGGCGCAAACTTTCTGTCGGAATGCACCGTGGCGTGCAAGCGCGCCCGATCATTTTAAGGAGGGTTCGGGGGGGTTCTCCTCCCGAGAAAAGTTTTTAAAAAGAGTGGGTAAATGGGGAATTTTCAAGCAATTTTGAGAAGCAAGAAGGTTAATAAAGCAATTGTGAAAGTGAGGTTATTACATTAACAAAGGGATGTCATATAACAAAATGTAGATAGAAATGTTTCTGAAGCTAGTCCCTGCCAGTGCCACGCACCTCTAAGCAATATACTCGCTGTGTGTCAGCAGGGCCTAGCATCAGTAACATTTCTATTATGTTTTTGAATCTAGGCCCAGTGCTGGCACTCAGTGTGTATGCTTCTCGGAGGTGCATCACACGTGGCAGGGACTTTAGCTTCAGAGTGAGAAACATTTTATGGACCAGTCTGCATTCTCACTCTATAAACACTTACACTCTTTGAAGTACAGAGTGTTAGTGTTTAAAGTGGGAAAGCGACCCTAAGGTAATTCAGAACTGCTTTTGATGAAGGCGCACATTTGCTTTGTGCGACTGTCCTTTAATTGTTCCAATTGCCTCTGACAGTCAATGATAAAATGTACTTCTGATAGATACATCTGCCAGTGGATTCCTCACCTTGTGAATATCCCCTTGCGTCAGCAACATTCGGAAATTCTTTTTGTAGCTTTGCGCCGACGTGGACGACGTCATAGAGGCACAGCATCGCGCTCGACTCCTCTGACGTCACCGACACCATAATTGGACCACGCCGGCGTAATGACATCAGTTCCCTTTTTTCCGCGTCGTAGACGCTAACGGTTTTCAAGGGATCGTCTGTAGCTGTACAGTAACTTTGTTACTTTGTAGTTTTTTCGGTGTTTCATTGTCTTCTGTCGAGATGTCTTCAAAGAAGACTGGATTTAAAGCTTGCGGGGAGTGTGGCAAGACGATGTCCATCACTGACCTGCATGAGTGCTGCATCTGGTGTCTGAGCTCCGACCATGACGTCGAGGATTGCCCATCTTGTAAGAAGATGACTCTGAAGGCACTTTGAGGTCGCGCTCATAGTCGTCTTCTGCTCATGCTTCGAGGAAGAAGCACAAAAGGAGGAGCCATGAGTCCCGACATCACTCAGAGGAGGACTCGAGTTCGAGACCGAAGTCGCAGGTTAAGATACTTCGGAAGGAGGTGGTGTCTTCGGCTTCGGAAGCACAGGACTCTGAGGGTGAGGCATTGCGTGCGGATTCGCCTGGATCACCGAAGCAGATAGTGAATCCATCTCCGGTTCCGTCTAATCCTTCTGGTCAGGAGGATGAAGGATGGTGGAGGAAGTTGGTGAAGACGAAGCTTCGTTGCCTGCGGGTCCGTCGACCCCGGTGCACCAGTCTGAGGAGGAGGTCGACTACGTGACAACTCCGCTCCCTCGAGAGCAACCCGGGGGCTCTTATCCAGCCTTTCCGGCTCCGGGTCAGGATCCAACGCAGTTCCTGAATGCCATGTTTGGAGTTTACTCCAGGGCAATGTACCCCTCTGGTGCACCGGTTGGTCCCACGGGTCCTTCGGCATTTAATCTGGGTGTCCCCCAGGCTTATGCTCCTGCGCCCTTATGCCTTTCTTGCCGCTCCAGCACGGCATTGGCATTTTCCGACGCTGACGAAGCCTTCGACGCCAAAGCCGTCGACGCCGAATCCATTGACGCCGATACCCTCGACTCTGATGCCGAATCCGGTTCGACCTCGAGTAGCTGCCTCGTCCGACTTCGGTTTCGACGCCGGCACCGACTCCGGCGGAGTCGGTCATGGATCCGCCGGCTTCATTTATGAAGGAGAGGTCGAGACGGGAGGCTCAGAGGCTTCTGGAGGAAGAGGTATCGGGATGAAAACTTGGAGGAAGGTGAGCTGCAGGATTCAGAGGATCCTTTTGATGACCTGGGGGGAGGCTAGTGGCCTGGAACTGTCTCCTGAGTGGGATTTGGCCTCTGTGTCTGATGTATCCTCTAAGGATGTGACTCCTTACCATGTCGTTATAAAGAAGGCGGCGGACTTGTTAAATATTACTCTGCCTACCGCTGAATATAAATCAAATATTCTTACTGAGGTCCTTCATTCACCTTCCTCTGTGATTGAACCAATGCTTCCATTCAATGAGGCTTTGGCAGAACCTATTTATGAGGTGTGGAAGAAACCTCTGACAGCCCCTACCGTTTCCAGGGCGGTTGCGAGGAGATATAGGGTGGCGCCTAATGACCCAGACTTTTTGTCTACACATCCCCTGCCTGAGAGTTTGGTTGTGCAGGCTGCCTGCTCAAAGAAGTCTGTGGGTGCTTTTCCGCAGGTTCTTGGGGAAAAAGAGTCAAGGAAACAAGATCAGGCGGCAAAGAAGGTCTTCTCCTCAGCCAGCATGGCGTTAAAATCAACTAATGCAACTTGCTTGATGGGACGATACATCCATGCTTTGGTGGATTCTGTAAAACAGTTGGGGCCTAAAATTCCTGAAGGGGATAGAAAGGACTTTCAGGAAGTAATTTCGGACACTCAGGCTGCTGCAAGGCAAGTAATCCAGAGTGGGCTGGACACGGCTGATTCGGTGACGAGAGTCATGGGCTCTTCAGTGGCCACTAGGAGAGCTGCGTGGTTAAAGTCATCGGAATTTTCTGCAGATGTTCAGTCTGCCTTGATGGATTTGCCCTTTGATGGGTCAGGATTGTTTGGCAAGAAGGCTGACGCTGCTTTAGAACGATTTAAAGACAGCAGAGCGACAGCAAAGTCTTTGGGCCTTCAACCAGAGGTACTTCTGGGAGGCGTTTCAGAGTATTTGGCAGGTCTTCCTTTCGGGCCTACAAACCATCTCAGCAGCAGCCACAGCAGCAGCAAAATACAGTGTACAAGTCGTACAGGGGCAGACAGAGAGCTTGTCCTAGAGGTCGTCAAGCCTCCTCCTCCTCCTCTTCCCCTTCCCAGCCCCCTGCCAACGCAGCAAAGCAGCCCTAGATCCGCCATTCCCGATCATGTGGGTCCAGTGGGGGGTCGGCTTACCCATTTCCTGCGAGATTGGGAATTAATTATGTCAGATCTTTGGGTTCTCAATCTCGTGGAGAATGGGTATGCTCTTCCTTTTCGGGAATTTCCCTCAAATTACCCTCCTTGCCAGGGTTATTGTTCGGAGGACCACTTGTTTCTCCTGTAAGAAGAAGTCCTGGCTCTGTTCAGAAAGGGTGCGATAGAGATGGTTCCAGAGCAGGAAAGGGGTCAGGGATGCTACTCCTGGTATTTTCTGATCCCCAAGAAGGATGGCAGACTTCGTCCAATCTTGGATCTCAGGATCTTGAATTTTTACCTGAAGCAGGAGAAGTTCAAGATGCTCACCCTTGCACAGGTTCTTCAAGCGCTGCTAGAAGAAGACTGAATGGTGTTGATCGATTTACAGGATGTGTATTTTCATATTCCCATCCTGAAGTCGCACAGGAAGTATCTCTGTTTCACTGTTGGGTCACAACACTACCAGTTTGCATTCCTTTCATTTGGTCTTGCTGCTGCGCCTCGAGTCTTCACCAAGGTGATGGCTGCACATCTCAGAAGATCGGGGATACCGGTATTCCCGTATCTGGACGATTGGCTGATCAAAGCAGAATCTCCAGAGATAGTGCTCCATCATCTGCAAGAGACAACTCAGTTGTTGCACAGGTTGGGTTTTTCGATAAATGTACCCAAATCTCACCTGGTGCCTTCCCAGCGCAACCTGTTCATAGGTGCGGTACTGGACACTACTGTGTGTCGTGCATTCCCTCCTCCTCAAAGGATTCACGACATACAGGAAATGTATTTATTTATTTATTTTTTACATTTGTAGAGCGCGAACAAATGCCCGTAGGCGTCTCGGCGCTAAAGATTCTGTACATGACTCTTGGGAAAAAGTGATGAAAAACAAGAGAGGTTACTGAGTGATCAGGAGTTTACTGATTAAACAGCCAGGTCTTTAACCGTTTTCGGAATTGAAAGAGAGATTGACTTGACCGGATCTGTAGTGGAAGGGCATTCCAAAGTCTGGCTGCCGTACCACAAAATGTCTGTCTCCCCAGGAGACGGTCTTTGTTGGGGGTACCACTAATTGATACGATGTCGTGGATCTCAATTGTCTAGTAGGACAGTAGGCGGTGAGCTGTTCTATGAGGAACAGCGGACCTTGTTTATGTACCGCTTTATAAGAAAGGCATAAAGTTTTGAATTTTATACGATTCTTAATCGTCAGCCAATGATAATTCCGGATAGTTTGGGCAATCAGTTTGAATTTAGGAATCCTGGAAAGCAGTCTCGCCGCAGCATTTTGTATCGTCTGCATTTTATTTACGACCCGAGCTTGTGCATTGGCAAATAAGCCATTGCAGTAATCCAATGAAGAAAGTACCAGTGTGCTTACCAATGTTTTTCCACACTCTCTGGTAGGAACGGGATTATTTTTTTTATAAGTCTTAGCTTATGAAATGCTGTAGATGCTATTTGATTAGCGTGGGAGACAAAGTTACGGTTGTCATCAAAAATGTTTCCCAAGTTCTTGACCCTTGGGACGGGCGTGGGCAGAGGTCCCAGAGATGACCAGTGGAGCGGTCGTTCCAGTCCTGAAGGTCCTTCGTCTGCTCGGTCTGATGGCTTCTTGCATTCTGTTGGTCAACCATGCACGTTGGCACATGAGGGGACTTCAGTGGTGCCTCCGCAGGCAGTGGTATCAGCACAGCGGAGATCTCAAGGAATCAGTCAAGATCTCCAGAGAAACTGCGGCAGATCTGTCTTGGTGGAGCGTGGAAGGCAATCTGTCACAAGGAAAGCCTTTTCAACTACCTCCATCGGTGGCCACTGTGATAACGGATGCATCCACTCTAAGGTGGGGTGCTCATCTGGGGGATCTGGAGGTCAGGGGTCTTTGGTTTCCAGAGGAAAGGTTGCTTCACATCAACCTTCTAGAGTTGCGGGCCATACGTTTGGCGCTCAAGGCCTTCCTCCCTTCCCTTCGCGATCAGTCAGTTCAAGTCCTGACAGACAACACGACCACAATGTGGGATATCAACAAGCAGGGAGGTGTGGGGTCGCAGTGTCTCAGCAGGGAGGCTCTGCGTCTCTGGTCCAGGGTTCAGGACCATCAGATTTGTCTGATGGTAAATCATCTGGCCGGGGATCTGAACGTACGTGCAGACAGTCTCAGTCGGCAGTTCTCTGCCGACCACGAGTGGAGGCTCCATCCGGAGGTAGTTCGTTATGTCTTTCAGACGTGGGGGACTCCTCAGGTGGACCTGTTTGCCACTCAGGAGAATGCTCACTGCCTGTTTTTCTGCAGTCTCCAGTTTCCAATGCAAGGAGCACTGGGGGACGCGTTTCAGTTGAGTTGGGACTCACAAATCCTTTACGCATTTCCTCCCATACCCTTGATTCCTCGGGTTCTGTGGAAGATTCGCCAAGAATGGGCCCAAGTTATATTGATCGCCCCGGATTGGCCAAGGAGGGTGTGGTACACAGATCTTCTTCACCTCTCCTCGTGCCCTCCGCTCCATCTCCCTCACAGGGCAGATCTCCTCTCCCAGATGGAGGGGCAGGTTCTACACCCCCACCTCCAGACCTTACACCTTCATGCCTGGAGATAGAGCGGGGCAACCTGAATCCCTTTTCTCTCCCACACGATGTGGTGGATTTCATATTATCGGCCAGGCGTGACTCTACTAAGTCCATTCTTATAGATGGTCTAAATTTGTTGCTTGGTGTGGGGAGAAGTCTGTAGACCCTTTAAGGGCTCGTTTGTCCAATATACTTCAATTTGCACTTTCCTTGGCCCAGCAGGGTTTTGCGGTGGCAACTATCAAAGGTTATCTATCGGCCTTATCGGCTTTCCTTTGTCTGCCGGACCAGCCCTCTTTGTTTAAATCTCCTATTGTGTTATGATTCATTAAGGGCCTTATCAATAAATTTCCTCCTACACCTTTTATTGTGCCTCAGTGGGACTTGAACCTTGTACTTACATTCTTGATGGGTCCGCCTTTCGAACCTTTATACAAGTGTCCCTTGAGTCTTTTGTCTTTTAAGACTATTTTTCTGGTAGTAATTACCTCGGCAAGGAGTGTAAGTGAGCTTCAAGCTCTTAGTTCGAAGCCCCCATTTTTGTCCATTCATGCTGAACGTTTGGTTCAAAGGACCAGGGCTGCTTTTCTGTCGAAGGTGGTAACTCCTTTCCATCTGGGGCAGTCCGTTACCCTCCCTACCTTCTATCCTCCCCTCGCCTTTCCAAGGAGGAGGAGAGACTTCACCGCTTGGACCCTAAGAGGGCAGTGAGCTTTTACCTGGACAGAACAAGAGATTTCAAGTTGGATGACCAGCTGTTTGTTGGATTTGCTGGCTGCAAGAAGGGGAAGGCGGTGCACAAGCGCACGCTCTCAAGATGGATCATACTATGCATCAAGATCTGCTACTCCCTGGCTGGTAAGGAACATCCAGAGGGTATAAGGGCTCATTCTACTAGAGCAAAGTCTTCAACATCTGCTTTGTCTAGAGGTATACCTGTTGAGGATATTTGAAGAGCGTCAACTTGGGCCTCCCTCCACACTTTTGTGAAGCATTACTGCTTAGATACCGAGGTGAGGAGGGACGGCCACTTTGTGCGCTCTGTCCTCCAGGATTTTCTGGTATAGGAGAGTGGACACCCTCCTCCGGGAGTGGGGACTGCTGTGGGACTCTATTCACAAGGTGAGGAATCCACTGGCAGATGTATCTATCAGAAGAACAAGTTACTTACCTTCGTTAACGCTTTTTCTGGTAGATACAGTATCTGCCTGTGGATTCCTCACTGACCCACCCGCCTCCCCGTTGTCCACTCTTCTATACTTGAGTTTATTGTAATGTAAATATTTATATGGTCAGGATAATGTTCTATTTCAATTGCATTCCTGCTTCTGCTTCACACTGTGTGTGTGTTATTTGGACATTTGTGTACTGTGTATACTGTGTATATATCTACTGTCATTGGTCCGTCCGTGTGCCTCGAAGGCACGAAAAAAAGGGCGGAACTGATGTCATCACGCCGGCGTGGGCCTATTATGGTGTCGGTGACATCAGCGGAGTCGTGCGCGATGCCGTGCCTCTATGACGTCGTCCACGTCGGCGCGAAGCTACAAAAAGAATTTCCGAATGTTGCTGACGCAAGGGGATATTCACAAGGTGCAAAAAATCGAGACCCCGGCCCCAGGCCTACACAGCGGATCGCCGGAGGCCAGGGCCGGACACGGAGCAGTGACGAGGAGCGGCCGCGCGTCAAGGAAGCGACCGCCGACCTTTACCAAAGGGATCCCCCCGCAGGTCCGCAGCAGAGTGAGGAGCAGCCAGCAGGAGAGCCGGGACCCGGAGTTGGAAGGTGGGTCCCGGTGCACAGCGCACTTGGGCCGGTGGCGGAGGCAGCAGACAACTGTGGGCGCCCAGCGGCTGGCGCAGAAATCGAGGCCTCGGTCTTGGGCCTACAGCGATAGGGGGCGGACACTGACCGCCCCAAAGCTTCTACCACTTAGGAGGAAGGCCGGTATAGAAGAGGTGAGGGGAGGCACAGGAGGAACGGGGGTGCCTGTCTGTCCCGTCGGGGAGACGAAATTGGGGCGAGGGCCACTGCGACATGGTGGCAAGCAGAAGAAGGGGTGGCCATTGAGCTCCGGCGGAGGACACAGCAGAGGCCCTGTCGCGGGCCAAACATGGAACTCCGGGTGGCACTGGAGGAGCCTGGAGCACTGCTAGTGAGGTGGGTCCCGCCGCAAGGTGCAGCGCGACACAAGAGGTGGAGGCGGCTGGGACCAGAGAGCGCTTTGCGGGAACCACGGAACTTGAGGCCCTCTGGTCTCGGTTCTGTGGGAAACAGCTTGATAGGCAGCAAAGCTGCACTGGCATATTTGCGGGCCCCGGCGAGGGAGCCCTCACACACAACATAGACACTGCAATAGCGACTATGTGCCCTTGTGAGACAATGCGCTAAGGCACGCAGGAGCCGGCGCAGGTGACTTAGCCCTACACGGAACTTGAGGCCCAGGCCTTGGGGCCTACGTCACGAACGCGGCTGGGGGGGGTCCACTGGTCGCGCGCAGCATAAAAGGCTCAGCTCCCTAGATGGGACACCCAAGGTCGGGGGTGGAGCTGGCCCCCAGTAAAGGAGCTCTCCGCTACAGGCACACAGGACGACGGCAAGAACCCAGACGTTACGGTGACCGGCCCGGCCGCCAAGGGGGAACGCTGCCAGTCACCACAGATTCGACCCAAGGGAGACGGAGGACGCGATGGCCAACACGGGGCGCAAGGGTGCCCGCACAATTACGGACATGCTTGCTAAAGGTGCCGCCAAAGGGGACAAGAGCCAGTCCCCCTCAGCGACGGTAAGCGACGCGAGGCAGGCTGATGGTGAGGCGCCTATCACCAAGGCCTTCCTTGAATCCCTCTTCAACTCCCTCCGGGAGGATTTTCAGACCCTAAAGCAAGAGCTAGCCGGGGAGCAACACGAGCTCCACCGAGATGTGGATAACCTAGGAGAAAGAGTAGTGACGGTTGAGGAAACGGACCAGGCAAGGAGCGAAGAGGTGGAATTTCTCAAGCAGGAGGTCATCCGTCTCCAGGAGCAGCAGGTAGACCTGTAAGCACACGCGAAAGATCTTGAGAACCGCTCCCGGAGGAACAACGTCCGCGTCCGGGGAGTGACACCTAAAGCAGAGGGGAACAGCGTGACCACATACCTGCAGGAACTGTTTAGAAACATTTTAGGGGAAGCTTCAGACTTTGAGATCCGCATCGATAGAGCACACAGAGTTGGCCTGGCGCGGCGTGCACCTGCCCCCCCCCCCACTGGACATCCTTGCCTTTCTGCCTGATTTCACCCTAAAGGAAAGGATCTTGCAAGAAGTCCGGCGGAAACAACCCCTCCAATTCCAGGGTCACCCGGTGGCCTTGTACCAAGATCTCTCCCCCATCACCCTGCAAAAGCGGAGAGCATTTCGTTTGGCCACGACGTTCCTTCGGGACAACGGCATCCCCTATTCCTGGGGCCACCCATTCTGACTCGTCTTCAAATGGAAGGGGACCTTGCACCAACTTCGCTCCCACAGAGACACCTACGCGCTTCTGGGAATCGACCCTGGAGAGGACGAGAAAGAAGACACCGCATCTCCGAGGGACACATGAGATAGGCCCAGGCGGCGGTCCGGAGGCGAATGGCAATGAGTGGGGCGTCGGCGGTCCCCCAAGATGAAACTGAAACCGGACCTGACGACAATGGCTCTAGAACAGGCGGCGGCCATACAAGAAGTAGCCAAGGACGCGACAAATGTGCATTGAACCAGCATTGAAATGGGGTTTGCATTCATCGCTCTAAGCCCATACGGGCGGGGGGGGGACGGGCCGGGGGGCCGGCGGGGTCGCCACTGCCGCACTACCCTCCAGACGGTTCTACCACAGGTCTGAACTAGTTCCGATAGGCCTGGGACTATTGTTTGCATTTTGGGATCTCCAGTTGGGGTTCGGGGGGGATGAAGGGGGAGTTGGGGAAGGTAGGGGTGGGTGCGGGAGGGTGGAGGGGAAGGGGGCGGGGGGAAGGTCCTCGGTTGGGATGGGGGGACAGGCTCCGGTGTGGCATACTGCAGGCAGCGCAGAAGAGGTGACACAGCTCAGGATGGCTAGGCGAGACTGGACAACCATGTGCAACTCCCAGACGACAGACTCCACTATGCAGGTTCTCTCCCTCAATGTTAAGGGGCTTAACAATCCCATTAAGCGCAGGGCCGTCCTTTCCTTTTTAGAAAACTCTGGGGCGGAGATCTGCCTCCTACAGGAAACACACTTACTGCCACTTTCGAGGTAAAGTGGGGGACAAAGTAGTAGATATTAAAGGGAGGCTCCCTGTATACAAAATACAGATAGGGGGATGGTCAGCTGTGATAGGTTCAATATATGCAACCAACACCAAACAGGAATCCTTTCTCACCGGGGCCTTGACAGACACGCTCGCTCACAACATCAACTCCACGCTCGTCGGGGGCGACCTTGGCGGCCTTGATCAGACACTGAGATCGTCCCTGCAGCGCTATCTGACCACGACGCGCTAACAGTACACGTTCGGATTCCCATGCCAAAGATACAGAAGGGCAAATGGCGCCTCAAGGAGGCTCTCCTCCACTGCAAAGGGGTGACACAACACATCAACACACGCATTGCCGAGTATCTCGCCACGAACGGCACGACAGAAGTATTCCTTGCGGCGCTATGGGGGCATTGAAGGCGGTGGTGCGCGGGGAGCTGATAGCGATCGCAGCAGCGGAATCTCGGGAGCATCGGGAAAAGAGGCAGGCGCTCTCCGATCAGGTACTCGAACTCGAACGGGTCCACAGCAGGACCGGGGCCCCAAGAATGTGGCGCAAGCTCAAAGCGGCCAGGGCCCAACTACCGAGCCTCGACTTGGATCGGGCTGAATACACGGCACTGCATTTACGACACACTTATTACGTGGGCGGCTACAGGACAGGCCGCCTGCTGGCTAGCAAGCTTAAGGCCAGGGTCCTGCGCTCAAAAATCACATCCCTTCGGGATACCACAGGGCAGGAACAAAGAGACGACGAGCAGATAGCTGCAACGCTTCAGACGTTTTACGCGTCGTTATATACCGCGGAGCCCACCCTTGAGGTAGGGAACGCAGACTCCTATCTCGCCACAGCTGCCGTCACGGCCCTCACTGAAGCAAACTCGCGCTCCCTTGAGACAACAATAAGGACGGAGGAAGTAATCTCTGCGATAGCACACCTCAAGCCGCTCAAATCACTGGGGCCGGATGGCTTCTTGGCGGGTTTCTATAAAACATTTTGCCCTCTGATAGCCCCGATCCTGGCCAGACTGTTTAATTCATTTGAGGGCCCTATCCCGCGCGATATGCTTGAGGCCGATATCATTGTTCTGCCGAAACCGGGAAAGGACCCCGCTGACTGCGCGGCCTACATGCCCATATCGTAGCTCAACCTAGACCTAAAGCTGTTTACCAGCATCCTGGCCGCAGGACTAGGCCCCTGCCTCCCGGCATCATCGAACCAGACCAAGCGGGTTTTATCCCTAACCGGCAATGCGCAGACAATACGAAACGCCTGATGCGTGTCTTAGACAAGGCCCACTTCAACGATTCGGACACAGCTCTAATTTCGGTTGACGCATAGAAGGCGTTCAACCGAGTCGACTGGGGGTACTTAGACGCTACCTTGGCTCAACGGGGTGTGTTCCAAACCATTTACCATCAAGAGGGGGACGCCCCTTCTCTCCACTGCTTTTTGCTCTCTACATAGAGCCCTTCGCACAAAAGGACAGGGACAACCCTGCGATCACCGGCGTCAAGTTCGGGGGAGAGACGCAGACCATAAGCCTTTATGCTGACGACATCCTTGCAGCACTGGAGGACCCTATAAACTCGGTCCCGGCCTCCTTGTCGGAAATGGAGACATTCGGAAAAGTGTTGGGGTTCAAAATGAACGTTGGGAAGTCGCTGCTCCTCCCGTTTGGATGCAATGCCTGAGCGTCTAGCACTCTTCCCAGCAACCTGGGGGGGCTATCCTCCAGCTTGTCCCTGCCTTACTTGGGCACATCTCTAACACCGTCCACGGACCAAACCGTGGAGCAAAACTATTCAGCCCTCCTTAGCCAACTACTGGGCGACCTCACGAGGTGGTGTCAACACTCACTCTCCTGGCTAGGGCGAGTGGTGGCGATCAAAATGTCTCTGCTGCCGAGGGTTCTATATTTATTCCAGACGCTATCAGTCACTCCCCCAATTGGCCTACTCACGAAACTCCAAGATTCCCTCTGAAAATTTGTCTGGGCAGGCAAGCGACCACTCCTACGCAGGTACCTCACCAGCCACACCACGGCAGGGGAGGGCCTGGGAGTTCCGGACCTCTTAAGATACTTCCAGGCGACACAACTCAGGTTTCTCCTGGAATGGAACCGCCCCAAATCTGGAAAGAGATGGCTCTTTCAAGATCGCGCAATGGCCCAGATGCCACTAAGGAGGATCCCCTTCCTTAAACGGCAGGACCGGCCCACATACATGAAAAAATCACCCATTACTCGCACTATCTTGCAGGTGTGGGACAAAGTAGCGGTGCCTCGGGGATTCACCACTTACCCTTCACCTCTGACGCCCCTATTCGATAATCCGGCCTTTGCACCTGGCATGGTTCGGGGATCCTTTCCCCAATGGCGGTTGTCAGACTGCAGATCAGCTGGCCACTTCTTCGATCTCAAAGGCTTTATGATGATGCAAAATCTACAGGACGCCTACGCGATCCCCCAGATCCCGCGATTTGAGCTTTTCCAAATTCGTCACTGGCTCACGAGCAGAGACATGTTACCACTGGTCAGCATGCACCTCACTCCATTTGAAAAATGGCTCCATACCAAGAAATCGGATAAGCGGGCAATAACGGAACTGTATGCAATGCTCTGCCCCCTACGACCTCCCTCCGTGCGATCAGCGGGTCAGAAGAGATGGGAAAGGGAGTTAGGACTATCCCTCACTGATAAAGAGTGGCAAGACATATACTACAGGGTACATCACACTGCCAAAAATGTCGCTAGAAAAGAAGCGGCAGTCAAGATTGCTTATTATTGGCACCTGACGCCAACAAGACTGCATCAGGGTAATCTACGTAGTGACCCCTTGTGTTGGAGAGGATGCGGTTAGCCAGGCACACATACTATGGGACTGTGCAGAGGTGCAAGACTATTGGGTACAAGTACTTAGGGACATCAACAAGTATTTTGACACTGAAATCCCTTGTTTCCCAGCATATACACTGCTTGACCTGCCCAACAAAATCACCTTCCCACTTAAATCGCCCAGAGGCAAACAAATGGGCTTAGCGATGGGGGCAGCAACACAGCACATATTGTCTCTTTGGGGCACCACACGGAAACCCACTCACATTGGATGGCTTCACAAGCTATGGTACATAATGGGGATGGAAAGGATACTCAGATGCAAGACACCTTCCTCGAAACCTGGCAACCCCTATTAGACTTACTAGCCGATGAATTCAATGAGCTTACCTGCCCGAAATACCTTAGAGTCCTACGATTGGCTGATGAGTTACGGAACACATCCGGGGACCCCGCCTCAGAAACCTCAGCCTGATATGCTGGCACATAGTTCTTTTGCAGATGTCCACACCGGAGGGGCAGGAGTAGGGGGGCTAGGGACAGTGGAATGGGGGTGAGGGACGGGTCTAGGAGGGGAGAGTCGGTTAAGCGGTTGGGGTTGTTTGGGACATGACCGGTCCACGTCCAGTCCACACCCGCCCACATGGACACATTGCCTCACCCGGCCACCACGGCTCCCTATGGGGTTGGGGGATACAAGACTGAAGGGGGGCATGCCCCTGACATGCACATTGTTCTACCGGTGATATGTCCTCTCTGTTTGAAAATACAAGAAAAATGATTAAAACAAAAAAAAAACTAGACACACAGGGGAATCCAGGATGGGGTGACTTGTGCGGCTGTCACCAGGTTCTGTTACCCAGAATCCCTTGCAAATCTCAAACTTTGTCACAAGAAAACCCTTTTTCTCACATTTCTGTGGTAGAAAATTCTAGAATCTGTGTGGATCCGCAGTATTCCACACATCCCCATTCCCCAAAGTCTTCCGATAAAAATGGTACCTCACTTGTGTCAGTAGGCCTAGTGCCCGTGACAGGAAAGGGCCCAAAACGCAATGTGGACACACCACATTTTCACTGTGAAAATTGACCCTTTTTTTGCAAAGTGCCTAGCTGTGGATTTTGAACCCTAGCTCAGCCGGCACCTAGGTAAAACTAGCAAACCTATACATTTTTGAAAACTAGACACCCAGGGGAATCCATGAGGAGTGATGTGTGGCTCTCACCATGTTCTGTTACCCAGAATCCCTTGCAAATCTCAAACTTTGTAAAAATAAATTAAAAAAACATGTTCCTTCCATTTCTGTGATGGAAAGTTCTGGAATCTGCGTGGTTCCACAAAATCCCACCCACCCCGCATTTCCCAACTTCTCCCAATAAAAACGGTACCTCACTTGTGTGGGTAGGTGTAGGAAAGTAGGATCTGTTTCTTCTGGTTACCCCTACTTTTTGCTTGATGTAACACTGTTTTTGACTACTCTGACTGGGATCCTGCTAATCAGGACCCAAGTCTATCTGCTTTCTCCATAAACTGTTATGTTATGTACTTAGGTACTCTCCAGATTGGATACTGGGGTACCCTTGTCAGTCCCTAGTATATGGTACACATGTACCCAGGGCATAGGTACCACAGGGGCCTCCCATGGGCTGAAGCATGTATTATGCCACCCATGAGAGGTGATGCAAAATGGAGCTACATGCCTGCCATTGCAGCCTGTGTAAGTTGGTGCATGCACCACCTACGTAAGATATTGGTTTACTATATTTAAGGGTCACTGTACTTAAAACCTATAAGTCATCCCTATAGCAGGCCTTTACAACCCTGAAGTCAGGGTGCTTGGTTCTAAGTGAGAGGATGCCCCTGCATGAGCAGGACACCCCTGCTGCCTGTGGAGTCCAGTCTCCCAGGTTGGCATTGAAGCTTCCTTATACTAATCAAATCAAATCAGGAATATTTATTTAGCGCAAAACATATCACCTGAAAGTCTCATGGTACTTTGCAGAGGCTCGAAAGTATGGTTTAGGCAGAAGCTGGTTAGAAGTCAAATGACCAGGTTTTTAATTCCTTAAGAAAACTATGATGGTCTGAGATGATGAGCAAGTGTAAGGGTAATTTGTTACTGAGGACAGGTGCAAGAAAAGAGAAAGATCTCCCTCCCATTCTTGTGGCCTGAATTTTGATGGGTGTTAGAAATGTACTACTGGATCTTAGAGTCCTACAAGAGAGCTACTAGGTAAGTTTCTTTTTCCAGTATCCAGGGCCCTTGCCATGTAAATTCTTGAGTTAGGCAGAGAATTTTAAAATGGCTCTGTTTCCTGACAGGGAGCCAGTGAAGAAGTCTCAAGCTGGGGGCTGAAGGGGCTCTTCGAGGTAGATTCAACACCAGTCTGGCAGCAGTATTCTGCAAAACCTGGAGTCGTGTAGGAAGGTCTTCATTTATTGAAGACAGCAAAGCATTACCATAATCCATACGGTTAATAATTAGGCCTTGGACTAGTGGCTTCCTGACTTCCAATGGAAGCCATTTAAAAACTTTGCGTATATTTAGCATAATTCAAAAACAGGAGCCAATTAGGTGGTTAACTTGGTCTTTCATAGACAATTGATTGTCTGTTTGGATGCCTAAATTCCGAACTGATTGTTTTGGCACTGGACATAGTCCTAGGGATTGAGGCCACCAGTCATTTGACCAGTGTTCATGGGCTTTGCCAAAAAGGAATATTTAAGATTTTCCTCCATTTAGTTGTTGATGAGTTAAATTCATGCACTTGTCAATGTGGGTCATACAAATTTGGAAGCGTAACTTGGTATCCGCTGGATATGGGCCTAAGGTGATCCAGATCTCAGTATCTTCGGCTGTCTAGACCCTCCCCTGGGTCCCCTGAACTGCACCTCTCCCCCGAACTTGGCGTCGGTGATCGCAGGGTTGTCCATGTCCTTTTTCTGCGAAGGGCTCAATGTAGAGAGCAAAAAGCAGTGGAGAGAGGGGGCCTATCTCTCCTGTGGGTATTTAAGGGCTTACCTGGCTGTAGGACCTTAGATTAGTTGTAGACAAGATTCAGAACTGAAACCACTGCACTTCGACCGTCTGGGCTCTATGGACTTCACTGGACTTCGGTTGGGCCTGACTTCGTCTCTCTCATTCTGCTGTATCGTCTGTGTCTGTGCACCATAACAGTATCCATGTAGGACCAGTGGAGCATCCAAGACCCCTGAAGATAATCTCCCTTGGAGTGAAGGAGTCACTCCCCTGCATTCGATGGTACCGCAACACGTCTGACCGGTCTACTGACCCTGAGCTCCTACGGGCTCTGAAAGGCTCAGCAACACAGGAGGTTGGTTTCTACATCCCCGAGGTCCAAGCTGCCATCTCACCAAGATTCAGGTCAGAATCCGATGTGGGGGCCGCAATACCAGAACCCCTGTGCACCGCATACTTTTGTAAGTGCATGTGCTTGTTGGCAATTATTTAACAAGTGCATTGGGCTTTGAGTACCTCTAACCTCTGGTGACTTTCTGCAAAAAGATTTTCATCCACCTCTCACCCAGTGCTCGTGGCTTGCTGTTTTGTGAAGCTGCTCGAGGTCCTCTCGTGACTCCGGTGCCTCCGGCCTGTGGATCCTATTTACTGTAATTTTTGCTTTTCTTGGGCTCCCCTGGTTGCTCCAGGCTTTCCCTGACTCCCCTGTGTGTAGTGAGTCTCCTGGGCCTTGCTGGATCAAACCGTACACTTTCTTGACTTCCTGCGTGGGTTACTGTTGCCAAGGCTTGTTGGTGCTCCTGATAGATACCGACCCCTTAGCACTCGACATCCTTCGTGGGACATCTCGCATCCAGTTCCCGGTCATTCTCAACATCGCCTCATACCCGCAGCTGCAGAGTCATGGTCACCGTCAGCTATCCTGAAGCACCCGAAATCGATGGGCATTCGTCTATCGAGCCCCTGGTCACTCCCAAGTGACCCAGACTCTATCCCCTTTGCTTTCAGGTATTCCTTGACAAGAATCTATGGTTGGATTCCAACAGACTTTCTTCTCTCTTCCAGCAGCGGCACTTTCTTGAAGTTCTCCATTGGGTTCAACTGCAGTTTCTGATGCCACTTCACACCTATGCACCCGGATTTTCTGGGTTAGGTAACTTGGGTACTTTGGTATCCACGAGTGGGGTGGCTCTCCAACCTTCTGTCTTCCACAGGGTATCTTCGTAGTTCACTGGGAAGGGTCCTCAATCTTTAAAACTCCAACCGTGACTTTCCTGTATTTATTTCTGTGTTTTATAGAGCGCGAACTTGACCCATTAGGGTATCAGAGCGCTTTACAGGAAAACATAGCATTGCATAGACCGGCTTAGAATCACCAGGTAACAAATCCAGTAGTGGGGGGGGCAGGATACATAAGAGAGAGAAGGGCACATATTTATAGATTACATTTACAATTACTCAAGATGAGAAAACATATTTACAATACTCAAGAAAAGTTCCCAAGGTTCTTGGTGGGGTGAATAGCGTAGAGTTGTATGGAGCACGCGGCCTTGTTCTCCCTGGGGTCCCTATCTACTCACCTTGGGTGGTTCCTTGGGGTCCCAGCAATTCTAGGTCCTGTCGACATCATCCTGACTCAAGTTTTGGTTCTTATACCACTTTCTTGGTATATGGTTTGGTCTCCTGGGGCCCACTGTGTATTTGTGCTATTTACTGTGATTTCTGTGCTCAAGTATTGTGTGCTTTGTGTTTATCTCAGTATAGGACATACTGTAACATTCTGTATAGTGTCATATAATAAATACATATTTGTCATAACTACTTTGTGGTTCTCTTTTCATTTAATCTATAATATAAGATTGCATTCTGGTAAATAAAAGCTGCTTTACACTCCTTCAAGACTTAGCCTGAAGGTTTCTCTGCACAGCTACCACTTGGATAGCTTTCTAAGGTGGTCTGACACCTCTTAAATCACCATAAGGGTTGTTTATACTGGTGCAGGGTGCACATTAGTGGACGTCATATACCAGGTCAGCCTCTCACACTGGTGCACAGAAGTTGGGATTCAAGCCTGCATTGTTTTACCAGATAAATCTTTGTATTGATTAACTGAAAAACCACTAAGCACTAGGCACATTTAATACAAGCTTAGAATAAATAAGTTCTACTGAACGTAGGGTTGGGTAGTTAAGGGTCTATCACACCCTTTCACCAGCCTAAGAGAGTTTAGCTCCCACTAGGTTAGGTAGGGGCAACACCACTCCTCACTTAGTATGTCTACTAAAGGAGATGCCATTGGCTCTCTGCCTTCCAAGAACTGAAAGCACTGTGTGCCTCCAGCAAGCTGAAGACAGCGAGGAGCGCCAACACTCAACACCTGGTAAAGATGTTACTGTTAGATGACCTAAGGAAGACTCCTGGGTCAAATGAACAGGACAGAGTGGGTGGGCCAGGGTATGAAGATAGGACTGGAGGGGACTCCTCTGTGACATTAGAATCGACCCCTGACCAGAGGGAACCTGATGGCTCCCACCGGGACAATTCAGAGTTTCAAGAAGACTATGGAGAAGACCCTTAGGGCCCCCCTCCCCCTTCATTCCTCCTGTAAGAGTGCAGAGTTTACCAAGGAGGTTTAGATCTCCCTCTGCAGAATCTAATCACTCAGGACAGTCAGTGAGGACCTCTGTATCTAGCAAGAGGGACCACTCTTTTTTATAGGGAATACCAACTTCTTGAACTTGAGGAAGTTAGGCCTAGGCCCAGGAAAGAGCAGTTGGCCCTTGACAAAGGGTCCCTAGATGTCCAGTGGGACTAGAGTTAGCAACAGTGTCCCTAGAGTTAAGGAACATTCCTTTGATCATAGGAACCTGAGCAAGATTGTCCCTCCCTACCATGTTGGGGATGATATCCATAAATGGATAGCTGCTTTATAGAGGGCCTGTAAAGTTCTGAAGCTCCCTCAAGAGAAGTGGGAAGCTATCTTATGGCTCTCCTTTGCTGACAAAGGTAGAGATAAGCTCCTTACTGTTAGAGAAGAGGATGCTGGCAATTACTCAGTTTTGAAGAGTGCTCTTAATGTTAGGGTTGGCTTTACCACTGAGCAGTACAGGATTAAGTTCAGAGACACCCAGAAGACACCGAATCAGGATTGGGTGGACAGTGCTATTAAGGCTCTGGAAAGTTGGTTGCTTGGCAGCAAGGTGCAAGACTTTGAGGGATTGTACAATTTGATTATGTGGAATCAGATCTTTAATAATTGCCAGAATCATCTTTTACATCAGTACCTGGTGGACTCTGATCTGACTTCTCCCGAAGAATTGGGAAAGAAGCCAGATAAGTGGGTAAGAACCAGAGTGAAGCAGAAGAAGCAGGACACTGGTGGTCACCAGAAGAAGCAAGATTCTAAAACCTAAGAGAAGGGTGGGGGCAAGGGTAAAGACAAAAAGGAGTCTTCATCAGGGCCCCAAAAATCTGCATCTGGGGAGAGTCATAGTTTAACACAGGTAAGGGCAAAAAGAAACCTTGGTGTTACTTTTCTAAAGTGAAAACTCATTGGACAAAAGATACTGATTGTCCAAAAGCCAAGGACCACTGACCCTAAGGCAAATCCGACCCCTAGCACAAGTGCAAGTGGTGGTACAGGGAACAGAGGATTAGTAGTGTTAACCTTGGGCTCTGAGATGGGTACTGACCTAGTCAGAACTACAACTCAGGCTGTGTTTGTCTGTGATGGTGGCATGAATTTTGCCACCTTATTTGTCAGTCCCAGTAACCTGTGCAAATACAGTCAGCAGCCTTTGCTAAATGGTGATGAGGCTGTGGCATACAGGAACACAGGTGCAAGTGTCACTATGGTGACAGAGAATCTTGTGGGTCCTGACCAAATCATACTTGGAGAAATGTACCAAGTGACCGATGCAAACAATGTCAGGACTGACCATTCCTTGGCAGTTGTTAATTTCAGCTGGGGAGGGGTAACTTGTCCTAAAAAGGTTGTGGTAAGTTCAGACCTACCAGAGAGTATTTTTTTGGGCAATGATTTGGAAACTTCAGCTTGTGCTGAAGAGGAACTAAGGACCCATGCAGCAATGTTGGGAATCTCTGCAGTGTTTGCTGTGACTAGGTCACTAGCCAAACTGTCAACCACGGAAAAGGCCCTGGATGCTGGAACAATGGACCAGGGTCCTTCCAAGAGAAGAAGCAGGAGTGGTAAGGCTGTGTCTACCCCCCCCCCCCCGCCCCCCAGACTCAGAGTGAGGATCAGTCTCCAGAGGGGAATGAACTTAGCCACTGTGAAAGGACTATTTCAGATGAGCTTGAACCTGATCAGGTTGAGTTATTGGGGACAGGGGACCTTCCAGGGTAGACCTGAGTTTGAAGCAGAAAATCTGCTCCTCTCTTGAACCCCTCAGACAGCAAGCTGCTGCTGAGGCTGCTGAACTGTCATTGGGTCCCACAGGATCTACTGGGATGAGGGACTATGTTATAATTTTCTTCTTAAGTTGTTCTGTCACATTGGGGTTAATTAGGTAGAATGTTGGTGCGATGCCTGGTTACCCTGTTGCTAGGTGCTCTATTCAATGGTGTGGAGAGCAGTTGGCAAGAGATGTTTCTTCCTCACTGCTCCTGTCTGCTGTGTAGTTATCTTGGAATAAACTCCTGTTAACTCTATCTATGACTACGAGTTATTTGCTACAATTCATGACGAGGATGGGATCCTAAGTGCAACTTTACTCACCTTTGGTGTAGATCCTGCTGAAGACGTCTTCATCGGGTGGTAAGACTGTTCCAATTTTCTTCAATCTACCAAGATCTTCACTCGGCGCAGATCACACCACGCTTCCTACCGCCGATCACACTGCTCTTCCTGTATTTCCAGCACGCTTTTAAATCTTCAGCATCAGTTTGTCCATGATCTCTGTGTGAACTTGGTTCACAAGCACCACGCAGCGTCTTGTCTGTGTTTGTGACTCTTGTTGTAACCTCCGCTGATTTACACACTATTTTGAGGCCCTGGTTTTGTATTCCGTGGACGCAGACTTTTAAAACTGTCTCACGCATGCTCCCGCATGCTCAGCACCAGGCCTCAATTTACATGGTTTGCCTGACTTTCTAGCTTGCGCTTTGAAGCTGTTGCTTAGCAACGAGACAGCATTGCATTTCCTTGACAACCTCCTTGGTGTCTCGTAGCAACGCCTCTGTCTGCTCCTGCGGTGACTGGCACGTCTTTTCTTCATTGCCGATCGACAATGACGATCGGCACGTCTTTTCCCCATTGACTATTTATTCTCAAGCCACGCTGCTCAGATTCAGCCACAGTGGGTCACATTGCGCTGATCCACACACCTCTTTCTGATCTTTCAGTTCAGCTCAGGGGAACCTCCCGTTTGATGGGAGATCTGGTTTGATGCCTTCTGGACGTATTTGGGAGCCATTGGTGCCTCGAGATTTAGCTCTGAACGTAAGAAATGCCTTCTACTCCATTCTCTCGGAATGGAAGGTCATCCAATCTTTAAGCATCTTCCTGAGGTTAACCATCTTCCAGACAACGTTATTGATGACTACCAAGACACTATATTCAAACTTAAAACTAGGTTTGATAAACAACCAAGTTTGATGGTTCTCCGCCACAAGTTTTTTAAAAGACAACAGTGTGGGAACGAAGATGTGGACTCGTACATCTCTACCTTACATAGGCATGCATCTGTGTGTTAGTTTGACACTTTCACTGATCAACTGATCCGTGATCAGTTTGTGTCTCATTGCAGAGATAAGCAGATTCAGCAAAGCTACTGTCTTTGGCCAACCCTTCCCCTTGATGAATCAATCAAAATAGCTAAGAGCAATGAGACGTCACAAGTATCTTTAACCCCTTAGGCGTGGCCGCAATTCTGCACCTGTGCGGCACTTCTGAAGAGTGGGCGGGATCATGACGGCTCCCAGCCGTCATCAGCACACGAGCACTGTGATGCATTATGGTCGGTTGCCGTCATCAACATGGAAGGGGTTAAAGGAACTGGAAGAGAAATCTACTGAGCCCGTCAATGTTGTCACCTCCAATTCTTAATTTTCCTAAACCTACCTATTTTAAAACTAATTCTATCAAGAACTCGAGTTCTGGGAGAAGTGCACCAGATCTTGTCCACTTTAAGCAGATGTGCTAACGGTGTGGAAATCCTCCCCACCAGAAAGGAGCAAAGTGTCCTGGGGCCAATGTAATTTGCACTTACTGTAAAATAATAGGTTATTTTGCAAAGGTCTACATAAAAAGGAAAAATTCGAGAAAGACTGTTGCTTGTGTCCTAGAGTCAGACCAAGAGTCTGATTCTGAGATGGTTTCTGTGGTCTATGATTCACACGAAGTTGTTTCTAATGTTGTTGATTCATGTGAATGGGCCCGATTCACAAAACTAACTAAGACAAAATCCTAAACTTACTACTTTTGGTATTCACAGAAGTTAGGATTTTGTCTTAAGTTTGTCTTAAGACAAAATCCTAACTTCCCTGAATACCAAAAGTAGTAAGTTTAGGATTTTGTCTTAAGTTAGTTCTGTGAATCGGGCCCACAGTGTGTATCCCATTGTTGAAACCATAATAGGCGATAAACCACTTAATCTTCTTGTTGATTCTGGTGCCAGGATTACTATGCTAGACCAAGAATTGTTTTACAAAACTTGGGGTGATAGACCACTTCAACCTCCCGATCGATCTCCGGCTACGTATGAAGGGCGGAAGATTGATCTCTTAGGTTTTTTTGAAGAAGTTCTGGTTTTTAAAAACAGAAAAATAACTGGGAAGGTTTACGTTGCAGTGAAGGTCCTGAACATCTTAGGATGGTATCATCAGGGTCTGTTCAGAATGGTCCTTAAACCTGGTACTTCTGAGCAGGTTATGGTGATATCTGATGATCAACATCTGTCCCAATGGAAGGAATGGTTTCCATCTGGTTTTGGAGAAGGTTAGGAACCATAAAGCGTTTTAAATACAAAACTGTGGTTAAAGAGGGTGCCCTACCTATCAAACACAAATTGAGAGGTGTGTCTTTTAGTGTGAGGGACGATTTAGAGAGAGAATTCAAGTCCTTGTGGGACCAGGGGATTATAGAACCTACTGAATCCTTACTATGGTTATCACCCCTGGTTGTCGCACGCAAGAAATGTAGTAAACTACGTGTCTGTGTGGACTTGAGGTCACTCAATAAGATGATCTGGGTCGACTCTCACCCTTTGCCATAAATATGTGATCTGTTTACAAGCCTAAACCGGTCACAGTTTTTTTCGAAGTTGGCCCTGGCCAGCACTTATCATCAGATTGAACTGGAATCTGCATCTCACCCCCTTACAGACTTTGGGGGTCATTAGGATGGCAGGGAGACTTAGTCCGCCCGTCATCCTATCGGGTATTGGGATCGCCTGCCATAAAGGCGGGGGTCCCGTGGGGGATATTAGGATGCGCCCACCACTGTGGCGGGTGCATGCTGCATTTTTAGCATTGTGGTGGGCGGTGCTCTCAGCACCGCCCACCACAATGCTCCGCCACCATGCTAAAAATGCACGAATGCATTTGTATTAACAAAGCGGCAGGCACTGTGCGGTGCCTGCCGCTTTGTTAATGGAAATGAGGGGGGTACCACAGGTACCCCCGTGTGCACCCCCCACCTCTCCTTCACTCTGGGGGCCAAAAGGGGGCCCCCAGAGAGAAGACCGCATCTAACTAAGCCCATGGTAATATGGCTGGTGGTGTATTAAACTTTTCCGCCCCGGCCGCAAGGCGACCAGGTGGAAAAGCGGCGGACGGTCTTTCCGTCCGCCGCGGTCCCCCTACCATACTAATATGGCGGGGGTCATTTATGTGAGGATGGCGGGCGGATTGCCCCCGCCAGGTTGGCGGTAGCCACCGCTGGCCTGGCGGGGGCAATCCGCCCGCCATCCTAATGGGCCCCTTTGTGTCACCATTTTGGACCTTTCAATACAAAAGAATGCCCTTCGGGCTTGCCTCCTCGGCCTCCGTTGTTCAACGGATCACGCAAAACATGTTGGGGGATTAGTGGAGTGCTCGTTTTTCAGGATGATGTCCTGATTCATTCTAAAGACATCCCATCACACAATTGTTTACTCAAGAGAGTTCTGTATATTTTCAAAAGTCATGGAGCGGTTGTCAAACCTTTTGACCCTGATCTGCCCTCTTGTTTGACAGTTGATGCGAGTCAGGTGGGTCTGGGTGCTGTCTTGACCCAAGACACCGCTAGTGGGGAAAACACAGTCGTTTTTGCTTCCAGGGGTTTGAGAAATGGTGAGCTTCAGTATTCTGTAATAGAGAAAGAGCTGTTATCTTGTTTGTGGTCCATCGAAAAATTCTGACCTTATATCTGGAGCAGTTGTTTCTTGTTCAGAACAGATCATAAACCTCTCATTAATATCCTTGGGCTGGAACCGGGATGTGTTGTTCGCCTAGGATCCTTCGAATGGTGGCTCGGTTACTGCAGTACCAGTTTGACGTTGTTCATGTCTCTGGAGGCAGGAATCTTAGAGCAGATTACCTGTCACGTTTCCTTGTAGAGAATAATCAGGAGTTGTCAGTTCCTGCTGAAGTTGGCGGGGAAGATTCAGATGACTGCCTTGTAGCATCCCTTGACTTTCAGGAGCATGGTCTTGATACTGTTGATGGTTGGATTAAGGCCCTTGCTGACGAAGTTTTGCAATGTGTGTGTGGTTTTGTCAAGTCAGGTTGGCCCAGTGAACGCTCTCTTCCTCAATGTATTTAAACTTATTGGAAGGTGAATCGGAAATTTCTTTAGAGGGTGGTGTATTATTACGAGGAGATAAACTTATTGCTCCTCAGATTCTCAGGAAAGACATTGCTGTGAAGGCTCATGAGGCACGTTTAGGATCCACGCTCACAAAGCATTGAGTCTGCGAGTTTTTCAGGTGGCCCAGGATGGACAGCGATGTCAATGATCTGGTTTGGTCGTGTTCCATCTACAAGTCTGCTGATAAAGTGCTAAAAGTTGTCACACCCCCTCTTCTCCCTGTTGAATGTGCTTCTGGACCATGGTCCAAAGTAGGTCTGGATGGAAATTTTACCTGGGGAGTGTCATTTTATTTTAGTATTAATTGATTATGCTTCAAAATGGCCCGAAATAAGACTAGTTAAGGGGGCTTCCACCAACAATATCATTCTTTTTCTCAAAGTTGTTTTTCAAAGGGAGGGGTTTCTTGACACCATGGTGATGAATAATGGTACCCAATTTACCAGTGCTGAGTTTGGTTAATTTTTTTAATCATGAAACATTTAACATGTTAAAAGCTCCCTCTATCACCCCCGATCCAACGGTCTTGTTGAGCGTATGAAAGGGTGGTGGGGTACTGCATTAAGTGGGCTAGATCCTGTAATTGTGACATCATGAATTCACTTAACAGTATGCTGTGGTTTTACAGAACCACTCCCCACTCCAAAACCAACGTTTCTCCTTTTGATCTCTTGGGAGGAAGACAGGCGAACACCAGTTTTAAGCCTGCATGGATGAACAAATGGATTAAATCTGTTCCTGATATTGACAGCCTCATGATGTTAGTTAGAGAGAATGTTTCTAACTCTCAAGCCAAACAGAAATCATGATTTAACAATAAGAAAGGTGTAAAAACTGTGCTTGTTAGAGTTGGGGCTTTTGTTCTCTATTCAAAGGTGTGGAGAGCAGTTGGAGAGAGATGTGTTTCTTCCTCACTGCTCCTGTGTGCTGTGTAGTTATCTTGCAATAAACTCCTGTTAACTTTATCTACGACTACGAGTTATTCACTACAGACTTCTTTACTCAGAGGGTAGAAACCCCAACCTGGTGCCACCAGGAGGTTGGTCACACCTCTGAAGTTTTGGCACTTCCTGTAGGAATCTGGCTCTGTACATACTATACCAAAGTGAGGTATAGTGTGCACAGAGTCCAGTGGATCCCCAAAGGTAGACAGAGGTAGAGTTAGACAGCACCTCACTCTCTATTTGTGGTAGTGTGGTCGAGCAGTAAGGCAGTATCAGAGGACAGTGTTAAGCATTTGTTGTACACACTCAGTGAGCAAATCAATTCACACACTTAAACACTATACTTCAGACCAATTGTTTTTGCATAAAAATATTCTTTTAGTTATTTTATTTTCTAGTACTAAACAAGCCTGGCACAGGTGGGTGATAAGCACTTTGTGGTAAATATACAGTTGTAATACAGTTTGTGTTGAAATGTTGTAGTGAGTTTTACAGCAAGATACATGGTAACACAAAATAGGTAAAAGCAATACATTGTTTATAAATACTTAAGAACTATTATAGGAACAAAGGGTAACAAGGAATACATGGTATTTGTGATAATAGGTAAAAGTGCTATCATAGAAAATACAGTTTCGATTTTTAATAGTATATGCACTTTATTTTGACTTACAGTATGGCTTCAGAGGAATACAATACTTTGTAAATACAGTACATAGACCTGAATGGGCTTTTCAGTAAAATGACAGGTAAGTTACTTTGGAGATTACTTTTTTTACTCAGAGTAGTATAACTGGATAAACTGGTCAGTAAAATCGTTTTGTTAGTTAGTGCAATTGTAAAGAATTTCTTTAGGTTTTCAAACTCCATGGTGCAGGGTGCTGTTTTGACGTCAGGCACCCTGTTGTTTTCAATAGGGAACCTCTGGTTTGCAGAAGCATTGCAGGCTTGGGGACAAAGGGGCATATTATCAAGGGGGTTTATCTCCGCTTTTTTGGCTTTAAAAGCGGAGATAAAATTATCTCCCTATTACCTAGCTGTCGCTAACACCAGTTAGCGACAGCTAGTAGGAGATAGCGACCATCTTGGGCTCCACTTTGCATGTCAGTGATATTTATCACTAATGATATGCAAAGTGGGCGTGCCAAGATGTTAGCGACTGAAAACAGTCACTAACATCGTTATCTCCTATTACCAACTTTTGGAGATATTTGCGCTAAGCGCGAATATCTCCAAAAGCTAACACCTGCCCTGAGCAGTTCTTAGCCATGTTATCCAATGGGAGGTGGATAACATGGCTAAGAGCATTAGCTCGGTAATGCATGAATATCGCTGACTTTTCAGCGATATTCATGCATTGCGGCGATTTTTCTCGCATTTGCGATAAACCTTGGGAATACCAAGGTTTATTTGCGGTAAAAATCGCCGCAGCTCAGCTGTAAATATTTGTCTCTAACCAAGCAATAGCGATAATTATCGCTATTGCTTGGTAATATGCCCCAAAGATCTTCTGGGTGCGACCACCATTTCGAGAGGTAGGTTGGGAAGCTAGGGGTTTTTTAGTCACCGTCGGTTTGGGCACCCAAGGCTGTGGGGCGTCGGGAGCAGGGGTGCCTTTTGGGGTCGGAAATTCTTACCAGCTCCTGCTCGCAGTTGGGGAGACTATCTGGATTTAGGCTGAAGGCGTCGGCTGGAGGCTTGAGGCAGGTATAGGGGTCACCGGATCTCGGGTCAGGATTGCCGGGGTGACCTCCTCGTGGTGTTTGACCACTCGAGCTTGGGCCGTGGACGGCGGGTCCAGAGCAGTGCGGATTGGCGGATTCTGGCTAAGGACAGAGAGTGCAAATGAACAAATCCAGTGTTCAAGGAAGACAAAGTCTTTGCAATTGAAGGCAGGCAGGTCCTCCAGGGCTTTTTGAGGTTGCTGGCTGCATGACACACGGGGATTTCGCAGTAGCAGGTTCGAGGTGGAGACAGGCCGTTAGGGCTGGGGCTAAGTCAGTGGGCGTCTGCACAGCTGTTCGGTCCTTCTTCTTCTTCTTCTTCTTCTTGTAGTTTATTCTTGTCTGAGGAAGCACGGTTAAGGGGTCACTCTAAATGCTAGATTTAGGGGCATTACAGACAGGTAAAAGGTGGGGACCAATGGGCCCTTTCCTGGGGTGGGGACACCCTCTATTATGCCACCCTCCAGTAGAAGGGGGGCATGAGCCTGTCCCTGGTTGGCTGAGTCCCCCAACTGCAAGATGGCGTGGACTGAGAGTTGTGCTTCACCTAGCCTCCCCCACCTGAGGGGTGGAATTGGCCGAGGTGGGCCCACCTTTCTTCCTCACTTGTTTTTCCTCCCAATTCTCCCACCCAAGTGGGGGTCAGAACCAGTGGGGACCGGTTGCTGAGAGCAGCAAGTGGCCTGGGAAAGCTCACAAAGGCGGCAAGCCTTTGAAGCTTCCCTTTCGGGAACCCTGCCCATCCTGGTGGAGGAGGTTTGGCACCTCGTCCCATGAAGTGAATTATTTCAGGCCCCAGAGTGCAGCAGGCTCTCGGCCCTGGGGTCCAGAAACATGTCTGGTGGTGGCAGCTGAACGCAGCCACTCAGCCAGGACACTAGTGGTAGGTTAGTTTTCAGGGGGCATCTCTAAGATGCCCTCTGTGTGCATTTTTCATCAAATCCCACACTGGCATCAGTGTGGGTTTAATGTGCTGAGAAGTTTGATACCAAACTTCTCAGTTTTCAGTGTAGCCATTATGTTGCTGTGGAGTTCGTAATGACACACTCCTAACCCCATATACTCTTAATGGTAGCACTGCACTTGCAATGTCTGATAATGGACTTAGACACTTTAGGGGTACAGGGCTCATACACCTGTACGTTCACCACTGGTATAGTGCACCCAGCTAGAGGAGTAACTGACAGGGCAGTGGGTTGTAGGCATGACACACAGAGATGTGTGGCATGTCGATTCTTCACTTTGTTCTGCACCAAAACACGCAGCCTACTAAGGCACTGTGTGAGTGTAATGGTACAGGACCTCTAAGGGTGGCACAATAAGTGCTGCAGCCCCTAGATGCCTTCTCTGGTCAAGTGCCCTGGGTACCTGTGGTAAAATTTACCAGGGGCTGACCTGTGGCCAAAAATGTCAATGGGGTTTAGGCTTCAATGCAGTTTTAAGGAAAGAACATAGGCCCTGGGTACCTGATTAGCAGAAGCCTAGGGCACACCCAGTCAAAGCACATCAGCAATTCAGCAAAAAGTAGGGGCAACCATGCAGACAGAGGGCATTTTCTCACACTTCCTACTCACCCTAGCACATGACATTCCATTGGCAGGATACCTAGGCCAAAGTAAGACTTGGGTCAGGCTTTTTCCTCACTTTCACTGGGCTCACATGTCTGTGGACACCAAGGAGTTTTGTTGCTCCTATACCACCTGCCAAGCCAGTGGTAAGTCAGGTGGTACCACAAAGGCCCCCCTCATGCCACTACCAATTGTTGAGGTTCCCTTTGAAAGGGTTGAGATTGACATAATTGGTCTCATGAACCCTCCAACTGCATCTGGGCACAGGTATATCATACTGATGGTGGACCATGCTTCTAGGTACCCAGAAGCAATTCCCCTTAGGACCACTACAGCACCTGTAGTGGCCAGAGCACTCCAGGGAATTTTTTCCAGGGTGGGTTTCCCTAAGGAGGTCTTAACTGACAGAGGTACAAGCTTCATGTCAAGTAATATAACTGCAATGTGGAAGGAGTGTGAAGTGAACTACAACATACCCTATCACCCATGATGCAATGGGTTGGTTGAAAGGTTCAACTAAATCCTCAAGGGCCTGATCATGGGACCTCCCAGAAAAGCTTAGGTGAAAATGGGATGTTCTTTTGCCCTGCCTTCTCTTTGCCTACAGAGAGGTCCCTCAGAAGGGGGTTGGATACAGCCCTTTTGAACTTCTGTTTGGGCATCCAGTTAGGGGTCCTTTGTGTTTGGTGAAGGAGGGATGGGAGTTACCTCTCAAACCTCCCAAACAAGACATTGTGGACTATGTACTTGGTCTCCGCTCCAGGATGGCTGAGTATGTGAAGGCCAGTAAAGGAAAGTCAAGAATTTCAAAACGCTTGGCATGACCGAAAGACTGTTCTGACTGTTTACTAGCTAGGGCAGAAGGTATGGGTGCTGGAGACTGTGGCCCCAGCAGCTCTCCAAGACAAGTGGAGTAGACCCCATACCATAATTGAGCCGAAAGGTGAGGTCTCCTACCTGGTGGACCTTGGCACTCCTAGGAGCCCCCATAGGGGGCTCCATGCGAACAGGCTCAAACCTTTTGACATGGGCTTGCTCATGGCAACTGATGAGGGATAGGAGGAAGAGAGTGACCCTCTCCCTGATCTCCTCTCACAAAACCCTGATGATGGGTAAGTTGATGGTGTAGTCTTGGCAGACAGCCTCACTGACCAACAGCAGATTGATTGTAGGAAGATACTCAATCAATACAGCCATTTGTTTTCTCTGACACCCAGTCAAACCACCTGGTGTAACCATGAGTCTACCTGTCAAGTGTAAAATCTACAGGCAGCCTGACAATGTCAGAGATTGCATGAGGACAGAGGTCCAAAAGATGCTGGAACTGGGAGTGATTGCGCCCTCAGATAGCCCTTGGGCTAGCCCAGTGGTCCTGGGGCCTCATTTATGAAAAGTGACGCATTGCTGCGTGAAAACAGCGATGCCTCACTTTTCACTGCGCACTCCTTAAGACATTCCTGATGCGTCATATTTAATGTATGACACATCATGTCACAAGGAGTTACAGATACGTCAGTATTTCTGACGTATCTTTAAGCGCAAAAGTGACGCATTGCTGGAGTGTGTCACAAAAGTGACGCAACTCCAGCAATGCGTCCTGTCACATGCCCCATGTGAAACGGCTTGCGTCAGTCTTACGCCTGCTGTGAGGCAGGCGCAAGATTTTGACGCAACAGCGTCCTAAAAGTGACGCAGTGAAATCTCATAGATTTCACTGCATCACTATTACGAGGCTTTTTGCGGGGGAACGCCCCCTCTGCATACATTATACCTGATGCAGGTATAATGTGGCGCAGGGGTTTAAAAAGTGATGCATCTACCTAGATGCGTCACTTTTTAAATATGGCGCAACGAGGTGCATTTTTTACACCGCTGGTGCGTTACAAAAAGTGACGCACCGGCGGCGCAAAACTGATGCAAGGCCTTCATAAATAAGGCCCCTGGTACTTAAACCTCATACCCAGGGTGGTAAGAGAGAGATGAGGTTGTGTGTGGACTACAGGGGACTCAATGCAATCCCTAGGATTGATGCTTACCCCCAAGACTGCCAAAATGGCGCCCGTTTGGTATTGCAACTGCGGAGCTCTGCCATGGTGTGAGAAAGTGCCATCTTTCTTGCATGGTATACCCGACTGAATTGCTGATGTGCTTTGAATGAGTGTGCCCTGGGCTCCTGCCAACCAGGTGCCCAGGGCCTGTGTTCCTTCCCTAGAGCTGTGTTTAAACTAAAACCCAATTGGCATCTCTGGCCACCTGTCAGCCCCTGGTAAATGGTACCCTAGGTACCCTGGGCATTGTGATCAGACAAGATCCCGAAGGTCTGCAGCATTTATTGTGCCATCATTAATCATGACATTTGTAAAATGCACTACACACCTGTGAGTGTCTCAAGGCGCTGGGGGTAGGGGGATGCCGCTACTACTCAAAGAGCCAGGTCTTGAGGAGTCTTCTAAAGGTCAGCAGGTCTTGGGTCTGCCGTAGGTGGGCGGGGAGGGCGTTCCAGGTCTTTGCGGCGAGGTGTGAGAATGATCTGCTGCCGGAGGTCGCTCTTTGGATGTGGGGGACTATGGCGAGGGTGAGGTCGGAGCTGGTGGGTTGGGTTGTAGAAGCTGAGTCATCTGTTGAGGTACGCTGGTCCAGTGTTGTGGAGAGCCTTGTGTGCGTGGGTGAGGAGCTTGAAGGTTATCCTTTTGTTGACAGGGAGCCAGTGCAGGTCTCTCAGGTGGGGTGTAATATGGCTGCGGCGAGGGATGTCGAAGATGAGGCGTGCAGAGGCATTCTGGATGCATTGTAGCTGACTCAGGAGTTTGGTCATGGACAGGGTAGAGTCGAGGATGACTCTAGGTTGCGTGTGTGGTTGGTGGGTGTTGGGGCTGTACCCAGTGCGGTCGGCCACCAGGAGTCGTCCCAGGCCAAGGGGGTGGATCCGAGGATGAGGACCTCTGCCTTGTCCGAGTTCAGCTTCAGTCGGCTGTTTCTCATCCATTCGGCTACGGCCTTCATTCCTTCGTGGAGGTTGGTTTTGGCAGTGTACGGGTCTTTGGTGAGGGAAAGGATCAGCTGGGTGTCGTCTGCAAAGGAGAGGATGTTGAGGTTGTGCAGTTGGGAGACCTGGGCGAGTTGTGCCATGTAGATGTTGAACAGCGTTGGGCTGAGGGATGAGCCCTGGGGTACGCCGCAGGTGATCTCGGTGGCTTCAGAGCGGAAGGGGGGAAGGCGGACGCTCTGTGTTCTGCCGGAGAGAAAGGAGGTGGTCCAGTCCAGGGCCTTCTCTTGGATCCCGGCGCCATGGAGGCGTGTTCGTAGTGTGTGGTGGCAGACCGTGTTGAAGGCGGCTGACAGGTCTAGAAGGATGAGGGCCACTGTTTCTCCATTGTCTAGCAGGTTCCTGATGTCATTGGTGGCGGCGATGAGGGCAGTTTCGGTGCTGTGGTTGATGCGGAACTCGGACTGGGAAGGGTCCAGGATGCAGTTCTCCTTGAGGTGGTGGGTCAGTTGTTTGTTGACGGTCTTCTCGATGACCTTCGCCGGGAACGGGAGCATGGAGATGGGCCGGAGGTTCTTGGGGTCCGCCTTGGGTTTCTTGAGTGAGGCGTTGATCTCGGCGTGCTTCCAGCTCTCCGGGAAGGTTGCTGTCTCTAAGGAGATGTTGATGACTTTCCAGAGATGGGGGTGCGATGGCTGTGCTGGCTTTGTTGAAGATGTGGTGTGGGCATGGGTCTGACAGAGATCCGGAGTGGATGGTGTTCATGATCTTGATGGTGTCGTCGGTAATGTTGGTCCAGGCGAGCAGGCGGCTGGTGCGGATGGTGGTTGTGGGGGCAGGGGTCTTGGTGGTTGTTCGGGGCGGTCGTGGTGTTGAAGCTGTTGTGAATGTCTGCGATCTTGCGGTGGAAGAAGGTGGCCAGCGAAGTCTTGCGAAGGTGGGATGTCATTGGTGTTTGAGCTGAGGTTTGAGAGTTTCTTCACGATGTTGTAGAGCTCTTTGCTGTTGTTGTCTAGGCGGTCTTTGAAGGAGGCCCTTTTGGCGGATCTGATGAGGTGATGGTGTCTGCGGGTGGTGTTTTTGTGAGCTGCGTAGCTGTCTGGTGTTTGTTCACGGAGCCAGTTCTTTTCCAGTTTTTGGCAAGTTTGCTTGGACGCCTGGAGGTCTTCAGTGAACCAGCTGGCTTTCTTGCTGGTGTGACTGTTGGGGGGTCTCTTAAGCGGGCGCAGTCGTCGATCCACTGTCTGAGGCTGCCGGCGGCGGATCTGGGGCGGTAGGGTCGGCGGGCGGGCTCTGGGTGAGGGAGGTGGTTAGCTGGTCTTTGGTGACTTTGCTCAAGCAGCGGCAGGGCATCTGTTGGGTGTGGTGGTGCGTGGTGGGCTTCTTAAAGGTGAAGTGGATGCAGGGATGGTCGGTCCAGAGGAGTTTGGTGGTGTGGTTAAAGGAGACATGGGGGCTTGCGGAGAAGATGGGGTCAAGTGTGTGTCCAGCTGAGGAGGTGGGTGCTGTGACGAGTTGTCTGAGTCCAAGGTTGGCTAGGTTGTCAATCAGGGTGGTGGAGTTGGTGTTGTTGTTGTTCTCGAGGTGGAAGTTCAGGTCACCGAGGAGGATGTAGTCCATGGAGGCGAGGGCTTTTGTGCTGACGAGGTAGGCGATGGAGTCGCTGAACTGTGGTCAGGGTCCGGGGGGTCTGTAGATGAGGGTTCCTTTGAGTGTGGTGTTAGGGTCGATGTGGATCTGGAAGTGCAGGTGTTCGTCGGTGCTGATGGTGTCGTCGGTATTGGTCGAGACTCTTAGAGTGTTCCTGTGGATGATGGCGATTCCTCTTCCTGCTCCGTTGGTGCGGTCCCAGCGTGTGATCTATTAGCCTTCCGGGATGGCTGCGGCGATGTCGGGTGCCGAGGCGGGGTTCAGCCAGGTCTCCATCAGGAAGGCGACGTCTGGGGAGGTTGAGTCGAGGAGGTCCCAAAGTTCAACTGCGTATTTGCAGCGGAGCGGGTGTTGAGGAGGATGCATCTGAGGTAGTTGGGTTCCTTCCATGTCGGCGGCTTGGTGGGGCGGATGCTGGTGAAGCCGCAATACACCAGGTGAAAGGTCCATGTGTGCGCTTTGGGGCGGCCAGGAAGCAGGTGTGTGGTTTTTCGGGGTTGAGTGCGCGGAGGCTGCTGGCATCATAGTGGAGGCGGGCATCGAGGTGGTAGCGGGGGCAAGGAAGTTCTGCGTGGAGGGGCTTGCCTTAGTCGTGCCTTTGGCGTGTCAGCTGCACAGCCTGCATATAAGGGAAGTTGGGAGGGAGGAGCAGGTGGGAGCGGGGCGGAGAATGAGTGAACAAGGGGGCAGGGCCGCAAGGACACAGCGGCGGGTAGAGCGGGGAAAGAACGGGTGACGGGCAGAACAATCAGGCAGGGCACAAGAGAGTAAAAGAAAGGCAAGGCACAAGAGGAAACAAAAAACAGTCAAGCAGGGCACAAGGGAAAAAAAGAAAGGCAAGTTACAAGAGGAAACAAAAAAACAGTCAAGCAGGGCACAAGGGAAAAAGAAGAAAGGCAAGTTACAAGAGGAAACAAAAAAACAGTTGAGCAGGGCACAAGGGAAAAAGAAGAAAGGCAAGTTACAAAAGGAAAAAAACAGTCAAGCAAACTGAGCAGTGCAGCAGAAGAAACACCAGTGCAACTGGGGGCAGCGGCGTGGGGAGCGACCTGCCAGCGAGCAGGGTCAGAGGTCGCTCCTTTCACCGCTACTTGTCATGCATATTAGGGGCCTTATGGTCCCTGTACCCTGACACACACACGCTGCCTTTGCAGGCTGAGTGTCTTGGTACAGAACTAAACAAAGAGTCGACATGGCACACATCCCTGTGTATGCAAGAAGGAGGTTGCTGTACTGTTCCTATGTAGAAGAGGGGAAAGTTTAGCTGGCATGACCAAAGGTGTTCGAATGGCACCTTGGGGCATCCATTGTGTTGGATGTATTTGCCTCACACACCCCGAAGGATGTCATGCTTCATCATTGGCGTTTGCTCCTCGTCGGGGAGGCGGTGCAATCCCCGACGGGCTCACCTCAAGAGGGGCTATTTGGCGGAGATCTTTTATCCAACAGCCTTATGGTGAAGTGGGGGTGTGGGCAGGAGGGTGTGTGATGATGGTATGATTGTTAAAATGTAGCTAGGGGTACCGGAATTCACTTTATTCTGGGGGTCCCCTGGCTGCAATTAAAACGTGGGACTAGCTTGCTAGGTGTCAACAGATTAGGTTGAGTGACACTAGAGAAGACTAGAGATCAAAGTGGTCGACATGTTTCTCGCTTAGGGTCAAGTTACCCGCGATTCATCAGGACCTTACAAAAAGTGAGGAAAAAGGAAAACATGCTCGTGTCATGTATGTGGTGTATGTTACCTCTGTGGGGTCTCCTATGCCTAAAGGTCAGGGACTAAATGCCACATGAGGGTCGGCGGGATTGGACATCAGGGGTGAGCCCATTAGGTGAGGCTCAGCAAGCCTGTGTCCGTGCTGTGTGACCTACCCATATCCGCCGAGCTCGAGTAGATCCCTGTGTGCCATGCCCACAAACACACTGCCCGGCATCCATCGTCACCCCTCAAGCTGGGTGCACTATGCGAGTGGTGTGGGCACAGGTGCATGAGCCCTGTGCCCCTACAGTACCCAGGGCCATTCCTTGGAACTGTAAGTGCAGAGCTGCCATTAAGAGCATATGGTGCTGGGCGGTTGTCATGACGAACTACACAGCACCATGATGGCTTCACTGAAGCCTGAAAAGTTTGATATAAAACTTCTCAGCACATTAAACTCACACTGATGCCAGTGTGGGATTTAATGCCAAATGCATGACAAAGGGAAACTTAGAGTTGCCCCCTGAACCTAACCTACAATCCATGTCTTGTCTGAGAGGCTGCCTAGGCTGCCACACAGCAGACATGTTGCGGAATGGGCAGGGGAAGCTTCAAAGGCATGCCGCCTTTGTGAGCTTCTCCAGGCCACTTGCTGTACTCAGCAACTGGCCCCCACCAGTTCTGACCCCCACTCTGGGGGGAAGACTGGCGGGAAACCAGAAGGAAAGAATGGGGGTGTGCCAGCCTCTGCCAACCCCACCCCTCAGGTGTGCGAGGCGAGGTTAAGCACATCTCTGGGCTCTCGCCATCTTGAGGATGGGGAGCCCTGCCCAATCAGAGATAGGCCTCCTCCCCACAGGACAGGGACCCATTGGTCCCTGCCATTACCCTACCTGTAACGCCCCTAAATTTTGTATTTGGGGGCACCCTGAACCTTCCTTCCTCAGATCCCAATTTTAAACAAGCAAGAAGATCAAGAAACCAGAAGACCTGCCATGCAGCTGCTCACAAGAGGACGCCACCAACTGACTTGGCCCCAGCCCTACTGGCCTGTTGATCCTTGAACCTGCTCCTGTGAAACTCTGTGAAACTCCGGCGCCTTAAGTGGTCAGCAACCTCTCAAACCTTGGATGACCTGACTGCCTTGAGACTCTACCAAGACTGGGACTCCAGCAAGCAGCGGTTCTGCTCAAAAAGCAAAACCCCTGATGCCAGCCAGGAACCGTGAATCCAGCACACTCTGCATCCACCGAGCCCGGCCCGTGCCTGAGTGGACAAAGACCCTGATGACTTCCCCTCGGCGATTGTGACCTAGAATCCAGTACCCAAGGACCCTCCTCGAGGACCCAGATGACGCCTGCAGCTTCATAACCAGGGACCCCTCCAACCGCAACCAGCAGAGGGTAAGATTTCCCGACGTCAAAAGACAACCCTGCACCCGGCGCCCCACGTCTCCCTGTGCCCAACTCAAGGGTGCCTACTTATCCTCCAAGATCCCAACTTACCCCTCAAAGTGTTGTTCGCTCCTGAAGAATCTCCGTTCCCGAGCCTGCAGCCTTTGTTCATCTTCCATGTTTTCCATTGAATAACACTGAGCGCCTGACGGTTCAAATGCACCCTGGACCCAGACGCCCAAGTGCCCCTGGCAGTGCAACCTTTGTCCTAATCTACTTTCCCATTTGCCTTGAGCAAGTGACTAGGAGTCCAGCTCCCACAGCCGTGTGGCCTGCTTGCCAGCAACCACCAACCGAAGGCTCCCTGCCTCTCATAGGATAACATTGGACCTAACTACCTTTGCACCCGGCTGCCCCATTGCCACTGAGGGTGTACCAACTGTACCTACCAAAACCTTAACTCTGCCAGTCAAGTACTTATCCAAAAGCCAATAACTCACTTTTTTCCATAGGGCAACATTGTCTGGTTTCATTTGAAAATTCATTTATGAGTGGAGTTTTGAAACTTTAAAATATTCATCTGAAATCAGCTGAACAACGAATTACGATTTACTCACCTGTTATCAGGAGAGAACCCAGTGCTGCATCTTTTAGCCCAGCACTGACCCTGATAAGTCATTTTAGCTGTACTTACCAGTAACTTGAATTTCCTTCCATAGGAATCCATTGTCTGGTTTTCACCAGAAAAGTTTCAAAGTGTCGATTTTCAAAAACTATAAATATTCCTTAAAAATCGCTTGTGTGACTTAAACACATTCTTTCAATTGTTTAAAGGAGATACACCCGTGCTGGATCCAGGATCCAACACTGAGTAAGAAAAAGTAATAATAATATTACTTACCTGCTAAGTGAATTTCCTCCCGTAGGATAGCACTGGTGATTTTATGTGAAAAAGTTTCTAAGTGTCAACTTTTAAAATACAATAATATTCCTTAAAAATAACTACTGTAACCAAAACGCTTTTACTTAACTATTTACAGGAGATGTCCCAGGACTGAATCAAGGATCCAGTCCCGTGGTTAGAAAAGTAATCTATAAAGTTACTAATTCCATTTATCTAAGAAATCCCCATTGAGCTCAATGTTGCATTGTGTTTGAAATTGTGTTGCCTATTGGAACAACTGTAACTATTGTAATCAAAGTCTATTTCCTATTTGAAAAGTATTTAATTAAAGTAACTCATTCTGAGAAAGTATATTTTGATACCTTGTTGGTTCTAAAATAAAACAACTATATATTTTGATACAAAACAATTGGCCTAGACAACAGTTCTTGAGTGTGTGAGACCATTTGCTGACTGAGTGTGTACAACAAATGCTTTACACTGTCCTCTGATACTGCCTGACTGCTCGACCAAGCTACCACTTTAGAGAGTAAGGTTATATCTAACTTTAGCCTCTGCCAAAACTCTGGGGACTGTGGACTCTGTGCACACTGTGCCTTACTTTGGTCCAGCATATAGAGAGCCACTTTCTTACACACACCGCTATAGCATTCAGACGGTTCTCGGGGAAGTGGACACCCCGTCGGGCAAGCATGATGAAGCGGAACGAGTAAGGAGCTGATTGTGACCACTCGCACTGCTCCCGGACTGAAACTGCGGCTGTGGTCGTAGTTTGATCAAGACGGGTCGGCCGGGAGTCAAGATGGCGCCTGGGCAGCCGTGACGGAACTGAGACGGGCCGCAGAGGAAAGGAGAAGTGAGGAGATTATACATGAGCAGATGCCCAACGGCGACGTGGCGAGGGAGCCTCCCCCCGGTACTAACAACAATCGGCTGGGGTGAGTGGAACGACCTACGTCCCCCAGTCAGTTTCCACCCGAGTGATGGGGGGATCAGGCCTGGCCCGAGTGGGCGCCGGAGTGAAGGCGGCGCTCTTGGACCCCTGGACCCAGCTGCACTTGTGTGCGAGGCAGCGGGGGCAGCTCAGAGTGAAACCTACCTCCGCTTTCCGGATTCGATTCCTCCGGGTGGTCGCGGCAACCGGCAACACAGCGGGGACCCAGCAAAAGTCAGTCCGTTGGGGACGGCGTTGCGCAGCTCCGCCGCTCAGTGTTTCAGGATGACGCGACCACACTGGCTCCCACCTCATAAGCAACCACAGATCGGAGGATTTAATGGCCCCGGGGAACCGTTAAGGTGACATTGCAACAGTTGATCTGACCGGGGCCTTGACCTCCTTGTTAAAGCACACGCGCTGCTTCCCACGCAAAGGAGACAAACTACGAAGAGGTGAGCCTCCCCCACCCTGCAATGTCGTGTGGAGAAATCAACATGCAGGGGCACCCGGACAGACACCAGATGAGCTTCCCAGAGGTCGGCTACACCGTTGCACAAGAGAATGCCTGAAATAGGCTGGGGGCCACCAGCCAATGAAGCAGCATTTGGGAACATCCCGCAGCCATGCACTTCAGACCCGATAGTGCAGAAGCCTGCCAAACAGCTCCTCACCTTACTGATGGACCGCACTGAAGTACAGGAACTACTGAGGGAGGCACGGAACACGCTGCAGCACGGTCTGAGGAACCAGCTGGACAAGCGCCACGGAGCAAGCACTACCATGATGTTTGAACCACGTTCAAGGTTTCCCAGTAACACCAGGACTGGTGCTGCAGATGGAACTATGGAAAGGCCCCGGGTGGAAACCATGAATTTTGTACTCATCATGGAGACCGAGCAAAATGGCTTGTGCCAGGTGGAGCTGTTTAGGCAGCTACAGAGGAGTTTGGCTCGGGTTAGCCCCCTTGGCCGTCACCCACCCAGCCAGACATTGGACATAGTTTTTCCTCTTCTCCCAGTTATGTTTCCTTCCCTTCCCCGCCTCCTCCCTCTGTGATCCTGTGGCTACCTCCCCTTTAAAGCTTATGCGTTAATATCTCCTGTTATTGTGTATTCACTGTTTTTCCCCTATATTTATTCTTGGCACCTGTAACTAATATAATTTTGTAACATGTTAATCGCTGATCCTCATGTAAGCGCTCTGATACCTCCGGGTCTAGCCAGCGCTATATAAAACTCTGCTAATAAATAAATATATAATTCCTAGGGTAGATGAGCTTATTGATACTTTGGCCTCAGCCACATTTCTGAGCACATTTGACTAGCTGAGGATGTCAAACCCAAAACAGCAATTTCAACCCCTAGTGGGTATTTCCAGTTTACTGTGATGCCCTTTGGTTGGAATAATGCACCTGCCACATTCCAAAGGCTGGTGAACAAAGTTCTCACAGGTCTGGAAGCCTATAGGGCAGCCTATCTAGATGACATAGCTGACTTTAGCTCCACCTGGGAGGATCACCTGGTTCACCTGAAGAATATTTTGGAGGTTCTGCATAAAGCAGGCCTCACTATCAAGGCTACTAGGTGCCAGATAGGGCAGAGCAATGTTGTGTACCTGGGCCACCTTGTGGGTGGAGGCCAGGTTCAACCATTACAGAGCAAAATCCAGACCATCATGGACTGGGTTGCCCCAACTACTTAGACTCAGGTCAGGGCTTTCTTGGGCCTGACTGGGTATTACAGAAGATTTGTAAAAGGATATAGGTCTATAGTGACTCCCTTGAATGATCTCTCCTCTAAGAAAATGCCCAAGAACGTTCAGTGGACATTTAGCTGTCAGAAGGCATTTGATAATCTCAAGCAGGCCATGTGCACTGCTCCCATTCTGCAGATTCCTGACTACTCCAAGCAATTTATTGTTCAAACAGATACAGCTGAGTTGGGGGTAGGGGCTGTGCTGTCACAACTAAATGCAGAGGTGAGGATCAACCAGAAGCTTTTATTAACAGAAGGTTGACCCCCAGAGAGAAAGGTTGGTCAGCTATAGAGAGGGAAGCCTTTGCTGTGGTCTGGGCCCTGAAGAAGTTGAGGCCATACTTTTTTGGCACTCACTTCATTGTTCAGACAGACCTTAAGCCCCTCTTATGGCTAAAATAGGTGAAGGGTGAAAACCCCAAACTTTTGAGGTGGTCCATTTTCCTACAGGGGATGGACTATGCAGTGGAATATAGACCTGCGAGTAACCATGACAATGCAGATGGACTCTCCAGATATTTCCACTTAACAAATGTAGACTCAACTAGGCAAGGTTAGTCTCACCTCCTTATGTTTTGGGGGGGGGAGGGGTCGGAAAGTAGGATCTGCTTCTTATGGTTACCCCAACTTTTTGTTTCATGTAACACTGTTTTTGGCTAGTCCGACTGGGATCCTGCTAATCAGGACCCCCATCTATCAGCTTTCACCATAAACTGTTATGTTATGGACTCCAGATAGGATACTGGGGTAACCTTGTCAGGCCCTAGTATATGGTACACATGTACCCAGGGCATAGGTACCCCAAAAGCCTCCCATGGCCTGAAGCATGTATTATGCGATCTATGAGAGGCCATGCAAAATGGAACTACAGACCTGCCATTGTAGCCTGTGTAAATTGTTGCATGCACCACTTACTTAAGATATAGGTTTACTATATCTAATGGTCACTGCCTTTAAACCTATAGGTCACCCCTAAAGTAGGCCTTTACCATCCTGAAGGCAGGGTGGTTAGTTCTAAGTGAGAGGGTGCCCCTGCAGGAGCAGGACACCCCTGCAGCCTTCGGAGTCCATTCTCCCGGGTTGTCAGTGAAGCAGCCATATACTACTATAGAGGGGCATTACACAACCCCGTGATGACCAACTCTAAAGCGGCTGAAACAAACCCTATCATGCTTGGTGTCAAACATGTTGGAATCATGGTGGGCGTGGCCGGCTGCACAGCGGAATGGCCGCTCTTTGTGTGCGTTCCGCCGGCTGGGACAGAATCCTGCTTATATCCTGCACCTCGGATTCTCCCTAGGTCGCCCAGGTCCTCTACAAGGTTGCTGGATGGCATGATCTGAACCTTGGAGGCCCGTTTGAGTCCTGCGCAGAGCTGGGCGAGCTGAAGTTGGGGCACCTGGGGCCGTGGCATCACTGCGCTGGGCCACTGCTGGGACGTGAAACAACTCAAGCCCGGAGCTGCTGTAGTCCGGTGGGCCTTTGGCTGCTTGACGGATCCCGCCTGCCGCCTGTTACGGAGGGGCCTACACACACCGAGACGCATAGTGGGCGGGACGCTGGGGGCTGCTTGAGACCTGCTGAGACCTGGTTGTTGCGTTCACTCGCTTATCTCGCGGACCACCGCTGATTTCATTTCAAGGAGTGGCTGCGGGTGGACCGCGGCGGGCGTGGTGCGCTGTAAGTGCACAGCCTGCATGTTGCCGGCAAGGCTTGTGGTGAGTGCATCCGAGGTTGCAGGTTGGGGGTTGGAGACAGTGCAGACTCCCCTGCCTTGCTGGCGCACTCTACATGTGGATTTCGGCGCCCCGGGAAAGATTACAGGCTTACCTGGATCCGCCATTTTGAGGCACTGCCTGCGTTCACTGCTTGGCCTGCTGAGGTCCTAGACCTGTGTGCTTGTGACTGTGGAAACCCCGGGTTGTCGGGGTGCTCCGGTCATCGATGCCTGCGCCTGCACTCGCATGTGGGAACCCCTCACTGTTTGCTGGCTGGTGGGGGCTGCAACTGAGTCTGGAGACACTGTACACTGCATAACTGCTGCTGTTGACCCCCACACTGTGGCGCAGTGGATCAGCATCCGCCTGCTAGGAGGGGTATATCATGAAGAGCACAGGATTGGGCCGCACTTCTGTCCTGAGCTCCCAGCGGGTGGTACGTGCTTTACCAAGACAGTGGCGGATGGTGGCCAATTGCGCACTGCTGCAACTACGGGGGCCCGCGTGGAGGCTGGCTTCATTCCTGCCATTGCTGATGCTGCAGAGCCCTGCTCCTATACACGTGGGACGATTTGGCGATTTCCCCGGGGCGGTATTTTTATCCTGGCGCACTGAGGCTCTGTGAGACATGCACAGCGAGACCAGAAGAGGAGGCAATTGGCGGATTGTGCCCTAAAATTCGGGAAACACATAGGAGGGAAGAAGAATAAGGGACGCCTGGATGTGACGGATGCAGCTGGAAGTCATCTGAGTGACAATGACTGATTTGGGTATCGTATTTTCCAGCATGTTGAAAGGGTCACGCTGTTCTGATGGGGGCCCAGAGACTTCTTACTCTAATTGTAACTACATGTTTTATTGCTCATAGTCATGCTCATAGGAATGCTGTCTTTTAATGTCCAATGATTCCTGTGGCCTGACGGTTGGGATGTCCGCAGATCTCCCGGCCACCTTGTGCAATACAAGGTAGTTTGCCGGCAATGCTGCACCCTCTTGGGAAGTTTCCCCTCTTTGTTGCCCCTCCGGGGGAATGTTCTATTGTTAGGGTGGGTCATCTACAACCTGACTGGGGGGTTGGAGTGGGTGGTGGGGAAATTTGTTTTGTTGTTCGTATGCCAGTATATATGTCAATCGGTGGTTGGCCATAGTCATTTTGGAAGGATCCATATCACGTTGTTGCTAATCACGTTGGGAATCACTGTAAAGCTTTGCACACATGTCTGATAATATTTTGAATTGTTTAACTTGGAATGTGAGAGGGCTCAATGATGATCGTAAGTCAAGACTGGTTCATGCTCATCTAACACGCCACAACATTGACATCTGCCTCTTACAGGAGACACATTTAAACACAATGCCTTCCCAGAGGCTCCGCCATGTGAGATGGGGTCATGTATACTCTGCTTTATACTCAAACTATGCACAGGGGGTGGCTGTGTTGGGAAAACGGGGGTTGGACTGGAAGGAGGGGCTGATTAGTGGGGATCCGTAGGGTTGTCCTCAGATCTCCCGGCCACCTTGTGCAATACAAGGTCGTTTGCCGGCAATGCTACGCCCTCTTGGGAAGTGTCCCCTCTTTGTTGCCCCTCAGGGGGAGTGTTCTATTGTTAGGGTGGGTCATCTACAACCCGACTGGGGGTTTGGAGTGGGTGGTGGGCGGGGGGGAATTTGTTTTGTTGTTCGTATGCTAGTATATATGTGAATCGGTGGTTGGCCATAGTCATTTTGGAAGGATCCATATCACGTTGTTGTTAATCACGTTGGGAATCAGTGTAAAGCTTTGCACACATGTCTGATAATATTTTGAATTGTTTAACTTGGAATGTGAGAGGGCACAATGATTATCGTAAGTCAAGACTGGTTCATGCTCATCTAACACGCCACACCATTGACATCTGCCTCTTACAGGAGACACATTTACACACAATGCCTTCCCAGAGGCTCCGCCATGGGAGATGGGGTCATGTATACTCTGCTATATACTCAAACTATGCACAGGGAGTGGCTGTGTTGGTAAAACGGGGGTTGGACTGGAAGGAGGGGCTGATTAGTGGGGATCCGTAGGGCAGGTACGTTTTGATACAAAGTACTCTGAGTGGCCTATCCATGTTTTTTTTTCCTTTTTTTTTTGTTTGTTTAAATTTGTTTATTGGGTTTTTGTTTGCATTTTACAACTAACATGACAGTGATTATACGGTATAGTAATGCATGACCATAGGTACATAGTTCCAGAAAAAATGCTTAGTAGTCTTCCACGTTCAGTAATCCCGTGTCCTTCGACCACACCTAACTGTGTGATCCAGTATAAATTAACCTCATGGTCTCCTGCAGGGTTGGTTGTTCACCCCTGAGGAGAGCAAAGACTGTCCGTGGTGAGCTGTCTACTATTTTCGGCGAGGTAATGACCTCGTGGTGTGTTAACTGTGATTTGGTCGTCGCAAATAACGCTAGGTCGGCATGATCCGTAGCTGCATGTGTTGTTGTGACGTCGTTATCTATAGGTCTTCCCAATGAACCATTGGTAGGGGGGGAATACCCCCTCCAATCTAAACATTCTAACTCTTTCAAAACTTAGGGGTGAACTTGGTGGAGTGGGGGGGTAGTCTAGGCAGGTAGCGGAGGGTGACCCGCTGCGCCGGGGTGCAGTGTTGGCGCTCCTGGGTTACAGAGTACAACAGCGTGTGGGGAGTTAGTGGCGCGCGTCAAGTCCCAAAGGTTGCGGGCCGCGGCTTCTTGCGATGTTCGGGTAGTGTTTGTGGCTGTGTCATTGAGGTGCGGGGCTGGTATGGCTATTCGTGTCTGGGATTGCGAGGCCGTAGGTGACTCTTGGGGGCGTGTTGCCTGTGTAAATTTGTACATTAACTGGGCCCAGTCTAAGGATATGGGGTGTTTGCGGTTTCCCCTCACTTCCTCCTCCCGGAGTATCTCCTCCTCTGCCTTGCCCCACTTATGCATCACACCTATCCACGCCGCTTCCGAAGGTTCCGCGGGGGACCTCCAATGCATTGCTATTCCCCGTTTTGCCAAAAGAATGGCTAGTGAGAGGAAACGATACTGTACTTTCTCGGTTTTCCGCCTACGGAAGATCCCGAGCGCGCATGCTTCCCATTTGGACATGGTTCTGATGGCAGTAACCTCTTAAAGGGTTCGATGGACAGTGCCCCAGAATCCTTGGAGTGTGGGACAATCCCAGAAGATATGCCTGAAATCCGCTCCCGGGGTTTGACATCGGGGGCACTCAAAGTGTGTATCCGGAAAGAAGCGCTGCAGTCGGTGCGGTGTGAGGTAGGCTCTATGGAGGACGTTGAATTGTATATTACGGAATCTGGTGTTTCTGGATACTTTTTTGGGGTATTCCAGGGCTGTGCTCCATTTTTTATCATGGACCACTCTGCCGATGTCCGTCTCCCACTTCTGGCGTAAGGATTGAAGAGATGGGAGGAGTAGTGTGCGTACCGCCTTATAAAGCCAAGTTACCAGGTGTCGCCCCATTCCCTGGTAAGATCGTGTGTATCACTGGGTGTGGCGTCTGTTCCCCTGTGTCAGGATTCCAGTGCCTACGACTGCTATCTATTAATTGCCTATGGAGTAAGAATTGCCCGGGGGGGAGATCATATTGCTCCATCATCTGATCGAATGTTTTCAGCTGTATCCATGCTTATAGTGGTAGTGTATGGTCCCAATGTTGAATCCCCAGACTTTTTTAATAATGTGTGGACGAAAGTCAGAGCGACTGGCTGCAATACGATCATATTGGGTAGAGATTTCAATGCCATCCTGGACGACTTGCTGGATAGGCGGGAAGCTGTCCGGACTCTGCACCCGGTGGCTATCTCTGCTCTGAAAGCGGTAATGGCTGACGGTGGGGTTGATTGACATATGGCGCACCAGACACCCCTTACTGAGGGAGGGTACTTGCATTTCCGACCACCATAGTGCATGGTCACGCTTAGATTTCTGGTTGGTTTCCCAGAGATGCGGCTACTTGGACTACTGGAGTGGAGCACATGCTGCGCTCACTATCCGATCATGCTCCCTGTTTGCTGAGATTGCTAATCCCAGACCAGCCGAAGCATGCATTTTCTTGGCGTCTTCCGCCGCATGCCGTCCTCGATGAAGCCTTCAAGGAGGAGATCCGGCAGGATATTACTGATTACTTTGAGCTAAACACTGGGGCACGCTCGCATCTCTTGAGACTAGTATAAAAGATCTTGAAACAAAGTTTTATGCATCTGGTGATCTGGAAACCGCTGGTCTACGGAAAACTCAGCTGTTAGATTACACTGATGAAGCAAATCGTGAGGTAAAATTCCTGAGTAAATATGCAGGGGCCAGAAGATATGGGGAGGGGGAGAGGCCGGGATGCACGTTGGCAGTAATGATTCGACCACCTAAGTCTACGACCCATGTACACGAAATACGCGTGGCGCCGGACACCATGGTTAGGGGGCAATCGGAAATTCTAAATGCCTTCTCTGGTTTTTATTCCAACCTATACACCACCACCCAAGGGGTTTGTCCGGAGGGACTGGAATTTATCATGGATTCGATTGCTCTAGTCTGGTTTAATAATACTCACAGGAAGTACATGGATCTCCCGATAACTACACAAGATGTAGTCCAAGCCATAAAGAGTCTGCCTCTAGACAAGGCTCCCGGCCCAGACGGCTTGACCACTGCCTTGTATAAGACTTATGTTGAGGAGTTGGCGCCCAGACTGTTGGCGGGTATATGAGGAAGCCTTGGAGGTAGGAACTCTGCCCAAGACCATGAGGGAAGCCATGATTATCACACTCTTAAAGCCCGGTAAACCTGAAGGGGAGATGGGCTTCTATAGGCCTCTCTCATTGTTAAACGTCGATGTCAAAATACTGGCCAAATTGATTGCTAACCGTTTACAGCCACTGCTCCCTATGGTAACGCTCCATGGCCAGTCGGGGTTTATCCCGGGTCGGTCGACCTCACACAACATAAGGACAATCTTTTCAACGCTACATTATATTCACCCGACAGTCCATGCTGCTATGGTATTTTTGGATGCCACTAAAGTCTTTGATACCCTGAATGGCAATACTTATTCGCTATATTCAGACGTATGGGGTTCAGTCCACTCTTTATCAACAGTATTTGTTTGTTATACACACAACCTAGTGCAAGGATCAGGGTGAATGGCCTTTCCCTATTTTGCGTGGCACAAGGCAGGGCTGTCCCCTTTCCCCACTACTGGTTGCTATGGCTATGGAACTTCTAGCTGCACAAATCCATCAGCATCATACGGCGCAAGGCATACGGTTTAGCTCCAGATCCCTTCTTATATCATTATATGCAGACGACGTCACTCTATACCCGTTTGACCCGGAGGTCAATTTGGACCCAGTGCTGCGGTAATTCATTAGATTTGGTGGACTGGCTGGGATCACTGTCAACTGGTCAAAATCGGTAATCTTTCCGTTAACGGACAGTACCCCACAGGTTATTTCTGAGTACCCCCTGAAATGGGAAGCAGAGGCAGTTAAATATCTGGGTATATGGAAAAGCCGGGATATTCAGGAAATTTGGAGTTTGAATTTTGGAAGAGCTGTCATGTGGCTGGAGGAGAAGGTCAAGATATGGACGAGCCTGCCTCTGTCGCTCACCGGCAGGATAGCCTGAGGCCCACACCGCTCGTTCTCACGCTTAGACCACATTCTGGCACCTATGCTCAAGGCACCACAGTCCGAGACATCACACACCTTGCGAGCGGCATTTTGGACCACTCTCTGCTATCGGCCCACCTCCCATTGGGTGACCGGCGGGAGGGATGTATCGCGCCGATTAACGCCTGGTACCTACGCAGCAAAGACATGAGGAAGACACTAACCCTTGCCATTGACCAGTATTTCGAGAGTAACGATGGCTCAGTGGAATCCTCGATAGTGCTGGGGGAGGAGGGCCTTGCTGCGCTAACGGGCCGGCGTAAAGAAAGGGAGGCACAGATGGTGACTGTTGAAACTGATCTTATAAGTCTGGAATGGGCGGCACAGTCTGGCGAAGACCCAGGGGCGCACCACCAGATGCAACTCAAAGCAGCGGAGTACAGGGCCCTGGCTACGGACGCTGCCAAGACTTTAGCGAGGGACAGAGAGGGCAGACTATACGACCAAGGAGATAAGGCGGATAAGCTTATAGCCTGGCTAGATAAGAAACAGCAGGAGCAGAGAGTAGTCGCAAAGCTTCAGGCAGACTCAGGAGCTGTTATCACGGAACACCACGAGATAGTCCAAGAATTCGCAAAATACTATCAGAGGGTCTATAGTAGAGGGTCCGTCCGCCCGGAGGAGGACTCTGTGGCTCTGTTGGCTGACATCCGGATGCCGACCTTGTCAGAGGCTGAGAGACACACTTTGGAGACGCCTTTCACAATAGAGGAACTGGGGCTGGCAATTAGAGATCTTAGTTCGGGTAAAGCCCTCGGGCTCAATGACCTGCTGATTGAGCTGTACAAGCTCAAAACCGACAGCATTTGCCCATACCTCAAACGTATGTTCGAAGAAAGTAAGGAGGTGGGTGTGTTACTGCGCCATCAGCGCATAGCCACAATCGTGGCCATCCCAAAGGAAGGGAAACCGCGAAACTCCTGTGCCTCCTACAGGCCCATATCTCTGCTCAATGCTGAGCCTAAGATACTCGCCAAGGTCCACGCCAGCAGGCTCAAACCAGTTTTGCAGTCATTGGTCCACCCGGACCATCGGGCTTTATGCCTTACCGCAATACTGCGCTTAATCTCCGCCGCCTCAATGGAGTAATGGGGAGATGCCATACAATCCAGGAAGATGCGGTTGTGGTGTCCCTGAACGCCACAATGGCATTCGACACGCTTGAGTTGCCCTACATGATGGCAGTCCTTCGGAAACTGGGCTTCGGCCCTAACTTTATTGGATGGGTGCGTCTCTTATATACAGAACCCTTGGGTCAGGTCACAGTGAACAACAAAACCTCTGAGGCTTTCGTATTAGAAAGAGGGACGCATCAGGGATGCCCCCTGTCGCCTCTGCTATTCGCCCACTGGCTCTAGCCGCTCGCCGCCTGGATTTGACGGGATGCTTCTCTGAAAGGGCTCCGCTGGGCGGATGGGTGGGAGGACAGGATATCGCTCTATGCTGATGACATCCTCCTCTATCTCTCAAGACCTCGAAGATCCCTCATGGAGGCCCTAGACATCTTCACCAATTTCGGGAAGAACTCAGGATACAGTATCAATTGGAGTAAATCCCGACTGTATGTTCTTCATGGCGACCCCCCTGAAATCCCACGAGACTGCCCGATTCAGGTGGCCGCTGATGGTTTTAAGTACTTAGGTATCTTTATCTCTAAAGATAAAACCCTTTTATAGCCGTTACAGCGGCTCAGGCGTGACTCCGCCACCTGGCAGAAGCTCCCGTTGTCCCTGCTGGGCAGGGCGTCCCTTTTTAAAATGATGGCGCTGCCATGATTTTTATATGTCCTACAAAATTATCCTGATTTAGTACCACAGTCATATTTCTCGTCAGTTGAGGCAGCGCAAAGAGAACTCCTATGGGCCGGGACACCCAGAATATCCCTACAGAAATAGGCACTGGGGTGGTTTGATGGAGGCATAGCGCTCCCTGACATCCGTAAGTATTATTGGGCCATTCACCTCTCTGCCATCAATCAGGGCACCTACGACAACGGGACCGACCCGGGATACAGAATGGATCAATGGCTCCTTCCGGGCGGTAACTTTGAGGCGGCGCTTTATTCCAAACCGGAGGTTACCAGTTCACGAGCCCCACAAAACACTCAGTACAAATATGGCATATTGTTCAGTGTAAACTGGGGTGGGCTAATGTACTCACACAGTCTACCCCGCTATGGGTCTCTGAGAAGTTAGGCAATTTAGGCCGTACCAAAGGATTCCGCAACTGGGACCTCATTGGCATTTCCCACGTTAAAGACCTCTGGGGCCCGCAGGGCGTGGTGTTGTTCGCCTCACTCCAACAAACATATGCACTCACACAGACAGAATAATTCCGCTACCTGCAGGTCAGGCATTCCCTTCAGACCAATATCCCCTCGGGGACACAGCCCCCCAGCTCCTCCCCTGTGAAGGACAGATTATTGGAGGACCATCTCCCAGAGCGGGTAATCTCCCTTGCATATCAAAAAACTAGTTAACAACTCCCCGGACCCGTCACTAGCTCTCAGAAGGAAGTGGGAGGCAGACGGTCTAGAAATAGATGAGGAAGAATGGACATGCGCGCTAGCCTCCCCTAAGGAAGTGGCCATATCCGCCAGGTTTAGGCTTATCCAGCTCAAGGTACTTCACCGGCTGTATATCTCTGGCACCAGGTTGAAGCTGATGGGTCATAGCGAGGATGGTTGCGGGGAGTTGGGAACCTTTATTCACATAATATGGGAGTGCCGGTTAGAGGTGTGAGGGGTAGAACTACGGGCTGAAGCGAAGAGGTGCCTCTTGAACATATGGGAGCCCACAGACTTGCCAGCACAGGGGAGGTTGTGGGTGACGCTGGGACAAGCGGTGGCAAAGCGTAATATTGCTAGGCTGTGGGGGGCAGTGGCCCCTCCCAAATTGAATTCCTGGAATCAAGATATGGACTGGTTTATGCTCCAGGAGAAAACAGTTTACACGGCTCAAGAGTGCCCTAAAAAAATGGGTGGCAGTGAGGTCGAACTGGAATGACTACAGAGGCAACATCTGTGAAGCTTTCCAAACCCTGTCCACTGACGGGATGATTAATGTTTAACCCGCTTTATAAGTTATGCTGTGAACACTTCAGATGTATAGTGTGTTGCAAGTCCTGTGTTTGTCTGGTACTGGTTAATGACTGTGTATGACCTTGTGATGACCGCCACTTGTTTTAAGTTGCAAATAAAAAGAATTTTTAAAAAAACTGTTCTGGGAGCCGTTGGCTCCCGCTCTGGCCTGAAATTGGACAAAGGACATAGGACTAACCTCCCCTCTGTCCACACCCTTACTTAAGGTCTTACATGGCTGTAGGGCCTTAGGTTCTTGTGGACAATATTCAGAACTGAAACCACTGCACTTCAACAGTCTGGGCACTCTGGACTTCGCAGGACTTTGTTTGGGCCTGACTTTGTCTCCCTCTCAGGCTGCTGCATTATCTGTGCCAGTGCACTGTACAGGATCCATGTAGGACCTGTGGAGCATCCAAGACACCTAAAGATAATCTCCCTTGGAGTCGCTCCCCTTCATTTACAGGCACCGCAACACTGCTGACGGGTCTGTTGACCCGAGCTCCTATGGACTCCGAAAGGCTCAGCAATACAGGAGGTGGGTTTCTACACGCCTCGAGGTCTGAGCTGCCCCCTCACCAAGTTTGAGATCAGAATCCCTTGTTGGGGCTGCAATACCCGAACCCCTGTGCACTGTGTACTTTTGCAAGTGCATGTGATTGTTGGCAATTCCATAACAAGTGCTTTGGGCTCCTAGTAGCCACAACCTCTGGCAACTTTCCTCACGAAGATCTTCATTCACCTGGCACTGAGTACTCCGTGGCTGATGTTTTGTGAAGCTGCTTGAGGTCCTCTTGCAACTCCTGTGCCGGAGGCCTGTGGGTCCATTTGAGGGTCAATTTTGCTTTACATGGGCTCCACTGGTTGTTCAAGGCTTGCCATGATTTCCCTGTGTGTGGTGAGGATCCTGGACCTTGCTGATATAAATAGTATAGACTTCCTCAGCACCCGACAACCTTTGTGGGACAGCACGCATCCGGCTCCTGGACATTCTCAACATTGCCTGGTCCTGCAGCTGCAGAGTCAAGGTCACTGTCAACTATCCGGAAGCCCCTGACAACGGTGGGCATTCGTCTATCGAGCCCCTGGTCACTCCCAAGTGACCCAGACTCTGTCCCCTCTTCTTTCAGGTACTCCTTGACAAGAATCCAACAGACTTTCTTCTTTCTTCCAGCAGCAGCACTTTGTTGAAGTCCTCCATTGGGTTCAACAGCGGTTTACAATGCCACTTCACACCTAGGCACCCGGCTTCCCTGGGTTAGGTAACTTACCTGCGATGAGCCGCCTTACATGAGATATACCAGCTGCAAACGCTTTCTCAGGAGGTCGCTACTACGATCCAGGACAGTCTTTCTGTCTCACTAAGCGTCTCCTCTGCAGGTGCATTAAACACCGCAGCCAAGCTGCAAGTTCAAGCCCAGGTCCACGGCAGCGTCCAGTCAACACCACCAGATCATCTTGATACCTGCAACGCGGCTAATCCAACTTTGACGCCCCAACCCCAACACAGCCCAAGCTTACGCTCAGGGGCTCCCTCAATCGGTCATAATGACCATTCATCTTCAAACAAGAGCTTTAACTACGATGAATTTTCCTTACGTAACAAACTATCCAACCGATTCCTGGCCTCCTTAGAAGCCCGAATCGAAGAATCACTTGCCCACTCACTGGGCTTTAGCCCGCTTTCAAACTCTTTTAGAACTTTTCCGGAGGACCGCGAAACTCCAGTGTTTACCTCTTCGGACACCACAAACTCTATTTCGGTCTCACTGACATCTCTTCATGCAAAGCAAGACGCAATTGCTAAAGCCACGTTATGGCAGTCGCAGAAAATGGAGCTGCAGATCGACTTAATGCAAACTCTGGCCTCAGCACTATCAGACCTGGGCTCCAGGATAACCTCTCTTGCAGGCTTGGCGGAGCCAATGGGCAATCCGATTCCCTGCTCTTGCTCTCCAATAATCAACAAACTTTCGTCTCTCCCTGAAATCCTGGGTGCAATCTTGAAAAGTGTGAAGTGCCATATCAACGGAGAAGGACCATTAGAGCCCACACGAGAGTCTAAACTTTCATTCACCGTTGAAGAGCCCTCATGCTCTGCCACAGCACCCAGTCCCCCCTCAGAGAGAAAAAATACGTCCCCTTGTGTCGGCCCAAACACTAAAAGTCCAGCCTGCTTTTCACCAGGGACTAGTCCCTGCCCCTCCAAAGCAGGCTTTGAACCCACTGAAATTACTAGTCGAACGAACACCAACGCAATTACTAACTACACGATCTGTCTGCTCCGACACTGTCCATATGGACATGGCCCACAGCTTTCCTAATGCTTCATTGAAACCTTCATTGTCAAGGAGGGAGAAAAAGAAACTAAAAAAACAAACTGAAACAACGCTTAGCGAAAAGGAGAGTGGGCTTGACGGGTCAGCATCACTCAGTTTGCCAGCCATCAAACCAAGGGGTCTCCCTTATTTCCCCATTTTCAACTTGCCTTCAAAATCCAAAACAAAAACTACTGAAACAAGCATGACCGCCGCAGGTTTAAAGGACACCAATGAACAACCCGGTCTATCAATCCAGGGAGATCTTGGGGCCACAACAGCCATTAAATTAAACTTCCCACCAACCGTGAATGATCCACCGTCTAACAAAATCACAGCATCAATTATCCACGATCAAAGACTTGGGAATCAGAACATCACTGTACAGTCTGCTGCAGCAATACCAGAAACACGGAAGAGTCCACTTAAATGTCAGGTAATGGCGAAAACGTCGAACGCGAACCGGCAAAGTGCAATAGAGGGCGAAGCAACAAATCGCTATGCGTATCATCTATCCGAGGACCCATCTACAGCTGGTTGGGTCTCCACTATGCATATGCAGAGGCCCTCTCCGCCCCAATTGCCATAAGCATCAGAAACGATAAGCAACCCGGGGGGGAATAATCACCCACCTGAAGCTCGCTTCCAACTTTTGATGGCACCAGCACCTTTAAACGATCCAGCTAGGACCCAGAGTCACCAGAACCTGGAAAAGGGAGGAGAACTAGTCTTTTTTCCTCACTATGACCATAAGGGCCCATATGACGTCCTCAATAGAGGTAATCTCATCCGTCTATTGAACTATGTTCCAGCGTTGTATGGGGTTACCTCCTCAGACCTCATATCAGTCAAGTTTACCACAATACCAGGAAAAGGGAGTTCAGAGGCCACCACTACATCGTGGTCACGGGAATCCATTAGGAATTCAATTCTTAGGGAAGCCAATTTATTTGAAAATTGGGGCATCGAAATGTGGCTTCCTACTCATCAAAAATATCCCCACGTTCTCCTCCCCCAGGCCCTAGTGAAGCAGTTTACTAGCGTATACTGAAGGGGTCCCGGGGCGCAACCCATGCTTGGCTCCCGGAAGTGTCGAAAGTGGATAATCTCTTAAATATCGCATGTCATAACAACCAATGTCTGATAAGCTGCAAACCTAACTGCCCTGCCTTCCACGCAAACGATAACCGCCACGGCTATCCTGCCCTTGAGCCTCTTACCAACTTAGTCCAGCAGCGCCCTTCCTAACACGGGCACCAGCCGGCTCAATCCTAAATTAACCATCACATCCTGGAATGTGGCAGGGCTAAAGTCAATTCTTGCTTCAAAATCAGCCGTGGATTTCCTGAACAAAAGCGATATCATATGTCTCCAGGAGACTTGGTCTCTATCTCCATCGCCTCTGCTTGGCTATCACAAACTTTTTCAACGAGCCGTCCAGGCCAACCCTCACGGAAGACCCTCTGGGGGCCTCTCCATTTACATTAAGCACAGCTGTAAGATAACGGTCACACCTATTCCTCGGAACCTAACAACAGGGCAGACAGTACTTATCACTGGCCTTTCATTGTCAGGTAGGGCCCTCCCAATTCTCCTAATTAACTGTTACCATAACATAGCGAAAACCACAAAATCAACTGCAACTGATCTACTGGTAAAACATCTGGAAGACCTTCTACTGAAATTTGCATTTACGGAGGTACTGTTATTAGGAGACTTTAACCCCTTCGATGCTCATGACGGAACGGTTCCGTCATGAGCATCGGTTGAGCTGTGCTCATGACGGAACCGTTCCGTCATGACCACACCCATTAACATTGGGGCTCAGCACCGGTCATAAATCTGGGCAGCAGCCAAGGTGTTAACATCAAAGACCTTGCAATTAACGGTCTCCTAGCAAGGAAAACCAAAGAGCAGGAAGCGATGACCATTTTTCTAACAACTTACAACCTCCGGTCAGCTCAGCAAATTACACTGGATCAGCACCCGGTTGTTAATTTTTTGCCTACAATTAGAAACATCTCAACTATTGATTATATCACCGCTTTTGGGCAATAATCTGGCCAGGATGGAAATTCTCGATCGTATGGAGAGCGACCACAACCCCCTAACGGTAACAATGCATCTGCAAACGCCGGTTGCCGCGGAAACAACAGAAGTTGGGGGGCAATCATCGCGGGCCGAACTCCACACCTTGGCCAGAAGAATTAAATGGGACTCACTAGGTTCTGTCACGGTGGGAATTTGGCTTAAGGTCGAAATACCTAACTTCAGACTAGAGGCCCCCACAGAGTTACATCACCTGTGGGATAGTGCCATCGTCAAATTACAGGATCTCTTGGTAGGCTGCGTTGTTCAGTCTAGATCATCTGGGCCACATTTGAAGCAATTTCATGACCCAGCACTAGCCTCCCAAAGAAAGATCCTCAGGAGGGCTGTGCGCCGGCACAAACTGATCGGAACTGTACATACTGCCAATAACGCGGCATCGCTGCGAAAGACCTTCAAGAAATCCTTATGGGAAACCAAGAAACTAAAAGAACACTCTGAGTGGCTAAAAATATTCAACCTGCTTAAGGGCAACAGCCAGTCTAAATTTTGGACCTACATGAACAAACTCCGTTCCACGAACAAGATGAGAGGAAACGCGGTTCGTGAAGAAGATTGGGCCCTGCACGTGTCCCAACTATATCGCAGTGATACTCCGGACCCAGTGGTGATTGGACTAGGAGAACGTGTTGAATCCACTCAAACAGAAACTCATGAGTTGACCACTGTAGCCGAGGTCTCCATGCATCTGCGAAATATGAAAAACTACGGTGCTCCAGGGCCCAACGGTCTTCCGGCTGGGGTATTTAAATGTGCCCTGGAAGAGTGGGTGGACCTCTTGACTCTTTTATACAACAACGTGTTCAGGACATGCCAGCTACCAGACTCATGGTTAGGTTCGATTCTATGCCCCATATTCAAGAAAGGAGACCCTACGCTTCCGGCTAATTACCGACTCATTGCACTGCTAGATCTTGAGGCAAAGGCATACGCACGATGTCTTCTTAGGGTGCTTGAAAAATGGGTTGCTGACAATAATATAATACCATACTACCAAACTGGGTTTCGGGCATCGGCCTCCACAATAGACAATATCACCACTCTAGCCATCCTGAGTCAACAAGCAGCCCAAAAAAAACATCTTTCACTTTACTGCTGCTTTATTGACTACAGCACGGCTTTCGACAAAGTGTCTCGGAATACCTTGTGAAGGAAACTGAATAAGTGGGGGATCCCGCAGAGCCAACTAGGAGCACTCATCTCCCTGCACAAGAACACGTGGGTACAAATCAAAACCGGCCCGAAGACAGTCTCTTCAAGAATTAGTGTCGCTGATGGGCTAAAGCAAGGCTGCGTTCTTGCCCCTCTCTTGTTCAATTTTTATACAGCCGATCTTGGAACATTTCTAGAGAACAGCAATCTTCTCCCGCCAAAACTGGGCCCTGCTAAAAAGTCTTTGGATATATTACAATATGCGGATGACATTGTAATAATGGACCAAGCTTAATCAGGTCTCCAACGAGCATTAAGTACGCTCCATACATACAACATCGCTAATGCCTTGAAAATCTATCAGGCAAAGACAAAGGTACTGATATTTGGTAGATTTAAGAATAAGAAAAGCTTAAGGTGGAATATTGGGCCTGCCAGGATCAATACAACCTTAAAATATAATTATCTGGGAGTCTGGTTCAACGAGACGTCTAGACCTGCAGCTCACCTAGCTGCCTTGCAAAAGAGAGCAGGAGCAATCACATACTCCCTAACCCGGTTGAACCTGTCCCTGAGCAGTCCCTCTGCAGAAGCCATTCTGAAGGTGATCAAAGCTACTCTTCTTCCTGCCTTAACCTATGGGCACCAGGCCTTTCCCGGCGCATGCTCCTCCACTCTTGATCTCGCCCAAACCTCCACCTATAAAAAAATCTTCCACCTTCCAAGTTTTATTCAGCGAGCAAGACTACGTTTGGAGCTGGGCCTACAAAGACAATCAATTTATTGCGAGGCCGATACTCTGAAATATTTAATAAGGTTATTAAAAGCCGGTGACAACAATTTAAAATCCCAGCTAAAAGAAACCTTTTCCAGTCCTGGCAACCCTTGGAACACTCAGATTGCAAAGGCCATAAGAGTGCTAGAGATGGACAACGCATCTCTTTTTTTAGACACCATTCCATACTCAGCCTGGAAAAATGCCATCAACAGGCTGGTCAAATTAATTTCAAATCGTATGGATCTGCACTCCGTAAAAACATCTTCCATTTTGCTCCCCCTGAACTCTTCGTATCTTCATGGGAAACCGCAAGCCTATCTCCAGGAAAACTTAAATGCAGTGGCACGGAAAAATATAATGTTCATGCGACTTCTTGGCTTGCGTTCAACGGCTTTTAACAGATGGGCTTCAACAAGGGAGGGGGAGGCCTGCAGACTGTGCAATTACCACTCTGAGTCATTGCTGCATCTCCTGTGTTGTTGCCCGGCCCTAGCTGCCCCAAGAAAGTCTCTCTTAAAACCCTTGTACTTAAGATGGGGCATTAGGTCATGCTGGGAGGCTTCGGCCCTTTGTTTCGCGTCTACTGACACTCTAGTGCTTGCAAGGTCGGGAAAATTTGTGAGACTCTTGGACATTGTTCTGTTACCTTCTTTGGCCCCCGCTCTCCTACCTCTTCCCCCTCAAAAACTCATTACAAATCTTTTCTCCCCCGTAGTTTAGCACCTTTAGTTTTTATCATATTTTACTTTGGTTTAGCGTAGCAAAATGTTTATATCGGCAATTACAAGACTGTTTTTCTTAGAAGCTCAACGGACACTAAGCTCTGAGAGCTGTTTTTCAGCTTTGTGTTTTTGTCTTTTTTTTTTCTTTTTTTTTTTAAACATGACAAATGTGTTAACGCTGATTTTTATATATGTGCTAATGCTGTCCTTTATAGCAATGGTTTTAAGTAACTGTGCTAAATTAATAAAAAAACACAAAACCTACGCTCCCCTCAACGGCGGAACCTCTAAACACCCCATTCACATTTGACCCTTACGAGATTATACATCCCAGATCGTCGGACTGGGTACCGCCTACCGCGGTTTCAGACTACCTCCATGAGAATCTGAGGAAAGGCTTTTCCAGAGTGGTGCGCAATCGTCTCAAATCAGAATGCCCAAGACCGGATTTGCCGGACAAGGTGGCAGGGACGCCTGAAATTGATGCGAGCCTCCTCACATTTTTAAAGAAGTTCTCCAAAGCCCCCAAACGTGGCATTAATCGCGCTTGGCGCGGATGCCAGGATAAGATGTTGGATGTTGTGGGCCCTTTGGCAAACATTTTGGAGATGGCACTAGTGGCTAAGGAGAGCGCTGCTCCGATAGACCCGGATATTCTTGCTGGTTGGACCCAACAAGCTATATGCCTCGTTGGTAACGCCAACTGTGCGATCTCGTCAGAGAGACGCAAGTCATTGTTAGTAAGGATGGACAGCAACCTCACTGAGCTGGCGGACGCCTAGCCAGGACCCTTAGCAGGTGGACAGCTCTTCGGAGAGCGCTTTGTAAAAGACGTCTCGAAGTACGTGGGCACGTTTACTTCCCTCGGTAAAGCACAAACTGGGATAAAGAGAGTTTTCCAGCAGGGTGTTTTTGATCGGGCCGGACGAGATGGGGGCCGCTCGTCAGGCCGAGGATTTCAGCAAGGTTCCCATCGAGGCGACTTTGGTCGCGGAAAAGGAGATTGGGACTCCAAACGTGGAGGTACCTTCTACCCTTCCCGCAGAAGGTTTAACAGAGGGCGTTTCCAAGCCGGGGACCAACAGGGCGAACTTCAAGGCCCAGCAATCCACAGGTGAGTGTAGTAGACTGTTCCCTTCTTCCTTTGGGGGGTTGTACTCGTCACTGTCTGAGACAGTGGCAGGAATTGACTCAGGACGCTTGGGTATTGCAAACCGTTCAGGGGTTTCAGTTGGAGTTTTACTCTTCCCCCATTGCAGTCAAATCTCCCCACAGGTCTCCATTTTTCCCTACAAGATCGCGATTTTATAGACGAGGAGATTGCATGACTGCTGCAGAAGCACGCAATAGCACCGTGCAACGAAGGGCCTCACGGCTTCTGCAGCAACATTTTCATTGTGCAGAAGAAAGGGGGTGGGAACAGGCTTGTTCTGAACCTCAAGGAATTCAATCAGTTTCTTACATACAAACACTTCAAGATGGAAGGCATCCATCTTCTAACGGATCTATTGCAGGAAGGGGATTGGTTGGTCAGGCTGGACCTCAAGGACACCTACCTCTCCATCCCTATCTTCCCGCCACACCGCAGGTTCCTCCAGTTCAGGTGGAACGGCCGGTGGTACGAGTATTTGGCTCTTCCTTTCGGGCTCTCCTCAGCTCCTTGGTGTTTCACCAAGGTGATGAAACCAGTGGTCGCCCATCCAAGGGAGAGAGGGATTCGACTCATAATCTATTTAGACAACATCCTTATCATGGCGCAAAGTCAGGCCGCACTCCTGCAGCATCTCAGTCTCACAACAACGCGGCTTCAGAGCTTAGGGTTTGTCTTCAACCCGAAGAAGTCGGTAATTGTCTGACCCAATTGATAGATTTCCTCGGGTTCACAATCGATTCATGGTCGGCTCAACTGTGCCTTCCTAAGGCAAAGTTGAGGGATCTCAAGAAAGAAATCCTGGCGTTGTTGAACAGTCAGACGGTCACCCTCAGGGCCATTGCCAGAGTAGTAGGGATTTTGGCCTCGTCGATTCAGGCAATATTCCCGGGCCCTCTTCATTACAGGGCTCTTCAGCGCTTGAAGATCAGGCACCTTCAGAAAGGACTGTCCTATGCGGACACCATCCCGCTGTCACAGGAAGCCAAGACGGAATTACAGTGGTGGCTAGGTCACGTAGATGCCTGGAACGGCAGAGCAATCTTCGGCTCTCAACCGGAGGTGGTTATCGAGTCCAACGCCAGCCGTTGGGGCTGGGGCGCACGCTGCGGAGACATCTCCACAGGCGGCAGATGGTCTCCACAAGAGTTATCCTTGCATATAAACTGCTTAGAACTGCTCGCAGGGTCCTTTTCAATTCCGACACTGTCGCTGAAGCGGACCTCTTGTTGCATCCTCCTCCGCATGGACAATGTGTCCGCGGTGAGGTATATCAACAAATTGGCCAGCACGAGGTTGTCTCTTCTTGTAGAAATAGCCAAGGACTTTTGGCACTATTGCCTCACTCAGATTTCAGTGATGGCGGAATACATCCCGGGCCAATCCAATCAGGTGGCAGATTGGAACTCCAGACACCTCAGGGACTACAGCGACTGGAACTTGCTTCCCAGAGTCTTTCAGTGGCTCCAGGCGATTTGGGGTCCCTTCCAGATGGACCTCTTCACTTCCAGACTCACATGCCAGATCCCTCAGTCTTTCAGCTGGAGGCCGGATCCGATGGCACTGGCGACCGAAGCCTTTCTACAGGATTGGTTGGGCACGATCCAATATGCATTTCCCCCCTTCTTGCTGATCCCCAGAGTGATGACACAGGTGATCAGGCAACGGGCAGAGATAGTCCTGGTGACGCCATGGTGGACGTCTCAGCCCTGGTTTCCGAAGTTGTTACAGTGGAGTTGCGACCTTCCCAGGTTGCTCCCAGACTCAGAGTTGTTGTTGCTGGGCCCTCTTCAGGAGCGGAACCCAATGATTCTGGAAGGACGACTCATGCTGAAGGCATGGAGGCTTTCAGGGAACAGTGGCAATTGCCACGAGTTTCGGACAGGGCTTCTGACTTTTTCAGACAAGACTGGGCACCTTCCACCTGGAAACGGTATTCCTCAGCCTGGAAGAACTGGGTGGATTGGTGCTTGGAACGACATTTGGATCCCGTGGGGGCAGACTTACCCCACGTGTTGAATTTCTTGTCAGACAAGGCGGCGGAAGGTCTGGCCTATCGATCGGTAAATCATTTTCGATCGGCCATTTCGGCAGGGCATACACGGGTGGATGGCAAACCCGTGGGTATGCACCCGGTGGTATGCAAGCTGCTTAAAGGAATTAGGGTTGCTAACCCACCTAAACCCAAGTACTCGGGTCTGTGGGACGTTTCTTTAGTCATATCTTTGTTCAACAGTTGGCCTGGTAATACGCTACTATCTAGGAAACAGCTATCGGCCAAGGTGGCTATGTTGCTTTGCCTGTCAACGTGCAGACGTTCATCGGATGTGAGAGCACTCAACGTTACAGGTAGGGTATTTACCCCTGAAGGGGTTTGTTTCACTATTACTGTACGTACTAAAACATTGTCTCGACATATTGATTATAATGCTTTCCCAGAAAATGAAAAACTATGTGTGCAACAATATTTAAAGACGTATGAGGACTGTACAAAGGCTTTGAGGCCTCAAGGATGTTCTCAGCTGTTGATTGCATTGCAGAAACCATTTAAACCAGTGACAGCTGCCACCATTGCCAGATGGCTTCGATTTATAATGCAAGAGGCTGGTATTGACATTCAAATGTTTGGTGCTCATTCTGTAAGAGGCGCTATGGCGTCAAAATCATACATGTTGGGTTCTAACATTCAGGATATTATGCGTTGTGCAGATTGGTCTTCTGTGTCAACTTTTAAAACGTTTTATTATAAGCCGGTGGGTGATATTACTTCTGTGGTTTTTAATGAGCGTTAAACTAGCATAATCTGAAGCCTCCGGTCCTGTAATAGAATCAAAAATTTGCTAGCATTCGCGCCAAGAATTTTCAATTCTATTAAGTCCACGGAGGCGAGAATTATCCCACCCGGCTTTGTTAGCAGTAACAAGCTTACCCGCCCATGTTCACTGATATGATGTATTGGCCTACACAGTGGTTACTGTTGTCTCATTTCCTTTTTTTCAGGATCAGACAAGAAGTCTGAATAGAAGAAGATGGATATCAAGAGCTTATTCCTGAGGACTGGTTATTCTTCCATGTTGGAGGAGATTGCGAAGTTATTAATGTTACCGTTTGGACTTGCGTTCCTGCAAAGAAAGAGGATGATGGGACCACGCAGGGGGTTCTTATGGACTATGGAGGCGTGGCTAATATATGTGCATCATGGGTAAAGTAGTTGTTTATACTGTTTGTATAAGAAAATAAGCATTTTCATTGGCTGCTGTGTTTTTGCAGTAAAGATTGAGAAGCATAATCCTCGCCTCCGCGTCCTTAATAGAATTGAAAATTCTTGGCGCGAAAGCTTGCAAATTTTTGATCCATCTTCGCATATACACTAGCACCTTTCATTGATCTGGACACACTGCTGTTTATCTGACCAGATAGGTGTCATTATTATACAAGGTTAAAACCAGTGTCAAGATGAATTGTCAGGTATCAGAGGCATGTGTGTCGTGGAACGAGGCACCCTCCTTGCCAGTAATCTTTGCATTAATCACTGTGGTATAACACTTAAGTATTACCCATGATGATGGGGCAATACTTAAGTGTTGAAAAACCAAAATATCGTTGTACACAAATGACATGCTACTGTATGTGAAAAATGCAGAGACAGTCTTCTCTCAAAAGCTCGATAGGATTGACGAAGTAAGAATGGTCTCAGGATTCCAAGTGAATTGAACTAACTGGTTTACTGGTTAATACATGTTCATGCACCTTGAGGGTACATTTTTCTAAAACTGGGGCAATGAGAAAACCCGTGCAACTCAAGGTACCTTCAGGTTCACATGAGAAACTGGAGGCGAAACCTGGGCAACTGAAGTTCCGCAATTCAGAATATAATAATATGCCTCTTATTTAAAACACATTCTACCCGAGTTCTTGGATACAGTTCCTGAACAAGAGTTTAAACTTATTTCAGAACTAGTGAGCACATGGGCTCAACAGGCTTCCATAATATTCTAGGCATGGTGCTACCTAAACATGACCATACTAGGCACTGTAGGGCAACTAAAATTTAGGGATATAAACAAATGTAAATATCCTTGCTAACATTGTAGAAAGCACTGATTTCCCTCTTCCAAACCCCCTTCATAGTACCAAAAGATGTGGGGCATCAGCACCATGCTGACACTCAAAATATACAACAAGAGGGACAACAGATAAGCTCTGCAGACTTCTAGAACATGATATATGCAACAAAATGTTTTTGACATACACAATAACAGTAGCCAGTATACGCAAACCGTGGGCAGAATTTACTGGTGAGTCAAACACTAATAGTGAAAGAAGGGGGTTCCCCAATGGGTTTTAAGGATGTGGGCAGGCTGTAGGGGGGAAAAAAAACTGAGAATAGAACAAAAGAAAGCAACCCTGCCTTGTGATATAATGGTCCTAAAGGTAGGATCCAAACAATATATACGGGGTGATTTATCTAAGAGCCAGCATTGCATATAACAAGAAACGGGTCAATCCAAGTATACTCAAAGAGGATTTTTTAGAATATATATATTTTTTTATTTTTTTGTATTCTTTGAATTAATGTAGCAAAAGGTACAAAAATAGATTGCATTTTAAATCCACATAGTATTTTTTAGAACATCAAAAACATACATTGGTGAGGGGAAAGATAAAAAGAAGGAAAATTCATCCTATGTTGTGACCTACCCAGTAACATACCACACTGCATTCATACTCTCATGCTTACTAATTCCAATTCACTCAACCTAATATTCTTTCATTCAACTATCATTCATTCATATAGTCCTGGTGTGTGCAACACAGAGATGGTAAATTTGTTGCATAAATCAGAATGTTATTCCAGGAGGCAGATGACATATAAAAAGGGTCCTGATGGATGTAGGACAGTATGCCGTATTCCTGGAAACACAAGCCGACGCGCGTTTCGGTGACAGGCCAGTGGGGCCACACCTTCGTCAGGGCTAGGAGTTGTTTACTGGGAGGGGAACAGGTATAAAATCTATATTAGAATCCTAGTCTTAGGGGCACAGATACTCGTAGCCAGAGGACCTAAGGACAAGGAGAATAACGCTCTCTAATTCCATTCAAACTGGATACTGGAAGTTGTAGTCCTGAAGGATTCTTGAGTATGCTCTCCGATGGGAGTGTATAACTGATAAGATCCCAAGGAACAAGAAATGTAGCTTTCGGTAATAGTTCCTAAATGGTTCAGTCGCTTATCGGAGAGCAGTTAGGATCGTTCTCACGGAGCGCTGTGCAGTGGATACAATTCCGCGAACGGCGGGCGAGTAGTTGTGGGTGGAACGTTGTGCTGCCGTATTTACTGCTATGTGGGCGGAGAGCGAATGGCTGTAGATGGGGATTCCTGTCTCCCGTTGCGGTTGGTCGACCTATGGAGTCGACGGAATCCCATTTAAGGACGATTCACCATCACTTTAAGGAAACCCCATCTACAGCCATTCGCTCTCCGCCCACATAGCAGTAAATACGGCGGCACAACGTCCCACCCACAACTACTCGCCCGCCGTTCACGTAGAGTAGACACAGTTACTGGTGTAAAACATGTATGTAAAGATAAAAACTGCAGGTTGGATGTTCTTAAGTTTTCCATTACTTGCACATACTGCTTGAGGAATTTCTCACAGCACATAACTTAGGATGTAAAGGAAATGCTGGAAACTCAATGGCAGTAGATGCATTCTTAGTGATAGTTAAATGAACCTCCACTGGAGAAAAACCCATCAACGAAATGTCCAAAGCTGTAACATCTGATACTCTCCTATAAGAGACTACGCAAAACAAAATGACTAGCTTGCCAGACAACAACCTCAAGGACAGCTGAAAAAGTTTTAAAACTACATTAATATAGTACAGTGTAGAGTAGCTATGTTTAGGAGGATATGAGACTCTAATTCTCTTTAACATGCTACATACCAAAGGATGTTCCCCAACCAGTTTACCTTAAATTTTCCTGTGCTCAGCTGATATTACAGACTTGTACCATTAATAGTCCTATATGACTTCTGTCCAGCAGCCAATGATGCAAAAAAAAATTGAGAACCCCCACGACACCTGATAAAACGAAATTGATATCCCATTCCATAAACTAGCTGGACCATAAATCCCAGGCTGACCTCTAGGCTTTAGTTATGCCCCTTCTACAGGATGCTCTGATATAACTCGAAGTTGATTCAGAAAGGCTTGGCATATCTGCAAATTTCCTGTAAGTTTTCAAGCTTGCCCTCTAGGATGAGCTTGTGACACTGTAGAACGGTTGGTAGTATAATTGGACAGCTCACATATAGCTCCGGAAGGGAAGGATACTATAACTATAACTGCACCTTCTAAAGGGGTTTTATCAAGACCACTTGTGCAGACTTGTGCAGACTGTCTGCGAATCAGTGCTACACACTTGTATATCATGACAAACAGTGGAAAAGCATAGATATTTTCACCAAACAATTCCTGAACAGCAGCATCTGTTTGCCAATGCTTCAGGATCTGGTCTCCAACTGAAGTACCTCTGTAACTGAGTCGTTTAACAGGAGGCAAATAGGTCTATGTCAAAGAGCTCTCGAATCTTGCTCAGAGATTTAAAAAAAACAATGGCTGAGACACAGTCGCTCTTGTTGTATATCCTTCTTGAGTACCAACCCGCCACCGTGTTCCATGGGCCCAAATAATACTCTGCAACAGGCATACCTTTTGATGAAAACAAAACTCCCTCAGGGATCTAGCCAGTTCCACCAGAAGTTTTGATCTTGTCCTTCCTAATCTGTTTATGTATCTCACTGCGGAGAGATTATTTAAACCCAGATGAACAGCACATTTCACCTTGTTTTTTGTTTCAAAGCTTCAGACTGCGAAGGAGCCTATAAGCAGCTCTAAATAATGTATATGCATTAACCTTTCTTTTGACTATCTCCCTCCAGTCGAGAAACTGCCACGTCTGGTGACTTGCATCAAATTCTATTAATAGATCTGGGGAAGTACGAAAAATAGCCCTGCTCTCTCCAGGCATAAGTGTGACTCAGTCACCAGCTTATCTCCCCCCTTGCCTCTTAACCCCTTCGCTGCTAGGCCTTATCACCCCCATTCTAAGCCTTTGTTTGGCTATTTCTGGTAGTTCTCGCTTAGGCCCCTGTAACTTTTTGTCCACATAAGGTATCAACGTCAAATTTGTGCCCTTTTATTTCTAACACCCTGAGGATTCTAAAAGACTTGTGGATTCCACTGGAGGGCACCCAGAAATCAGCAAAAATGCAGCTGTTGTTTTTCTTCTTTAAATGGGAATAAATTGCATGCAGAAGAAAGTGTCTGGTTTGTTTGCAAATTGCATCACCAAAGGGTTTGTGGTGATGAAATCAACATTTTCTCAGATTTCAAGGACAGGCAGAATTTTGTCAGTTAACCAACCTTTTCTATACAGTTTTGTCATTTTACTGGGACATAGCGTATTTTTCCGATTTTTTGTGCTTTCAACCTCCTTACAGTTAGTGATAGAAATGGGTGTGAAACCAATAATGGATCCCAGACAGATATACATTTCTGAAAAGTAGAAAACATTCTAAATTTAACAAGAGATTATTTGTGTAGATCCTTTAATGTTTTCCTATAGAAAGTAACAGTTGAAAATAGAAATTATTGAAATGGAGTTGAAAAAATGTGCTAACGTTTTCACCTGTAACTTCCTCTAAGTATGACATATTTTTTAAAGCAATATACCGTTACATCTGTTGGACCCTTCAGGTTGTGGGGATATATAGGACTTGTAGGTTCACCAAGAACATGAGGAACCCAGAGAAAATAACTGAGCTGCGTCATGCAAAGGTTTTTCATTGTGTACCGGGTATATCGCAAATAAATTGGTAAAATATAAAAAGTGAAAAATAGGTTCCAAGAGACCAATTTATTTCTGAAATGGGAACAAAATATAGAGTTTAGAAGCAATTGTTTTTTGCAGAACTCCAAAATTGTGGGTACTTATACAAGCATGTGAATAAGAGATCATTTTTAAAATTGACTTATTTTTTTTTCAAAATTGTCTTACATTTGGAAGGCAGAAATGCACAGAAAGTCAATTGGTAATAACACGTGTTCTACTATTCTGTGTTCCACTTGGTCACCTGATACAAAGGCTACCTCACTTGTGTGGGTAGGCCTCGTGTCCGCGACAGGAAACGGCCCAAAACGCAACGTGGACACATCAAAGTCTTGCAGTGAAAACTGACGCAATGTGCCTAGCTGTGAATTTTGAACCATAGCTCAACCGGAACCTAGGGAAACCTAGCAAACCTATATGTTTTTGAATATTAGACACCCATGGGAAGCCAGGATGGGGTGACTTGTCTGGCTCGCACTAGGTTCTGTTACCCAGAATCCCTTGCTAATCTCAAAATTTGTCAAAAAATGCTGAGCCTGTAACCAGGCGAGGTCGCCCCCACACACCCCTGCTACTGCCTCCATCAGCTGTGCCATTTGCTGCCTCGCTGCTGCCTTCATTTATTTTCGTCGTTTCTGCCTCCATCTGCTGTGCCCTTTGTTGTGCCCTTTGCTGCCTCGCTGCTGCCTTCGTTTTTAATTTCGTTTTCTCCCTCTCCTAACCTCTTTTCCTTTCTTCTCAGGACGACCCAGCTGCCGCTGAGCCGCCCTCTGCCCTCCTTTCCCGCCGCTGCCTCCCTGCAGCCCTGCCCCCCTTCTGCCCATTCACCGCCCCGCTCCCGCCACCCAGCTGCTCCTCCCTCCCGGCTCCTTCTTATGTCGCCCCCACGTACGCCCAGCGTTGACGCGCAGCGGGAGCGCCGATTATGCGCCGAAGGCGCGCCAAAGGCAAGCCCGTCTTTGCCCGTCCACGCCTGGCCCGCGCCCAGCACCAGGACCCATGGCCCCCGCCGCAGATGCAAGACTACACAACAGACCTACGACGCCGCCGCACTCAACGCACTCAATACCGTCCGGAACCCCGCCTGCAGCCGGGCCGCCCCGAAACGCTTTCACAGACCCTTCACCTGCAGAGCTTGCAAGGTCACCTGCCTCCGAACCTGCACCGCACCCGCCAAACCAAGCTCCAGCAGCAACCTCAAGTGCATCCTGCTCATCACCCGCTCCGTCCACAGACACGCCGTGGAACTCTGGAACCTGCTTGACACTACATCACCAGACGTCGCCTTCCTCACGGAAATCCTGGATGAACGCCTCCTCAGCCCCCGCCATCGCCATCGCCATCCCGGACGGGTACAAGATCATCAGGAGGGACCGCGTCAACCAGACCGGAGGAGGCATCGCCATCATCCACAAGAACACCATCCGCATCACGACCGACTCCAACGACACCTTCGCCGCCGCTGAGCACTTCCACTTCCAGATTCACACCGACCCAAAGACGACCCTCAGAGGCACCCTCATCTACAGACCCACGTTGCCAAAGTCATCCAGAAGATCGTCAACAGACAGCTTGCCGCCTTCCTCGAGACGAACGGATCCCTCGACCCCTCACAGTCCGGTTTCAGAGCCAACCACAGCACCGAGACCGCCCTCATCGCAGCCGCCGACGACATCCGAGCCCTGCTCGACAACGGGGAAACAGCGGCACTCATCCTCCTGGACCTCTCAGCAGCTTTCGACACTGTCTGCCACCGCACCCTAATCCAGAGTGTGGTAAATATAATTTACCGTATACTTATTTTCCGCATAATTACAAGTAAAAGGATAGCTCAATAAAAATGAGAGGCAGAGTCCGGGGTGTCTGAGTCTTTAAGGGCTTTAATTCAGAATGACTCGAGCCATGGAAATCAATTCCATCAATACAAGGGTTCGGGGGTATATGCAATGATGGCAAAAAGATGTCAACGATTTATTAACAGTACATGACATATATAGTATAACGAGGCAATAGCAATGCATACAGTAGGCGTGTCAAGTGAATGTGCGTAGCAAAAAGGCGTGTACAGAGGCGTGCACGAAGGTGTGTGCTGGAAACGTCCCAGAAAAGTGTCATAAGTGGGTGTATACATAGTGAATTCTGCGGAGTCAGCTGAAAACAGTAACATGGGTGCGCGCGCAGCTGGTATGACGTGTGATTGACGTGTATCTGGAGAAAGCTAAGGGTCTGACTTTTAGCACTAGTAGAAGAGACAGACGTCTGGCATGTCAGACCGACCTGTTCCTATAACATGTCTGATATCTTGTATTTGGGGTAGGTGTAATCTGAAGTAAAAGGTCTCTCGGGGAGAGGCTATTCTATACAGAAAGCATACGTGTCTAAGTGCAATGTGCAGGGCCATGGGCCTACCATGGTAACGGGAGCTATGGATTTCATGAAGGAGACAGGGAGGCTTGGCCCTTTGCTCTGCAGCCGGGGAGCTGTTTACCTATATCACTAGACAGGAATGTGTTTGAGGAGGCTGAGCTGGCTACACTGATAACTTGAAGGCAAAATATTGTTTGGCAGGCAGGCCAGGCCGAGCCAGGCACCGCTTCGCTTGGCAGGAAGTAAGGCAGAGGTCAGGGATGCATCCCATCTCCACGTTGAAACTTTCGGAGACAGAGACAGAAAGTGGTTCAATGGCAGGAATCAGGGCCTAACTCGGAAGAGCCAGGAAAACGTGAAAGTGCACTATGTAAAGACGGTGGCACGGCATACTTAGGAACCGAATTATCGATCCATTCATGGTGGATCTGATAGAGGACATGTTAACGTTGGACGCAAATGTATTTGCGTCTTTAGATTCGGTTGCGGAGGGAAGTTACATGCACTTCTAACTCGTACATGGAGACGATGGGGTACTCGTTAGGGGACATACCTGACCATAAAAATTTCAATTACCTCATTCCCTCCTTGTCCCCTACGGACCCATTAGGATATATCTATTTTCATGAGACCATCTATTTGTTCATATAACATCATCTGTTCTTCTTTCTTTAATAGGGAATGGGAACGTGAACTCGAGCGGGGAATACAAGCTGTGGCGCACAAGCCGCAAATCGCTGGCCCACATTGAAGACATAAACAACAACTGAATACTATGGCCAATACAATCCCTAGGAAGGACAATAGCTTCCATCCCCAGGCTGTTATTATACTCCAGAGCCAACCGGACCAAGTCCAGGAGCCTGGATTCTGATGTATCTGATGGGCAATTTCGTGAAGTCTGGTGATGGCTTTATAGACTGATGGCGCGTTATTAGGAATAAACACGCAACAACTGGATCCGATGACTCTACAAGCTCCGCCCCTATCGGCCAGGATGACGTTAAGGACAAGGCGGTTCTGAAGAACAACAAGTCTCATAGCAGACTGCTCCTCTGTTAAGTTGCCCAAAGCTGAAGTAGTCTCATTCACTACTGCTTCGAGAATTCTGGTTAATTTGCGTATCAGTTTACTATTGGAGACAGTACCTAAATAAGGAAAGAATCCTTTATTGAACTCTGTATATTGTTCCCATGCGGTTTCAGTTTGATCAACTAATGGGAGATCTCTCTTGTGCCTAACAAGATTGAGGCGGGAATTCCTGTGATAGTCAGATGGGGCTAGAAAAACTGGTGGCAATAGGAATGCAATAAAACAAGTACCATCCCAGTCTAGAGGTAAACGTATATAAGCTGTATGACCACAAATGAAATAGGAATGTCGGGAAGCCTTGAATGTAGACTTGCCTTCATCACTAAATTCGACCACAGTAGTACAATCACTATGGCCTAGATGTACTGAACCATTCTTTCGGACGCATAATACACCTTTAGCTGGTAAAACTGATATAGATGGCAAGGCTGGACTAGTTTCTGACTGCACATTTAGAATCATGAGGTTGAGTGTAAAATTACCTAATCCATACACTTCATTTTCTAGGTCGGTCCCTGTCATTTGTGGAAGACCTTCTTCATCTGGGAAACATGCTTTGTTCATGACTGTGTTCAGGTTCCGGGTAGGGCTGGCGCACAGCAGTTTTCAAATGAAGTTGTTCCTGAATGTTTGAGGTGCTACACAAGTGATGTCAGGCGTCCCTCGACATCAGCATTTAACAATCCATGGTGTGGGGTCAGTGGGTCACTGGTCCCATCCTCAACTTCATGCGGAACTCCTGCTGAGGAGTTTTCTCTACCAGGGGGAGTTTAGTATCAGTCTTTGGAATGTGGCAGGGCTGGGAATCAGTCTTTGGCGGAAGTCCATAGAAGCGTTTCACGTGACTCGAGTGGAGCCAGGTTTTCCTCCCCTCCAACTTAACGGCAGTCCTGGTTGTTAACAAAACGATCTTCGGCTCCTTCCAGCGGGGCTCCAGAGGACTTGACCTATCGAAATTCCGGACTAGAACCACATCACCGGGGACCAGCTCGTGCGGTTTCACCTCGGTGTTGTCTGGAAAGGCTGCTGCAACCTGTGAACGACATGATTGTAGTGCAGACATCAAGGAAGCAAGGTAATCTGTCAGCATAGTACTTTCAACATCAGTAATTTTCCTCGGCAGAGGCGTCCCCCACATATTAGGAGGTCTACCGAAGACCACCTCATACGGGGATAGCCCTGTCCTAGAATGGGCTACCATTCGCATATAAAAAAGAGCAACAGGTAAAGCTACTATCCAATCTACGCCCTTCTCTTTACACACTTTAGCAAGACGTGTTTTCAGAGTCTGGTTATGACGCTCCACGAGACCTGCTGCCTCGGGATGTCGGACACAGTGGAATTTCCACTGATATCCCAAAAGAAGGGAGACCTGCTTCATGAGTTCGGACGAGAATGGCTGACCATTGTCCGAATACACGACACGGGGCAAACCGTACCGCGGGAAGAATTCACGAACCAACTGCTTGGCAGTGGTCGGAGCAGTGTAATCTGGGACGGGATATGCTTCTGTCAATCGGGATAGGGCACATACAACTACAAGGACATATTTAAAACCTCTGCATCTGTCCATCTGGATATAATCCATCTGGAGGACTTCAAAAGGATGGTCGGGAGGATGAAATCCACCTTGTCCTACGGGAACACCCTTTCCTGGATTGAACTGACAACAGATCATGCAGGTACGCACTTTCTGTTTTGCTGCTGCTCGTAAATGTTTGTTAAACCAGAGGTTCTGTAAACTGTCTAACATGGCTTTTTCACCTAAATGTGCTGGACTGTGTGCAGTGTTGATAATAACTTGAACCATAGAGTCGGGGAGAAACCATGTGGTCTTTCCCCTCGTCATCCAACCCTGTTCAGTCTGGACCCCTCCTTGTTCAGCCCATTTCTTGATTTCGTCTGGAGTAGCATGTGTCTGTATGTCAATGACATCTAGTGCGGGGTCCCTGACTGTCATGCTATGTGTCAGTGATGATACGTCAGTTTTTGTCATATCAGTCGTATGAGTATGAGTCTGTGCTGTATGTTTCGCTGTCCGATCTGCAAAGTCGTTACCCTGGGAGATTTTGTCTGAGACCTTTGTATGTGCTTTACACTTCATGATGGCTATGGCTGTAGGCAAATGTATTGCCTCCAACAGTGCTTGAATGAGGGGACCATGTTGGATTTTGGCTCCGTGGGAGGTCAGAAAACCTCTTTCTTGCCAGAGGACACCGAAGTTGTGTACGACTCCAAATGCATAACGTGAATCTGTGTATATGTTTACTTTAAGGTTCTTGGCTCGTATGCAGGCTTGGGTCAGAGCAATGAGCTCTGCTGCTTGGGCTGACAGGGTGTCAATGCGATGTGTTTCTAAGACTTCAGTTTCAGTGGTCACTGCATATGCGGCCACTAGCTCTCCTGTATTTGTTCTCATACATGAACCATCCACATAAAGTGTCAGGTCTGGATCGGGTAAGGCCACATCTGTCAAGTCTTGTCTGGGTTTCGTGATTGTATCAATTACCTCCACGCAGTCATGTGGAGTAGGATCTGTACTGCTCGATGGTAAAAAGTGTGGCAGGATTCAGTGTATTACAACGTCTGATTTCTATGTGTGGTTGGAATAATGTCAGTTCATAACCTGTCAGTCGCGCTATAGTCAAGTGTTGAGTCTGTGTTCTGTTTAGGAGAACTTCCACAGAGTGTGGAACCTGTACTGTCAATTGATGTCCTAATACAATGGAATCGCTTTGTCTGATTGCTAGAGCTGTTGCTGCAACTGATTTTAAGCACGCAGGCAAGGCCTGGGCTACTGGATCTAATGTGCTCGAAAAATAAGCACACGGTCTGTGTTTGTCTGCTTGAAGCTGAGTGAGAACCGACAGCGCTGTGCCATCGCGTTCTGTGACAAAAAGTGTAAAAGGTTTACTATAACATGGTGTTGCTAAAACAGGTGCTTGACATAAGGCTTTCTTTAATTCGTCAAAAGCTTGTGTATGTTCCTGAGTCCATGGGAGGACAGCCGAAGACGCTGCCTCTTGTGTTGTCAACTGTATAAGTGGTTTAGCTAGAAATGCGTATTGGGGAATCCATTGTCTGCAATAAGAAGTGAGTCCAATAAAAGCTCGTACTTCTTTCTGCGTCTTGGGTTGTGGAAGATGTGCAATTAACTGAATACGATCTGGTGTCAACTGTCTCCCCTCTTTGGACAGCACGTGCCCAAGGTACACCACCTGCTGGGCGCAGAATTGCAGCTTCGAAGGAGACACCTTGTGTCCCTTGTCCGCCAGGAAAAACAAAACTGTCAGTGATGCTTGTTCACATTCTGGTTCACTTCGGGCGGTGATCAATAGATCATCGACATACTGGAACAGGGCAGTATTAGGAGGCATGTGAATATTGTCAAGTTGTCGTTTCAATGCTTGGCTGTAGATGCTGGGGCTTTCTGTGAATCCTTGAGGAGCGCGTGCAAATTTGAAGCTTCGGCCATTTAAACAGAATCCGAAAAGATACTGGCTTTCCGGATCAATGGGGACACTAAAGAAGGCTTTCTTAAGATCGATTACAGTAAAGAACGTCGCCTCTGAATCAATAGCTGTCAATAATGAAGAGATGTCCGGGACCACAGGATACTGTGGTACAATGCATTTATTCAATTCACGTAAATCAATCACCAGTCGATAAACTGGAGGTGCATTTGGATCAGTGCGTTTAAGAATCGGAATGATAGGGGAATTACAAATATTGGAGTCGGTTTCTACAACCACTCCTTGTGCAATGAGCTCGTCAATGATTTTCAGTAAAGCCACTACAGCATCAGGTGGTAACTTGTATTGTCGGATTCGGGGCAGTACAACTCCTGGCTTGAGTGTAACACGGTATGGTGTAATGTGCATACAACCTACATCAGTGGGGCCTTTAGCCCATAAGTGTGCAGGAACATTCTGTAACCTGGGATCAAAATCTCTCAACACATAATGGCCCTTGAAATCACGAAGGAACAGCCTTACTCCTTCCGGAGAACAACAAATTACAGCTCCTAGAGCTTTCAGAGTTTTTATACCAAGCAGGTTTTCTGGACATGATTTCGTAAGTAACAAATCAGTAGTACGAGATAACGGACCAACTGCAAGGGGAACAGGTTTCGATACTTCGTTAACAATAGGCTTTCCTGAAAATCCAAGGGAAACATTCTGTGAGCCTGAGAGGGGTGCCCCTGGGACCTCGTCGTGACTGATGGTAGTTCTGCTTGCCCCTGTGTCAATCAAAAACTTTCTATCCTTCCCTAATACCTGACTATGTACATAAGGACCCTCTTGATCTACAGGAACTTCAATAAGAGGCAAGCCAACCTCCCTCTCTAGGCTGTTTCATGTGTACTGCTGATAATCGGGGTAATCAGATTGGGCATACTGGTACATCTGTTGTGTGACATGCTGAGTCGCGGCAATGGGTTGGGGCTGTGGTACCGCTACGGTCTGTTGTGGTACATGCATAGGTTGTACGTTCTGTGGAGCATGTTGTTGGACCTGGTGTTGGACCTGGTCCTGTCTGGGCGGACGTGGTCTCTCTTTAGTTTTACCTGTGGCGATATTGTGCTTCAGAACTGTACATTCGTTTACATAGTGACCTGGTTGTTTACAATAGTTGCATGTCCCTTTAACGGGAGCCGCCGAATTATTTGACTGTGTCGCGCCCCTTTTCTGACCATCAGTTGGAACTGACTGAGCAACTAACATTTTCATTTTCGTGTCTTTCATACGTCTCTGTTCGTGATCATGTTCCTCCCTAATTCTGTTCTGGTGATATTGCAACATTTGTAACATTTGGGATGGCGTGTTTGCTTGCCATGTGCTCTCGACTTTCAATACACGGTTCTTAACCTGGGGCAATGAATTCTCAACCCATTTGGTTACGAATAGATGTGGATATGACTCGCTACTTGTTTTCAGGCCACTATTAATGATAAAACATTTCTCGAATCTGGAATAAAAATCACTAGTATCTTCGTCAGGTTTCGGTTTACAGGCTGAGATTGCATCCCAATCCTCCTTTTTGGTTGTCAACAATCTTGGTAAGACCTGTACTAATAATCCTGGTAACGCTTTAGTCTTCGCTCCAAGCCCTAAACCTGGGGTTCGACCAGTTTCTTCGTCTTCTAATTCAGTCCAATTGGTCTTTGTACCTCCCACCTCCCATTCTTTTTCTTTGAGTTTTTCGTAAGTACCGGCAGGCAATAACACTTTTAGAATTTTCATAATATCGGGATATGTATAATCTCCCATGAGTAACATGTCTTTTATTTCACGGTGAAACCCAGCTGGATCTTTATCATGACTAGGCACTATTTTCTTCATTTCCAATAATTCCATTTTAGTTATGGGCGTATATACATACACGCGTTCAAATGTATTGTCTTGTTTCCGGATGGGGTGTACTTCTCGTAAAGGGTTCTGTCTGTCTAGGTGAAAAGGATTGTTTACTGGGGGTGGAACAGGCACAAAACGTGAGGTCAAGAATGTTCTGTATTTATGGCGTTGTTCGAGAATTGCATTAATCAAATCAGTACCTAGGCCTCTCCATCTATGCAGGAGTAAGTCTTGTAATAGATTATACAACGGACCTGGATCAGATTGTTGATTCTCGTACTGTACAATAAGATGTTGGGCCATGTAAATACCTGCTAGTCGCTGTTCTTCTGGACTAAGACTTAAAAACATGTGCACCACTAAATCATCTTTATACATACTGTCATCCCGGCCCATTGGACTGCGGACCGGGCTAGTTCTTGGTCAAGTAAGGTAGTGAGTTCATGATAACCAACTCTTTCTTTCAGGCTTCTATCAGTAACTTGGAAAACATGTTCAAGGGAACATTGCTCTGGAATTGGGGAAAGGTGACGAATGGGTCTGTCAAAAGGCCTGTCAAGGGAATACTGTTTAGGGAGTTTTGCCCTACCTACGTAAGCTATCGTGCCTGGGGGCACTTGGGTCGTTGCTGAATCTTCTGGTTCTTCCTCCTCTGAGGTGGCTTTGTCGTCTGACTCGAGAGGCTGTTCAGCCTCTCGTCTGGCATGTATTGCTACAATCTCCTTACGGATCTTTCTAGTCATGGCCACTATACATTTCTCTTTGTCATGTTTACCTTCGGCAATATTCTGACTCCATCTCGACAAACCCTCCATCTCTTCCTGCGAGAAGCCTGGCTGGTCCAGGACCCTTATCAAACTATTAATCAGAAACCGCATTATCAAAAACCTTTGTCTCAACTTTCTCGTGTGCCATAGCTTCGCGAACACATTTCTGCCCTTCACCTGTTCTAACAAAATGATATATGTTGTCTAGATGTTCTGACATGTCTGGTAATAACATCAAATAATCTGTAACACAACGTAGTCGTAGTGAGGCTAACGCCATGGGTCTTGTCCTGCCAGGTACTGGGTCGTATCTGCAATCTGCCAGGGGCTCTTTAAGATAATCGGTTAGGCTTACTTTGGGTGTACGTGACATGGCTATTTCTCTCATTGTCACTCGGCGTAACGGTGGCGGAGTATGATAGGGACCTCCTGAAGCGCCTCCTGAGGCACCCCCTGAGGCGGAACCATGAGCATGACTTGACGTCAATGGGTGCGGGTGTGGAATATTTATCGGGGACGACTGACTCCGAGTCGCATCTGTACCAAAAGGGTTATTAGGACCAAGAGTAATGGGACCAGCAGGGGAAGTGACACTAGGTACGGGAAGTGGATGACGTGGAGGGGTCGTGGACTGATCAGCAGGGACCAGCAGTGGCAGTTGTCGGGGCATAGTAGCGTATGCGGGAGCTTCACCATCTAGATAGGAGGAAAGGAAACTATCTGCTGCGGTCTGTGTATGATGTACTTTGGTCGGAACCAATGGAGGGGGCAGATCGTTCGGTATTTCCGAAGTTGCTTTGGGCCCTCGGCCCTCGGCCAAAACTGGATACAGTCCTGTTATAAGAGCATTACTCTGTCTTTCTTGTTGTTCGGTTTTGACTCGCTGTCCCTCTTCTAGTAGATCTTTTTCTTTAGCTTTTTCGGAATCTTCTCTACTCTTTTCTGCTTTTCTGAGTACTTTCTCTGTCCGTCTATGTGATTCTTTACGCCACAATTCAATGGCATCTTTCTGTGATTGTCTGGCTTTCTTTTTCCATAACGCTTCCTCTACTCTCATGATGCACTCGGCATCCCATGTCCCTGTAACGGGCCATCTCTGATTCTCTGCCAGGTCTTTGGTGTAATCCACCCATAAGTCTAAGTACAGTATGGCATCTCAGCCATGCTTGTGGTACATAAAATGTCCAGGAGTATCCCTAGGTGGGATGGGAACTGCTTCTTCTAGTATCCCTTTCCTAGTTCCTATCTGTCGTAACTTCGAGAACAAAGGCATTGCTACCTCTAAAGTGGACGTAAAACACAATGAACACAGTAAAATATGCAAACATTCACTCATACCACGACATTAAACACATTGAAACATTTCGAACAGATATTGACTACCCACAAATTCTACAACGAAAACAAAACTGAATCGTTGAATACTAGAATTACTCGATGTACTGCTAAACAGCACAGATACACTGCTAAAACAGTGCAGACCGGATCTGTGTACCCAAACCCGTCTTGACCGGATACAAATTAATGCACCCGTCTTGATGCGTCCCCAGCAACGGTACTCACCGGGAAGCACGGAACGGAAGGCCTCGGAAACTCGACTAGACTGGACCGCTACGACGTCACTGCTCCTGCGCACTACGCATGCGCCTCGACGCTTCGGACAGGTGGGCCTCTGGACACCTCGGACACTGTACTCTCGGCTGGGCTCTGGTCGGGATCCTCCGCACTCCTCACCGCCTCGTCTGGATGTCGATCGCAGTCTCCGTCACCTCCGTAGGCCTGAGGGAGATACAGGAAATCCTGCAGATGCGCATAGATGTCCGTCACGGCTGTGGCAGGGGGCAAGGCCTGCGACGCATCTCCGGCGCGTGGGGTGGGGGAGGGGTCCCTGTTCGGGCGCCAAATTATGTGGTAAATATAATTTACCGTATACTTATTTTCCGCATAATTACAAGTTAAAGGATAGTTCAATAAAAATGAGAGGCAGAGTCCGGGGTGTCTGAGTCTTTAAGGGCTTTAATTCAGAATGACTCGAGCCATGGAAATCAATTCCATCAATACAAGGGTTCGGGGGTATATGCAATGATGGCAAAAAGATGTCAACGATTTATTAACAGTACATGACATATATAGTATAACGAGGCAATAGCAATGCATACAGTAGGCGTGGCAAGTGAATGTGCGTAGCAAAAAGGCGTGTACAGAGGCGTGCACGAAGGTGTGTGCTGGAAACGTCACAGAAAAGTGTCATAAGTGGGTGTATACATAGTGAATTCTGCGGAGTCAGCTGAAAACAGTAACATGGGTGCGCGCGCAGCTGGTATGACGTGTGATTGACGTGTATCTGGAGAAAGCTAAGGGTCTAACTTTTAGCACTAGTAGAAGAGACAGACGTCTGGCATGTCAGACCGACCTGTTCCTATAACATGTCTGATATCTTGTATTTGGGGTAGGTGTAATCTGAAGTAAAAGGTCTCTCGGGCAGAGGCTATTCTATACAGAAAGCATACGTGTCTAAGTGCAATGTGCAGGGCCATGGGCCTACCATGGTAACAGGAGCTATGGATTTCATGAAGGAGACAGGGAGGCTTGGCCCTTTGCTCTGCAGCCGGGGAGCTGTTTACCTATATCACTAGACAGGAATGTGTTTTTGAGGAGGCTGAGCTGGCTACACTGATAACTTGAAGGCAAAATATTGTTTGGCAGGCAGGCCAGGCCGAGCCAGGCACCGCTTCGCTTGGCAGGAAGTAAGGCAGAGGTCAGGGATGCATCCCATCTCCACGTTGCAACTTTCGGAGACAGAGACAGAAAGTGGTTCAATGGCAGGAATCAGGGCCTAACTCGGAAGAGCCAGGAAAACTTGAAAGTGCACTATGTAAAGACGGTGGCACGGCATACTTAGGAACCGAATTATCGATCCATTCATGGTGGATCTGATAGAGGACATGTTAACGTTGGACGCAAATGTATTTGCGTCTTTAGATTTGGTTGCGGAGGGAAGTTACATGCACTTCTAACTCGTACATGGAGACGATGGGGTACTCGTTAGGGGACATACCTGACCATAAAAATTTCAATTACCTCAAGAGCCTCAGCAACATCGGCATCCAAGAGAAGGCACTGGAGTGGATCGTCTCGTTCCTCGCCGAAAGAACACAGAGAGTCCGCCTCCCCCCGTTTCGATCCGAGGCCACCAAAGTCATCTGCGGCGTTCCGCAAGGCTCATCACTCAGCCCCACCCTTTTCAACATCTACATGCGACCTCTTGCCGCCATCGCACGCCAACACAACCTCAACATCATCTCCTACGCCGACGACACCCAGCTGATCCTCTCCCTCACCAGAGATCCAGACACCGCCAGAACCAGCCTACACGAAGGGATGAAAGACGTCGCCGAGTGGATGAAGGACAGCTGCCTGAAACTGAACTCAGACAAGACGGAAGTCCTCATCCTGGGACCATCACCCTCCGCCTGGGACGACTCCTGGTGGCCCCCAGCCCTGGGCACCGCTCCCAAGCCAACAGACCACGCACGCAACCTGGGCTTCATCCTGGACTCCTCCCTCTCGATGACCAGACCAGTCAACGCCGTCTCCTCATCATGCTTTCACACCCTACGAATGCTTCGCAAGATCTTCCGATGGATCCCAACCGAAACCAGGAAGACGGTGACCCAGGCCCTCGTCACCAGCCGATTGCACTACGGAAACACCCTCTACGCCGGAACCCCAGCCAAGCTACAGAAAAGACTCCAACGCATCCAGAACGCCTCTGCCCGACTCATCCTGGACATCCCCCGATGCAGCCACATCTCCGGCCACCTGAGGAACCTGCACTGGCTCCCCGTCAACAAGAGGATCACGTTCAGGCTCCTCACCCACGCACACAAGTCTCTCTACGACCTGGGCCCCAAGTACCTCAACGACCGCCTGACCTTCTACACGCCCACCCGCCAGCTACGGTCCACTAGCCTCGCCCTCGCCACCATCCCACGCATCCGAAGAGCAACCGCCGAAGGCAGATCCTTGTCCTACCTAGCAGCCAAGACATGGAACTCCCTCCCCATCGACCTTCGGCTGACCCAGGACCATCTCGCCTTCAGGAGACAACTCAAGACCTGGCTGTTCGAGCAGTAGCAGACCCCCTCCCCAAGCGCCTTGAGACCCTTCCGGGTGAGTAGTGCACTATACAAGTGTCATGATTGATTGATTGATTGAAAAAAACAAATTTTCCTCACATTTCTGTGATGGAAAGTTTTGGAATCTGCATAGATCCTCTAAACTTCCAAACACCCGCATTCTCCGAAGTCTCCTGATAAAATTGGTACCTCAATTGTATGGGTGTGCCAAGTGCCCATGGCAGGAAGGACCCAAAACATATTGTGGAGACATCAAAATTACCTATCACAAACCGACCTGGTTTGCAAAGAGTTGCGGAGGGGGGGCACCTGGGTTTTTGACCCCAGGCTCGGTGGCCATCTGTGGAAATCTATCAAGCCCACACATTTCTGAAAGCTAGAAACCCGGGGTAGTCCAGAGAGGTATGGCTTGCATGAACCCCCTAACAATGTTCTACCCAGAATCCCCTGCAAATCTAAAATTTAGATTAAAAAAAATCTAATTTTTCACAAATTTCTGTGTGGGAAAGTGGAGGGATCACCAGAATGACACACATTTCCTACCACCCAGCATTCCCCTAGGTCTCCCAATAAAAATGTGACCCGCGACAGACAAGGGCCCAAAATGTATTGAGGAGACATCAAAATTACCTATCGCAAAATGACCTAGTTTTGCAAAGGGGGCATCTGGGTTTTTGGCTCCTGGCTTGGTGGCCATTTAGGGAAACCTACCAAACCCAAAAACTTGTTGGGATCCATAAGAGGCACACCACCCAGTACTCCCCATTGTTTTTGGTTTACAAAAATATCTAAAGTTGGTAAATTTTCTCTAGAGACAAACTACACCTTGCACAGAAAGACAGATAAGACAAATATGACTGCCTATTCATCTGCCCCTCAAGTACATACACATACTGGTTGGATTTGGCATGAGGGTGAGTGAAAGGTTCAAAATGTATATTTTATTAAAAAGAGATTTTACAAAAAGGAAATGTGCTGTTAATAATTAAAAGGTTAAAAACCTGAACCAATGACCCACAGTTCATGAGCTGGAAAGACACGGCAAGGTACCAACCTCTTTACAGGTTATCCACACACCTTTCATACTGGACACGCACGTTCACACCAACAGCTGCGGCCTCAGCACATTACAACACTCACATCAACAGACAATGTACAGACAATGTACAGACAATGTACACACTAGCAGAGAAAGCCAGAATAGACAAATATTACTTCAAAACAAACTTTTCTTTACCCCTTCCATGCTCAGGACGGCTCCCGGCCATCATGAGTCACAGTAGGCATGTGCTCATGACGGCCGGGAGCCATCCAAACGTTGCCGCTCTGCCCACGCGCAATTAATTCCCTGCCTGTGCAGGAGAATTAATCCACACCACCAGCCAAGCGCCAGCCATTGCACACTGCCAGCCAAGCACCAGTCAACGCACACCGCCAGCAAAGCACCAGTCCATGCACACCACCAGCCAATGCACACCGCCAGCCAAGCGTCAGTCCATGCACATTGCCAATCTAGCACACTGCCAAATGACAGTCCACCCACACCGCTAGCCAAGCGTCAGCTCACCCACACCACCAGCCAAGCGCCAGCCCATGCACACCGCCAGCCAAGCTCCAGCCCATGGACATAGCCAGCCAAGCGCCAGCCAATGCACACCACCAGCCAAGCACCAGTCCACACATGCCACCAGCCAAGCACCAGCCAATGCACATCACCAGCCAAGCGCCAGTCCACATACACCGTCTTAAATTTATTTTTAACAAGAAAGAAAACACAAACCAATTGCAACTAGATGCAAAACTATAACTACAAACACAGCAGTAGTAACTAAAGACATCGTTCTAATGCCAAACGTGAAACTAAACAACAAATATAAAACCAAACAGAGCAAGCAATACACTATTTGGCTCACCGTTGCTCCCAAAAACTCTTTTGAGTGTGATACAATCTGAAACATGTTTGCACGCACAGCCCAGGATTAGAAGGACAATCAGCAAATTGCATACTACTCTCCTTCCGCATACCTCTTCACAAACAGACTCTACGGCTCTTACAGGGATTGTTTGTTTGGGGGGTGGTAGGAATGAATTCAGGAATGTGGCGATCTTTCAATCTTGCGACATCCTCCACCAGTCCACTCTAGGAACACTTGCCTGTTCCACTACAAAAAGGCTTTCTTTCACAGATTCCTGAAACTGAACAAAAGTCATCTTTGACGCCGGACAATACGCCTTGAACACAACAAAAGCATTAAATGTTGCTAAATTGAAAACATGGATGGCCAACTTCTTATGCCAAATGTAAGCCTTACGAACAGCAGGGTAAGGTTCCAACCTCTGACCTACTCTATCAACACCACCCATGTGCTTATTGTAGTCTACAATGCACACAGGTTTACGCACTTCAGCAACCTGACCCTAAACAGTCACAGGTGAAGTACTGTCATCATGGATGGTAGTCAGCATGTACACATCCCTCCTGTCCACAAATTTCATGCTTTCTGCAAACAAGCTCTTTTAGGTAACCTTTATGGTTAGAGGGGATTGTGCCACAGGCAAGAGTGTCCGCTTTGAACAATCCCTTAAACAATAGCACAGCAGTGTAGAGGTTATCTAGGTACAAATGGTGTCACAAAAGAAAGGGGATCAGAGCATAGATTCCCGCATCAGTCTCAGAGTTCCTATGGTTTAAACACAAATCAAGGTGCACAGAGCTTGGGACACAATCCCCTAGATCCCAATATAGAGAAACCAGAAGAAACCTTACTGGTTCCTCTAGAACCATACAACAAAGATAGTTCAGCACACTTATGTATATCAAATGTCATCAATCCACAGTAAACTAAATTTATAGCACAATTGTTTTCCCAAGAAGATTTCATTGTAAGCCCTGAAGAAGTCCGATTGTGGATGAAACTCGTCGGCGGTTGCAAAAAAATGTGTGAATAAAGGAGGAATTACAAATATCGAAAGAACATATCGTCTCTTCTTGGGAAAACTATTGTGCTATAAATTTATTTTACTGTGGATTGTTGACATTTGATATACATAAGTGTGCTGAGCTATCTTTGTTGTTAGGTACAAATGGTGACCTTTGTTAAAAAGACATCTTGCAAGTTCCCACACAATTTTCTCTGAGACTCCTAAAGTGGACAGACAACCAGGGGGGTCAATAGTGGAATCCCTACCAGTGTACACCCAGAAATTATAGACATGTCCTATCCTATTCTCAGACACCATATATATCTTAATTCCATAACATGCCCTCTTGCTAGGAATGTTTTGCCTACAAACGAAATGGCCCTTGAACAGGACCAAAAACTCATCATCAGCTATTTCTTTCCCGAGAGTATAGATCTCTGAAAATCGATCTACAAAGTGATCAAGAACAGGCCAAATCTTAAAAAGACGGTCACAGTCAGGGTGTTCTCAACTGCCAAATAATTGCTCCCCAAAGCAATTTAAAAATAAAGAAAATAAATCCCTGGGGTCTAGTGGGCATTCCTGCTGTGCGATCGTGCCCCATGCGCGATCGTGCAGCAGGAATGCTGAAAAGAGACATCAGAGGAAAGGAAAACCCTTTCCTTTCCTTCAATGCCTCTTTTTTAAAATCTCCCCACCCTCCCCAAGGAGAACCTCTCCTCCTTGGAAGCACAGGAAGCAAATGGGTTCCAGCGTGTCCGGTATCAGCTAATCACGTCAGCGCATGGTGTGCGCTAATGTCATTAGATGATGATGTGAGAAGGGATGGGGGCAGCGGATGGACTTCCGCTCCCTCCCCGGTGGGAGCAGCATTAAGGGCGGGCCATGGGGAGCGCCAGTGCTTACCCCAGTTGGTGGGTGCAAGGATGGCCGGAAACCTTCCGATGCACATGCCCACTGTGACGTCAGACAGCTCCAGGCCATCCAACACACGGAAACGGTTAATCCAATGTAATCATCTCAAATTATTTCAGACCTGTTTGTAAATGTCTTATTTTCAAATGCTGGAGAGCCCTGTAAAAAAGGGAGCCCAAAAAGAGTGCCTAAATGGAGTATCATGAAAGAAGGCCCACGATCCTCACCTACTGTTGAAGCGATAACTCATTTTTGGTTAATATTAGCTTCAAATCTTTATGATTAAATGTAGCTTTGAGTATGAAAGCAACAGAATATCTCTTTCCAGTTCCACCAAAAACTATTTTCTTCTTGATTGGATCAAATCTGACTTATCTATATATATATACATCAAATCTTGGAATTCGAATCACTTCTATTTGCATATTGACCTAATTTAACAAAAGGTCGTTCTCGTGCCCCAAAAATATTGGTATACCACCATCCTCAGACCCTGGGTCCTGAGAGTCCCCTCAAGGGTTTCAACAGTTTGATATAGCAGCAAGAGCGGAGGATAGGCCAAATAATAGGTACATGAACCTGAACAAACTACCCTTGCCAAAAAAATTAAAGTTTATTACTTGTGATTGTGAATAAACTAAAAATGTTAGAGAAGCTTCCTATAGATCTAAAATACCTCATCCAGTTTCCTGGTAGGAGAATATCCATGAGGATGACAATCATCTCCATTTTGAATTCACAGTAAAGAACTTATTACCTGGCAACATTTCTTGTTCTTTTTCTGCACTAGAAATGCATTGCAGTAGAAGTATATTGCTGTCAAACCCTCTGGCGTACAGAAAACACGTTTCTATCAATATTAGTAGTCCTGTACCTCCAATACAATTAAATAAATTCACTTTTGGGAAAACTGTATCAGAGTAGGAAAACATTCTGTACTGCAGCTGAATAGAATTCTATTTGTAATCCTATGATGGTCTGTAGAATACAAACATCGTTTGAAATTATACCCCAGTTTTGTGCAAAAAAGGTCAACCTGCCACCTACTTTTGTAAGGTAAGAAGAGAGAATGCTTACCTTGGGTTTGCCCTCCCCTTGCTTATCCTCTGTTAATGATAAAGCACTCTCCCCTACTTTTCTGCGGAAAGAACATTAGCTGGAAATACCAATATTGTTTACAGTAGAAGTAGTGTCTAAAGAAGCCTGGCGAAAAGACCACCAAATCCACTGGCCCTGGATAGACCCTACTACATTATCAGTCAGTCAGTCAATAAGTCTTTATTGCGACACAAGTCATAAGACATTACAATAAAATACAATCAATTAAATCATAAAACACTTCATACTTATTATATCCAAATGTCCTAGCAAACCGTAATGGAATCTGAATTGGTTATTTGATCGTTCTTTTGACAGGGTGGTACAAACAGAATTATTTTAAAATAATAAATATGTTATATCCTAAAAATTAAAGTGACCCATTTAAAATTATTATAAAGTTAAAAAGTTAAAAAGACAATTGCTTCCAGTTAAAACAGAGGAGGTTAAAGCGCTACATTTCATTTTTGCTTCATTTTCTCTCTTCGTAAGGACCACATCCTGTAAAATATGAATCCACAAGCTGAAGGATAAATAAGTTCAGGTTTATTCAGAAGAAAGATCCCATCCACAGGTGAGCATCCAGCCAGCATAAAGATAAGGCTACAACTGACTGCTAAACAAAGCATAACATTCTAAGAGATGTGCAGGAGATTCCAGTGCTTCATGACATCAGCGCAGCTACGTCATGAAGCACAGATGGGCACAGAACCACGATGCCACACATCTCCCTTCTAACAACAAGAACGAAAATATGAAGATAAAAGAGCAATCATTAAAACATAAATCACACAGTCACATAGTCTTTTAAATACTCAGGAGAATAAGAAACTCTAGTGGACTTGCGAGGAAGTGAGGAACGTTCATCTCTAGTAGTTTGAAAATCACGACCAGAAGAAGCCTCCACAAGTTCATCTCTGACCACCACCACCCTGTTCAAATTCCAAACTCAATGGTCTGCAGTTTTGATGGCGTTCTTAAAAACTTTGATGACACGAATAGGCTTCTTAAAGGTAGCAGAAAGAGCCTTATTATTTTTACAGGGATTCTTAATAAGCACCCAATCACCCACTTTGACAGGTGTGACTTATACAGAATTCTTCGCATCAAAAATTCATTTCCTATTCTCAATTCTAGAGGATTCACGCAACATCCAATCATCATTCAAATCAGGGGAAATTGGTTGCAGATCATTAACCCATGCAGGCACCACAAGGGTATTTGCATTGCGCGATCTAAAAAGTTCAAAAGGGGTCTTCCCAGTAACAGCATGGGGAGACAGTCTATAAACTTTAACCTTCTTAAAAACATCCGTCCTCCAGTCTGTGCCAGCAGATTTAGCCATCCTGATAGGTTCTTTAAGGACACAGTTAAATCTCTCCACTATACCGTTGGTTTCTGGGTGGTACAAAGATGATTTTTTGTGTTTAATACCTTGTTTCAACAAGAATTGTTCCATCTCCTTAGACACCAACTGGGGACCATTATCCGTGAGAATGGTGTTAGGAATGCCTTCCCTTGCAAAAAGCTTGGCTAAGAAAGCCACCACATGTCTAGTCTCGATACCACGAGTAATGGCAATCTCTGGCCACCTAGAAAAGAAATCAACAAGGACAAGAACATACCACTCACAACCAGCAGAAACAATAGGCCCCAAAATATCTAAACCTACCTCTTTCCAAGGTGCATTTGGTCTATCCCTAACTACCATAGGCTGGACCTTAGGTTTTGCCACCCTCTCACTAAGAGCACAATCTATGCAATCCCTAATCTTACGCTCCACCTCCAAATCCATATTTGGCCACCAATATGATCTCCTCAAAATCTCCTTGGTTTTCGAGACCCCCAAATGTCCAATATGCGCTAAAGACATAAGCTCATCCCGAAGAGCCAGAGGTGGAACTAGTCTAGTGCCCCTAAAAAGTAAACCATCTTGCTCCGAAAGCTGATCCTTAACATGCCAAAAATTCTCAAGCCCTTCGTTTGATTTCGGTTTAGCCTTCCATCCTGTCATCAAGAGCTTGAGCACCTCCACAAGAACCAAATCTTCTTGTACCATTCTCAACCACCTCTCTTTATCAATGACAGCCTCCTCCACAACACAAACCATTTCATCAACCTCATCAATATCCTCCTCACCACTAGTCTCAGAAACAGGAACAAGGCGAGATAAGGCATCCGCCACCTTGTTTTCCACTCCAGGTAGATATTTCACATCAAAATCGTAATCTTGCAACCCAACAACCCATTTCGTGATCTTACCTGATACTGCATCAATCCCCTTTTTCTTCAAAATTTCACAAAGCGGCTTGTGATCCGTCCTAACCTCAAAGGTGGTTCCCCATAATAAGTTTTTAAGCTTCTTGACGGACCAATAAACAGCAAGTGCTTCACGCTCAATCACCGAGTAGCGAGTTTCAGCTCCCTTTAAACTCCTCAACAAGAAAAGAATGACCTTCTCGGTGCCCTCAAATTTCTGTACAAGCACCGCACCCAAACCTTTCAAGCTTGCATCAGTAATCAAGATAGACTTCTCAGAAGGATCAAAACTGCTCAACTTCGGGGCAGAGGCCAGTTTTTCCTTGATGACTTCAAATTCGCCCCAAATGAATTCCACACCTTTCTTCAACAAGGATCTCATGTTGGCACACAATGAGGCAAAATCCCTCACAAACTTGCTATAATACTCAGCAAGGCCCAAAAAACTCATCAATTCTTCTTTGTTCCCAGGGGGAGACATTTTAGAAATGGTAGAGATCAAATTTTCTTTAGGTAAAATTCCTCCTTCAGTGATTGTGTGACCCAAATAGTCTATGGAAGTCTTCCTAAACTTGCATTTCTCTATTTTGACAGTTAGACCTGCACCACAAAGTCTTTCTAACACAGCAAAGAGTCTAACATCATGCTGTGAATTATTCATGCCAAACACGAGAATATCGTCTTGATAGACTCTAACACCTTGCAAACCTTTCAAAACCTTTTCTAACGCCCTCTGAAAAACCGATGCGGCTGATACCAACCCAAATGGTAGTCTCACGAACCTAAAAGTGCCATAAGGTGTCACAAAAGCCGTCAAATCCTTCGAACCTTCCTCCAACTTAATCTGATGATATGCGGACCTTAGATCAATGGTGCTGAAAATCTTAGCACCCTTAAGTAACATTAGCATGTCCGCAATCTTGGGCAAGGGATAATGATCTGTAACCACACACTTGTTGAGCTCTCTTAAATCAACACAGAGACGGAGGGAGTTGTCCGATTTTTTAGCTGCAACAATCGGAGCAACCCATTCCGTCCCCTCTACTGTTTCTATAATGCCCCCCTTGACAAGCTTGTCAAGTTCAGCCTTAACCTGTTCCCTGACAGCCACAGGTACACTCCGTACCTTGCAGCAAACAGGCACAGCATCCTTTTTTTAAATGATACGATGACAATAATCATTCAAACACCCCAACTCTTCAGAAAAAACTTTAGGAAATTTCATTTTCAGCTCACTAGTGAAATCCTGAGAGACCAGTGAAACAGTTTGATAAGTGCAGGGAAAAGGCTCTTTTTAAACAATAGGTGGTGTCGAGTTTGGATCAAGCATTACGCCTAAATCCTTGAGAGTAAACCAGCTTATTATGCTATCTCCTTTTTGAGAAACATAAATCTTTGCTTTGGCCAATCTATTTTTATAATTGATCATCCCTTCAAAAACCCCAAGCAATTTAATGGGCTGCCCACCATATCCAAAAGGTCTTATATCAGGGTGAGACAGTTCAAGCTTTTGTCCCAAAATTATTTAAGAAAAAATCTTTTGCTACAATGGTGATTTTTGCCCCAGAATCGAACAAAACTTTTGTGGGAAAACCTTCTACAAGAATTTCATCTGAAGAGAATTCTTTGCTTCTTCAGCACTTACAGCCTGTATACAGATTTGACCACAATCTACATGCTCATCTGAATTACTTTCATTTCCAAAATCATAAAATATCTCATTCACTTTACTCTTGTAATTTCCCCCTCTACAGCAGGTCGCAAAATGCCCTTTCCTTTTACATTTACTACAATATGCTTTCCAACCCTGACACTGCCTATCCGTAGCAAAATGTTCCATTTTACCACACCTGTAGCATTTTACTTGGGAGAAATCAAATCTGTTTTCTTGCTTTTTATAGAGAATTTTGCTTGAAACATTTTCACTCTTAACCTCCTTCTGGTGATTTTCACCTGCTTTCAAAGTGGATTTTACAACATTCACTATTTCTTTACTTCCCTTGTTTTCTCCATTCTTCTTTATGACCTCCACACACTTTATAGAATGTTCTATTCTTTTTGCAATGGTAATTACCTCATCTAAAGAAGGTTCGTCCTTTTGCCACAATTCTTCCCTTACTTTTTCAATGTGACAACCAAGCATGAACTGATCCCTTATATGCTCATCAAGACCCGCACCAAATTTGCATGACGAAGCAAGTTTTCTTAAAGCTGTTATATAATTCTCAATTGTCTCCTCCTCCAATTGTGTTCTCCGACCAAAATGATACCTTTCTAAAATCGTGCTGACTTTAGGAAGGTAATGTTTATCTAACTTTGCAATACATATCTCATATTCATTCAAACTAGCATCATCATAATCAGGAAGATGGTCAAATACTTCTTGTCCTTCCGCCCCCAGGCAGTGCAAAAGTAAGGCTGTCTTCATTTTCGCACTCAAACTAGAACCACATACTCTTGCATACCTCTCAAACACTTTTCGCCATTTTTTCCATCTGATAGGTGGATCCCCAGGTGAAGACAAAAAGAAATGGGGAAGCAGTTACATTTTGCATAGCGATGATAAACACAAATAAGGAAAATATGAAGAAAAAGAAATAAAACAAAATATAAAACAGATTAAAGGTCGGGTCTAGTGTGTGCGTGTCACAGTAGCAGGACACACAAAAACAGCTTCCAGTGAGTGTGTCACAGAAGACAGACGAATGATTGAAATCCTCGAGACGAAAACGGGAGTCAGTACAGTACCTTTTATATGATTCCAGAATACGTGGCAATCCTGAAATACACAAGAGACTTCAGCGTAACTTTTTCCAAAATATTAAAGATAGTCAGAGTCTCGAAACGCAATTAGAGCGTAAGACGTGTACTCCGAAGAAGAAAGCAGCAGAAAGACCAGGACAAGATGGCGCCCACGTCAGCGTCACTCCCAAGATACTTTGCAGCACGCTTACGTCCTTCCCAGCAAGCCTTGCACGAAGACGCAGAGATGAAGGAAGCTGGTGAGCACTTGTTTGTTTCCGAAGCTTCGAAATTCTCCGATGGCTGCTTGGACGATGGAAGCGTTCTCGCTCAGGAAGGTAGCTCGCGATGACGTGAGGCAGGTAAGACTTGTTTTTCAAAAGATGCAGATCGTAGGCGTTGTCTCCCAACAACGGCAAAGAACAAAATTTAATGGTCTCAAAACAGGAAGTGTCGAGACATGATGTCCAGAAAGTTGTCACGCTGCTAATGTCCAGAAAGTGGTCACGCTGCAAAAAGTTCCCAAAAGTGAGAGTCAATAACAAAAATATATTGCCCTCTATTTCTTCTTGCCATAAGAGAAAGACGAAATTGAAGTCTTCTTTGAAGTTAAGTTGAATGTCACCGAAGTACCTCTTGAGAGATTTTCCGGTAAACAGTCATAATATCGATTCCATAATATAGAATGGACATAATATCGAAGTAAAAATATAGAATGGATAAAATATCGAATGGACACAATATAGTGGTTAAAAATATCGAATTTAAGGTAAGTAATATCGATTTTCAAAATATAGAAGTCAAAATATCGAAGTATACAATATAGGCATTAAATATATCGATTTTTTAATAATATCAATTTTTTTTAAAGTGTTTTGTATGTTAGTATATGTGTGAAAAGTGTATATTAATTTTTGTAATGTATGTTTAATGTATTTTAAGTAATGAATTGTATATTATTTAATTTTTGCGTAATTTAATTCTGTAGCGGGTTGTGGGTTTATAGGGGAATAGGGTGGGAAGTAATTTAATTCTATTAAATTAAATATTAGTTTTTAGCAACTATTCATTTTTAATTAAATTTTGCTTTTTAGTTCTGTAGCGGGTTGTGGGTTTATAGGGGAATAGGGTGGGAAGTAATTTAATTGTAATTAATTAAATATTTTTTTTATTTATTGGTATTCATTTTGAATTTAATGTTATTTTTTAATTGGTAATTAATTTTTATTAATTGCCAATTAATTTGTATTAATTGATTAATTGTTAATTATGTTAATTTTCTAAATTTATTTTCTGTAGCGGGTTGTGGGTTTATAGGGGATTAGGATGGGAAGTAATTTAATTGTAATTAAGTAAATCATTTTTTTCATTCATTGGTATTGATTTTAAATTTATTGTTAATTAATTTGTAATTGGTAATTAATTTCTATTAATTGGCAATTAATTTTTATTAATTGGTAATTATTTTGTAATAATTAAATATTTAATAATTATGATAATTGTATTAATGTATTTTCTGTAGTGGGATGTGGGTTTATAGGGGAATAGGGTGGGAAGTAATGTAATTGTAATTAATTACATGTTAAAAATACTTTTTGTGTATTGATAATTAATTTACTGTTAATTTTTAATTGGTATTAATTTGTATTATTAATTAGTTTTTGTTATTGAAAATTAATTAGTTGTTAAATAATTATGAATAGGTTATTAATTTTTAATAACTAATATGTAGTTGTATTTCTATTTAATTATTACATAATATTAAATTGGTTATTAATTTCAATTAATGTTTTATTGGGATTGATATTTAATTTATTTTTAATAATATATTAAATCATTACTTTCCCTACTGTTAAACTCACTGGAGTGGGAATAGTAATTTTCACCCTCCCACTATTCAACGTTTTCCCTACTGTTGCACTCTCTGGAGTGGGAATAGTATTTTTTACCCCTACGCTATCCAGCGCTTTCCCTACTGTTGCACTCTCTGGAGTGGGAATAGTAATTTTTACCCCTACGCTATCCAAAGCTTTCCCTACTGTTGCACTATCTGGAGTGGGAATAGTCATTTTCACACTCCCGCTATCCAACGCTTTCCCTACTGCTGTACTCTCTGGAGTGGGAATAGCATTTTTTACCCCTACGCTCTCCAACGCTTTCCCTACTGTAGCACTCTCTGGAGAGGGAATAGTAATTTTTACCCCTACACTATCCAATGCTTTCCCAACTGTTGTACTCTCTGGAGTGGAAATAGTAATTTTTACCCTTCGAATATCCAAAGCTTTCCCTACTTTTGCACTCTCTGGAATGGGAATAGTAATTTTTACCCCTACACTATCCAACGCTTTCCCTACTGTTGCACGCTCTGGAGTTGGAATAGAAATTTTTACCCTCCCGCTACCCAACGCTTTCCCTACTGTTGCACTCTCTGGAGTGGGAATAGTAATTTTTACCCTTATGCTATCCAACGCTTTCCCTACTGTTGCACTCACTGGAGGGGGAATAGTATTTTTTACCCCCACGCTATCCAACGATTTCCCTACTGATGCACTCTCTGGAGTGGGAATATTAATTTTTACCCCTACGCTATCCAACGCATTCCCTACTGTTGCACTTTCTGGAGTGGGAATAGTATTTTTTACCCCTACGCTATCCAACGCTTTCCCTACTGTTGCACTCACTGGAGTGGGAATAGTATTTTTTACCCTCCTGCTATCCAACGCTTTCCCTACTGTTGCACTCACTGGAGTGGGAATAGTATTTTTTACCCTCCTGCTATCCCACGCTTTCCCTACTGTTGCACTCTCTGGAGTGGGAATAGTAATTTATACCCTTACGCTATCCAACGCTTTCCCTACTGTTGCACTCACTGGAGTGGGAATAGTATTTTTTACCCCCACACTATCCAACGCTTTCCCTACTGTTGCACTCACTAGAGTGGGAATAGTATTTTTTACCCCTACGCTATCCAACGCTTTCCCTACTGTTGCACTCACTGGAGTGGTAATATTAAATGTTACCCTCCTGCTATCCTACAGTAAAATATTGTAAATTTTTTATTAATAACTTAAATTAATTATATCTTAATTTTAAGGTTATTTGAGTATTTTTAAGTATGTTTTAGTTAATTATATTTATTATTTCATTAATTTAAAATTACTTTTATGACATTTAAAAAAATTCGATATTTTGACTGACTATATTTTTTACAGACTATATTTTGGATTCGATATTTTTGTACTTACCTGTTTGTAGGTAGGAATTCGATATTTTGGCATTCTATATTTTGGTGACTATATTTTGGTAAGTATATTTTGTCAATCTATATTATGTCAGTGATCCACAGATTTTCCATGTAAAGTCTTTGGAAACGTGTTTTTAAAAAAATATATATATATTAGAGGTAGGTGTTGAGATCTCTTCTTGTTTCAATATATCCCATCCAGCGTCGCCAAATGTAAAATATGAATCCACAAGTTGAAGGATAAATAAGTTCAGGTTTATTCAGAAGAAGGATCCCATCCACAGGTGAGCATCCAGCCAGCATAAAGATAAGGCTACAACTGACTGCTAAACAAAGCATAACATTCTAAGAGATGTGCAGGAGATTCCAGTGCTTCATGACATCAGCGCAGCTACGTCATGAAGCACAGATGGGCACAGAACCACGATGCCACACATCCATTTTAAAAACTTTGCGAGTGCAATAACCATGCTATCGGAACAGTCTGTTCTTACAATCCTTAGTGCCTCAATACTACTATGGATGCCTTTTTGTATACAGATAGGTTTTATCCATTTCTGGCGTGGAGCTTTATAGGCTGGACATATGAACAGTACATGTGCTAGGGTTTCTGAATGGGCTATACAAAACGGACATTGATGATAATCTTTATTACTTGACCATTTACTTGTAAATGTATTAATAGGGAGAGTTCCTACCCTATATTGGTGAAATAGCTTTCTGTCAATGGGGATGGTGATTAGGTCCCAGTATCGCACATATTCAGGGATATGCTTAGGTTCCAAAAAAGCCCTGGTTAGGGATGCATCAGTGTTTGATTGGAATTCCCTTTGGGTAATGTTGTTCCAATACATCTCTTTAAGAGCCTTTTGTGATGGGAAAGTGTTTTCTGATGAATTATCCCACAGTTGCTCCATTCCCAGGGCTTTATATTGCGACTTGACCTGTTTGAACCATGCTATTTTACCCCCTGTGTCCATATTTCTAGTTTCGAGGAGTGCCAAAGCATAATGTGTTAGGTCAGGTGTTACCCAAAGCCTCCTCCAGTAGGCCAATGGATGGAAAGTCGCGATGTCCTTAATTTTCTGACATCCCAAATCCATATACAAAGGTATTAATGGTGTTGATTTGGGAAGTTTAGTTATGCACCTCAAAAATTTGTTTTGTGCATTAGACAGAGCGGAAATATCAGTAACCCCCCATAATTCAGCTCCATATAACATCGAAGCCCTGATTTTCGTGTCTACTACATTATCTTTTCAAGGGTGAATAGGCTTTGTCCACGGACAAAATGGTTTGTAGATATCTTCCTACCTCCTTTATGAAATCATCACCAAATAGTGACCACCCCTGGTCATTAAAGTCAGCATCAGAGCTCATAATCTCTTCCAGCTTTGCTTCTATCTGTATCAGAAGTCCTTTATGTCTCATATAAGAAAGTCCAGCATTTTGCATTTGCCAAAAAACACACTACTCTTCAAGCCCAATTAGAAATTATCTCTGGATTTAAAGGTTCACCCTTGTTTTTTGCCAATTCTGTCAAGCAAAATATTTTTGTGATTGGATCCAGGGAATCCAACATATTGTCCTGGCATAAATACCAGGCACTATTTTGGGAACCTTTCCTCCCATGCTTAAAAAGTGATGATTTTGGGATCTATAACAGGGATTATTGCGGGACTTGTCTGCTGTAATTGGTCAAGGGCATTTAGTCCTCATCTTTGACCAAATCGCGCTGTCAAAAGGATTCCTAATACTAGACTTAATATATCCATCCACAAAGCAGAAGGGACCATTCCGAAGAGGTAGAATGCTGTAGTGAACTTGGGTCAAACATCAAAGTGCTCCCAGCATCCAAAAAAACAGTTTGTGGTTTATCAACAATTTTCAATTCTTTAGGCACATTATTGAGGAAAGTTCCAAGGAGTATCATATGCTTCCTTTTTGTTCATATTTTCCCACGTTGCCTGTGCCCCTCCCTTGTTGTAAGAAAGGCCTGTTACTCCATGCAGACTCAGAGAGAGAATGTGATATAGTATTGGCAATTGGTTTGCTAATATCGGTGTGTACATCTTTAAAGGATGAGCATAATGCTTTTTGAATAAAACTGGCCACTAAAGCATCCAAAAAGTGGCATAGTTTACTTTGAATTATCTCATCTTCTTCTATTTCAGTGCCACTGCTCTTACACTTCAGGCTTGGGGACAAAGGTCTTCTGGGTGCAACCACCACTTTGAGAGGTAAATTGGGAAGTTAGGGGTTGGTTAGGCATCGTCGGTTTGGGCACTCAAGGCCGTGGGGCTTCGGGTGCAGGGGTGCCTTTTGGGGTCGGATTTTCTTACCAGCTCCTAGTCACGGTTAGGGGGGCCTTTAGACTGCAGGCGTCAGCTGGAGGCTTGAGGAAGGTCAGGGGTTGATGGATCTCGGGTCTCGGGTCGGGATGGCCGGGGTGACCTCCTCATGGTGTTTGCCCACTCGTGCTCGGGCAGTGGATGGTGGGTAAAGAGTGGTGCGGATCCGTGGTTTCCGGCCAAGGCCAGAGGTTGCAGATGAACAAATCCAGTGTTCACAGGAGACAAAGTCTTTGTGGATGAAGGCAGGCAGGTTCTCCGGGGTTTTCAAGGTTGCTGGCTACAGGACACACCATGATTTCGCAGGAGCAGGTTAGAGGCCAAGTCAGTGGCCGTCTTCCTCTTGTTAGTTGTTGCACGTCTGTTCGGTCCTTCTTCTTCTTCTTGTAGTTTCTTCTTGCCTGAGGAAGCAACGTTTAGGGGTGCCCCATGACCAGTCCCCTTCCATATTGTCAACTGTTAGGAATTTCCCCTTTCTGCAGAGTCACCCCGGATTTATTTGCCTTATTGCTGATCCCTTTTTTTGCCTGCAATAGAACTGTACAATGCATCCCTGCTAATCAGTGGTAAAATGTTTGTACATCTCCTTTCAACATGGTAAAAGTGGTATACTTTTTGGTATACTCCTGATTTGCACATGTAATTTACTTATAAGTGCTTAGCATATGGTACCCCAGGCCTGTAAATTAAATGCTATCAGTGGGCTGCAGCACTCATTGGGTCATCCATTGCAGTGGCACTGTAAAGTATGTCTCTAGGCCTGTCATTGTAGCCTGACTGTGACATTTTAAAACAGCAAATTCAACCTGTAAAAATAACCTCTTTTGACATGCCCCTAATCTTCCTTTTAAATATTATGAAGTCACTCTAAAGTAGACGTTATTGACCTCAAGGCAGTGTGCATGGTATTTAAAAGCAGGACATGTAAAAAAATATTAATGTTAAACATGTCCTTAAAGTGAAAACGCCATAGAAGCTATTTTTACTATAGAAGGGCTGGCTGTTCCGTAGGAAACTATGACGATACAACAGTAAGTTTAATAAATGTTATTTCCGCCTAGGAAACTGCTACAAATTTATTTTTTAAAAACTTTTGTAAATAGTTATTACAAGCCTAATTCACTGGTGAAGTCGGATTTGTAATATTTATTTTGGAAAGATGGCTTTTCAAAAGTTAACTTTGCACTGCCTGAAGTCCCTGGAAGCTAAATCTGCATTTTGTTGTCCTACTTCTGTCTCCGGTAATTAGCATTTCAATAGATATGAATGAGGTGTTATCTTGCTCCCAGGACAGGAATGTAGAAAGCTGGCTCTGTATATACTATACCAAAGTGAGGTATAGTGCGCACAGAGTCCAGTGGAACTCCATAGGTAGGCAGAGGTAAAGTTAGATAGAACCTTACTCTCTATTTGTGGTAGTTTGATTGAGCAGTAAGGCAGTATCAGAGGACAGTTTTAAGCATTTGTTGTACACACTAAGTCAGCAGATGAATTCACACACTCAACGACTGAACTTCAGACCAATTATTTTTGTATAAAAATATTCTTTCAGCTATTTTTTTTCTAGAACCAAGCAAGCATGGCACAGGTAAGCAATAAGTACTTTACAGTAGTAATGCAATTGAAATACAGTTTGAATGATATTTGTATATGCACCTTGGTTTGATTTACAGTATGGATGCAGAGAAATGCAATATTTAGTAAATCCAGCACATAAACTTGAATAGGCTTTTTAGTAAAATAGCAGGTAAGTAACTTTTGAGATTCCTAGGCTTCCACGGAGTAGTATACCTAAATACTACTCTGGGACATTTCCTGAAAACAGGTAAGTAAAATCGTTTTTGTTAGATTATGCAATTCTAAAGAATTTCTATAGTTTCTCAAACTCTACACTTAGAAACTTTTCACAGAAAAACAGTCAATGTTATCCTATGGAGGAAAATAGTGTTATCAGTTTTGTGGTAAGTATTTGGTAGTGGGAGTTGAGGTTCTGGGGGTAGACTCAGGGGTCCGCCAGGGTCAAGGATATACTCTAGTTACACCCTCAGTGGCACTAGGGTGGCCGGGTGCAGAGTGCTGAAGCCCAATGTTATCCAAGGGGTGATAGGGTGCCTTTGGTTGGTGACTGCTGGTAAGCAGGCCACTGGGTTGTGGGAGCAAAGCTCCTTGACTCTAGCTCAGGGCAAATAGGGAAACAAATTAGCACCAACGGTGCACCCTCAGCAGAACTAGGGTGACAGGGTGCAGGGTGCTGTTTCGACATTGGACGCCCTATTGTTTTTATTGGAGAACCTCCGGTTTGTAAAATACAGCAGGCATGGGGACAAAGGTCTTCTGGGTGTGACACCACTTCAAGAGGTAATTTGGGAAGTTAGAAGTTGGTTAGGCACCATCGGTTTGGGCACACAAGGCAGTGGGGCGTCGGGTGCAGGGGTACCTTTTGGGGTCGGATCTTCTTACCAGCTCCTGGTCATGGTTAGGAGGGCCTTCTAGATTTAGACAGCAGGCGTCAGCTGGAGACTTGAGGCAGATCAGGGGTCACCGGATCTCAGGTCAGGATCACCGGGGTGACCTTCTCATGGTGTTTGCCCACTCAAGCTCGGGCCGTAGACGGTGGGTGCAGAGTGGTGCAGATTTGCGGTTTCTGGCCAAGGCTAGAACAAATCCAGTGTTCACAGGGGACAAAGTCTTTATGGATGAAGGCAGGCAGGTCCTCCCGGGTTTTTGAAGTTGCTGGCTGCAGGACACACCGGGATTTAGCAGGAAAAGGTTCAAGGGTGAGGCAGGCCGCTAAGGCTGCGGCAAAGTCAGTGGGTTTCTTCCTCTTGTTAGCTGCTACACAGCTGTTCAGTCCTTCTTCTTCTTGTAGTTTCTTTTTTTCTGAGAAAGCAAGGTTCAGGGGTGCCCCTAAATACTAGATGTAGGAGTGTTACAGGTAAGTAAATGGCAGGGACCAATGCGTCCCTTCCCTGGGGTGGGCATACCCCTATTATGCCACCATCCAGTGGGAAGGGGGCATGAGCTGGTCCCTGGTTGGCTGAGTGCCCCCATCTTCAAAATGACGTGGACTGAGAGTTGTGCTTCACCTCGCCTCCCCAACCTGAGGGGAGGAGTTGGCAGAGGTGAGCACACCTCTCTTCCTCACTTATTTTTACTGCCGGTTCTCCCATCCAAAGTGGGGGTCAGAACCAGAGGGGACCAGTTGCTGACAGCAGCAAGTGTCCTGGGGAAGCTCACAAAGACGTCAAGTCTTTGAAGCTTCCACTTTGTGAACCCTGCCCATCCTGGGTTGAGGAGACTTGGCACCTCGTCCTAGGATGGGCATTTTTTCAGGCCTAGAGAGCAGCAGGCTCTCGACCCCGGGGTCCAGAAAAATGTCTGGTGGTGGCAGCTGAAAGAAGCCTTTCAGTCTGGACACTAGTGGTAGGTTAGTTTTTAGGGGGCATCTCTTAGATGCCCTCTGTATACATCTTTCATTAAATCCCACACTGGCATCAGTGTGCGTTTAATGTGCTGAGAAATTTGATACCAAACTCCTCAGTTTTCAGTGTAGCCATTATGGTGCTGTGGAGTTCGTAATGACAAGCTCCCAGTATGATATACTCCTAATGGCAGCACTGCACTTACAATGTCTAAGAATGACTTAGACACTATAGGGGTACAGGGGTCATGTAACTGTACCCTCACCCCTAGTATAGTGCACCCAGTTACAGGGGTGACTGATCTATGGCAGGGCAGTGGGTTGTAGGCATGGCACTCAGGGAGGTGTGCCATGTCGACTCTTCACTTTGTTCTGCACCAAGACATGCAGCCTGCAAAGGCAATTTGTGAGTGTCAGGGTACAGGACCTCTAAGAGTGGCACAATAAGTGATGCAGCCCTTAGAGGCCTTCTCTGATCACAGTGCCTTGGGTACCTGTGGTACCATTTATCAGGGACTGATCTGTGGCTAGAGATGCCAATTTAGTTTAGGTTTCAATGCAGTTTTGGGAAAGAACATAGGTCATGGGTACCTGTTAGCAGGAGCCGAGGGCACACTCAGTCAAAGTACATCAGCAATTCATCAACAAGTGGGGGCTACCATGCAGAAAGAGGGCACTTTCTCACAAGGAACAAAAGCCTTTAACTGCAAAGAGGGCTAATACACCAGACACTTCGAGTGGCGACAAACATCAAGAACATCTCCACATTGGAAGAATGCACCCTCGGGATATTCCGCAGGTGAAATTCCGAAAAAGTACCAGCACGCTTAGCATCCCTAGCTATTCTCTTGGCGAAGAGGGGATTGGCCATGTATTGCCGGGCCCCGGAGGCCCGGAGGGGCTCCTGGAAGCAGCCTGGGTGGGCGCAGTGAAAAGTGGGGTGCAGCAGAAGAAGCAGAGTTGAGGGATGAGGAAGTGAAAGGAACGCGTAAACACCCCATATCTCTGGATTGTGCACAGCTATTGCATCAATTCAAACACGAAACCGCACATGCGTAATCAACTGAGCCCTCCTAGGCACAAGACACCACACCTTTCCACGGTTGGACTGGCAGAAGTAAGTAATAGGCTAAACCTAAGTATCTAAAGCGGACGCCCCATAAAGGTCATGCCAGGTAACCCCATACACCAAGCCAGGACTGCCCGCAGAGGCCCCCTCCACATATTCGTAATCATATTGTCAAGTCACATTTTAACCAACCGCACAATGGATCTCAGCGATACGCATTCCTGCCATCCCCTAATAACTTCCCCAGTTTTTAGTTATTACTCTCCATCGGCAGTTCCAAAGCCGCTGATTGTTAAAAGGGAACGCATTCACCACATATCACACTACATAACACCCATACATTAATATGGGGATAGGCATAACTCCATGACCACGGGAAACTTAACCCAGCCATGCTCCTGAACATGTATTAACAAGGAAATAAGACCTGCCAAGAAGATACCACTCAGAATGTACCATTGAGAAATGTTAATTATGCATTGTACGAAAAGCTCTTGAACATTCGAACATCTGCAGTTATCTTTCTTTTGTTGCATACAGATGGTGATATACTATGCCTGTACTATGTTAATTTGTTATGTGGAATGATAAAACCCAATAAACAAATACATTTTTTTTAAACTGCAAAGAGGATAAGCATCACATACCGATATAGTTAACACTCAAGTCTACACTCTTTTTTGGTCCCCCACCTCTGTGGATCTCCAAGTGATTCCTGAGATCCTGGGGGCTTTAGAAGTGTAGTTCTGTGGTGGATTGTGTCCTAATATACAAAAGTCAGAAGGTAAAATCTTCAACGAGGACAAACCAGGTTAGAGAGTATCCCATAAAGACAGTTCAATGGAATTCAAATCTTCAGTCTTGCATGAGTTCAAATCCAACTTCATTGAATCTTTATATCAAAACATTTCAATCAGCTCAGCCAATGTGTCTGGTCTCTTAGGACTTCATCAGGGCTGTAAGTTAAAAACATACTTCAAACTATACGTGTACAAAATATTTTTATCAATACAAAAAGACCAATATATACATAATTAGTTATATCGGTCTTTTTGTATTGATGACAATATTTTGTACACATATATTATGTATTGTTGATGTATGTTTTTAGCTTACAGCCCTGATGAAGTCTTACGGGACGTAGTGCATTGGGTGGACTGACTGAATTTTTTTAATATAAATATTCAATAAAGTTGGATTTGAATTCATATGCAAGACTCTTGAAGATTTGAATTCCATTGAAATGTCTTTATAGGATACTTGTATTTACATTCTATAACATTAATTGTCGCTCACTCCCTAAACACCAATACCACATTTTTGATTTCCTGACCAATAATCAACCAGAAGCTATCTTTTTAACAGAAACCTGTCTGCAGGAAAGCTCAGGCCTTGAAGTGGCGAGGCTCTTCCGCCTAACTACTCCATTATAAGGAAAGACAGGAGGATGAAAATGGGGGGCAGCATAGCAATTATTTATAAAACCTCTCCCGAATGTAAAGCAGAAGATTTTACAGCCATTGACTGTGAAGCCTTATTATTTAAACTTGCGCTTACGTTCTCTGGAATACTGTTGTACCCCCCGCCGGGCCCAGCCGGGCCATTGGTGCTGTAATATTTTGAAGGCTGCCAATTGTACTATATTGGGAAATCTGAATCTCCATTTAGATGATCCTAAATGTATCAAATGTTTGTCGCTCATAGCCGACTTAGAAGCGATGAACATGCAATTATGTAATTCAGGTCCTACCCATATAACCAGTCATCTGCTATAACCTATTTTTTCTAATCTGCCTGACCTTAGTTGTGTCCCTGCCCTTCCTTTGTGTTGGTCCGATCATTTTCTTGTAGCTTTTTTGTTGAAAGTAACATTCTTCCCTCCATCAATCTGTCTGGTGCCTGAACAAAAGATTAGAAGACGGGCAAAGCTTGATGTACTGGCTTTTCTAGTTGACAGTAGACCAGCTGTTGAATATATTTCGACTACAGATCATGGTCTTATCCAAAATTGGATTCTACAAGTGGTAGATACATGCCTTCCTTTGTCCAACAAGTGCTCTATCAGACATCTGTAATCAGCCCACTGGTTCATTGAGAGGATTAAAAGTGAAAAGTCTAAATGTAAAACACTAGAAAGATGCTGGAGGCAACACTACAATGAGGACGCCAAAGTGGCATATTAAACCCCCCTAAGTGAATATCATATGAACAATGAAATGGTGGCAGTGGAAAAAAACAGAACAGCCAGCACCTCCGCTTTGTTTGCAATAAAGTCTGTTAGTGCCTCTTTCTAAAGCATGCTCTATGTCTGATACAGTGCCACCCACAGTATCACCTAATACATAACGGACCTCTCCGAATATAGCAAATAACTTAGAAGCATAGACAGAGCACAGCAACAAGCAAGTAAACAGCTGATTGAGCTCAACCAGAAAAATTCTTTTAATGCAAAATTCATGAAATGGATTCTGTTCAGCAATCGGTCTTCGTAACAGTTGTTCTGTGGTTACAACATAGATACAGCTAAAGCCGACACGTGTTTTGTCGCCATTCGAGACTTTTTGAAGGCTGTTAACAAAATCATACAGAATATTACTTGTGTTGTTGTATACCAGTCGAATGGAGAGATATAATTACTTTTTCTTAACAGAATTTTTTTTAAAGAGTTTCCTTACTTAACTCGAATGTAGTTTTTCAAAAGATCCCTTACCCCTTTACTTGAGTGTGCATGCATAGAGGGCTAGCGTGACTTGGAATCTCCTAAAATTTATTATGAGACTCCAACTTATCAAAGATGTGGAATCGACAAGAATAGTAAGAATGGTGTACCAACCACAATATAAGTGAAAAGGATAGTAAGAAAAAAGACACTAAATAGGGAAAAAGGAAAGCAAAAGAGGAAAAGATCACGTTACCCAAACAAGAAACACCCGTGTTAATGGTTCAGGAAAACCAAAGTTAAGACCAGGTTAGGTATACCTTCTACTGAAATGTCGTCAGAATTCAACGATATCAATCCGATTGGATAGATCAAAGTGCATAGAATCTGGATACGGTAATCCAGATTTAAAAACAATTGATGGCTTGATTATGTGAGTCACTTGCACACGTCGGTTTTCCTTTTAAAATATAAAAGATATTAAATTACAAATTTTAGACCTAAAAACTGATGCGGGCCAAAACACTTTTAAACAAGCATTTACAATGCAATGGTCTCAGCATCATTAAAGGAAGAGCTATTGGCATTGCTCATGACATTTCTTTTTTTTCTTTAAATCATAAACTCTGCACTTAACAGCACACAGCACTCTGCACTCAACAGCACACAGCACTCTGCACTCAACAGCACACAGCACTCTGCACTCAACAGCACACACCGCTCTGCACCTGCACTTACTGCTCTGCACACTCACTCTGCATTCTGCACTCACTACTCTGCACTCACAACTCTGCATTCTGCACTCACTACTCTGCACTCACAACTCTGCATTCTGCACTCACTACTCTGCACTCACTCCTCTGCACTCACTACTCTGCACTCACTACTCTGCACTCACTACTCTGCACTCACAACTCTGCACTCACAACTCTGCGCTCACTACTCTGTGCTCACTACTCTGCGCTCACTACTCTGCACTCACTACTCTGCACTCACTACTCTGCACTCTGCGCTCACTACTCTGCACTCTGCGCTCGCTACTCTGCACTCTGCGCTCGCTACTCTGCGCTCACTACCCTGCACTCACTACCCTGCACTCACTACCCTGCACTCTGCACTCACTACTCTGCACTCACTTCTCTGCACTCTGCACTCACTTCTCTGCACTCTGCACTCACTACTCTGCACTCACTACTCTGCACTCTGCACTCACTACTCTGCACTCTGCACTCACTACTCTGCACTCTCTGCACTCACTACTCTGCACTCACTACTCTGCACTCTCTGCACTCACTACCCTGCACTCACTACTCTGCAGTCACTACCCTGCACTCACTACTCTGCACTCTACACTCACTACTCTGCACTCTACACTCACTACTCTGCACTCTGCACTCACTACTCAGCACTCACTACTCTGCACTCACTACTCTGCACTCACTACTCTGCACTCTGCACTCACTACTCTGCACTCACTACTCTGCACTCTGCACTCACTACTCTGCACTCTCTGCACTCTCTGCACTCACTACTCTGCACTCACTACTCTGCACTCACTACTCTGCACTCACTACTCACTACTCTGCACTCACTACTCACTACTCTGCACTCACTACTCTGCACTCACTACTCACTACTCTGCACTCACTACTCTGCACTCACTACTCTGCACTCACTACTCTGCACTCACTACTTTGCACTCTGCACTCACTACTCTGCACTCTGCACTCACTACTCTGCACTCTGCACTCACTACTCTGCACTCTGCACTCACTACTCTGCACTCACTACTCTGCACTCACTACTCTGCACTCACTACTCTGCACTCACTACTCTGCACTCACTACTCACTACTCTTCACTCTGCACTCACTACTTTGCACTCACTACTCTGCACTCACTACACTCTGCACTCATTACTCTGCACTCACTACTCTGCACTCACTTCTCTGCACTCACTACTCTGCACTCACTACTCTGCACTCACTACTTTGCACTCACTACACTCTGCACTCACTACACTCTGCACTCACTACTCTGCACTCACTACTCTGCACTCACTACTCTGCACTCACTACTCTGCACTCACTACTCACTACTCTTCACTCTGCACTCACTACTTTGCACTCACTACTCTGCACTCACTACACTCTGCACTCACTACTCTGCACTCACTACTCTGCACTCACTACTCACTACTCTGCACTCACTACTCACTACTCTGCACTCACTACTCTGCACTCACTACTCACTACTCTGCACTCACTACTCTGCACTCACTACTCTGCACTCCTCACTACTCTGCACTCCTCACTACTCTGCACTCCTCACTACTCTGCACTCTGCACTCACTACTCTGCACTCACTACTCTGCACTCTCTGCACTCACTACTCTGCACTCTCTGCACTCACTACTCTGCACTCACTACTCTGCACTCACTACTCACTACTCTGCACTCACTACTCTGCACTCACTACTCACTACTCTTCACTCTGCACTCACTACTTTGCACTCACTACTCTGCACTCACTACACTCTGCACTCACTACTCTGCACTCACTTCTCTGCACTCTGCACTCACTACTCTGCACTCTGCACTCACTACTCTGCACTCTGCACTCTCTGCACTCACTACTCTGCACTCACTACTCTGCACTCACTACTCTGCACTCTGCACTCACTACTCTGCACTCACTACTCTGCACTCACTACTAGGCACTCACTACTCAGCACTCACTACTCTGCACTCACTACTCTGCACTCACTACTCTGCACTCTGCACTCACTACTCTGCACTCTGCACTCACTACTCTGCACTCTGCACTCACTACTCTGCACCCTGCACTCACTACTCTGCACTCTCTGCACTCACTACTCTGCACTCACAACTCTGCACTCACAACTCTGCACTCACAACTCTGCACTCACTACTCTGCACTCACTACTCTGCACTCACTACTCTGCACTCACTACTCTGCACTCACTACTCTGCACTCACTACTCTGTACTCACTACTCTGCACTCACTACTCTGCACTCACTACTTTGCACTCACTACTCTGCACTCACTACTCTGCACTCTGCACTCACTACTCTGCACTCTGCACTCACTACTCTGCACTCTCTGCACTCACTACTCTGCACTCACTACTCTGCACTCCTCACTACTCTGCACTCCTCACTACTCTGCACTCTGCACTCACTACTCTGCACTCACTACTCTGCACTCTCTGCACTCACTACTCTGCACTCTCTGCACTCACTACTCTGCACTCACTACTCTGCACTCACTACTCTGCACTCACTACTCTGCACTCACTACTCACTACTCTGCACTCACTACTCTGCACTCACTACTCTGCACTCACTACTCACTACTCTGCACTCACTACTCTGCACTCACTACTCTGCGCTCTGCACTCACTACTCTGCACTCTGCACTCACTACTCTCTGCACTCACTACTCTGCACTCACTACTCTCATCACTCACTACTCTCTGCACTCACTACTCTCTGCACTCACTACTCTCTGCACTCACTACTCTGCACTCACTACTCTGCACTCACTACTCTCTGCACTCACTACTCTCTGCACTCACTACTCTGCACTCACTACTCTGCACTCACTACCCTGCACTCACTACTCTACACACTCACTACCCTGCACTCACTACTCTGCACTCACTACTCTACACACTCACAACTCTGCACTCACTAGTCTGCACACTCAGTAGTCTGCACACTCACTACTCTGCACACTTACTACACTGCACTCACTACTCTGCACACTCACTACTCTGCACACACTACTCTGCACACTCACTACTCTGCACTCACTACTCTGCACACTCACTACTCTGCACACTCACTACTCTGCACTCACTACTCTGCACTCACTACTCTGCACTCACTACTCTGCACTCACTACTCTGCACTCACTACTCTGCACACTCACTCTGCACTCACTACTTCACACTCTGCGCACTCTGCTCTCACACTCACCTTCTGCCTCACAGAGGGATGAAGTGAGCGCCGTTCTACTGAGCAGACCTGTGGTCGGGCGGGAGGGTCACCAGGGCCGCGCACGGCTTATAGAGCTATACCGATCAACACAATATTCTCCGGAGTGCCATCCATCTACTGCAGTAGCAGAAATTAGTTTGAAAGCATTGTCGAAGAATGCCAAAAAGCGCCTCATTTAGAAGCGATGAACAGAATTCAATTTTTAGAGCTCCCATGATGTGAAAACAATTTACAATGTACTGTGAACAAACTATTTACGAAGATAAAATATTAGTGAGATAGGTAGTAATCCTTATGCATATTGCCAGATAAGCAGGTGCACCAATGGTCCTCTACACTGGAAAGTCATTTTGAGGATGTAAACACTTCTCAGAAGACAATCTCCTTGACTACAGCGGACCTGCAACAGTGTGCAAAATGTCATGACATTTTGTGTTTATGTACTCTGCTGTATAGATATTTATTGCCCTAATTTCTTTTCAGTGTTAGAGGATATCTTTGAAAATACAAGCCTATTATGGAAGTGGATAGAAATGATTATGATCATCGTGGCTAACACAAAGGTGCAGTGAGGAAAGTGAGTGGCAGATATCGCAACCTCATGGTAACTGAGTATAGTGGGTCCAGTGGTAGCTTGCACAGCCACGTTCTTTCACTCCGTGTCCAGACTTTGACACTGTGGAATGGGGTTCAAGTCCCAGCGTCGGCTCTCCCAGAGATTACAAAAAAACATGCTGATCGAAAGAAATAAAATTAAACAATACCGATTGGCGTGACGAGGATAAATCCATGTGCAGTGCACTGCCCCCTTGCCTTGTAGACACCGCAGCCCAAGAAAACATGATTGACGGAGCAAAACGGTGGTCTAATTGTCCATAGCCAAAGTATATAACAAGCTGAGGATCAACGGGCGTGAAAACAGCGTGTTGGGCGCGCACGTGACGCAGCGTGGGCGTGCACATCAGCTGAAGGATCGCCGGAGAAGACACCGAGTCTGCCTGCTGCCATGACTGACCCACTGCGGAGGGAAAGAGCCCGGTGAGTGGGGGTAGAGGGGGGGCGGCAGAGAGGGAGTGGGCAGAGAGGGATGGGGTGTGTGCGTGTGTGCGTGTGTCTGTTTCTGTGTGTGTCTGTGTGTGCACGGCGCATGCCTGCCTGTGTGTGTGCGCGTTCACAGACCCTGGTCGGCGCGTTCACAGCTCTATCTCCCTTCAGAGCGAACTCCATAACAATAGGTCTCGATGCCGAGACCTAAAAAGGGATTTCTCATAAGACAACCTTATGTAATCATTCTTTATCGTATCAAGTCTGGTTCTTCTAAGTTTGTAAGAGATGAACCGACTTTGCCTCCTCTTAACAAATGTTACCATTTCTTCCGAAGAACACGCTACATAAAAGGTCTATTCAAAAGGACATATCACAATTTTAACTAGACTATAGTTGGCGATCATAAGTCATCAAACTTGTTAAAACAAAAACCAGTAAACTTAAGGTACTAATCATCAAATGCGATTGTTATGCTAATCACCAAAAGTCTCTCAATTAGTACTTACTTTGTAATTGAGAATCAAAAGTCGTAGTAAACGTCTCTTGTCGCAAAAGGCTCAAAGTCAAGTAATTTAAAACATAAATGGTCGATTACACGCTGCAAAGAGATGAAAACATGTTTTCAGGGGAGCTAGAAATGCTAACATCAAACCCCACTCTCTAAGGTTTAAGGTAAATTCATAGCCCGCTAAGTAATGGTTTAGAAAGCATGTAGAAAGATTCACCTCTCATTAGCAGATTTTGAAATAATACTCGGCATCCAAACAGTAAAAGCTCGGGTCTAACAGCAGGGCACCATGACAGCCAAGTAAACAATCCGTTCGGTAATGTCCCGACTGAAAACAAAACAAACCAGAAGCCGCTGCCAGAATTAGTTGCTGCTTCTTGTAAAAATACGGATCCTTTAATACCAGTCGACTAATGACTGAATTACTAACACTCGTCAGTTCGCGCTTACCTTTATGTAGGGAAAAATTCAGTCCCCGCCGGCAGCAACCATGTGTGTGCAGTCTCCCGCACCATCTCCCTGCCGCAATATATAAAGCCGACAGGCAATACCGGCATTTAGCTTAACACAAACCCGTTTCTTCGTCGTCAGTCGCGTCTCATGCTTGGTGCATATTGGCGCTGCCATTTTGGTAGTTCAGTAAGAATCTAGGGCCAGATGTAGGTACCCAAATACCGATCGGTAACGGCCGAAAATACAGATGTTCGGCTGTTACCGACCGGTATTTGGATACTGAGATGTAGGGCATCTTAAAATACAGATTCGGTAATTTTACTGAATCTATCGATTCGGTAAAATTACCGAATCTGTATTTTGAGATGTAGGTGGCACTGTAAACAGTGCCACAGGGTTTTAAGGATTCGTTATTTCCCACCAACTATTAGTTGGTGGTAAATAACGAATACCTGTGTATATGCAAATATGTGCATGTACACCTGTGCCATGTGGCACACATACATGCCCTAATGGCATGTATGTGTGCCACATGGCACACAAGCCCTAATCAGGGGTGCAACAGGGTGTCAAAGTGACACCCTGCCACCCTTGAATTATTCGGTATTTACCGAATCGGTAATTACCGATTCAGTATTTGACATTCATTCCTATTGGCCTCCAGGCCCATAGGATTGAATGGCAATTACCGAATCGGTAAATACCGATTCGGTAATTACCGAATCTTACCGATTTGGTCAAAAATACAGAAAATGTACCTACATCAGATTTACCGATTCTAAAATACCGAATCGGTAAAATTCGGGATTTTAGAATCTGTAAAAATGATTTACCTACATCTAGCCCATAGCGTGTAATAATTGTAAAATAGCCTTCAATTTTGTTCTGTCGCCAATCTCGATAAAAAAGCCTCCTTCCATTACTGGCTCTAATTTGTAAATAGGTATCAAGCCAAGGTGATAATTAAAAGCACCAATGCTCCACAGAATTAGCAACTGTCTATCGTAACATGCAAGCCAGTGCGCTTTTAGTGGAGGAATTCACGTAATCCTATTTCAAGTAGTTGGGAATACTTCCACTCCCATGATCCAAAAAAAGGAAAGGTGGGGCTGTAACCCTATAGTAATTGCGAATCGTCGGCATGAAGATTAGTTAAGAATGAACCAAGTGTGGAGATAGAGAATGTAAGAGGAGATAAAGTTATACTGTGTATGACCTAGTTTACAAAGTGCTTATAAATAAATATAACTTTCTGAGAGACTCAAATTGTATCTACTAGCAGCTGGGCATAAATAAATTTCCAATTCAAAGTACAACATAAATCTGGTTTCCTGTTTACATTTCTTAATTAGAATGTACAGCGTCAAACACGCCATATATCCTAGCCTGTATGGAGCCATATTTGTATTTCAACATAAGTTTTGACATAAAAGTTTCAAACAAAGACACAATATATCTATCCACCGCCAATCGTAAATTGTTTGTGACACATCATAATGAGAATACCACACTTGATGGATAATTAACAGTTTCCAATCTAGGTAGTAAATGAAAGAATTATCACTGTACAGGAAGTACACAATTTGCTAAGAGAAAATCACCATTCTGTTTAAGTTCTATATATCCTGTGTCATCTTAGACTAGAACTATACATTTAAAAAATATAGTTTCACCAAGAAAACATCATACAATAATTACCAATCTCATGTATTCTGGAAATGTTTCCGCATTGTTAAACCCAGAGACTAGATCCCTAGTTTCCGGAAGTGTAATACGCACTGCAAATAATTATTTTAATCTTTAAGGAATACAAACATCTCTTTGTCAAAGTTAAGCCCATGCTCAACAGCTCGTAATTTACATATCCATAGGGCTTCTAATTTTCGCAGACTCAGAACTTTGTCACCCCCTCTGGGATTGTCTGTCAGAGATTCAATGCCATGAAACTTAAGATGTAATAGGTCTGCTGCCCCATGGTTTTCATTGAAATGGACAGCCAGGGGGTAGCTGGCATTGCCATTTCTGATGGCCCGTATATGTTCTTGGATGCGTTCCTTGACTGGCCTAATTGTACTTCCTACGTAGATTTTTTTACAAACACATATTATACAATATACCAGGAATATGCTATTGCAGTTCATGAAAGATTTAATATTGTGTTGAGTCATCGTGTTGTACTGAAAGATCTTAATTTTGTCAAAAGAGTGTGGACATACAGAACAATGGTCACATTTGTAAAAGCCATTGAGTGGCCCTGCTAGCCAGGAAGAGCTTTTCTGTGTCTCTAAGGTTTTTCTTTTCGGATTGAAAAAACTGGGACTCAGTCTGTTTCCTAAAGTCACGCCCCGTCTGTATACAATCGTAGGTTTAGTCCCTATTACCTCCTGGATGGTTGTATCTACTCTCAATACATGCCACTGTCTTTTGATAATGTTGTATAATTTATGGCTGTATGTGTTGTATTTTGTTACCAACACTACCTTACTCTTATGGGCAGGGCACAAGTCATAAAGAAAGAAGTGATGGGACGCTGACGTCACAACAGGAAGTGACGCCACGAAAGGTGGCTTGCACCATAAGACTCATTGCCTCCCCTCGCTCACCCCTTAGCAAATGGAGCCACACATTCACTCTCTGGCCTCCCTGGGGCGAGATCTCGAACCAGAGAGGCCAAAGAGTGAATGTGTGGCTCTATTTGCTCCAGTTATCGAGCTCCTGGTAAACTAAGTGGGGGGACGCCGTCCACCCGCGTGGTACCCCGACTCGAGCCCTGCTTATGGGCACCTCTTTTGTTCTTCTTGTTCGTCAGTGGTTGTGTAAGCAGTTTTTTACGATCTAGATATTGTGCTTTTCTTCCTGCTTTCTTGAGGATCGAGTTTTGATACCCTCTAGACTCAAACCTTTTTAAGGTATTGGTCATTTCCTGATTGAAAATGCTGTCCTCGCTGCAATTCCATCAATTTTAGGAGATTCCAAGTCACGCTAGCCCTCTATGCATGCACACTCAAGTAAAGGGGTAAGGGATCTTTTGAAAAACTACATTCGAGTTAAGTAAGGAAACTCTTTAAAAAAATTCTGTTGAAAGAAAGTAATTATATCTCTCCATTCGACTGGTATACAACAACACAAGTAATATTCTGTATGATTTTGTTAACCGCCTTGAAAAAGTTGCGAGTGCCGGCTGTAGCTGTATCTATGTTGTAACCACAGAACAACTGTTACAAGACCGATTGCTGAACAGAATCCATTTCATGAATTTTGCATTAAAATAATTTTGCTGGTTGGGATCAATCAGCTGTTTACTTGCTTGTTGCTGTGCTCTGTCTATGCTTCTAAGTGACTATCATATTCTTGTAAAGTAGCCAGAGCTGAGTTTTTCTCACATAAAATCCTTCAAGCACAAAACTGTTCCAAAATGCTTTTCAAAGTGTTAAAATAACTATCCGGCTCTTAGACCCAGACTACTCCCCTTGTTCTTACTTGCACTCAATGTGAAGAACTTGCTCTCTATTTTACAGATAAAGTTGAAAAGATACATTCTGCGCTACTAAGTAAAAACTCTCAAAATATTCCATCAGAGACTGAGACTACACAGAATGCTATACGGGATCCTGTGTTGACAGAGCTCCCCAACAATATAAATTCCTCCTGCAAATTGGAAACTTGAACCCTCTTGGAACCTAGCTCCTTTAACCACATTTTGGCAAAGAATAAATCTGGTTCCCCCGTGACTTACTCCCCACTCATGTGCTTAAACAGCTAGGTACTTCTATATTTTTTTAACCTCTTTTTTTATTAACAGTGTTCATAGTACCATACAATACAATACCATGTTTAAATAGCACAGTGGGAAATAGTACAGATGTTATTTGGGAATTACATATCGGGGAAACACAAGTGACCTCCATCATTACAAATGGAGTACCTCTCCAAGAGGGCACCCGCCTCTCTATATTTGCACCAGGACGCCCATACTTTCTTCCATTTTTCCGTGCACAGGTCGCGCTGCCAATCTTCCCAGAGCGAGGGTGCCTGCACCCCCCCCCCCCCCACCCCCCCACCCCAGCCCCTAGCAATGTTCCGTTTTGCAACAACAGCAGCCAGGGCCATCCAAAGTTCCACATATCTCGACCAATCATTGTCCCCTTTACTTAACAATAGAAGCGGCTTCTGATCCATCTGGACTAACACCCCATTACCTTAGACATAGTATCCGTAACCTTCGCCCAAAATGGAATGATCACCGGACACCCCAATAGGATATGGAAGAAGGAGCCCTCTTGTTGACAACCCCTCACACAGAACGCCGACTGACACATCCCCATGCATACAGGTGAGTGCGAGGATAGTATGTGCGATGAAGGATTTTAAACTGCATGAGCCTAAACCTAGAGTGGCTAGCGATCTCCCTGGGACCCTGGAGAACGTTTTGCCATTCTTACTCCTCAAGGCTCCCAAGGTCCCGGGCCCAGGCCGCTCTGAGACCAACCAAGGGATCAGGTATATTATTTATTAATTTGCTGTAAATTGTGGATGTGGGTTTCTCTGCAATGGGATCGAGTAACAATCTATTCTCCATTGGGGAGTAATCCGGGATTACTGTAACACCTGTTATATGAGAGCGTAAGGCATGCTAGAGAAGTATGTACTGATATCTCTGTGAGGTATGTAAGCTGTACTCCTTCTGAAGATAGTCAAAAGTACGGATAGCATCCACCCTCCATACATCCCCTAAATAGTAAATACCAATCTGCTGCCAACCCCTTGAACCCTGTCAAAGTCGCTACTTCCCTCAATAGCTCACCCAAGTGGAGTTCTCCCGGTTAACTTGCCAGCCCAGGAGTCGATTAGCCTCCTGCCAGCAATGGAAGACTACCTTAGTGTGTTCAAGCCATGATCTCGGAGGTCTACGGGCATACAGAAGAGTTTCACAAGTGCCCCTTGGCATAACCATTCAGTCCACTCTATAGGCGGGCTTGTCCCTATCTGTGTACACCCAATCGTTGACCACCTGCAATTGTGAAGCCTAGTAATAAAATTTAATATCTGAGACCGCCAACCCCCCTGTCGTACACCCCCCTGTGTAATTTGTGTACCGCTATCCTGGGAGACCTTCCGTCCCATAACAAGGTTCGCACCGCCTGTGAGATCCGTTTGAAGACACACGTGGGTACCGGTTATGGAGTGTTTTGCAGAACATACAGTAGTCTCGGCAGTGTGAGCATCTTGAACAAGGCTGCCCTACCCATGAGAGAGAGCGGGAGAGTGCACCAGTGGGCCACGTTGGCTTGCAGGTGAGTCAGTTGGGCTCGAGATTCCTCTAAAAAAACTTACATACACCCCTAGATATTTGAATCCCTCCAAGACCACCGGTGGTGAGCACCTAGATGGGAACCAAGGGCGAGAACCCGACAGAGGAAAAATCACAGACTTTGACCAATTAATGGTATAGCCGGAGTAGCTGCTGAACAACTCGAATAAGTGCACTACTTGAACAATGAGTTGTATGGTCTTGCCAGGTAGAGGATGACGTCATCGGCATATAGAGATATACGCTCTTCCTATTCGTCAGTTGAAGCTAGTCCCCAAATCGAGGGGTCTCTCCTGATCCAGTGGGCCAGGGGTTCCAGCGCTAGGGAAAAGAGAAGAGGGGACAGGGGGCATCCCTGCCTTGTCCCCTTCCGCAGGGAAAAGGCCCTGGATACAGCCCGTTAACCCGTACCTGAGCTGTCGGTCGACACAGGAGATTGCCAGAAGCAGCCCCATCAGTCATGGGTTGATTTTGTGGATTAGTTCCATAAGGCACTGGATGGTTGGGTGAAGGGAAGCAAAGTAAATTATTTTGATGGACTTTACAATTTATTAGTGGAGCACATGTTCAGTAATTGTTTTGGAGAGTGCACAAACACACTATAGATTTTAACCTCACTCTACCCAGAGAGATTAGGAAATAAGCTGACATTTGGATGAGCACAAGAGTGTCTAAAAATATACATGGGAGTGATCTTAAGAAGGGTGGTTCAGGTCCCCCTCAGCAGAAAGTCCAGGATGAAACTGAGAAATTCCTCAAAGGACCCTAAAAGAATTTGGAGGGAAAGGATTCCTTTACTCATTCTGAGCACAAGGGGGAGGTTCTGAATAACGGAAGCCTAGGTTATCCTTTTCCTGCTCAAGTGTTATGACAGGTACAAGTCAGGTCACAAGCAGGGGGCTCTGTTGTCACACGACTCCTATAGATTTAGTAGGACTGTGGAATGGAACAATAAAACTTTATTATACAGGGAATAAGTCTTATATTATCAGTAAATGTTGGTCCGGCTGGCTCACAGTACTGTATCTTAACTCCTAAACTTCCAGAGTTACAGTTGCTGTTGGTAACCTTGAAAATGACCAGCCTTATTCCCAAGGAATTTGTGGAAACAGATTTAAACATTTCATATAGCACTTTTGTGCCCAAGGTTTCACAAAGAGAAGAGACACTAATACTTTCAAATGTTTATTCAAAATACATGTTATGTTATGTAAAATTACTTTTAGAGCGCACTTACACCAGGCGGTTTAATGGCGCTGTGAACTGGGGTAGCGGAACCAGCAGTGGAAAGTGATGGGAAGGCGAGGAGTTACTCAAAGGCCTGGTGGAACAAGAGAGTTTTCAGGCGGGATCCGAAGTGGGAATAGGACGTGGTTAATCTCAGTTCCAATGGAAGGGAGTTCCAACAAGAGGGGGCAAGGAAAGAGAATCTAAGACCATTGTGCTTCTTGCGGTTAAAGGTAGTAGTAGTGGGAGGAACGAAGATTACGAGAGGGAAGATAGCGGTGGAGCAAGGAAGACGTAAAGGCTGGACCAAGAACGGCCAGTGCTTTGAAGATGATACAGCCTAGTTTGAA